>NC_135233.1:309335933-309956488 GCF_051348905.1 Ranitomeya variabilis
TTCTAGCGGATTTTTGATTGGCAGCTGTCACACACTAAAAGACGCTTTTCATTGCAAAAAATATTTTTTGCGTTACCACATTTTGAGAGCTATAATTTTCCCATATTTTGGTCCACAGAGTCATGTAAGGTCTTGTTTTTTGTGGGACGAGATGTTGTTTTTATTGGTAACATATTCGGGCATGTGACATTTTTTGATTGCTTTTTATTTCGATTTTTGTGAGGCAGAATGACAAAAAAACAGCTATTCATGAATTTCTTTTGGGGGGGGCGTTTATACCGTTCCTCGTTGAGTAAAATGGATAAAGCAGTTTTATTCGTCGGGTCAGTACGATTACAGCAATACCTCATTTATATAATTTTTTTATGTTTTGGCTCTTTTATACGATAAAAACTATTTTATAGAAAAAATAATTATTTTTGCATTGCTTTATTCTGAGGACTATAACTTTTTTATTTTTTCGCTGATGATGCTGTATTGTGGCTCGTTTTTTGCGGGATAAGATGACGTTTTCAGCAGTACAATGGTTATTTATTTCCGTCTTTTTGATCGCGTGCCATTCCCCTTTTTGTTCGGCGGTATGATAATAAAGCGTTGTTTTTTGCCTAGTTTTTTTTTTTACGGTGTTCACTGAAGGGGTTAACTAGTGGGACAGTTTTATAGGTCGGGTCGTTACGGACGCGGCGATACTAAATATGTGTACGTTTATTGTTTTTTTTTATTTAGATAAAGGAATGTATTTATTGGAACAATATATAATTTTTTTAAATTATTTATTTAGGAATTTTTTTTTTATCTTTACACATGTACATTTTTTTTTTTTACGTTTTTACTTTGCCCCAGGAGGGGGCATCACAGTAAAGTGACAGATCGCTGATCTGACACTTTGCTGTGCACTGTGTCAGATCAGCGATCTGACGTGCACTGCTGGAGGCTTCCCGGCGCCTGCTCTGAGCAGGCGCTGTGAAGCCACCTCCCTGCAGGACCTAGATGCAGCCCCGCGGCCATTTTGCATCCGGGGCTTGCAGGGAGGAGACGCTCGGTACAAGGTGAGCACATCGCCTTGTACCGATCGTCTCAGGGAAGTCCGCAGGGAGCCCCCTCCCTGCACGATGCTTTCCTATACTGCCGGAACACTGCGATCATGTTTGATCGCAGTGTGCTGGGGGTTAATGTGCCGGGGGCGGTCCGTGACCGCTCCTGGCACATAGTGCCGGATGTCAGCTGCGATAGTCAGCTTACACCCGACCGCGATCGGCCGCCCTCCCCCAGTGAGCGCAGCTGATCGCGCTGGACATACTATTCTGTCCTTGGGAAGTAGGGCCCACCCCACATGGACGGAATAGTACGTCCAATGGCAGAAAGGGGTTAACAGAACTTGTTCCATATGTGAAGAACTTGAGACAGAACAGATCATCACAGATCAGTCACATTTGGTAAATATAATATTATTATTGTTTTTCAGGGAAAGAAAAATGAAATAAAATACCACTGTATGACACTGAATGACAAATTCAACAAATGGGGCTTTGTTGTGCAGCATGTTAAAACCTATGTCTTAAGTGAACAGGTCTTGTCGCCTGTAGATCAAGTCAGTTCTTTAACTTTTCATAGGTAACAGAAGTACTACAAACAATAAGATACAGTATAAGGGCATAGTCACATTTTGGAGAAGGCCAGAGCCTTGGCAGAAGATGAAGAAAAATAGAGTACAGATAGCACAGCATGGGATTGCAGAAGATTATATCTCTGAGGTAAAACATTGCTTAAAAATAGTGGGTGAAATGTTTTGCCTCACAAAAACAATCTACTGTGACCCTGTGCTCTAATGTCTGTATACTCTTTTTCCATAACCATGTTCCTGCAAAGTCAGACACAGCCATTACACAGTACACTTCAGGAGCACATTTATAAGATTATCTCAGCACAGGAGCATTTTATTTAATCACATCAAGTTGTGGAAATTATTATTATTCCAAGATCTAGTGAATAAAACTTGTGTTTGTAGGAAAACCCCATTTACTATATGAACAGTACTTATCTTATCCCTAGTCTAACCCTGTGCTTCCCCTGTACTATGCACTACTCACATTGTACATTAACACTCCACGTTTTTATACGCTGTACATTACTGTCATGCAATTTGAAGGATGAACATCTCTATTCATATTACATATCAAACTGCATAGTAATGTACACATAGTGCGATTGTTGTCTTCAGGTGTAGAAACGCAGCAGAACAGTTCATCATTATTACACTGTGGCCAAATTTATCCAACATAATTGTGAGAGTTTTATTTGGGTGGCATGGTGTTGGTGAGGAGAAGAGTAATGAAACAGAAGGAATTGGTTAGGATATAGATTAGACCACCAAATCTACAGTTCCAAGGTCAAGGCCCTTCTTCTCGATTTACTGTGCTTAGTGGTTTATGCCTTGCGGATGATTATGAATGGCCATCCGCCTGGCGGATGTGCATGGATGGCCATGGCCATTGCGATGATACAGCATTTTATCTTAACCAGACATCTATTTTCAGCAAGCCAGATAGAATAGACTGTTATTTATATGTTGACTTTTGAATTTATGTGTTTCTTTCTGGTTGGTCAACAAACCCGACTTTTGCTTGTGTAAAACTGCAATATTGACTTGTAAGTTGACAATTTGTTGTAACTTATTGTACTCTTATCCTGGATGACTAGTGATAAAGTTCATTGAACAATAATGTTTGCTAATATGTTGATTACACACATTTAAAATAGAGGAGAAAATCTATGCAAATAGATTAAATAATCAAATAATGTGACTTGATCTCATCATCATTCTTCACCTTTACCTGTGAATATAAATTAAGGACATTTGTTAACTATAAAAAGAGGTTATATGCCTCTGCATCATAAGACAGAGATTCAGCCAAGACATCCAAACAACCAAAGGACCATGGAGTCTCTACATTACAGTAGTCAAGACATCATGGCTGCATCATATGGGACACAAATTTGTCATTTTGCAGGATGCTAGCTTAGGGGACCACGACTCCAGCTGAAAGAATACAGATCTGCTCCATTCACTATCACAAATTCATGTATACATTTGGGGAAAGCCAGGATTGGGGCTTGCCAGTCATCTGGCTCCATGGAGATGTTCGGCCTTGTACCTCATTGGACTGTCATCTTCCTAAGCTTGCCATTACCTCCTCCCTCTGCGTGCCACATGGGAGGTAGTCGGCCCTGGAAGCAGAAGCAGAAGCCAGGTTGTGACCCTCCGATCAACTGGCCTTGTACCTGACTGGACTGTCATCTGTCTAAGCTTGTTATTACCTCCTCCCTGTGCGTGCCATGGGTAGAGTAGTGGGCCCCGGAAGCTCTGAAGTAACAGCTGCTCTTATACCGGTGAGTCAGCAGAATGGTGAGACTTTGCAATGTGCACCATCTTGGGTATTTTGCTGGGACTGTTCTACGTATTATCTGCCTGTTTTGTGGTTAAATGAAGCATTGCCACACTGTTTTACCCTCACCCTGTGTTGTCTGAGTAATGTACGCCAACAGTAAAAGGACCCCATGCAAGAATGTATATGTAATCTGTATTATATGTGGGATGCAACATTATATTCTATAGTTACCAACATGCCTTTATTATCACCATGTATTATCACTATGTTTTTTCATTCCCCACTGACACTATTGAACTAATTACTTGTCTCTATATATATTTCTTTCTTTAGTGTATTACTGATGAAGGTCTAATGACCAAAACGTTTTTTTACACTTTGTCTCAAATTCTAAATAGGTTTCACCATACTGGATATGTTGGATTTTTTTATACACTATGGGTTGGGATCCTATCCATGCACTGGGTTAATTTCCGGAGCGCCGTTCTTCTTCCTAGGTATTAAAATAGAAAAGGGAGGGAAAGGGGTTTGTTATATGTTTAGCATATCTTAAAGCTTCTACGGGTCCCAAGCATATCACAACGCTTCTATATTGTCATCGGTGGAAGTTTTGTGATACCCAAGAAGGCCATTGTCCAGAATGCACACATCTTCCTCCCTTTTTTATGATAAGAAAATAAAAGGTAGATTTTAGGGATGATGAGTGCCATTTATTTTTTCTTACATCACTCATGCTCGTTTACCTAGTCAGGCTAAGCACCACAATATCCAGTTGTCACAGGGTGTGTTTAACGTTCTGCTTGGAGGTGTCCTTTTAGTGCTGATATTTTACTTATTTTTGATCGTTATAGAAATTATATTGGTGTCTTCTATTATATCATCTATTAATCCAAGGCAAATGCTAATGATAAATAACTAGAACATTTATTTATTAATACTGGCCCTGCACTACAGATATAAACACAAAGTTTCTCTCATGTTGGCACTGAATGGAAACTGAACATTAATGGCTACTTTCATTCTGGCTATGGCTAACAGGTAGAAATTAGTGAATTGATTTGAGTTGAATTGAATACGTTTGGAATTTCACACAAAGAAATAGATTTGTCACAGATTTTTTGCTATTCAATTCACTTGAATCTAGCAAAATGCATGCTCTCAAGTTTGCTGGGTATTTTTAGGACATCGAAAAGGTTAAAAAAAAAAGAATACGCAACTCAACCCTCACCTGTCTGGAAGCATATCTCCCTACTCTGTCCTCCCCCTGCTCAAGTCTTCTCTTCTGTGTTCAGTCTTCTGACAAAGGCCACACCTGTGTACTGCTATCTGGAACCATTATTCTATGTGCCTCGGTGGATGACCGGAAAGATTTGTGCCTGTGATTATCAGTAAGTCACATCTATTTTTTAACTATTGCTGCCTCTTCTGTTTTCTTGAAAACTTGTCAATATCTTGGGGTACAACATTGCACCATCCAGCCTTACAGAATCATGGTATTTACATGATGAGTTCCATAGAGAGTCATACATATGTCTACTCCGATGTTGGGTGTGAAATGACTTAGCCCATGCACACTTTTACAGTACATCTGGTCTTTAATAATTTTGTAGGTACTTATACAAGAACATGAGGTTACATAGACCCTTGTCTACCAAAGTGAACAGGAAGTCTGGGGTTCTTGCAATCCTTGTCATGAATTCTACAGAAGATTACCCAAACAATGCCTGCCACTGTTAAAGAAAGGATGGCAAAATTATCATGACTGCTCAAAAATAATTGGCACAGAGTAAATACATTTTGATAAAAATATCAATTCCAAAGAGTTTTGTCTAACATTATGTCAACTTTTATTGAGGAGATAAAAGAATTACGGGCTTCGTGAGAGGGTAAATTTGTCTGTAGGGATACATGTGGTTGGAAGTCAGTGTTATACTCTTTGCTAATTCTACTTTTGTTTCACAGCTTGAAATGTAATGAAAGGGAATTTGCACCCTAGTATCTGAGAGTAAAGTGATGTAGGGACAGATATCCTGATTTTAGCAATGTATCACTTCCTGGGCTGCTTGCCAGCACATCTTCCAGCTCTGTATAACCCCACCCATACCACTGATCGCCAGCTTTCTGCCTATGCACAGTGTACACAGAAAATGGCCAATCAGTGGTGGGGTAAGTTAACGTTGAGCTTATCAATATGGAGAAATGCAGGGCAACAGGTTTACTGGCAGGTATACTAGTGATAATCTGTTGCTGATAAAACAGTGATTTTTATCAAAACTACAGAGAGCTGCTCAATTCGTGAAAGATCGCTGGAATCAGATACTCTGTCTTTACATCATGCTGCTCTCAGACTAGGTTTTAAAGAACTGGTGACAAGTTGCCTTTAAATTTTTTTGACTAATTCTTAAAGGAAGAATATTTAGCACATCCAAGTTCTTTATTTTATACAAACTAAAGGAATTAAATACAAATTCCAATGACCTAAATAATTCTGGCACAGGCAAGTTCCCATAATTAATGAGAACAATTTAATTGTTTTTGGAACAAATTTTAGAAAAGAAACATGATTTATGATGTTTTTCATCAGTCAGTCAGTGGCCTTTTCTCTTTCCTAAAGAACTTTAGCCTTCCTACCCTTGAGAGACTTCAGCTGACAACATCATGACTAGGACTATTTTGATCAGTCTGTGCATATAATAATAAGCAGCTACTGTGCATTTTACTATACGTAGGCACGGAACAATGACAGATTAGGGTCACTTAATTGTAATAGCAACATAAAAAGTTCATCTATAATGATGATATTATTTTCGCAGCATTCCTTGTAATGTTTGCGTGCTAGTCTGTGATTAATTCTGATAGTTTACATTAGTATTCTATCTTAACACAATGACTTGCTTTCATAAAGCCGTGCTATTACCCTAAGTGCATTATCGCTATTAGGGAAACGTTTGTCACATTGCAGTTAAAGATTGATTTGGAGGAAGAGCAGAAAATGGATCATTCTGTTTGCATGCAAATACGTCTTTTAATTTTGGTACATCCATTGTAACACTTGTACTATCTAATTGTTTGTCATAAAGATATATGCATATAACAAAATAAGTATGCAAAGTTTAGTATTTAGATTGTTAAGGAAACTTTCCGAAATCTGGAAACTGCAATTAAAATTCAGATGAAATTTACTTACTGAGATGTCTTGTCTAGTAATTTTAGAGCCTACAGTAAAGAGTCACGGAGGCGGTGCTGTGTTCATTCACGCTCTGAGTATATAGAGTGGCGGCTGTAACCATGCCTCCAGCTTTAGGGCTGGCTGTCAGTCAGGGCTACAGCCGCCGCCAAAGCGTAAACTGGACCAGCACCATGACTGAAACGGGAGCGCTGCAGTAGAAAATAAAGTTAATTTTCTCCCTGCAGCATGTGGGCACTGGGTAGCATAGTAACACTATTAACCTGCAGATTAACCCCATATCTGCAGGTTAATAGCATTTTTTCTGGTGACAGGTTCCCTTTAAATGGTAATAACGCTCCTCCTATTCTTTATATTTATTATTAGGACATCAACATAATGTGTCCACTGTTATGTAAAGGATGATCAGGCAGTTGGACCTCTTTGTTTTTCTTCCTGGAAGCTATTTAACTGCTATAACTAATAAATAAGGGTCTTAGACCTAAATTCCACATATAGAGTAAATTATCAACACAGGGTGCACTATAGCCGTAAATGTAAAAGGGGAAGGGTGTGCTAGGCCAAGTCCAATATGATATGGCACAAAAAAGACAAGAAAAAAAGAATGGACTAAATTAAGCCTGCACAACCATGTACCAAAAATACCAAAACATGTTTATTGAACACCACAAAAAACACTAAAAACATCTAAAATACAACCATGTGTAAATCACCCTGATATAACCTCCTAAATACATAACAATAATGTATAGCAGTTGACCATGCTCGATGTATAGTAATATATGCCAATGTACCTACATATGTACAGTACACAAATGTGCAATTATACATTACCCCATGAATGACAGAGTGTAAGGCAATAGAATCGCCAGAAAATGTGGTCCCAAAGTAGAACAAGGAGACCTGAGTGGATACAGTAAAAGCTCCCAATTGGGAGATCTATGGAGTCAGCATGCCCTCAATTTAGACACTCCACTCGATCTACGATCATGGTAAGTATGGGTAAGAAGGTCAAAGGATCAAACCAGAGCTGCAGAGCTGCAAAGTCGCATGTCATAAGGGCCACTTCCCCTGACGAAGCCGCTGCGGCGGCGATACGCGTGGGGCTCTGCTCTTCACACCCCCTCCTGACCACTGATTGGTCACTTATGACATGCGACTTTGCAGCTCTGCAGCTCTGGTTTGATCCTTTGACCTTCTTACCCATACTTACCATGATCGTAGATCGAGTGGAGTGTCTAAATTGAGGGCATGCTGACTCCATAGATCTCCCAATTGGGAGCTTTTACTGTATCCACTCAGGTCTCCTTGTTCTACTTTGGGACCACATTTTCTGGCGATTCTATTGCCTTACACTCTGTCATTCATGGGGTAATGTATAATTGCACATTTGTGTACTGTACATATGTAGGTACATTGGCATGTATTACTATACATCGAGCATGGTCAACTGCTATACATTATTGTTATGTATTTAGGAGGTTATATCAGGGTGATTTACACATGGTTGTATTTTAGATGTTTTTAGTGTTTTTTGTGGTGTTCAATAAACATGTTTTGGTATTTTTGGTACATGGTTGTGCAGGCTTAATTTAGTCCATTCTTTTTTTCTTGTCTTTTTTGTGCTAAATTCCACATATGTCAACTCAAAATCGCCCAGTAGAATTTTTAAACTAGGTAATCTTTGTTCACGAATAAAGACAACTGTTCCCACAGAAGAGAATGTGACTGGACTGTGATTTATAGACTGGGTACCAGTCAAGTCCTGGTGAGCGGACCCACAGCTGGTCTGCGAATCATGGTTCGTTGTCGGACTGTGGCACATGGATGTGTGAAAATGGCATTATTCTGGAAGACCTGCGCTGTCCTGCACTTCACAGGCAAAGCATTCATATGAATTAATGTAACACCCCAGGGGACCGGTTGTTACAGTGATGTAGCCTTCCTTTGCGGGGAGGGCGATATCATGCTTGGAGGCAATGGGGTTCTCTTTATCAGGTAAGCACACACATGCACCACATTCTCAATCCAGGCCAGAAGTGGAGAGCTCTGAACCCGGATTCAGGGGAGCGTTCCCCAACTTTTTGTTCTCTGGGCCGGAGGAGGAGTTAGAGAGTTGGTGCAGGGAGACCAAGGAGAGCAGACGTCCAGGAGAGACATGGAGCAGACAGCCGGAGCCGTGAAGCCAGTGAAGTGCTGCTGTTCCAGGAAAGGATAGAGAACCTGAAGGGTGAAGTGCAGTGGAGCACAGGACTGGAACATGGCTCAGCAAGGGTACAGCGGCAGGACACCCTCAGTGCCAGAGCGCAGCAGCTGGGTGCCGGGAGCCTGAGGCCTTAGTGGAACTGTAGGACACTTGGCAGAACCGGAAGACTAAGAACTTTATGCGATTGTCTCACACCACACCTGAGATGCAGCAGCACCTGAAGAGCCTGGGGCATGATAGAGTCCCTAAAAAATGGCTCAAGCTGCCATGCAGATGCAGGTACCTGTCTTAGGACAGGGGGAAAAGAGGACTTTGCTAAACAGCTTCAAATAGCAGGGACCTCATAGGACAGCACTAGTTGGAAAGGCTTACGGACCTCACCTGGGAGAGGGATTCCTCAATTGCCTGCAAGCCAGCCGGACCCTAACTACACCTGTACCTCATACCCTGGACTGAGGCCTGCTGCATCTACAGTAAACCAGGTAGAGACTTTACAACTTGTGTCCTCTGTCATGATCTCAATGGCAAGAGAACATAGCATAAGCATATATAGGAACTAGCTCTTGGAAGATGGGAACTGAGCTGACCATGAACTAAACCTAACGCACAACTAGCAGTGGCCGGGTAGCATGCCTACGTTGATTCTAGATGCCCAGCACCAGCCGGAGGACTAAATAATGCTAGCAGAGGAAAATATCAGTCCTAGCTCACCTCTAGAGAAATACCCCGAAAGGAGACAGAGGCCCCCCACATGTATTGGCGGTGAATAAAGATGAAATAACAAACGTAGTATGAAAATAGGTTTAGCAAATTTGAGGTCCACTTACTACATAGCAGAAGACAGAAAGGACACTTTCATGGTCAGCTGAAAACCCTATCAAAACACCATCCAGAAATTACTTTAAAACTCTGGCATTAACTCATAACACCAGAGTGGCAATTCCTGTTCACAAGAGCTTTCCAGACACAGTAACGAAACTACAGCTGTGAACTGGAACAAAAATGCAAAAACAAACATGGACAAGAGTCCAACTTATCTAGTAGTTGTCTAGGAGCAGGAACAAGCACAGAGAGGCTTCTGATAACATTGTTGACCGGCAAGCAACTAACAGAGCAGCAAGGTTATATAGCGACTCCCACATCTTGATGGGAACAGGTGAACAGAGAAGATGAAGACACCAGTTCAATTCCACCAGTAGCCACCGGGGGAGCCCAGAATCCAAATTCACAACAGTACCCCCCCCTCAAGGAGGGGGCACCGAACCCTCACCAGAACCACCAGGGCGATCAGGATGGGCCCTATGAAAGGCACGAACCAGATCAGAGGCATGAACATCAGATGCATTCACCCAAGAATTATCCTCCTGGCCGTATCCCTTCCACTTGACCAGATACTGGAGTCTCCGTCTGGAAACACGAGAGTCCAAGATTTTCTCCACAACGTACTCCAACTCACCCTCAACCAACACCGGAGCAGGAGGCTCAACGGAAGGCACAACCGGTACCTCATACCTGCGCAATAAGGACCGATGAAAAACGTTATGAATAGAAAAGGATGCAGGGAGGTCCAAACGGAAGGAAACAGGGTTAAGAATCTCCAATATCTTATACGGGCCGATGAACCGAGGCTTAAACTTAGGAGAAGAGACCCTCATAGGGACAAAACGAGAAGACAACCACACCAAATCCCCAACACAAAGCCGAGGACCAACACGACGGTGGCGGTTGGCAAAAAGCTGAGTCTTCTCCTGGGACAACCTCAAATTGTCCACCACCTGCCCCCAGATCTGATGCAATCTCTCCACCACAGCATCCACTCCAGGACAATCCGAAGATTCCACCTGACCAGAGGAAAATCGAGGATGAAACCCCGAATTACAGAAAAACGGGGACACCAAAGTGGCAGAGCTGGCCCGATTATTGAGAGCGAACTCCGCCAATGGCAAAAAAGCAACCCAATCATCCTGGTCAGCAGACACAAAACACCTCAGATATGTCTCCAGGGTCTGATTAATCCGCTCGGTCTGGCCATTCGTCTGAGGATGGAAAGCGGACGAAAAAGATAAATCTATGCCCATCCTAGCACAGAATGCCCGCCAAAATCTAGACACGAATTGGGTCCCTCTGTCAGAAACGATATTCACAGGAATACCATGCAAACGAACAACATTTTGAAAAAACAGAGGAACCAACTCGGAAGAAGAAGGCAACTTGGGCAGAGGAACCAAATGGACCATCTTAGAGAAACGGTCACACACCACCCAGATGACAGACATCTTCTGAGAAACAGGCAGATCTGAAATAAAATCCATCGAGATGTGCGTCCAAGGCCTCTTAGGAATAGGCAAGGGCAACAATAATCCACTAGCCCGAGAACAACAAGGCTTGGCCCGAGCACAAACGTCACAAGACTGCACAAAGCCTCGCACATCTCGTGACAGGGAAGGCCACCAGAAGGACCTTGCCACCAAATCCCTGGTACCAAAAATGCCAGGATGACCTGCCAACGCAGAAGAATGAACCTCAGAGATGACTCTACTGGTCCAATCATCAGGAACAAACAGTTTATCAGGTGGGCAACGATCAGGTCTATCCGCCTGAAACTCCTGCAAGGCCCGCCGCAGGTCTGGAGAAACGGCTGACAATACCACTCCATCCTTAAGGATACCTGTGGGCTCAGAGTTACCAGGCGAGTCAGGCTCAAAACTCCTAGAAAGGGCATCCGCCTTAACATTCTTAGAACCCGGTAGGTATGACACCACAAAATTAAACCGAGAGAAAAATAATGACCAGCGCGCCTGTCTAGGATTCAGGCGCCTGGCGGTCTCAAGATAAATCAAATTTTTGTGGTCAGTCAATACCACCACCTGATGTCTGGCCCCCTCAAGCCAATGGCGCCACTCCTCAAAAGCCCACTTCATGGCCAAAAGCTCCCGATTCCCAACATCATAATTCCGCTCAGCGGGCGAAAATTTACGGGAAAAGAAGGCACAAGGCCTCATCACGGAGCAGTCAGAACTTTTCTGCGACAACACTGCCCCAGCTCCGATCTCAGAAGCGTCGACCTCAACCTGAAAAGGTAGAGCAACATCAGGCTGACGCAACACAGGGGCAGAGGAAAAACGGCGCTTAAGCTCCCGAAAGGCCTCCACAGCATCAGGGGACCAATCAGCAACATCAGCACCCTTCTTAGTCAAATCGGTCAATGGCTTAGCAATATCCGAAAAACCAGCAATAAATCGACGATAAAAGTTAGCAAAGCCCAAAAATTTCTGAAGACTCTTAAGAGAAGAGGGCTGCGTCCAATCACAAATAGCTTGAACCTTGACAGGATCCATTTCAATGGAAGAGGGGGAAAAAATATATCCTAAAAAGGAAATCCTCTGTACCCCAAAAACACACTTAGAACCCTTCACACACAAAGAATTAGACCGCAAAACCTGAAAAACCCTCCTGACTTGCTGGACATGAGAGTCCCAGTCATCCGAAAAAATCAGAATATCATCCAGATACACAATCATAAATTTATCCAAATAATCACGAAAAATATCATGCATAAAGGACTGGAAAACTGACGGAGCATTTGAAAGACCAAAAGGCATCACTAAGTACTCAAAGTGGCCCTCGGGCGTATTAAATGCTGTTTTCCACTCATCCCCCTGCCTGATTCGCACCAAATTATACGCCCCACGAAGGTCAATCTTAGAGAACCACTTGGCCCCCTTTATGCGAGCAAACAAATCAGTCAGCAACGGCAATGGGTATTGGTATTTAACAGTGATTTTATTCAAAAGCCGATAATCAATACATGGTCTCAAAGAGCCGTCTTTTTTTGACACAAAGAAAAAACCGGCTCCTAAGGGAGATGACGATGGACGAATATGTCCCTTTTCCAAGGACTCCTTTATATATTCTCGCATAGCAGCATGTTCAGGCACAGACAGATTAAATAAACGACCCTTTGGGTATTTACTACCCGGGATTAAATCTATGGCACAATCGCACTCTCGGTGCGGAGGTAACGAACCAAGCTTGGATTCTTCAAAGACGTCACGATAGTCAGACAGGAACTCAGGAATTTCAGAGGGAATAGATGATGAAATGGAAACCACAGGTACATCCCCATGAGCCCCCTTACATCCCCAGCTCAACACAGACATAGCTCTCCAGTCGAGGACTGGGTTGTGAGATTGCAGCCAAGGCAATCCTAGCACCAAATCATCATGTAGATTATACAGCACCAGAAAGCGAATAATCTCCTGGTGATCCGGATTAATACGCATAGTTACTTGTGTCCAGTATTGTGGTTTTTTATTAGCCAATGGGGTGGAGTCAATCCCCTTCAGAGGAATAGGAGTCTCCAAAGGCTCTAAATCATACCCACAGCGTTTGGCAAAGGACCAATCCATAAGACTCAAAGCGGCGCCAGAGTCGACATAGGCGTCCGTGGTAATAGATGACAAAGAGCAAATCAGGGTCACAGATAGAATAAACTTAGACGGTAAGGTGCAAATGGAAACAGATTTACCAAGCTTTTTAGTGCGCTTAGAGCATGCTGATATAACATGAGTAGAATCACCACAATAGAAACACAACCCATTTTTCCGTCTAAAATTCTGCCGCTCGCTTCGGGACAGAATTCTATCACACTGCATACTCTCTGGCGACTTCTCAGTGGACACCGCCAGATGGTGCACTGGTTTGCGCTCCCGCAAACGCCTATCGATCTGAATAGCCATCGTCATGGACTCATTCAGACCCACAGGCACAGGGAACCCCACCATAACATCCTTAATGGCATCAGAGAGACCCTCTCTGAAAGTCGCCGCCAGGGCGCACTCATTCCACTGAGTAAGCACAGACCATTTACGGAATCTTTGGCAGTAAATTTCCGCTTCATCTTGCCCCTGAGATAGGGACATCAAAGTTTTTTCTGCCTGAAGCTCCAAATGAGGTTCGTCATAAAGCAACCCCAAGGCCAGAAAAAACGCATCCACATTGAGCAACGCAGGATCCCCTGGTGTCAATGAAAAAGCCCAGTCTTGAGGGTCGCCCCGGAGCAAGGAAATCACAATCCTGACCTGCTGTGCAGGGTCTCCGGCAGAGCGAGATTTCAGGGACAAAAATAATTTGCAATTATTTCGAAAATTCTGAAACCCAGATCTATTCCCCGAGAAAAATTCCGGCAAAGGAATTCTCGGCTCAGATACAGGTGCATGACAAACAAAATCTTGCAAATTTTGTACCTTCGTGGCGAGATTATTCAAACCTGCAGTTACACTCTGAAGATCCATTACAAACAGGTGGACACAGAGCCATTCAAAGATTAGAAGGAGAGAAAAAAAAAAAAAAAAAATTTCAGCAGACTACTTATTTCTCTCCTTTCTCAGCCAAGGATTTTAACCCTTTAGTGGGCCGGTCAAACTGTCATGATCTCAATGGCAAGAGAACATAGCATAAGCATATATAGGAACTAGCTCTTGGAAGATGGGAACTGAGCTGACCATGAACTAAACCTAACGCACAACTAGCAGTGGCCGGGTAGCATGCCTACGTTGATTCTAGATGCCCAGCACCAGCCGGAGGACTAAATAATGCTAGCAGAGGAAAATATCAGTCCTAGCTCACCTCTAGAGAAATACCCCGAAAGGAGACAGAGGCCCCCCACATGTATTGGCGGTGAATAAAGATGAAATAACAAACGTAGTATGAAAATAGGTTTAGCAAATTTGAGGTCCACTTACTACATAGCAGAAGACAGAAAGGACACTTTCATGGTCAGCTGAAAACCCTATCAAAACACCATCCAGAAATTACTTTAAAACTCTGGCATTAACTCATAACACCAGAGTGGCAATTCCTGTTCACAAGAGCTTTCCAGACACAGTAAGGGTATGTGCACACGTTGCAGATTTCTTGCAGAAAATTCCTGAAGAAAACCGGAAATTTTCTGCAAGAAATCCGCATTTTTTTTTTTGCGTTTTTTTCCGTTTTTTTCGCGTTTTTTTAGCATTCTGCAAGCGTAATTAGCTTGCAGAATGCTAAAGTTTTCCCTGCGATCTGTAGCATCGCTTGGAAAACTGACTGACAGGTTGGTCACACTTGTCAAACATAGCGTTTGACAAGTGTGACCAACTTTTTACTATAGATGCTGCCTATGCAGCATCTATAGTAAAAGATAGAATGTTTAAAAATAATAAAAAAAATAAAAAAATGCTTATACTCACCCAGACATCTCACCGGCGTCCATTCCGTATAGCTGGTCTGTGCGCACAGGACCTCCCGTGACGTCACGGTCACGTGAGCGGTCACATGACCGCTCACGACCAATCACAGGACAGTGACGTCATTCGGCGAGGTCCTTCAGCGCACACCAGGTACAGAAACCGAACGGCAGCGTGCGAGGAGGCGGCAAGACATCGAGGGTGAGTATAGGACTGTTTATTATTTTATTTCTTATTTTTTGACCACTTATATGGTGCCCAGTGCGTGGAGGAGAGTCTCCTCTCCTCCACCCTGGGTACCAACCGCATATAATCTGCTTACTTCCCGCATGGTGTGCACAGCCCCGTGCGGGAAGTAAGCAGATCAATGGACCCCTAGGTGTGCGGAATCCCTGCAATTCCGCATTTTTAATGAACATGTTGCTTTTTTTTCCGCTATGCGATTTTTTCGCGGAAAAAATCGCAACATTTGCACCAAAAATGCGGAATACCCTGTAAATAATAGGAGGCTTATGTAAGCGTTTTTTTTTCGCGTTTTTATCACGTTTTTATAGCGAAAAAACGCGAAAAAAACGCTAACAATCCTGAACGTGTGCACATGGCCTAACGAAACTACAGCTGTGAACTGGAACAAAAATGCAAAAACAAACATGGACAAGAGTCCAACTTATCTAGTAGTTGTCTAGGAGCAGGAACAAGCACAGAGAGGCTTCTGATAACATTGTTGACCGGCAAGCAACTAACAGAGCAGCAAGGTTATATAGCGACTCCCACATCTTGATGGGAACAGGTGAACAGAGAAGATGAAGACACCAGTTCAATTCCACCAGTAGCCACCGGGGGAGCCCAGAATCCAAATTCACAACAGTCCTCCACTTATTCGTCGGCATACACCATCATTGCCACACACCTTAGGACCCCTGTAGACCCCGCTTCCTCTATGGGAAGCATTACCATCATTGCTGCAACAACGTCCCCCAGAGGACCCCTTTTAAGCATTGGTCCTCCTATTGACCAAACACCACAGCTGGCGTCACGACAGACTTTATCACAATTCCCTTTAAAGACCTTTCCCCTTTTATTGGGCGCCCAGGGCCACAGACCAGGTCGCAGCTGCCGTGACATCCCCTTAAGAGAGACCGGACTCGGTGCCGAGTACCACACTGCCCTGGAAGGATGTTCCATTAGCACAGAGTAATTCTTAATTTCTCCTGTGGTGGCACTGCTGGGACACCATATACTAACAGGTGTTCACTATGGCTCATCGGTATAGATAAGAGAACTGATCCTGGTACCACAGCTATTTATCCCATGAACAAAGTACATTTTAATTAATAGATTCTTATAAAAATATAAAGTTGTTCAATTGGATGTGTTAAAAAATGTTCCTGTTGTGAGATACACTTATAAATGTGCCCCTGCTATGTACTGTGTAATGGCCGTGTCTGACCATGTAGGAACATGGTATGATCATACCTCATCCCCTAAGCAGAGAGGATGCAAAAGAGAGTATACAAATATTACAACATGGGATCACAGCTGATTCTCTCTGTGAGGTAAAACATTTCCCAGCCTGTTTAAAAAGATGTTTTATCTCACAGAAAGCAGAAGCCGTGATCCCATGCTGCCCTGTCTGTATACTCTTTTGCTTCCTCCACTGGCCATATGCAGTGGTGTATGTGATGCCCCTGATGGTCCAGTCACCACAGAGGTACTGCACCTCAGTCAGAGGTGTGGTGCCCGAACTCTCTGGTAAAAAGGGGACACTGCACAGAACCCTAACAATTGCGCCCATCACTAGACCTCTCCAAGCCAGGGAGGGATTAGGTAGAGGGTGTGGGTGAGAAAGAGAACAAGGGGAGGAGAGTAAGTCAGGAATCTGGAGGAAGGGGGAGAAGAGAGAGAGGGTTGGAGCTGAGGACTGGAGCTGTGAGGAGCTCGTCTCAGCACGAGAGAGAGAGAGAGAGAAGGGAGAGAAGATCCCAGGAGAAACGAAGGGGTCCAAGGGGCACATGAAGTGCGGAAACCACCCGTGGGACCCGCATCCACGCTGACCATTGTCAGGTGGAGGGACCAGGTCGCAGTAGGGGACCGGCCCTGAACTAGTGGAGGTACTACAATTCCCAGCTAGGAAACCGGAGGCTGTCGTATCTTTATGTGCTTCATGAAAAGGGAGTCACAGAGGGTCAAGGGGACAGTGAGGACGTCACCGGGCAGGACCCGCCATTACCGGCTTAGGACACTGTGTGTGGAGCGCAGGGCAGGAGAGGTGGGAGCCAGCACAAGGAAAAGGCACATAAGAAGGGGGTTCTGGACAAGTGCCCCAAGGTACTGGAGAGTTGGCTGGACCGTTAACCCGGAGGACACAGCACCCAGCTGGATACCGTACTCAAACTGTGAGTAAAACGTGAAGACTGCACCTTTCTGTGTCCTCTCTCTTTATTGCGCCATTTACCCGGCACTACATCCACCATAACATCTTTAACATCATAGGTGCCCTGGGACTTGCTCTATCTCTACCTGTGGAGAGCTGTGCCAACTATGCTGCATCACCATCAGCCCCAGCGGTCTCCTTAAGCAGCATCGGCTATCCCTAGCTGAGTACCACAGGTGGCTTCACAAACAATTCCTCTATCCTCTACAAACATTCCATCATCTCATACTTTTATTGCACGCCCAGGGCCGCGGCCCGTGTTACTGCTGCAGTGGCAACCCCTTTAAGAACCGTCTGACCTAGTTCCGAGTACCCCACGGCCCTAGCGGGTGTCTCATTTGATCAGGCCATGTTCCTGCAAGGTCAGACACAGCCATTACACAGTACACAGCAAGGGCATATTTAAAAGATTATCTCAGCACAGGAACATTTTTTAACACATCCAATTGTAAAACTAATTACTAAGATTTATTGATTAAAATGTACTTTGTTTGTGGGACAACCCCTTTAATGCCTCTGGTGCTGACTATGCCTTAAGTGATATCACATGATGCATATTGAGTCGTAGAGGCACCAAAAAGTGAAGAAGACTGACAACAAAAGACAGAAGAGAATACTGGAGCTGGAGGGAGGAAGTGAGCCAGCAGAGGACTGAGTGAGGAGTTGTGGTTCCAGGACAGGTGAGTAAAAATAATTTATATTTTTAACCTTGTAAGATACCCAAACAAGGTAGTCGTGGGCGAGCTTCTGTTCCCACTTGCTTTGGCATCCTACAGACAACTTGTTTCCCAGTCCTGATGTACTGTTGTGTGTGAGGTGCCTCACACTTACTTCAGGGCCGTGGGCCTCTTCTGACTTCAGGAATCTCTCTTCTGGAACCAGGGCAGCAATCGATCCAGGGACATAAAACCACCAAAAGCCATAAAAACAACCATACATTTACTTGTTGAATGGCAGTATTTACAGGCAGGTATAGAGGCCAACGGGTTGTCGTCTTTCTAATAGTTACTGTACACACCTCGGTATAGGTAGAACATCTCTTTTACTTTCTGTTCTTGTTCTAGGGGATCTTCTCATTTTCTAGCAGTATATCTGGATTCCATCTCACTCCGCCTCTAGAAGTTTTAGTCCAATTTCTCCTGCAGCTTCGCAGAAGGAGTGTGCCCCCCGGCCCCTAGGTCTATCTTGAGGTTCCTAGGCTGGCAAAGGAGACTCATGTGGAGGAGTTCTCTGGCAATCCACAGCCCAGAGGTTCTGGGCTCAGGGCTGTTCTTATAAACCAAAGGAGGGGCTATTAAATACATTAGATCTGTCATAAATACGTGTATATAGAAACATAATAAAGGCTCAACTGGCTAGTCAAATCACAGCAGAGTTAAAAATGAATGAAATAAAGTGCATAGTGCATTAATATAATAAGATGCATAGTGCAGTAATGCAATCTGCCATATGGCCTCAATTAGCTTGTAGCATACACAATCCTCCAAATGAGGGCTAAGGGGAATATATATGCATAGGTGGAAATACCTAGTGTTGACAGAGGCCCATCAGCTAAATAGAACAACTCCACATGTAAATAGTAGAGAGACAAAAGTGTGAGCAACTACAGCCAACCTGCTAATGGTGTGGAATGAGGAGGACCTCAAAGCGCGTTTCGCACACTGCTTCTTCGGAGTTGTTCTATTTAGCTGAGGCCATATGGCAGATTGCATTACTGCACTATGCATCTTATTATATTAATGCACTATGCACTTTATTTCATTCATTTTTAACTCCGCTGTGCTTTTACTAGCCAGTTGAGCCTTTATTATGTTTCTATATACACGGTCAGTTCAACTATTGTTGAGAAGGATATATTTGTAGATATGACATTTTCACTATGAATGTATATTCAATGATTTTTATATATAAACTTTATCACTAAGATTACACTTTAGATAAATTATAATACAGTGTATGCAGTTAATTTGTTTGAGATATATACAGTACATAATCTGATTGGTTGTCTCACTATCGCATATTACTGCCAATTTTTTCTATACCTCCTGCCTTGACGTGGCACTTTGATGTTGTCTCTCATTTTTTATTTGTTTTTTTCTCTTTAATAATATTTATTTAATTTTTGGTTTTAATATTTGGTAATAAACTTTAAGAAATTTTACTTGCTCTAGTGTCCATTTTCTTTTGGGTTTCTCATGCTGTTCCTAGAAGCCCCTGTCCTGAGCCTATCACTTGCGTGGGGCCGCAGCGTCAAACACGCAGCGTCCAGATGTTCCAGCATAGTGGAGGGGATTTTATGAAATCCCGTCTCCACTATGCGTGGTAACACGCATCTGTCGGCCCTGCGACTCCGGACATGCTGCGCATCTTTTAAGATCGCAGCATGTCCGTGTTCCTTGCGCCGCCGCAAGGAATATCACAGGGCCCTATGCGAGGAGTGCGATGATCCCGGATGTGTGCAATGAACACATCCGGCATCATCGCGTCCCAGAAGGGGGCGGGGCTTAGTGCAGAGCGGGTTTGCCGCTCCGACGAAACCGCCGGCCATCCTGATCGTGGACACGTACCCTTACTCTCAGTTCCCTCTCCCAACCTGGGACAGCCATTGCAGTTAACCCTATCTAAATTATCTGCAGCCCCAGTGAGTGTTACCCTTTCATAACATACTCAAAACATAAAATGTGTTGAACCCTAGAGTATCAGGGAGCAGGCCATCAGCCCCTACCACTCTTCTAACCTTTCTGTTTATTATAATCTGCGGTCCAGGGAGACTTCAGCATAATAAACAGCTTTTACCAGTAATTCATTTTGCTTCAAATTTCAAAATTTTCCTTTTCAAATTCGAGCAAATCTGACTACTCAAAATGTATCCAATTTTCTCATCTTTACTAACAGTTGATTGCTTAATGCCTCAGAAGGGGGACACTTCTACTTATTGTCAAGTAACTCTTGTCATAAGTCAGAGCTGTCTAAAGACAAGAAACCCCTTTAAGTTATTGTCGAACATTGTCAACGTGAAGTTTATAAGGATAGTTGCAGGTTCAGCATAAAGCAGATTTCCTTGGAAGAATGCACTTAGATAAAGCTATTTCAATTATTGCATATAGCAAACAATGGTAGAGAAATGCCTCAACTTCCTATTGTAATGCATCGCTCTAATAATATTATAGCACGGTCATTTATCATACAGTGTTCTCTCTCATACCCAGTAGTCCTATTTATGTAAAAGAGATAAAGGATGCAGTCTCATTAGCACCTTGAAGCAATGTGCCCAGTCTTTCAACGGACATGATTCATTTCAAAAGCACATAACCCTCCCATTACAGTGTAACTTGCCTTTTACGATGTGTATGAATAATAAATACAATGTTTCTTTCTTTTCATTTCACATTCAACAGAATTCATTTCTAATAACTGAAAATAAGAAATAAAATTGTTCTATTGTTGCAAATTAAATAATGCTCTTAAACTGCAGGACAATTACCATGAATAAACGCTTACATTAGGTCGAGCTGTGTCCTTATGTGACATGTCTTTATTCTGTAAACAGGTGCGCAGATGCAACAACGCAGAGGATGAGGACACAATGGTAACTTAACCAATAAATATTTATTTGATTAACACAAGTATAAATGGGGTCTACGGCACAATATAAAGGGTAAATCAAACAGTGGAAGGATCGTAAGTTATTGTACAATAGAATACAGCAATTTGACTGTATCAAATATCAACACAATTCTAATCACACACTATTGTTCTATTATTTCAAATAAACAAATATTATCGTCAGTGGTGACTTTGCCTTAACCCAAGGTGTGTCACCGTCACTATCGGCCCGTTACTGCCATCCCTCTGTCACTCTCTAGTGAGATACGACAAAGTTAGGCCGTAAGTCTCTTATCAATGGGTCACTTTGCACACCAGTTACGCTGGCTGCATTTGTTTCCTGAAGCATTGCCCTGGTCCACCTGTATACCGTACATCTACACTGGAACTCACAACTAATTAAAACATCCCTCATCAATGGCCTGGTCATCCCTCTTGGCTCTGAATCTGCTCCCTCGGCTCAAATCTCTTAGCTCTGGTCTCTTGTCTGCGATTCTGGTTACCCAGCTCTGGCTCTGCTTCCTTGACCAAGATTTTGGTTACTCAATTCTTCACTTGAGTCTGATCACCTGAGTCTGGTCACTTGATCCTTCACTTGGGTCTGGTCACTCAAATCTTCACTCAGGTCTGGTCCTTCAAAATGGCAGCCATATGCAATCCTTGAGATATCATGTGTCTGTCCTGCTACAGATTCCGGCACTTACTCCTCCCCTTCACTGCCCTTCTGGTCCTTTTATAGTTATTTAGTGGGCCACAGCTGTCACCTGACCCTGGTGTCTCCTCCAATCTCTTCCCATCAGGAATCAAGTGCTTTGTTATGCAGTTCTTGCTGATGCAATTCTTTCCGCTCTCTCTTGTCCTACTATCTTTGGTCAGTTGATGCTGGCGCTGACTCGCAGACAACGTGTTATACATTAACTGTGGAAATCGTCCATTTGTCCATCTCTTTACAATACCGCTGATACATTTCTTTGTTAGGCAAACATAAAGGGGTTGTCCACGTTTCAGAACAATTTATTTTAACTTAAATACATGCAATCGGGGCTAAAAATCATTGTTGCAATTGGGTTTTATTCACATTTTTGCAAGAAAAATATTTCCTTTCACACACTGCTGCAAAAACTGCTTGGGCATCATCACAGCCAAAAGTCGCAGTTCAGTTTCAGAGGCCCATGGATTTCAGCAAGAACAGAGGGGAGCAGAAGACCTGACAGGGACCAGATGGATGATGTTGAAGAGAGGAGGGGTCGGCAAAGTGAGCGGAGAGTATACGTATTCTTTTATTTTTTTACATATTATCCCTTAACCCCTTTAACCCCTTAATGCCTTAAGATGGTTACATCATAGAGCGTGTCATGAACTATGAAGTCGGCTCAGAAACAAAGCCCACACCACACAGGACAGATGCCAGCTGCATCTAACAGTAAAGATAGGTATGCCTGCCGATGGTTACTATTAACCTCTTAATTGCCACTGTCAATTGATGACAGCACAGTGTAAGTGCCATGACCTGCCCCAGACTTAAGTTCGGACATCCATAAGCTTCACTACAATGCGATCGCAGGGAACCGATGTATTGCTATGTCAGCTAGGGGTCGACTGAACGCTCATGTGCTGGTTATGTGATTTCTTCTATGATGTCCAGCCATTGGGTGGTCAATGAGTGAATGAGAAGTGGTTGTTCCAATAGTGGACAACCCCTTAAAAGAGAAAAAAATTGAAATTCCAGAATTGTGGGTTTTTCATTGCTGCAATTGCACAAAAAATGCAATAACCCTTTCACAACATATAATGTACATTTACATCATATGTTGTGTCCTTGGCAATGATGCGGGCACACACACCGATCCTGGATCTTTGAATTATTCAGTCATCATCTGTCTCTAACAGCGGCGGGTGGAACTGAGTTCTGCTCATGGCTGTTAACCTATTAAATGCCACTGTCAATCTCTGATAGCAGAATATCATAAGTGCTGGCAGGTTGGCGCATCATTCCACAAACAAATCGGCGTGCCCCTAACGTGATTGTGGTATGTCGATGGATTATCATGACAGCTGGGGGTCTGCTAAAGACGCCAGTGTTTGCCATGACAATTCTCCTGTTAAAGCCAGCATTTAGCATTCATAGGAGACTGTGATTTTTGCTATTCATAGCAGTGCTAATGCACTGGTATGCATAGTAAAAGCGATTGATTGATCGCAGACTCGGGTCCCCTAAGGCAGAGGTGTCAAACTGCATTCCTCGAGGGCCGCCAACAGGTCATGTTTTCAGGATTTCCTTGTATTGCACAGGTGATAATTTAATCACCTGCACAGAATGATTCCAGCACCTTGTGGAATGCTTAGGAAATCCTGAAAACATGACCTGTTGGCGGCCCTCGAGGAATGCAGTTTGACACCTCTGCCCTAACGGGACTAACAAATACAGTAAAAAGTGAAAAAAAAATTTTCAAAATATTAAAAAATAAAAATAGCGTATATACTCAAGTATAAGCTGACCCGAGTATAAGCCGACCCCCCTAATTTTGCAACAAAAAACTGGGAAAACTTATTGAATCGAGTATAAACCTAGGGTGGAAAATGCAGCAGCTACCGGTAAATGTCAAAAATAAAAATAGATACCAATAAAAGTAAAATTAATTGAGACATCAGAAGGTTAAGTGTTTTTGAAAATCCATATTGAATCAGGAGCCCCATATAATACTCCATACAGTTCATTATGGCCCCATAAGATACTCCATATTAAACTAGGCCCAATATAATGCTCCATACAGTTCATTATGGCCCCATAGATGCCCCATATAATGTTCTATGCAGTTCTTTATGGCCCCATAGATGCCCCATATAATGCTCCATGCAGTTCTTTATGGCCCCATAGATGCCCCATATAATGCCCCATGCAGTTCTTTATGGCCCCATAGATGCCCCATATAATTATTATTATTTATTGTTATAGCGCTATTTATTCCATGGCGCTTTACATGTAAGGAGGGGTATACATAATAAAAACAAGTACAATAATCTTAAACAATACAAGTCATAACTGGTACAGGAGGAGAGAGGACCCTGCCCACGAAGGCTCACAATCTACAAGGGATGGGTGAGAATACAGTAGGCGAGGATAGAGCTGGTCATGCAGTGGTTTGGTCGATCTGTGGTTACTGCAGTTTGTAGGCTTGTCGGAAGTGGTGGGTCTTCAGGCTCTTTTTGAAGGTTTTGATGGTAGGCGAGAGTCTGATGTGTTGTGGTAGAGGGTTCCAGAGTAGGGGTGATACGCGAGAGAAATCTTGTATACGATTGTGGGAAGAGGCGATAAGAGGGGAGTAGAGAAGGAGATCTTGTGAGGATCGGAGGTTGCGTGTAGGAAAGTACCGAGAGACGAGGTCACAGATGTAAGGAGGAGACAGGTTGTGGATGGCTTTGTATGTCATGGTTAGGGTTTTGTACTGGAGTCTCTGGGCAATGGGGAGCCAGTGAAGGGATTGACAGAGGGGAGAGGCCGGGGAATAGCGGGGGGACAGGTGGATTAGTCGGGCAGCAGAGTTTAGAATAGATTGGAGGGGTGTGAGAGTGTTAGAGGGGAGGCCACAAAGCAGGAGGTTGCAGTAGTCAAGGCGAGAGATGATGAGGGCATGGACTAGGGTTTTTGCAGATTCTTGGTTGAGGAATGTACGGATTCATGAAATATTTTGAGTTGAAGTCGGCAGGAAGTGGAAAGGACTTGGATATGTGGTTTGAAGGCGTCAAGGATTACCCCGAGGCAGCAAGCTTGCGGGACTGGGGAAAGTGGGCAGCCATTTACTGTAATGGATAGGTTCGTTGGGGGGATGCATGAGATGGAGAAAGATAATGAATTCTGTTTTGTCCATGTTAAGTTTCAGAAATCTAGCAGAGAAGAAGGATGAAATAGCGGATAGACATTGAGGGATTCTGGTTAGTAGGGAGGTGATATCTGGTCCAGAGATGTAGATCTGTGTGTCATCAGCATAGAGGTGATACTGAAAGCCATGAGATTCTATGAGTTGTCCCAGGCCAAAGGTTTAAATGGAGAAGAGCAGGGGCCCTAGGACTGAACCTTGTGGGACTCCGACAGATAGGGGGCGAGGTGAGTAGGTGGTGTGTGAGTGGGAGACGCTGAATGTCCGGTCTGTTAGGTATGATGAGATCCAGGATAGGGCCAAGTCTGTGATGCCAAGGGATGAGAGGGTCTGTAATAATAGGGAATGGTCCACTGTGTCAAAGGCAGCCGACAGGTCGAGGAGGAGGAGGACAGAGTAGTGTCGCTTGCTCTTGGAAGTTAAGAGGTCATTGGTGACCTTAGTTAGGGCAGTTTCAGTGGAATGGTGTGACTGGAAGCCAGATTGTAAGCGGTCAAAGAGGGAGCAAGAAGAGAGATGGCAGGACAGTTCAAGGAAGACATGTTGTTCCAGTAGTTTGGAGGCATATGGGAGAAGTGATATAGGGCGATAGCTAGATACAGAGGATGGGTCAAGAGAAAGTTTTTTGAGGATAGGTGTGATGGAGGCATGTTTAAAGCTTGAGGGGAAAACACCAGTTGTTAGTGATAGGTTGAAGAGATGGGTTAGGGTTGGGATGATGACTGTGGTGAGGTTTGGGATGAAGTGGGATGGGAGCGGGTCAAGTGCACAGGTGGTGAAATGCGATCTTGAGTGTAGAGTGGAGAGTTGATCTTCTGTAATGGTGGAGAAGTTGGTTTTGGAGGTGGAGGGCTGGGAAGTCGGGAGGAAGGGCTCTGGGGGTTGTTAACCAAAACTGTCTCTGATGTTATCAATCTTCTGCTTGAAAAATGAGGCAAAGTCTTCAGCTGAGATAAGTGGGGAGGGAGGAGTTGCTGGGGGACGGAGGAGAGAGTTGAAGGTTTTGAATAACTGTTTAGGGTTGTGAGACAGGGAGGATATGAGAGATGAGAAGTAGGTTTGTTTAGCTGTGGCGAGTGTGGTCTTGAAAGTAGTGAGGGACGGTTTGAATGCGATGAAGTGTTCGTTGGAGTGGGATCTTTTCCATCTGCGCTCAGCAGCCCTGGAAGCTCGCCTCAGTTCTTTGGTCAGGCTGGTGTGCCAGGGCTGTCTGTTGATTTTGCGAGCTTTGGTATGTGTAAGTGGGGCAGCAGATTCCAAAGCTACAGCTATTGTGGTGTTATATAGAGCGGCAGCGTCATCCCCATTGTGTAAGGAACTTGTATCTGTGAGAGGGAGGAGGGATTCAGAGAATGAATGTAGGTCAAGATGTTTAAGATTTCTGCGAGGGTGTGAAAGTTTGTGGGGTGGGGATTGTAGACATGGAGTGGAGAGGGAAGAGGATGTGAGAAGGTTGTGGTCAGAGAGAGGAAGAGGTGAGTTAGAGAGGTTAGATAGGGAGCGGGTGAAGATGAGGTCCAGTGTGACCATCTTTGTGGGTGGCTGTAGAAGACCATTGAGTGAGGCCGAAGGAGGAAGTGAGAGATAGAAGTTTAGTGGCAGCTGAGAGGGAAGTGTCAATGGGGATGTTGAAGTCGCCCATGATGATAGTGGGGATGTCCGCTGAAAGGAAATGAAGTAGCCAGGTGGTGAAGTGGTCAAAGAAGGTAGTGGCTGGCCCTGGGGGGCGGTAAATGACAGCCAGTTGGAGGTTGGAGGGGGAGTAGATGCGCACAGAGTGCATCTCAAAGGAAGGGAGGGTGACAGAGGGTGGCAGTGGGATTGGGGTGAAGGAGCAGTTATCTGACAGGAGAAAACCAACTCCTCCGCCATGTTTGCTGCTGGGGCGGGGTGTGTGAGAAAGGTGGAAGCCACCGTAAGAGAGTGCAGCAGGGGAGGCTGTGTCAGAAGGGGTGAGCCAGGTTTCGGTGATGGCGAGGAAGGAAAGTTTGGTAGTAACCAAAAGATCATGGATGTAGGAAAGCTTGTTGCAGACAGAGCGAGCGTTCCACAGAGCTCCTGTTAGTGGGACTGGGGAAGTGGGGGCTGGGTGAATGGGTATAAGGTTGGCGAGGTTACGGAAGTTTATGATAGAGCGTGGATGGAAGGTAGAAATGACTGTGGGAATGTGGTGAGGAGGGCCAGGATTTGGAGAGATATCACCAGCAGTGAGAATTAGCAGAAAAAGTGTTAGCAGGTGGGAGCAGGAGAGGGCATGAGGTGGCTGTCTGTGCTTGGAGACAGAGGATTGTATGTTAAGGAACAGTTCTGAGGGGGAAGTGAGATGGATGGGGAGGATTGAAGCAGAGATAAACAGTTCTTTACTTGGTGTAGGGATTAGGGGAGGTAGCATAAAGTGAAGGATTATAGGGGTGAAGGTGAAAATAAACAGAAACATTTTTTACAGTGACTGGCCAGTTACCTTCAGTTCCCTTCAGGTTCAATTCAGGTTTTAATTCTACTGTAATCTTCACACTTCTAGGACACACTTATAGGAATCACACTGCAGACTAAAGTCAATGCAGACTTGTTCTATGCAATATATGTAACTAAGTGCATTCAGGTGTGAAGCAGAGAGGAGTGGTCCCTGCTCATCTTGGTCAGAGAATTAAGGGTGGACCAGATGCATACAATCAAGCATTGAGTAAACAAGGTCATAAATAACACTGATAATGCTACATGCAGTTCTTTATGGCCCCATATAATGCTCCATATAATGCTCCATGCAGTTCTTTATGGCCCCATATAATGCTCCATATAATACTCCATGCAGTTCTTTATGGCCCCATAGATGCTCCATATAATGCTCCATGCAGTTCTTTATGGCCCCATAGATGCCCCATATAATGCTCCATGCAGTTCTTTATGGCCCCATAGATGCCCCATATAATGCTCCATGCAGTTCTTTATGGCCCCATAGATGCCCCATATAATGCTCCCTGCAGTTCTTTATGGCCCTATAGATGCTCCATATCATGCTCCATGCAGTTCATTATGGCCCCATAGATGCTCCATATAACATTGTGCCACATGTAATGCTGCTGCTGCACTAAAAAAAAAAAAAAATGACATACTCACCTCTCGTCGCTGCTCCTCCTGACTGTTCAGGCAGAGGGCGGCGCGCACACTAGTACATCATCGTGCCCTCTGACCTGAACAGTCAGTGCAGAGGACGTGGCAGATGGAGTGTTGGTGGAACGCGGAAAGGTGAATATGACATACTCACCTGGTCCCAGCGCTCCTGACGCGGTCCCTGCATATCCCACGGTCTCCGGGCCCAGCAGCCTCTTCCTGTAGTGAGCGGTCACATGGTACCGCTCATTACAGTAATGAATATGCGGCTCCACCCCTATGGGAGTGGAGTCCATATTCATTATTTTAATGAGCTGTACCAGTGACCGCTGAGCAGGAAAAGAAGCTGCCGCACCCGAAGACCATGAGACATGCAGGGACCGCATCTGGAGCACCAGGAGCAGGTGAGTATTTGACAGGCGTCGCTCCCCCTCACCTGCCGACCCCCCCGCCTTCCATGACTCGAGTATAACCCGAGAGGGGCACTTTCAGCCCATTTTTTTGGGCTGAAAATCTCAGCTTATACTCGAGTATATACGGTGTATAAAAAAATAGAAATAGAGCAATAAAAAATAAAAAAATACCCATATCTGGTATCACTGCATGCGTAAAGGTCAATCTAGCAAAAGATAAAATAACTTAATCAGATTGATAAATGGCATAATGAAAAAAAAATCATAATGTCAAAATTATGGGGTTTTTTGCCAGCCGCAAGATTGCAATAAAATGCAATAACAGGTGATCAAAACATTGTATCTACACTAAAATAGTATCAGTAAAAACATCAGCTCAGGTCGCTACAAACAAGTCTTCAAACAGCAAATATCCAGAAAATATCCTAAATTTTTTTCACCACTTAATTAAAAACATGCATGTCTGGTATCTTCGTAATTGTATTGATCTGGTCAGTAAATAAAAGATCCAAAAAGCAATTGTAAAATTGCATGTTTTTTGCAATTTCAACACACTTGGAATTTTTTTCCTGTTTTCCAGTGCATCACTCAATAAAATGAATGGTGTCATTCAAAAGTACGACTTGACCTGCAAAAAACAAGCCTTTGTACAGTTATGTGGACAGAAAAAATGTGATGGCTCTTGGAAGAAGGGGATGAAAAAAAAAAGCCCACTCAGGCTGGTTTCACACATCCTGATGTTTTCTGGTAAACATGGTACCGGAGATATCTGTGTCCGTGTGTCTGTCTGTGTACTATGTGCAGCACACATGTGGCAACTGTGTGATGCCCGTGTGTCGCATCAGTACCACATGGATGGATGCTGGGGAAACAGTGCTACAGTAAGCGCTGTTCCCCTGCATGTGGTGCTGAAACCGGCAGTCATCCCTTCTCCCCTACTCTGCCGGCAGCAGCGCGAGCAGGGGAGAATGAATGTAAGAAAAGCCCGACGTGGGGTACCCCATATGTTTTTCAATCAACGGCAAAGCTCACAGGTGCAGGCTGCTATTCTCAGGCTGGTAAAGGGCCATGGATATGGGCCCCCCAACCTAAAAACAGCAGCCCACAGCTGCCCAGAAAAGGCGCATCTATTAGATGTGCCAATTCTGGAGCTTTGCCAGGTTCTTTCCATTTGCCCTGTAGCGGTGGCAAGTGGGATAATGAGGGGTTAATGGATCCCTCCTATTGTAAGGTGACATTAAGCCGGCTTAGTAATGGAGAGGTGTCAATAAGACACCTCTCCATTACTAATCCTATAGTTTTTAAAGGGTTAATAAAACTCAACACAGTTAGAATAAAGTCTTTTAATGAAATCAGACACAACAAAGTTTCCCACCTTTATTAGTCTGTCATTCCAAGTGAAGCCTTTGATCTCCTGTAAAAAATGTAAAAATAATAAATCAACAATATACCCATACCTCTCCGGCGTACAGTCAGTCCCATGCCATAATCCATATCTAGGGAATGTAGAGTTTACAACCGGGAGCGCTGCTAATGTGACTGCCCTGGCTGTAAACTCCTGGGGAATGAATGAGAAGCAGCAAGCACAGACGTCACCACTAGTTACTGAGTCTGCGCCCGCAGCGTCTCATTCATTCCCCAGTAGTTTACAGCCGGTGACTTTTTTGCACTGTCCCACTATGTACATCATCCTTCTACTAACAGATCACGGATCTGATACTCTGCAATGCTTCTGTACCGCAGGGCATCAGAGCAGCATCTGACAAACTAGAGTTGAGGCATGTCAGCTCCTGCTTTTAGCAGGCGCTCACAAGCCACCTTCCCTGCAGTACCCTGAAGGACCTCATGGCCATCTTGCAGTCAGGGGTCACCATGGAGACCATCAGCACAATGTGATAACATTGCATTGTGCTGATGGTAGCAGACAGGGAGCTAACTCCCTGTGCGATGTTCCTCGATGTCGCTGTCACTATTCACAGTAACATTAGAGTGGTTAAATGTCCTCAATCGATGCTAGCACCGATCATGGTTGTTGCTGCAGGCTGTCAGCTCTCACATAGAGCTAACACCCTCACCCGATCACACCAGCGCTCAGCATGAGCCCGCACAATCGCGATGCCATACACTGCTGTTTGTGGGAACTCAGCACCATATATGTATGGCACATATTGGGAAAGGGTTGAAGAGATCATTTCCAGAAAAATCTGCATGAACAAACTAATTTGAATTTTGCCTGATCCGCTCATCTCTAGTCATACCTCTTCTTCAGATTCCAAAATACATGTTATTAGGAACTGAAGAAGCAATTTGACACGCTGAAATGCATCATATGCAAATACATAAGAGGAATTAAAGACGCACTCTGTAACTTGACTTTTTGTTTATTACGCTATTCACAGCATCCTATGATTATTCTGTGAGTTTATCCACATCTTTCTTGTGTTTCATCCTTACCTGAACCTGATCCAGCAACATCTGATCCTGTTATTGGGCAGACTTGGAGGTCTGCAGGTTGAGCTGGTGGAGGAAACATCATAACCAATATCAGTGGATGGCATTGTCACTGTGTAAGGCTATATTCACAAGTTGCAGTTTTGCTTTTTTTTTTTGCTGCATTTTTATGCAAATTTATGCAAATTAAAAACGGCATTTTCTAGTACCAGTAAAAGCTAAAAGATTTCATAAATCTCTTGCACACACATTGTTTTTTTTTTTTCCTGACCGAATTGGAAAATTACTGTGTTTTTTAAATCTGCAGCATGTCACTTCTTTCAGTGTTTTTGCAGCTTTTTTTCACCCATAGAAAGCATGAGTCTAGTGTGATGACTTTGTTCATTGCTGTCACCAGGTACGGACTGGGGCTGAAATTCAGCCCTGGCATTTGAAATCGCACAGGCCCATGCTGTCTCCGTCCCCAAGTACTAGATGGGAAACATTACTAATATTACTCTGAATAGAGGAAAGCAAGATTTATTACAAGACCAATGATTTTAATAATGCCGGTGGCCTGGTGGGTTAAATGACTGAGTGAGCGACTTTGTGCTCCGTCACCCCTGGTACTTCTGCTCCTGAAAGTTTCTGACTCTGCTCGTCTGACCACTCTTTCACCTGTGACACCTGTGCGGCTGTTCAGTGTTGCTACGCAGTGAGTGTGCAACCTCTCTTCCCTCACCAGCACCCCCTGGTGGAGGTTGCGCTAAACTGTACTGCAGACGCATCACAATAAGCATACAGTCTAGATCACACGAAGTCATTATTGTCCTCTACTCCTCTTTGGTCAGACCTCATCTGGAATACTGTGTCCAGTTTTGGGCACCACATTTTAAAAAAGACATCAAGAAACTGCGAGTTCAGAGAAGAGCGACCAGAGTGGTGACCGGTCTGCAAACCATGTCCTATGAGGAACGGTTACAGGATTTGGGAATGTTTAGCTTGCAAAAAAGAAGACTGAGTGGAGACTTAATAGCTGCCTACAAATATCTCAAGGGCTGTCACATTGTATAAGGATCATCTTTATTCTCATTTGCACAAGGAAAGACTAGAAGCAATGGGATGAAACTGAATGGGAGGAGACACAGGTTAGATATTAGAGAAAACTTTTTGACAGTGAGGATGATCAATGAGTGGAACAGGCTGCCACGAGAGGTGGTGAGTTCTCCTTCAATGGAAGTCTTCAAACAGAAGTGTACCTATGATAAAAATCACAGACCCCTCTATTCTTTGTAGATGGGAAAACTTGCAAAATTGTCAGTGTATCAAATACTTATTTCCCCCATTGTATTTTACAAGCAATTACAATCTTTACTGTCATGAGAATTTATTTACCATAAATCAAATTTGGGGGGAAAATTCAGCAAAATTGGCAAAATTCATATTTCAAAAGATCTGCTCATCTATCCAGTTTTAGTTCAAACTATCATTGATATCTAACATATTACAACATTCTGCTACTACATGGATATACCTACTAATCCTCACATCTAAGCAGCAATGAAGAGCTCCGAAGGCAATTACATATTTGACTTTATCTCCTTCTATAAACTGAGTCATATAACTGGAGTCCTTCAGGAGATTTTGTGGTTCAGCAAAAAGTAAATAGTTTGCTCTGAATTTAGTGATAATAATTGTGAAATTAAATTACTAATGCATTAAAATAAACAGAAGTCAATCACTTTCATTTAGAAGCATTGTGATCTGCTAGTATTAAACACAGGCTTGCCAAAGTCAGCAAACATGGTATATAACAGATACAAAAAGTCACACTTTCAGGCAATGAAAAAATAAACAGTAGGTCACTTGTAATAGAAGTGCCTTTCTATCACGATGTAATGCTATATTAGTGTGGCAGAAACAATATTTTTATTAAAGGGGTTGTCTGGGCTTAAAGGGACAATGAATATAGAAAGAATGGGGACAAAAATTGCAGCATCCTCAAACTCAAGAGCATAACAATGTAGAGAAATGAAGATATCTGGGCAAATTCATAATGTATTTACATAATTCAACTATTTAAGATGAGAATAACCATTTAAAGATGAAAAAACATGAGCAGATTGCTCCTCTGGGGATCGGGTTTGAGTCAAATATTCTAAAATTTGCAGTCACATGCAAATTTGTACAAATTGAGATTTGATTCACGATAGCCTGGCGCCATTTCTCAAACTACTGAAGCATCAAAGAGCAGGCTGTTGTCTTTTTGCAATGCTATGTGGGCCTCCTCTTAATGCCCTGCAGCTATGACATCTAAACATCCTGCAATGGTGGTCAATACCGGGGCCCTCACAGATCAGTGATTCCAGTGGAGCACAGTTTTTTACAGCAGAGTCGACTTCCATCTCCGGAGTCACTGGGTAAAGGTACCGTCACACTAGGCGATATCGCCAGCAATCCGTGACGTTGCAGCGACCTGGATGGCGATATCGCTGTATTTGACACGCAGCAGCGATCTGGATCCCGCTGTGAAATTGCTGGTCGCTGCTAGAAGGTCTGCACATTATTTGGTCGCTAGGTCGCCGTGTATCGCCGTGTTTGACAGCAAAAGCAAGGATACCAGCGATATTTTACACTGGTAACCAGGGTAAACATCGGGTTACTAAGCGCAGGGCCGCGCTTAGTAACCCGATGTTTACCCTGGTTACCAGCGTAAAAGTTAAAAAAACAAACAGTACATACTCACCTGCGCGTCCCCCAGCCTCTGCTTCCTGACACTAAAGCGCCGGCCCTAAACTGAAAGTGAAAGCAACAGCGGTGACGTCACCGCTGTGCTGTTAGGGCCGGAGCTCAGTCAGCGTCAGGATGCAGAGGCTGGGGGACGCGCAGGTGAGCATGTACTGTTTGTTTTTTTAACTTTTACGCTGGTAACCAGGGTAAACATCGGGTTACTAAGCGCGGCCCTGCGCTTAGCAACCCGATGTTTACCCTGGTTACCCGGGGACCTCGGCATCGCTGGTCGCTGGAGAGCGGTCTGTGTGACAGCTCTCCAGCGACCACACAGCGACGCTGCAGCGATCGGCATTGCTGTCGCTATCGCTGCAGCGTCGCTTAGTGTGACGGTACCTTAAGTCTCTCTCTTCTGAAGCGTGTAAGTTCTCATGGTCAGCAGGGTATTCCTTTTCTTGTAGAGTATAATGTTTCATGATAATCTTTATTAATAATCTTTATTTTTATATAGCGCAGCGCTTTGCAGTTTGCACACATTATCATCGCTGTCCCCGTTGGGGCTCACAATCTTTATCCCCTATCAGTATGTCTTTGGATTGAGGGCGGAAACCAGAGTACCCGGAGAAAACCCACACAAGCATGGGGAGAACATACAAACTTCTTGCAGATGTTGTCCTTGGTGGGATTTGAACCCAGGACCCCAGTGCTGCAAGGCTGCAGTACTAACCACTGAGCCACCATACAGTGCTAACCACTGAGCCACTATGCTGCAGCAGGGTCCTCTCTCTCCTGTAGAGTGTAAGATCTTAGGCTTCTTTCACACTAGCATCGGCACGGGGCAGTCGCTATGCGTCGGCCCGACGTGCCGATGCACGTTGTGAAAGTAATGCCCGACGTGGGCAGCGGAAGCAGTCTTACGATGCTTCCGCTGCCCCATTGTAATGTCCGGGGATGAGGGGGCGGAGTTTCGGCCGCGCATGCGTAGTCAAAAATGGCGGACACAATGCGCAAGAAAATGTTATATGTAACGTTTTTTTTGTGCCGACGGTCCGCCAAAACACGACGCAACCTTCGCATGACGGTTGTGACGTGTGGCCATACGTCGCAATGCGTCGCTAATGAAAGTCTATGGGTAAAAAACCCATCCTGCGGACAACTTTGCAGGATGTGTTTTTTCACATAAACGACGCATTGCGACGTACAGCAAACAACGCTAGTGTGAAAGTAGCCTTATTGGCAGTGAGGTGCTCTCTCTCCTCGCCCTCTCCCATATACATTTTCTGAGCAATTACAAGCTTTCGAGCATTGAGATTTGTTCAAATTAATTCACAGAAAATCTTTGAATTTGAATTTCTAAAGATCTGCGTATCTCTAAAGAGAATGTCTCACCAGGTCAAAAGTTTCCAGTTTTGCTCTTATTTTATTACCACTGCTCCTTTGTGTAACACATCTGTCCTGGGTGTCCCAAGCGCCACTTCCTTCCCTTGGGTCCGCTGTCCTCTTGTGCACCACGTTCAGGTTTTGAAACTTGCCTGTCGTGGATCAATGACATCATCTCCCTATACCTACAGTATTGAAGGCCCATTAAGACACAAACCTGTATCTTGGGATTGAGACTCTAGTCTTCTGTTTGGTGTGCTCTACTAGCTGTGCTTTTGTGTTTCTGCTTGCGTTCTTCCCTGTTGGGCTCTATTTCATCAGCTGCTCAAATTCCTGTGTGTGCCAAGTCCACGCTGCCTCGTGCCTTCCTACTTCCTTCACCAATGCCCGGGGTCTGTGTGACCTGAGGCTTAGAGAGTCCACCTTACCAGTTGAGCCTAACACCCTTAGCATGCATTAATTTATTTTTATATCCTGCCATACAGATTAAGAAATCTGGGCCTTTTTATTCAGTGCTAATTGTTATGGTATTCACCAAGGGGGAGGCACTCACAAGGTTATCTGGGGGAGTGTTTGTAGGCTAGTCTGCATTACTACCCTAAGAGCAATGACTACTGTTAAACATTATAACATTAGCACTAAATAATAAGACCCATATCCTAGAACTGCATGGCAGATATAAAAAAATAAGACAAACGCAAAAACAAAAAAACTCAGAAAGCAGGAATGAAATAATAGCAAAAACTGATCACTTTTGACCAGATGATAGGTCGTCTTTAATACTAACATAATATCCTCTCGAAAACATTTGTTTAATCCACTCAGTCTACAGCAAGCCAATGACCCTAAGCACATTGCTATGAAGATTATTAAGAAGCATGGAAAAACATCTTTTATATTAAAAAATGAAAGCAAATCTTTAGACAAAGGGACATGAAGGCTTTTGAGAAATGTTACATTTACTTAGTACCATTTGCTTTTGTTAGTACTGTTTTGTTTATTTACTTGAGAGCTGAAAAACTAATACATTTTTTGCATGTCATCTGTAACAAAATACTTCTTCCAAAAGTTCTCACATTTATCAATGTAGCATAATTAAAGAGAATTTAAATCTTCAGTTTTTTATGTGATTGAACATTTTTTTCCATGTATTGATCTTCTGTTATCTCCTGAAATTTTTCTAATTTGCCAGCCTTCTGGAAATGTGTATAAATACATTTCCATATGAAACATACAGTATGGTGCCAAAAAAAATAATATATACACAAAATGCAAATGAGAACTACTTAATGGTCACAGTCTGTTTCATTAATTTAGGTTGGTTTCTGTGCACAGATTTTCTTCTGGTATTCTAAAGACTTCGTCCTATATTTTATCCAGAGTATCCTAAAGGAGGGGTGAGTGGCATATATTTCCACTTGTCCATATGTTAGAACACAAGGAAAATCTATAGCAGAGATTTAGCTGTGCAATCCAACACAGACTGCACATCTGTTTTATATGGTGTGAATATTCATTAAACATATTTCTTTCCTTACTTCCTGCTGGACTGGACTGCTAATCAGGTTTAAAATAAAGCTGGGATTTTTTTTCAGCATATATATATATATATATATATATATATATATATATATATATATATATATATATATATATATATATACATATATATATATATATATATACAGTATATATATATATAAATATATATATGTATATATATACAGTTGAAATCAAAAGTGTGCATACACTATGTAAAAAGACACATATGCATGTTTTCTCAATATCTGACATGAACTCAAAATAAACCTTTCCCATTTTAAGTCAATTAGGATTACCATAATTATTAATATTTGCCAAATGCTAGAATAATGAGAGAGAGAATGTATTAAGGCATTTTTATTACTTACTGTAAAGTCAAAAGTTTACATACACTAAGATAACTATGCCTTTAAACAATTCTGGACTGCCCATATGATGATGTCATGTGTTTGGAAGCGTCTGATAGTTTTTTTGCATCATCTGAGTTAATTAGAGACACACCTGTGGATGTATTTTAATGCACACTGGAAACACACTGCTTCTTTGTGTAGCATCATGGGTAATTCTCAAGAAATCAGCCAAGATATCAGGAAGATAATTGTGGACTTGCAGAAGTCTGGCTCATACTTGGGTACAATATCAAGATACCTGAAGGTGCTTCGTATATCTGTACAAACAATTATATGCAAGTACAAACAAGATGGGAATGGCCAGCCATCATACCGCTCAGGAAGGAGGCAGGTTCTGTGTCCCATGATGAACGTTCTTTGGTCAGACATGTGTAGAATAACCCAAGAACAAAAGCAAAAGACCTTGTGAAGATGATGGTGGAAGCTGGTAAGATTGTGTCAATTTCGGCAATGAAACGAGTACTGTATCAACATGGGCTGAATGGCCACTCTGCCAGGAAGAAGCCATTACTCCAAAAGAAACATAAAAAAGCCAGATTAATATTTGCAAATGCACACAGGAACAAATACCGTAATTTTTGGAGATGTCCTATGGTCTGATGAAACTAAAATTTACCTTTTTTGTGCATAATGACCATCGTTACATTTGAAGGAAAGAGGGAGAAGCTTGGAAGCCTAAGAACACCATCCCAACTGTGAAACACCGGGGCGGCAGCATCATGTTGTTGGGTTATTTTGCTGCAGGAGGGACTGGTGCACTTCACAAAATAGATGGCATCATGAGAAAAGAAGATTATGTGGCAACACAGAAGCAACATCTCAAGACATCAGCCAGGAAGTTAACCCTTGGGTGGAAATGGGTCTTCCAAATGGACAATGATCCAAAGCATACTGCCTCAATAGTAACAAATTGGCTTAAGGATAACAAAGTCAATGTTTTGGAGCGGCCATCACAAAGCCCTGGTCTCAATCCTATTGAAAATGTATAAGCAGAGCTAAAAAAAGCCAGTGCGAGGAAGGCGACCTACAAACCTGGATCAGATACTCAAGTTTTGTCAGGAGGAGTGGGCCCAAATTCCAACCAACTATTGTGAGAAGCTCATGGAAGGAGATCCCAAACGTTTGACCCAAGTCATTCAGTTTAAGGGCAATGGTACCAAATACTAATGAAATGTAGGTAAACTTTTGACTTTGCAGTAAGTAATAAAAATGCCTTAAAACATATTCTCTCTCATTATTCTGGCATTTCGCAAATATTAATAATTATGGTGATCCTAATTGACCTAAAACGGGAAAGGTTTATTCTGAGTTCATGTCAGACATTAAGAAAAACATGCATATGTGGTTTTTTTATATAGTGTATGTAAACTTCTGGTTTCAACTGTGTATATACATATATACAGCTCTGGCAAAAACTAAGAGACCTCTGCAAAATGATCAGTTTTTCTGATTTTTCTCTTTGTAGGTATATTTTTGAGTAAAATGTAAATTGTTCTTTTAGTCTATAAACTTCTAACAACATGTCTCCGAATTTCCAAGCAATATATTTTGTATTTTTTTTCTGACAAAGAAAAATGGTCAAAATAAAAAACAACAAACAGTACTTTCAGACCTCAAATAATGCAAAGAAAACAAGTTCATAATCATTTAGAAACAACAATACTAATATTTTAACTCAATATTTTGTGGAATAAGCATGATTTTTAATCACAGCTTTCATGCGTCTTGGCATGCTTTCCACCAGTCTTTCTCACTGCTCCTGGTGCAAATATGTAAGCAGTTCTTCTTTGTTTGATGGCTTGTGACTATCCATCATCCTCTTGATTACATTCCAGAGGTTTTCAATAGGGTCGGAGATTGGGCTACCCATGAAAGGGTTTTGATGTGGTGGTCTTTTAATTTTTGCCAGAGCTGAGCTGTATAGATATCAGAACTAGTGATGAGCGAATATACTCGTTACTTGAGATTTCTCGAGTAGGGTTGAGCGAAACGGATCGGTCAATTTCATAAGTCGCCGACTTTCGGCAAAGTCGGGTTTCGTGAAACCCGAGCCGATCCCAGTGTGGGATCGGCCATGCGGTCGGTGATCTTCGCGCCAAAGTCGCGTTTCGTATGACGCTTTATCCGCCATTTTTTCAGCCAATGAACGAGTGTGGGCAGTGTGATGACATAGGTCTCGTCTTGCTTTCTGCGGCGTCACAGGGGGTGGGGGTATAAACGCCATCTTACCGTTTTAGCTGTAGCGATCTACACAGTCCGAGAAATATAGCAATTTACACTGTCCGAGGAGAGAGAGAGAGAGAAAAAAAAAAAAAATTCCCCTTTGACTTGCATTGGGTTTCGTGTTTCGGTCGGCCCCCCGACTTTTCACCCCCGACTTTTCACAATAATCGGCCGATTTGACATGATCCGACTTTTGAGAAAGTCAGGTTTCACGAAACCCGAGCCGATCCTAAAAAAGTAAAAGTCGCTCAACCCTATTCTCGAGCATGCTCAGGTGTCCTCCGAGTATTTTTTAGTGCTCGGAGATTTAGTTTTTCTTGCAGCAGCTGAATGATTTACATCTGTTAGCCAGCTTGATTACATGTGGGGATTCCCTAGTAACCAGGTAACCCCCACATGTACTTATGCTGGCTATCACATGTAAATCATTCAGCTGCAGCAAGAAAAACTAAATCTCCAAGCACTAAAAAATACTCGGAGGACACCCGAGCGTGCTCGAGAAATCTTGAGTAACGAGTATATTCGCTCATCACTAATCAGAACATCTCACATCTCCCTTATAGACGCATTAAAGGGAATCTTTCACCAGGTTTTTGCCACTTAATCTAAGAGCAGCATAATGTAGAGATTCCAGTGATGAGTCACTTTTTGGGGTTTTACTATAATTTTGATAAAATCAATCTTTTATCAGTGGGGATAAGACTAGTAAACCTGCTGCAAGCTAGTCCTCAATATTTATGCGCTAAGTATAACCCTGTTCCCACCACTGATTAGCAGGTTTCTAAATGAGTGATTTTTTTGAAATTGCAACAAGCAGTCATGTAAGTGACACATCGCTGGAATTAGTGTCTCTGTCCTACATCATGCTGCTTTCAGATGAAGTAGCAAACATCTAGTGATCTATTTCTTTTACAAAGGTTTTCAAAGGCTGGAACAAAAATATTGAGCTGTGACTGGTAAACGACAAGGGCTCAGTTGTTGTTGAAGATGTCAGTAGTCAAACCTGTACCTACACTATATGATATGTGGTCCAAACTAAATATATTTCTGAGCCGTAGAAAGAGTAACATTTGTTCCTGATAGTTTAGTCTGGTGACTTATTGCTTGACTGGCAATTCATTTCTAAGGCCAACATTTATTACTAAATTTTGGCACTTTGCTTCTCCAGTAAATTGTTAATTTAAAAAAAAGTATATTCTCATCTAAGATAAAATTTACAAACTACGGGATGTTCCTTACAGCAGTAAATCAGCCATATGCTAAACCTATTTTCTGGACCTAATGTTTAGTTACAGCCAATTGTTCCACCTGTGCTCCCTTGTAAACCACATGTAAGCAGAATATAGAGAGATAACTCAAGATATACTCAATTAGGCGTATTGTATCAAAGAGCGAGCACAATGAGTCTGAAATCTAAGATAACTGAGGAAATGCATAATGTGCAAATCAAGAAGTTTTTCCAACTTCAAACAACAGATAAGAGAGGAATGATGATGAACCTTTCATTTTTTTCACCATCTTTTAAGAAAAATATTTCAGTTTTCAGAAAGATTGCAATATATTAAAAATGTTATTATTTGTTCAAATATTCATTACAATAAACAGAAATAAAAAACCTTTTTCAGTCCAGTGCAGATGACATGAAAAATGTTGTTTCACCTGTTTTTTTATGTTTTTCTTTAAGCCAATAGGACAATGGATACAAATATGAACTGTTAAATTAGAATTAAATTCTTGTATAAGTCCTGTAGCTCACACGAATGTTAAACACAACAAATCAAAAACCAATGTTTTCGCAATTATCTAAAGCACCACTCCAGTGGGTTTTTTTTTATTGCAGCGCTTTAATGATGCTAGTATTCTTAGTTCCATGCCCCTAGTCTTATAGGCACCATTCGCCATCTTCAAGTCTTCCTGGTGCCGCTTCGGTCCTGGTCCGCCATCTTTTGACCACAACTTCTGACTGACCTGAAGTCAGAGGTAACGGTCACAATATCTCAATCCAAGTCTATGAGAGCCTTGTTCTGGACTCGTTCTGGCTCTCATAGATTTAGGGTGCAGTCAGACGGCTGTATAAATCGGACAGCAGCTCATCCGACCTGAGCTTCATGTATTTCTATGCAGCTGTCACACTTGCCGCCAGCCAGTCAATGCACTGCATCCTGAGCTCACTCTGATTCATACGGTCATCTATTGAAGCTTTTACATGGAGTCGTATCTTTCAGCTCACTAAGCAAACACTGGAGCGATCCAGCAGGTCACAATCTGCAGAAGACAGCCGGTGCGGCGCTGAGAACAGAATGAAACGGCGACTGGTAAGTATAACACTACGAGCTGGGAACTTAGATTGCTTACACCACTACAGTGGTAAAATGATTTATAAAAATGCTGGAGTGGTGCTTTAAGCGGTGGAAAAGTTGATGTTACTGATGAGATTTGTCATCACTATGTAGGGTAGTTGCCTCGCTAATAACACTAACCCAGTCCATGATAGCTGCCAATATGATATGTTTTTCTTTGAGCTTTTTTTAAATAAATTCTCTGTTGAATAATTGATTATTCTGCAAGTTGATTTCCCCTCTTTCATTTCTGGAAGCTTTGATGTAACATTGATGCCTTTTTTTTGTGGTTAAACTTTGTTTGAAAACAAAGTTAAAATTTAACATATCTAAATGATAAATAAAAATATTTGTTCCCTTCATTACTTGTGTTTGTATCAAGGATAAAGCGTTATATAAAATATGCAGAAAACCATTGAAGAAAAAAGGCTTTTATAAATGTCAGTACTAAGTGCTTTAATGGTATGGTACACAGCACAATTTAGCTTCGCTTTTTTTGAGAAAATGTTAAACTACTACATGGCAGAGAGAGTGGCAAGATGGGTGCTGAGAGCAATAAAACTTATGTTTTCTTTTTGTGACTTTGCTAAACTTCAACAAATGAGTTACCTGATGAGAAAAGGAAAGTAGGAAAAGGTAAAGGATTTTAGAAGATGAAAAACAATATCTTATATCAGCAACCAAGGCGTAAAACCCTAATCAAAGATAGCAGGTATACATGAGAAGAAGAAAAGACATTTCACAAGCATGATTATATTCCAGCACGAATTCATGTCCTGGGATGCAAGCCATTGTACTTAGAGCTAAATGTACCCATCCTGCTCCTTCTATCTTTACTAAGTGCACACTAGTCTTTTAGAATATATTTACTGCATTTCATCCTTTCATCCATGCCTACTTAAAAAAAAAGAGCACAGAGAACTTTGATAAATGTAACTTTTTATATTTGCATTTAAAGTGCAATTACACAACCAAAGGAAATATATTTCAAGGATGAGAGAGAACGAAAAATGTAATGAAAAAAAATATACAGTTTGAATGTCCTTATGTCACTTAGGCCTAGAATACACAGAATATTCAGGATTCTTAGAAAAAAAATCTTGGCAACAAAGCAGCAGCAGCAAAGGTTTTCTCTATTTGGCGAGGGGTCAGCAAATAACCACAACTGTAGGGGCAGGAGACAAGACTTTGCTATGTTTCTTGTAGTTTCAGTTTGTGTACTTGTAGCGCCCCCACACTGCCGCAGGGCCGAGGGGTACCCGGTACCAGGCCTCTGAGTCTCTGCTCTGGGGTTGTCACGGTGGCTAGGCCCCGGTCCGTGACCCTGCCGTTGGGCGCACAGCAAATAATTGATATGAATGGTGCAGTAAATAACGAGGACACCAGGTTGCAGTCTCTTTACCTCTTTACTGAAGATCTCTGGGTCCTCAGTCCGGAATACGGTTCACCAGGCTGCGCAAGTCCGGCCGGTCTAATGGCACCTCCAGAGTTCTCTTCACAAGTGGAAATCTGTGCCTTCCCTCTAGCGCTAGGTGTTGCGGTCCTTCCCTGCTGTGCTTACAGAAAGTCCCCACAACTGTTGTGTCTGTTTCTTAAGTTCCCTCACAACTCGATTAGATGATGTTCTGCTAATCCTCCGTCCCTCCCTGATGTTCTGGTTGGGACGGCACCCGTTTGACGGGTAGGCTCGGAGCTCTTCCGGGACCCTAGAGTCGCCCCTCTCCACAAGTTGCCCCCCAAGACTGCATAGGTGATTTAAGTGAGACAGCCCGCCTTAGACTGACTGCCCTGCCGCTGTTTAGAGTACTGCTTGAAGCTGAATGTTAAGATACTCCCTCGGCGTTCCGGCCACCGGTTGTGCGCCTCAGTAGGATGTTGCCTCGGTCTTACAGCACGACTCCTACTGGTGTTCTCCTTATTGCGTTGATCTCGTTTCTCACTCAGCACAATCTATCTCGCTTCTGATCCTTCCTTGGGCACCACCGCTATCCTGAGCAGGCACGGTCCCGTTACGTTCGCTCAAATTGCCAAGCCTCTGTCAGGATCCCACCCCTCACAGAGACCCTACTGTATCTTCCCCTACAACACCCTCTGCCACAAGGTGTTGTCTGGTTCCAACCCAGTCAGCTTTCTCATCTAACTTCCTGCCTGACCCCCAGTTTACCCACTATGGTGGGGAGTGGCCTAGTGAATAGAACCCTTAGCTCCCCCCGGAGGCCCGACTATGAAATGTATTGGTGTCTGTGATACCTGATCAGATGAACTCCTTCAGTGCCATCAGACGTGCCATAGCTCCCCTTAGCGGCGGAGCCACAGTACTGCAACGACCAGGACTCTGGGGCGCTGCACTCCCCCCTGGTTAAACACAGTACTCCGGGACTGGGAAGAAAACAACAATACAAGTGAGCAAAAAGACATACAGTTTTGTTGAGTGCAATAACAATAAGTAAGCTTGAACAGAGCTTCCCTTTATGGGAGGTGAGGACGCTTGAACGTTACAAACATGGTTAACATTATAAATTACAGGCTACAAATAACTCCTGTTACCCAACCGGGTATTCTACTTAGTGCAAACGTCTGCATAATAAGTTATCATTGTCCTTAAGGATGTACACTCTAAATCCGCTAAAGACCTTCTTATAATCACATTATAAGGCAATTTAACTTTTACATTCTCCTTCTTTAAATCTGCAGGGCCGCCTGTCCTAACGGCACCAGACCTACTGCCTCTCCTTTCTTACAGGACCGCTCCTTTCAGCCCGAGCCTTCTGTCTTTTCAACTACTATACACAGTATAGAACATAACATTACTTTCAGTTTAAGAGCACCGAGTCATCTCTACATGACTCCTATGAGGACTCAGGGTTTACCTTCTGTCCTCGTTGTCTATCAACATTATCAAACATTTTCTATAGGACATTAAACCTTCTCATTATCTTTCTCACTAACATGCACGCTGGACACTTCGTCTACCCCTACGGGCCCACTGCGTCCTTCTTCTAGCTTTCTCTTTCTTTCAGGGAACATCATCAGCATTTCTTTACAATTAACTAGTTGGATACATTTAACTTTCTCACGCAAACATTATCATCGCTTTCTCTTTATCAAAACATTATTGCTATCTCTCAGTCTTAAAGCAATATTACTCTCTTAAGTGCAACACATAAACATCCCCTTTAAGAGGGGACCAAGTCTCTATGAGGTAGCATATCTTCTCAAGCTACCAGTCCGTACTCAGCAAAGGTTCCAGTGTGGTATCTTCACAAAGAGTCCTTTTTGAAGTAAAACCAGTAGGGAGCGCCTTTAATAAGGTGCAAACTATTTACAAAAAGTTTGTATCATACACTGTTCATGATTGCGGCAGTTCTAGAAACTTGTGCAAAGCTTTGGAAAAACAACCAAAAACAATAGGGATCCCGGGTCAACAAGGGGATCCCTTTAAGAGTTAACCCAGGACGGGTTTAAGGCAACAAAAATCAGGAAACAAACAGTCTAAAGAACTATTTACATGTTCAGGTTTCCGAGGTTTATCCTCATAGTAGGTTACAAGGCATCAGTTGGTAGCGAACACTCCCTGGCCTGGGGAGATCTGTATTCGCCTTCTCATCCGATGCGGCATCGAGGTCACTAGTCGGTCTTTCAGGTATAATCTGGGTTCGAATATCAATTTTGGTAGTAAGTTCAGTGGTAGAGATAATGCACTCTGTAGTAGTAGTGCTGGAACTCATCGGTTCAAAGGTAGTCTTAGTCAGAGCAGCAGGTAGCGCTGCTGCAAGATCAGTAACTGGAACAAAATCAGTAGCGGTGGCACTAGCAGTCACTGGAGTGGTGTCAATCATCAGGGCAGGGTTGTTCTTCCTACCTTCTTCAGATGCGGTTCCTCCGGTGCCGATCTGCTCCGTCTCCACTGGGGTCTGGAACATCAGTTGCAGGGCCTTGCGCTGCGGCGTTGTCATCTCTGCTTGCAGCATCTCGCTTTCCGGCAGGGCCTTGCTTTCTGGCTTTGGAGCGCTGGAACGTCTTTCCTGCTCCGGACCAGATGAGGCTGCCGACAGATGTCTGGTGAGGCTCCCGATGATGGTCTTCTTCTACCCGACGTCAGTGCTCAGCTGCGTCTGCAGGAGTTGGTGGATCAGCTCGTCCGCTCCGGTCTGCAGGAGGTCAGCGTCAACTGTGGAGGTCTGGCTGCGGTGCCCCTCCGGGTAGCTGGGGGAGTCCTCGGCTCCGACCCCACACTCCGGCTCCGGGCGGCTGGCCATGGCGTCCTCCATGTCGCTGACTTCTTCTTCCTGGTCCTTTTCCCGCTCTCTCCTTCGTGGGCGGTTTAGTTTTCGTTGTCTCCGCCCTGCATTGAGGATGAGGAGGCGGATCTCGGCTGCTGACGGACACGTCCTCAAGGGGCAGAAATACTTAGACTGGGCGGCCATTGCCTTTCGCGCTCTTCAGCTTGTTCACGCCCACTCCACGCCCTTCTTCTTCTCCTGCGCTCTCTTTAGCGCTGTAATGGCGGATTTTGGCGGCAAATGGCACCCACAGTCTTTGCACTAAGTCACAGTCCAAGTACAATAAATCACAGTTCCAAGGCACACATGACCTGATTCTTCAGGCTTAAGTAAATCCTGTTCGTGACGCCAAGTTGTAGCGCCCCCACACTGCCGCAGGGCCGAGGGGTACCCGGTACCGGGCCTCTGAGTCTCTGCTCTGGGGTTGTCACGGTGGCTAGGCCCCGGTCCGTGACCCTGCCGTGGGGCGCACAGCAAATAATTGATATGAATGGTGCAGTAAATAACGAGGACACCAGGTTGCAGTCTCTTTACCTCTTTACTGAAGATCTCTGGGTCCTCAGTTCGGAATACGGTTCACCAGGCTGCGCAAGTCCGGCCGGTCCAATGGCACCTCTAGAGTTCTCTTCACAAGTGGAAATCTGTGCCTTCCCTCTAGCGCTAGGTGTTGCGGTCCTTCCCTGCTGTGCTTACAGAAAGTCCCCACAACTGTTGTGTCTGTTTCTTAAGTTCCCTCACAACTCGATTAGATGATGTTCTGCTAATCCTCCGTCCCTCCCTGATGTTCTGGTTGGGACGGCACCCGTTTGATGGGTAGGCTCGGAGCTCTTCCAGGACCCTAGAGTCGCCCCTCTCCACAAGTTGCCCCCCAAGACTGCATAGGTGATTTAAGTGAGACAGCCCGCCTTAGACTGACTGCCCTGCCGCTGTTTAGAGTACTGCTTGAAGCTGAATGTTAAGATACTCTCTCGGCGTTCCGGCCACCGGTTGTGCGCCTCAGTAGGATGTTGCCTCGGTCTTACAGCACGACTCCTACTGGTGTTCTCCTTATTGCGTTGATCTCGTTTCTCACTCAGCACAATCTATCTCGCTTCTGATCCTTCCTTGGGCACCGCCGCTATCCTGAGCAGGCACGGTCCCGTTACGTTCGCTCAAATTGCCAAGCCTCTGTCAGGATCCCACCCCTGACAGAGACCCTACTGTATCTTCCCCTACAACACCCTCTGCCACAAGGTGTTGTCTGGTTCCAACCCAGTCAGCTTTCTCATCTAACTTCCTGCCTGACCCCCAGTTTACCCACTATGGTGGGGAGTGGCCTAGTGAATAGAACCCTTAGCTCCACCCGGAGGCCCGACTATGAAATGTATTGGTGTCTGTGATACCTGATCAGATGAACTCCTTCAGTGCCATCAGACGTGCCATAGCTCCCCTTAGCGGCAGAGCCACAGTACTGCAACGACCAGGACTCTGGGGCGCTGCATACTTATTAGTGACTAGATGGTGGCCCGATTCTAACTCATCGGGTATTCTAGAATATGCATATCCACGTAGTATATTGCCCAGCCACGTAGTATATTGCCCAGCCACGTAGTATATTGCCCAGCCACGTAGTATATTGCCCAGTGACATAGTATATTGCCCAGCCACGTAGTATATTGCCCAGTCACGTAGTATATTGCCCAGCCACGTAGTATATTGCCCAGCCACGTAGTATAGTGCTCAGCCACATAGTACAGTGCCCAGCCACATAGTATATTGCCCAGCCACATAGTATATTGCCCAGCGACGTAGTATATTGCCCAGTGACGTAGTATATTGCCCAGCCACATAGTATATTGCCCAGCCACGTAGTATATTGCACAGCCCAAATAGTATATTGCCCAGCCACATAGTATATTGCCCAGCCACGTAGTATATTGCCCAGCCACGTAGTATATTGCCCAGTCACATAGTATATTGCCCAGTCACATAGTATATTGCCCAGTCACGTAGTATATTGCCCAGTCACGTAGTATATTGCCCAGCCACGTAGTATATTGCCCAGTGACATAGTATATTGCCCAGCCACATAGTATATTGCCCAGCCACGTAGTATATTTCCCAGCGACGTAGTATATTGCCCAGCCACGTAGTATATTGCCCAGTCATGTAGCATATTGCCAAGCCACATAGTATATTGCCCAGCCACGTAGTATATTGCCCAGCCACGTAGTATATTGCCCAGCCATGTAGTATATTGCCCAGCGATGTAGTATATTGCCCAGTGACTTAGTATATTGGCCAGCCACGTAGTATATTTCCCAGAGTATATTGCCCAGCCACGTAGTATATTGCCCAGCCACGTAGTATATTGCCCAGCCATGTAGTATATTGCCCAGTCACGTAGTATATTGCCCAGCCACGTAGTATATTGCCCAGCCATGTAGTATATTGCCCAGCGATGTAATATATTGCCCAGTGACTTAGTATATTGGCCAGCCACGTAGTATATTGCCCAGCCACGTAGTATATTGCCCAGCGACGTAGTATATTGCCCAGTGACATAGTATATTGCCCAGTGACATAGTATATTGCCCAGCAACAAAGTATATTGCCCAGCCATGTAGTATATTGCCCAGCGATGTAGTATATTGCCCAGTGACGTAGTATATTGCCCAGCCACATAGTATATTGCCCAGTGACACAGTATATTGCCTAGCCACGTAGTATATTGCCCTGTCACGTAGTATATTGCCCAGCCATGTAGTATATTGCCCAGTCATGTAGTATATTGCCCAGTCACGTAGTATATTGCCCAGTAACGTAGTATATTGCCCAGCGACATAGTATATTGCCCAGCCACGTAGTATATTTCCCAGTAGCGTAGTATATTGCCCAGTGACGTAAAATAAAAAATAAACATATACTCACCTTCTGAAGTGCCGTTGAAGTCCTGGCGCCTGTGTACGGTGCACGCGGCAGCTTCTGGTCCCAGGGTTGGTATGAGCGCAGGACCTGTGATGACGTCACGGTCACATGACCGTGACGTCATGGCAGGTACTTTTTGCACAGGCGCGCAGGACCTGTGATGACGTCGTGGTCACATGACCGTGACGTCATGGCAGGTCCTTCTCGCGCAGGCGCGCAGGACCTGTGATGACGTCGTGGTCACATGACCGTGACATCATGGCAGGTCCTTCTCGCATAGCATCCTTGGCACCGGAACCTGCCGTTTGCACTGCCAAGGACACCGCGCCACGTCGGAGGGTGAAAATAACCTTTTTTTTATTATTATTATTTGTAACAGATCTTTTTACTATTGATGCTGCATAGGCCGCATCAATAGTAAAAAGTTGGTCACACAGGGTTAATAGCTGTGTTAATGGAGTGCGTTACACCGTGGTTCATTAACGCTGGCATTAACCCTGTGTGAGCGCTGACTGGAGGGGAGTATGGAGCGGGCACTGACTGCGGGGAGGAAGGAGTGGCCATGTTGATTGGTCGTGGCAATGGTCGTGGGCGTTTTGCCACGACCAATCAGCGACTTGGATTTCCATGACAGACAGAGGCCGCGACCAATGAATATCCGTGACAGACAGACAGACGGAAGTGACCCTTAGACAATTATATAGTAGATGAGCGAACGTACTAGGTGATATTCGGATATCACTCAAGGGTCTGGGTGCTCGAATAGCACTCGAGTATCTGGGTGCTCCGATGTGCTCGGCACTCGTTGAGTATTGGCTAGTGCTCAGTTTGAATGCTCAAATCCCTGCCCTATATGTTTGGCACCAATTATACAGCCAATAAACCTGCCGGGATTGCTTGCCAGTCACTGTAATGCCGTAGCCATTTTTGTGGTGGCATTACTGTGATTAGCTGGCATTATTACCTCAGCTCACTGACTCAGTTGCACAGCTCATGAACAGTTGTGATTGGAGAAAGAGTGCTTGTCCAGGTCTGTGTATGCACAGTTTCATTAATCAGAGTCCTCTAGTGGTGATACTGGTGCTGATGCTGAACCATCATACTACCAGCCCTTCTTAGGACTAATCTTGTTTTTCGTGGTTTCTATGTGATGCTTTCTGCATTTACCCTAGGGACAGGGTAAAAGGGAGCAAAGGGAGCAAAGACACTGGCTGAATCCAGCCTCTAGGCAGGGCGCACCTGCAGCAACATTGTGTGCACAGCTACATTTACAGATGGAACGCAGTGATTTTAGGCAGCGCTCACTCTTACCAATAGAGCACTGTCAATCAAGACAAGGGACTGGCTTTATTATACAAATAGAAGGTTGTAATGGTGCACCAAGGCATAGACTACGCCAGTGCAGTACCAATGCACTCTATGACAACACAGCATTTAATCTTAATTATCCAGACTTGAATTAAGTAGGCCAGGAGACATGCGTTATTATCTCTATGTTGACTTTTGAATTTATGTGTTTGTTGTTTGGTTGGTCAAGAAACATAGATTATTGTTTGCATGAACTTTAAGGTTGACATTTATTGTACCTTATTGTCTGCTATCTTTGCAAAACAGGGTTGCAGGGTCATTGAACAATCGATATTTGATAATATGTTGATTGATCATTGTGTGACACCCTGTGGCTTGTTGATTTGCAAACCAGAGGAGAAAAGCTATGCAGATTGATTAAATACTCAAACAATGCACGTTAATCTCATCAAATGTTCCTCTTGACCTCTGGATGGTGGCTTGAAGGACAACACTTGTGAACTATATGAAGGAGATATGCCTCTGTAACAGAGAGATCCAAAGAATCAGAGACTCTTTACAAAATCATAGCCAGAAACACTCTACAGGACAGCATGGCTCCATCACGAGGGGCACAGATTTGACATTTTACAGGACTCCAGTTTAGGGGATCATGGCCTCGACTGACAGAATACAGATCTGTTCAATTAACTATCACTGAACCCAGGATTTGGACCAACTGGTCATCCGATCCCCATGGATACATTTGGGAAAGGCAGGATTGGGACCCACCGATCACCTGGCTCCAAGGAGATGTTCACAGAAGCCATGTTGTGACCCTCCGGTCACCTGGCCTTGTATCTTAATGGACTGCCAGCTTCCTAAACTTGCCATTATCTCCTCTCTGTGCTTTGCACAGGTGGGGGTAGTCAACTCTGGAAGCTCCGAAGTCACAGCAGCTCTAATCTCGGTAGATCAGTGGAAGGGTAAGACTCTGTAATTTGCACAATATTGGGTATTTTGCTCTGACTGGTCTATGTGTTATCATCTGTTTTACAGTTCAATAAAGTATTGCCACTCTGTTTTACCCTCACCCTGCTTTGTCTGAGTAGTATTATGCCCACGGAAAAAGAAGTACGGGTTTTCTATTGAATTGTCTCTTGTCCATGTGGTCTCAAGTCAGCAGACTAGAGCACCCACTGACCCCTGTGTCTCCACACACAATCATTTGCATAAAAAGTAAAAGGAGATTTTTCATTATTAGGTTAAACTGTAGATGCCTGATATAATCTGATCTATATATTGGTTATGTTCCCTAAATAATTGTTTATGCATGTCATTTAGGGGTGACAGAGACGCCTTTTAAATATCATCTTTCTCGGCAGCACATTGTCCTGTGATCACATGATGCCAAGAAAAGTGCTATTCTATGTGCACAGGACAATCATGTAAAGATTGACGATGTGTACATGAAGTGCAGTCACAGACTGTCTAAGAAGGCGATTAAACGACTGTCAATGTGCTTGATTTAGCAGATCAGTGGTCATTAAAATCTGCAGTTAGCTAATGTATTTAGCCAGTCTTAGATCTAGGTACCTCACAGGTCCTGGTGCCATGTTGATTTTTCCATCCACAGCTCATCTCTGCAGACTTCCATCTTCTCTGTTCTTGCACAGCACATACCAACACAGTGCCCTTAAAAATAAGTGTCATTATAATGTTCCTGAATAAAAAGAATCACACATGCTGTGCCTTAAATAAGCCTAATGCTGTGCCCCAAATAAAAAATTGTGCATCACTGTGATCCCAACGCAAAAAATTACTACCCACTGTCCCTCTTAAGGTTCATGCCTCCATACTGTCCTTTCCTATAAAATATTTCTGCCACACCGCCACCCCTTATATACTATGACCACCGCACCACGCCCCTTCTATACTATGGCCACCACACCGTCCCCCCTTCTATACTATGAGCACCATACCGCCCCCACTTTATATACTATGAGCTCCACTCTGTCCTCCCTTATGACTTCTAGCCATCACAGCCTCCTCACTTATGAACTACCATCTCCACAATGTCCCCACCCCATGCTACCTCCTCTTTGAACTATCTCCCTTACATTAGTCTTTACCATACTGAGCCCATTTCCCCATACTGAACCCCCAATGCTACTCCTAGCAATTTCAAATTTTTACAAGAAAATTTACAAAACCATTTTTTTAGGGACTGCATCACATTTGTAGGGACTTTGAGGGATCTATATGACAGAAAATACCCAAAAGTGACACCAGTCTAAAAAATGCACCCCCAAGCTGCTCAAAATCATATTTATTAACCCTTCAGATGCTTCACAGGAATTAATGGAATATGGGAGGAAAAAATGAACATTTCACTTTTTTTATAAAAAAGTTACTGTAGTCGCAATTTCTTTTATTTTCACAAGGGTAACAGAAGAAAATGGACCACAAAGTTTGTTGTGCAATTTCTCCTGAGGATGCTAGTAACCCATATGTGGGGAAAACTATTGTTTGGGCGCAAGGCAGGGCTTGGAAGGGAAGGAGAGTTATTTGACTTTTTTAATGCAAAATTTGCAGGAATAATTACCAGACACCAACTTGTATATGGAGAGCCCCTGATGTGACTAAACAGTATAAACCCCTATAAGTGATCGCATTTTGTAAACTATACCCCTCAAAGAACTTATGTAGCTGTGTGGTGAGTACCTTAAACTCCCATGTGCTTCACAGAATTTATAACATTGAGCTGTAAAAATAAAAAATCAAATTTTTCTCAAATGTTAATTTAGCAAAAAATTTAGTATTAGTATTTTCACAAGAGTAACAGGAAAAATGCACTATACAATTTGTTGTGCAATTTATTATTATTATTTATATAGCACCATTAATTCCATGATGCTGTACATGAGAAAGGGGTTAAATACAGGGTTATAGATATTATTTACAGTACACAAATTTATGATGACAGACTGGTACAGAGGGGAGAGAACCCTGTCCTTGCTGACTTACATTCTATGGGATAGTGGGGAAGAGACAGAAGGTAGGGGTGAGGCGGCGGCTCTGGTGGTGGTGAGGCGGCGGCTCTGGCGGTGGTGAGGCGGCGGCTCTAGCGGTGAGTACGCCAGAAATTACCGTACAGTAATTTCTCCTGAGTACGCGAATGCCCAATATGTGGAGTAAAACTACTGTTTGTGCTTACTGCAGGGCCCAGAAAGGAAGGATTGCCATTTGATTTTTGGAGGTAAAAATTGGCTGGAATCATTAGCATACACCATGTCGCATTTAGAGAGCCCCTGATGTGTCTAAACAGTGTAAACCCCCTAAGAAATTACCCATTTTGGAAACTAGACCCCTCAAGGAATGTATCTAGATGTGTTTTGAAAACCTTAACCCCCCCGGTGCTTCACACAAATTTATAACGTTGAGCCGTAAATATAGAAAAATCACATTTGTCTTACAAAAGTGTTGTTAGCCCCAAATTTTTTACTTTGACAAGGGGAACAGGAGAAAATGGGCCACAAAATAAGATGTGAATTTTCTCCTGCATACGCAGATACACCATATGTGGGGGAAAACTGTTGTTTGGGCGCATGACAGGGCTTAGAAAGGAAGGACTGAGATTTTGGAACACATACTTTAACGGATTGGTCTGCAAGTGTCATGTTTCTTTTGGAGAGATCTTGATGTGCCTAAACAGTAGAAACTCCAACAAGTGATCCTGTTTTGGAAACTAGACCACCTCAAGGAATTTATCTACCTGTGTGATAAACACCTTGAACAAACAGGTGCTTCACAGAATTTTACAAATTTCATCTGTGAAAATGAGAAAACATTATTTTTCCCACAAAAATTTTGTTTTAGCCACATTTTTTTTTCATTTTCACACGGATAGCAAGAGAAAATGGACCCCAGAATGTAATGTTCAATTTCTCCTGATTACACCATCTTGACTGAAAAACAGAAATGTAGTAATTTTTGCAAATCTCTTAAAAAAGAAAAACTGAAATGTCACATGGTCATAAGTATTCGGACCCTGTTAGGTGTCAAGTTCCCGCCTCTGCTGCGATCTCCCATTTTTCTCCAGCCGCAGTGGAGCCTGCTCGGCGGAGATGTCAGTCCCAGCGTCTGGCTCAGGCTGATACTGTGCAACTAGTTACTGCTGCCCTTCCAGGGTCTGCCTTTGTAGCCAGCACTGATCAGCAGCGAGCAGGTCTTTCTGGGACTAAGTCCTGCTTTTCCCATACTGAGCATGCCCATGGGACGACCTCCCATTGGAGGTCGGGGTCACATGCTCAGGTCCTGTTGCAGCTCCTATTGGACCATCTGGAAGGTCTTGTAGCACCGCTGCTTTAAAAGGTTTGCATGGCCGCTCAGCCATGTTCTAGTATATACTTGAAAACGTGTGTGTGTTGATGTGTAAAAGTCGCTCATTAATCATCCCCTCCCTTGTGTATGACTGCTCGCGTAAGGTGGATGTTTGCTATCTAGCGCCCGACAGAGCCATCAGTACTAAACACATGATACAGCGTCTATTGCTGTGACTGCCAGTGCGGCGCTGTGCGCTATTAAATTATACTCTGACACCCAGTAGCGGTGTCGAGTGCAAGTGGTCTAGACAAGCTCTAATCCTGAGTCTTGGGATTGAGTTCTGTGACACCTTGCTTGCGCTCTTTGTGCGGTACCATGGCCCTGTGACGCAACAGGGTTCGCTTCTTTATTACAGGGTGAAGCTAACCCATGTGTGTATCCTCATTGTACCGCACATATAGTCCGTCATTACTCAGCAGCAGGTTCCATCTCTGCACGGTGGACCCCAGGCTGCGAACGCACCTTATTCTATCAATCTAATTATTTGGTGCGTTACACTAGCCCTAACAGACCCTTTGCTCAGTAATGAGTAGAAGCACCCTTTTGAGCTAGTACAGCAGTGAGTCTTCTTGGGAATGATGCAACAAGTTTTTCACCCCTGGATTTGGGGATCCTCTACCATTCTTCCTTGCAGATTCCCTCTAGTTCCGTGAGGTTGGATAATGAACGTTGGTGGACAGCCATTTTCAGGTCTCTCCAGAGATATTCAATTGGCTTTAGGTCAGGGCTCTGGCTGGGCCAGTACAGAATGGTCACAGAGTTGTTCTGAAGCCACTCTTTTGTTATTTCAACTGTGTGCTTAGGGTCATTGTCTTGTTGGAAGGTGAACCTTCGGCCAAGTCTGAGGTCCAGAGCACTCTTGAAGAGGTTTTTATCTAGGATATCTCTGTACTTGGACACAGTCATGTTTCCTTCAATGACAACCAGTCATCCTGTCCCTGCAGCTGAAAAACACCCAGATAGCATGATGCTGCCACCACCATGTTTCACTGTGGGGATGTTGGTCAGGTGATGAGTCTGGTTTCCTCCACACATACCGCTTAGAATTATCATAAAAAATAGGTCTATCTTCGTCTTTTCAGACCAGAGAATAATGGGGCGAAAAAATAATGTAAGAAAATGAAATAGTTCAGACAGGTGTAACTCATTCACAACAATTACAGGGGACAAATGCCAACATACTAGTTTCGTACCCTTTTTTTGGCAATTTACTAAGGTACTGTGCACATATATTAGGCACAGGCCATCTGGCTCTCTCTTTCTGACTGTACGTCTCATAGGGTCATATAGGAGCAGAGGGACAGCCGGCGTATGAGCGGGGGCACCAATTCTCATTATCTTAGGGTGCCAACCTCCACACCTAGGTAGGCATTCAGACAGATGTACATGCAGGGTTGGATCACTCATTTCTGCTCATTGGCTGAGTGAGAATGTGGTGTTTGTAGCACTATTCAATGTTACCACTGTGATATATTTCTAGTATTGAGAAGGAGTTCTCTAATTAGTACCCAGGGCTATAGGGCCACATATTTGAGGCAAGGTGTTTGGGGGTTAGACTCTGCATGGCATTGTTGAAGCAGAGATTTGGTTACCAAACAGAAAAATAGTATACTGGCAAGACTGGTAGCCCAAGGAAGTAAATTATTTATTTTTATTACTTCCTAGGCTGGGAACTACCCCCTTAAAATAACCTTTTAAATTGTTCTTTTTGTACACACCTTTTTGCCTTCACCTCAAGGATATTTAGGTTGTTTTATTTCAAGCTTAATAAAAGTTATGTTTTAGAAAGGGGTTTTTGTTAGTAAGCAGTTGTCTTGGACCCTTTAGTATATCATATACATGTAAGATAGTACCGTATTTTTCGGACTATAAGACGCACCGGACCATAAAGCGCACCCCAAATTTGGGGTGAAAATTGCAGAAAAAAAGATTTTTTTATAAGATGGGGGTCCGTCATTGTCTGAATTTACAGTATCTTACCTGAGGGCTGGCGGTGGCAGAGCAGGGTCACAGGAGGCATGGTGTCGGCAGAGGTGGGGTGATGCGGTACAGCGTGCACCTGAGCAGGGTCCCTTCCTACTTAGGTGGGCGATGCCATGACCTGGTGTCCATGGGAGGGTTGCAGCAGTGGTTACCGGCACAGGTGCTGGGATGAGGAGGTGCAGTGAGAGGTATGGTGTGAGAGGGGTCCCTTTCCCAGGTGAGGTGATGCAGCAGCCCGGTAATGCAGCAGAGCCGGGTGAATCCTGTTGTTATCAGTGGTGGCAGCCATCTTTCTGAGGCCGCGCGTGCGCAGATGGAGCGCTCTGCTGCCCGGGGCTTCAGGAAAATGGCCGCGGGATGCCGCACGTGTGCAGATGGGGATCGCGGTGGCCATTTTCCTGAAGCCGAGTTCGCATCTCGGCTTCAGGAAAATGGCCGCCGCGATCCCCATCTGCGCACGCGCGGCATCCCGCAGCCATTTTCCTGAAGCCCCGGGCAGCAGAGCGCTCCATCTGCGCACGCGCGGCCTCAGGAAGATGGCCGCCACCACCGATAACAACAGGATTCACCTGGCTCTGTTGCATTACTGGGCTGCTGCATCACCTCACCGGGGAAAGGGACCCCGCTCACTGCGCCTCCTCATCCCCGCACCTCTGACGCCACATCTCTGCTGCCGCATCTCTGCCACCGCACGTCTGCCGCCACGGTAAGCCTGCATTGCAACTATTAGACGCACCCCCCATTTCCCCCCTTTTTTTGGGGGAAAAAGTGTGTCTTGTAGTCCGAAAAATACGGTATTTAACTTATTTAATATTTAACAGACAATGATAGATCTTCACGAGAATCTTCATCTTACCAGCATGAGACATGTAATGACTGACAGTCTACTCTCTTGATCTACATATCTCACAATTTTAGCACCCCCTTTCATTTAAAATAAATTCTGGAGGCAGATTCTGATGCAGATCTGTGTCCAGTCCATAGTCCTAAACAATTATTTGCATATTAAGAAAATTGTGGATTACTCTGGAATAAAACATTGGATTGCAGATATCAAGTTATCATTTTATTCAGCTTCCTATGGCCTACATGCCCATCTAGACTGCTTAGAGGTAAAAGAAGCCGCTACCATAACAGAGTAAATCTGCATGTTAATAGTTTTACAGTGCTGTCCACTCAGCTTACTTTAAGTGCAGCTCCAGGTAAAAAAATAACTTTATTCCTCCCAGGAGCTGCCAGTTTTCAGTCATAGATGAGTGGCCAGAGTGGCTATATTCACTTCTCAGTGCACAGTGAGTTCTGCAGTACATCCATGCAGGGCAAGCTCTCAATCAAAGTGTCGGGCTGTGCTTACAGCTGCCACTTACAATGCTGTGAGCAGTGACTTTAGCTGCCCTGGACATGCCTCTATGAATGAAAGCCAGTAGCATCCAATAGAAATAAAGATAATTTTCTCAGAGTAAACACTCTTTCAGTGAAATGGCCGAACATCATTGTAATACTATTAAACTGCAGATTAACTCTGTATCTGCAGTTTAGTAGCATTTGGGGACATAACAGGTTCCCTATATCAGTAGGTAATGTGAGAGAGGCATTAAAAGATGTTTATCGGTTACATTAAGTTCCTTTATGATCTTGCTGACTTTTATACGCCTTGCTCTTGAAGAGATCTTTGTTGGTCAACCACTTTTGGGGAAGATAATTATGGTCTTGAATTTCCTCAACTTGAGCACAATCTCATGGTTGCACCATTTCTTAGGGTATTATTACTATCAACCAACAGCTGTCTACTTAGCCTATGCTAGTTATTAACTATGGAGGGGACCTACGACTGTTTTATTGAGGGGGAGGGATTCCCCATTTTAATAAACAGCAAAGGCTAAGTATGCAGCTGTGAGCTGATATTAAAAGCCTGGGAAGTTCCATGAGGATTATCCCATTCCCATACTATGAACATCTGCCCCCAGCTGTCTGCTTTCCCTCTGCTGGTTAATAAAATTTAGGAGGATCCCATGCCATTTTTTTCAGAAAATAATTTATCAAAAAAAATACTTGTACAGTAAGCTACACAAGCACTGTACTCATTTTATATGTGACTGACATCTTTTTATCTATCTATTCTATGTGTATATATCTATTCTATCTATTCTATTTTGTCGGGTCACGCTGTTATTTTACTGTATGTGGCTGCTGAAATATTCTGTTTTCAAAGACATGGGTGTATAAAACTCGGACGGCACTCACATGGTCCAAATACTGTGCAAGTTTTTATCACACCCATTGACTTGCACTGGTGAGTCTTGTCCAAGATACGAGGACAATTGCAGTAGACTGCAATTTTTTTCTCAGTATGATTTCAGCTGAGAAAAAAAATCTCAGATGAGCAGGGAATCATTGATTAAGATTGGTCCGAGTGAAATCTGATTTTTTAGGCTGCTTTCACACATCATTTTTTTTGCCGGATGCCTGTTCCGGCATCGCGCCGCATCACCGGATCCTTTTTTTTTTCAGGAAACCGGATGGCAACCAGATGAAAACCGGCGAAAAAACGGATCCGTCTCATCCGGTTGCCATCCGGTTCGTCCGGTTTTCTTTCCGTTTTTTTATGGATCCGGCTGGTAAAAACGCCCCCTGAAAGGTTAAAACGTTGATTGGTCAGCTTAAAACTATATATACAGTGTTCCTAACATCTGTAACGGGTTGGAGAGGAGCAAGATACAGAGCAAGATGGACGGCATTATTGCAAAGATTCTGCAGAACAACGTGGATTTCATCGTGGAGGCGAATCGATTGAAAGCAATTGTTATTGAGAAAGAGCGAGAGAGACAGCGTGTCATGCGTCTGCGACGTTGCCGTTTGTGGATCCACCCCATCACGGCACAGAAAATGACCCGGGGAGTCTTTTCCACTTTGTATATGGAGCTTCGAGGTGACCCTGACAAGTTTTTCAGCTATGTCCGGATGAAAGCGGAGAACTTTGATATATTGGTGGAGCGGGTTGAACATCTGATAAAAAGGAGTGATACATATTGCCGATTCTCCATTACCCCGGCAGAGCGTCTGATGATCACTCTTCGGTAAGCATTCTTTTTAAATCAACTCTTGTAGGGCACTTTCGTTGATATTTGGAATTTACAGTAATTACAGCCTTGCTTTTGTCCACAGATTCCTAGCAACTGGTGAATCCCTGTCTTCACTACATTTTCAGTTCAGACTGGGCATTTCAACCATATCAGGAATAGTGAGGCACACTTGCCATGCACTGTGGGACTCTCTGCATGAAGAATACATTCCACATCCCACAATGCAGACATGGTTGGAAGTAGCTGACAGATTCCTGGAAGTGTGCCAGTTTCCCAATTGCTTGGGTGCGGTGGACGGGAAACACATCCGTATCGTGAACCGGCTGGTTCTGGGTCTCAGTATTTCAACTACAAGAAGTACTTTTCCATAGTGCTGATGGCCATTGCTGATGCGGATTACAAATTTGTAGCGGTGGACATTGGGGCGTATGGCCGTTCTAATGATTCGCAAGTTTTCAAACTGTCTTCTATGGCGCGGCATTTATATGGACAAACCTTTCAATTTCCCCCCCAAGACCACTGCCTCAAACCTCTGAGCCACCAATGCCATTTGTATGTGTTGGGGATGAAGCTTTTCAGCTTTCCGAGCATCTTTTGAAACCTTACTCCAGCCGTGGTTTAACCAATACTAAAAGAATTTTCAACTACAGACTCACACGTGCAAGGAGAATGGTGGAGTGTGCGTTTGGGATCCTAACCGCCAAATGGAGAGTTCTACTCACATCCATTAACTTGAAGACAGACACTGTGGATGAGGTGGTGAAAGCGTGTGTTGTCCTACACAATTATGCTATATCCAAGGAACAGCTTTCCATTGAGGACCACTCTTCCGAAACCACCTTGACGAATTATAGCAACCAAACATACAGAAGTTCTGCCACAGTTTCCAGAATACGGGATCACTTTGCAGAATATTTTATTTCACCCCAAGGAAGAATACACTGGCAGGATGAGAGAGTTTAAACACTTTGTATGTACCTAGTAATAACTGTAACCTTTACCCATGTTGTGTACCTGTTTGGGTTTTCCTTTTAGCACTGTTGGGTACCTGTTTGATTTTAATTTTTAACCAAGATGTGCATCTGTTTGGGTTGTACCCAAAGTACTTTAGCTGTTACCAATAAACCTTGTTTACCAAAAGTGTTATTTGTCCCTAATGAATAAATACAAGAGAGTTTGCAACCAAAAAGTTTTATTAACATTATTAAACAACCAAAAAAACATACAGGTAACTAAAGGTTTTCATACGTCGGGGTGGAGATACTGTCGGAGGGACTGTCGGATAGGGACACTTCGACAGTGGGAGTGTGGAGAGAGGAATGTGGTGGTGGTGGTGAGGAATATTCTATAGTTAGGGGTGAAGGAGTGGAGAAAGCTATTGAGCGGGTGGACAAGAAAGTGGGATTTGGGTTAGGAATTTGGTAGGATGGAGGGGTGTAGGTAATGTTTTGTGAGGCAGAAGGAGTGATGTGTGAAGAAGATGTTTGGGAAGAGGGTGATAGAGGCTGTTGGAAGTGGGCAGGGAGAGGAGGCGAGGATGAAGTAGATGGGAAGTTGTATGGGTCGGGATCATCATATGGGTGGGAAGGGGCACGGGCGGGAGGATGGTAGTGTGGATGGTGGGAAGGGGCACGGGGCTGGTAGTGTGGCTGGTGGGAAGGGGCACGGGAACGCTATAAGTGTTGTGGCTGTTGGGTCGGGGCACGATGTGGATGATGGTGAGGTGGGCGGGATGGGGCACGGTCAGTTTGGCTGTACGGGTCAGGAGGATGGTACTGGCTGTAGTGATGGACAGTGGAGGAAGGGGGGCAGTTTGAGGATGGTTGGAAAGACTATCTGCTCTAGAGGCAATGAGCGCTAGAGTAGACTGGCAGGATTCCATTACTTGCATCTGCTGAGAAGTAGATAGCGTCTCCATTTGCTCAAGCACCGACTGAAAAAAAGTGTTGTTCGGTGACTGTCTTGCCTCTGAACGCATTGTTACCAGAAGTGTATGCATCTCGAGCATACTTTTATTTATGAAATTGAAACCTGCAGCCATTTGCTCGGACAAAACTTTCAGACAGTTCTGGAATGATGCGTTCACGTGCAAGAACTCGGGAGCATAACTATGTACCTGACCCCTCTGCCGAAACCACCCTGATGCTACATGTGTACTAGAGGTGGCTGCAGCAGAGGGGTGGGGTACAGGAAACGATATATCCTCACCAGCCGATACATGCAATGGAACCGGTCAGGATGCTCCAGCGCTCGTGGATGGGACAGAGGAATCCGATGTGTGGGAAGGTGCAGAGTGAGAAGGTGCAGAGTGGGAAGGTGCAGAGGGTTCCTCACTGTCAAAGTGTCCCTCGGTGGCGGCCTCCTGAGGGATCGCCCCAGAAGGGTTCAACTGTGCTGCAGGCTCCCGAGTGCTCCCGACGGTACTGTGGAAAAAAAGAGAAAAACAAACAATTAATATACTGTCATTGCATGGCCCTGGCTGAAAGAGCAAAAGAGGTTTAGACATGTAAAACATTAGTGCATGTGGTGGGTAATATTTACCTTCGGGTGACCATCGTTGACCTGAGGAACAACAGGGCCCTTGCATATTTGTACGTGCTACTGCGTCCTCCAGATCCACTCGGGGCCCGCATCTCTTTGTTGAACTCCTTCTTAAAGCGATCCCTGATCGACCGCCACCTTTTCACAATCTACTCACCTGTTAGAAAAGGAGAAAGACAACTTGGTTAGAAACAGCATTTTAGAATGCATCACCAAAACTGAACTGAGGATACTTATGTTCTTGAATCTGGGCCCAAACATCAAGGTCCTCCCACCTCGGTATCAGTTTGCGGCAGATTTGCTCCCAGAGTCGATGGGTCACTGACAGATCAGCATGGTGGCGGTCAGCCATATTCCACAGCGGCTCCCTGTCTCGGACAAGATCGATGTGGAGGTCAATATCAAGACCGACCTCCTCACCGTCAGAATCAGGAGCACGCCGTGAAACCTGTTTGAAAAGAGGAGAAAAAAATTAAACACAAAATTTGAAACATTGCTAACCTCCTCCAAAAAAATAAAATAAAAAACCTACACGGCGACGGCCACCACAAGATTCACGCCGACGACCCTGGGAGCCAATGGAAGGACCTCTTGTTTGGGCACCAGATTCCGAACTCTAGAAGAAAAATAAAAAAATGTATGTGCTTGATGGTAGCCATTCTATGTGTTGTGTGCCATGTGAAATCTATAATAAGTTTTGTATGTGTTGTGTGAGGTTTGAAAGTATCAGTTTCTATGTGTTTTGTTGTAAGTATCTCGTGTTATGTTTTGTGTGTAGTGTAGGGTGTGTTTCCGCAATACATGACAGATACATACCAATTGTGAGCCCTCTCCGTGTGTTTCTCCACCCCTTCCCTCTTCTTCGGGGAGCACCTCTTCTACTGGGGAGTCAGCTTCATCAGCTTCCTACAATGAAAGATAAAAAAATACATTATAGATTCACACACACTCACTCAAACACACTCACTCAAACACACACACTCACACACACTCACACACACACACACACACTCACACACACTCACACACACTCACACACACACACTCACACACACTCACACACACACACACTCACACACACTCACACACACTCACACACACTCACACACACACACTCACACACACTAACACACACACTCACCAACGATGGAGCAAGAGAACTTATGTTCATATTTACCTCTGTGCATTGACGACGAGGAGGAGGAGGGCTCCCTGAAGACATGACTGCAGGCCTCAGGCTCTGTGGCAGGCTCTCGGCTCTCTGGCAGGATCTCGGCTCTCTGGCAGGCTCTCGGCTCTGTGGCAGGCTCTCGGCTCTCGGCTCTCTGGCAGGCTCTCGGCTCTCTGGCAGGCTCTCGGCTCTCTGGCATGCTCTTGGCTCTCGGCTCTCTGGCAGGCTCTCGGCTCTGTGGCAGGCTCTCAGCTCTCGGCTCTCTGGCAGGCTCTTGGCTCTCTGGCAGGCTCTCGGCTCTCTGGCAGGCTCTCAGCTCTGTGGCAGGATCTCGGCTCTCGGCTCTCTGGCAGGCTCTCGGCTCTCTGGCAGGCTCTCGGCTCTGTGGCAGGCTCTCGGCTCTCGGCTCTCTGGCAGGCTCTCGGCTCTCTGGCAGGCTCTTGGCTCTCTGGCAGGCTCTCGGCTCTGTGGCAGGCTCTCAGCTCTCTGGCAGGCTCTCGGCTCTCTGGCAGGCTCTCGGCTCTGTGGCAGGATCTCGGCTCTCAGCTCTCTGGCAGGCTCTCGGCTCTCTGGCAGGTTTCTGGCTCCTTCTGTCTTGGCAGGGTGTGGCAGGGTGTTGGCTCTTCTGCTTTTTGGCTGGAAATGGAAGAAGGCCTCATGGCCCTGCTTTATATATAGTCCAGGGGGCTGACCATAACACAAACAATTTATAATGTTAAGAAAAAATAAAAGTCTATATTCATTTTGTGTCTGATTTCACTCTTTGTAGACGACTAATCTCGCTCCATCTCTTGTGTTTGTATCAAGTGTTATTACTTGATTTAATACAGAAGATTTTCAAGGATCTGCAAAAAGCTGATTTTATCGCCTCAATGGTGCCGTCACTTGCAAATATAATGTATGTGAATTTTACTTAAGGTGGCCCCAAGACAACAACTTGTGTAATTTTCAGAATATAGGCATGCAACAAAGAACACAAAGATACAGAAAAGGCATGGTACAAAGTCAAATCATAGGATTCAGTGCCGTAACTTGAAGCTCTTGGGTTCCAATGCAAAAAGGCCAACGGGGCCCTCAATTATTGCAAGTCTTTAATAGAAATTGTCTTTTTATATACGACAAATGTAATTTTTGGACTTTCTAGGCTCCAGTGCCAGGGTGAGATTGCAACCCCTGCATCTATTGTAGTTATACCTCTGATTGGGTCATTAAATGTTGTAGGAAAGAAGGTCTTGTTGTGTGACCAGTAAATGAGGCATAATAAGAACATTAATCAGTGGGTGGTAGAGTAGATGAAGGGCTGAATTGATAGAGCGCTAAGTAATGAGTGATTTTAGAGGGGTGAAAATAACTCTTAGGGTTGCGGAGTGGGAGGGATAGGGCCGGGTTCAGGAGAATTGGGAGACTTGTTTATTGAGGTTCCGGAGCCAAATTTAGAAATCCAAATATACCATATTTTTAAGAATTATGAGTGTGTGGGTGTTTCCCAGCTAGACAATTTTTCCAGTCTACAAATCAGTGGAGTCCTGGCTACACACTCTGAGTGAGTTCGGGAGTAGTTTGTTTCTAATGCCTGGGAATTAGATGTTTGGCAGCACCAACCAAAACACCCAGAAGATCAAGTTTGGTTTTTTTTGGAGTTTTTGGAGGGATGAGACAATAAGACTTCTGCAGGTTTTAGGTTACTTGTAATTAAATCTAAGTCAAGTAAGGTCTTGTTGATATCTACCCAGAAAGGCTAGAAAATTGAGCAGAACCAAAATGTGTGAAAAATGTCCTTTTTGAGTTCCGCATCTCCAGCACAAGTTAGAGTCAGAGATCTCCAGGTGATGACGGAATTCAAGGGTCCTATACCAGCAGGAGAGTATTTTGTAAGAATTTTCCTAAAGTACATCTGAAAAAGAGGAATAAGTAAGATGCTTTTTAATTCTGAGTAATTTAATTTAATATTTAGTTCTTTTTCCTAGGAGACCAAGTAGGTTGACATGTATGAAAATTGAGGAGAGATTACTGTAAATGGTTGAATATTTTTTTGGTCTTTTTAGGAAAGGGGAAGGGAAGTTTTGATATTAGGTCCAGCCAGGACAGAAATTTGAGTTTAAATTATTTAAGGATACAAGTGACCTGGATTTGACAACAATTCTTTTTGTCGGGATTTGTCTAAAGAATCAGATAAAAAATATTACGTAATAAGTAACGTAGATGAAAAGGAACTAAAAGATGTTAATATTAGGGGAATGGGAAAGGCTGCAAGACACTTACTGTACATCATCTTACAATATATACAATATATAATTCGTTATTCATTATTACATACCATACAGTAAGATATTTATAACATGAATATTATATTGAAACAAGGACGCTAAAAACCTTCAACAGTCCATGACCAAAGGTTTACATCTGAGTAACCTCAGTAGGCAACCCCTATCTTAGTTACAGCAATGGTGCCACCAGATTAGGACTCAGCTTTGGATCTTCACATCTGGGTTAGGAATTGTGTTGTAGGAATGGAAAAATGGTATCAATGTAGGAAATGAATATTTACATGGCAGACACAAATGATGCTGAAAAATCAAATGGAGAGGTGAGCAGGGCTTTACTAAAATAATTCAACTTAGAGGTGTTCTCCACTTTTGTGGGCAACTGTTTCTTACTTAAATGCATGCAACTGGGCCTAAAAATAGTTTTGCAATTGGGTTTAATTAAAAATGTTGCACCATTTGCCTTTTATAGCCTCTATATTAGGGCTCGTGCACACAATTGTACAAATCGGACAAGCGTCTACCTGGAGAGCACACTGACCCATGTTATTCAATGAAGCAGAATCTGTCTGCGAAAAAAATCTTAGTATGCTGTGACTTAACTCTGAAATCGGATGAGACTCACCCATTCAAACGTATCGGTACGACAAAATAATTGGATGCTACAATATAGCATCCGATTTTTATGGATACATTGCATTTGGGGCATTTTATATTTCCTATTTCACCACATGTCACGTAACCCTGTGTCTCCACCTTCTTCTTCTTACCAGGCAACACACATTCATTTTATAGTTCCTGCTTGCTTTCTTTTCATTCCTTTTCCAATAATCTCTGACCACTAGATGGTAATGTTTGTTTACAGAAGCTCTGCTGTTCATTCAGCCTCATGAGTCTTCCACTCTTCCACTTCCGTACATATGACCCAGAATTGGTATGAGGGTCTCTGTCCCTCCTTTATTCTGCCCTCAGATATGGCTAACTGTCTCATTGTCACTGATAAAGAAAATAATCTATACAGCTATTAGAATCCATAATTTGTAATTATGTGATATTAGTTGTTACATGTCAACTGTATACCAACTTTATAAAATCATATTTTGTTTCTATGAAAGAAACTAAGGCTTTGCCTGCAGATATTGTTAGAATGCCCTTGTTCTGACGATATGATATTCTCACAAAAAATCAGGTGTCTGGAGGTCTGCTGCGCCAGAATTATCCTTGAGAACTAATCATTGATTATGTCCCCCTTGAATTGTTTCTGAGCATGAGTAGAAACTTCCTGGCTGTGAGGCAGAATTTTTATTTAAATACTGGACCCTTCTGTAACAGGGCAATTCTCTCTCTCACATTCACAGGGGTCCTGTATTTGCATTTTATATCTTATCTTGATCTATCACTTTTAATTGTAACTTTAATTCTAAATACATTTTCCCTTTATTCAAATCATCTGTGAGGATGAATATTTTTCCTTGAAATACAGATTTAGATTTTCATATTATCCCCCATCTCTGTATCATTGTGGCAAAAATGTGCAATACCAGCACTTTTTTAAATAATTTTCCACCAAAGTTCATCTTTTTATTTTTCAAAAGTTGAGAAAGAATTTATATTACAGCACATAGGATGCAATTCTATACAGTTACATCAAAGCATCAAGAACGTACGTATAAATCCATATTTTCCTACATGCTTCAGAAGACACAAAATGTAAGAAAAATCCATTATACAATCTAGACCCCCCTCTTAACCTATTTTCCTTTTTTCCACTAATATTATTTCACCCGAAAAATTTACAGACTAGATATCCCTTAAAGGGAATCTCTCAGCAGGATTTCATACTCCAAACTATTTATATGTGCATGCAGATCTTTCACAGACAAGTCCAGCAATACATTCTGATCCTCCTTTACTGAGAAGTCAATGGTTGAATTGATATGAAAATGAGGATGAAGAACTTTGGTAGATCTGAAGCCTCTGTCACTCCAGCTCTATTCCTTGCCGAGCAATGCCTCCTCATGCTTGACTGACAGCTCTTTTACCATGAAATCACATAGCATAGAGGCTGTTAGTCAAGCAGGTGTATGCATTGCAGGGCAGGAAATCGAGCTGGAGTGACAGAGGCTTCTGATCCATCATAGCGCTTCAGCTAAGGGAGGAACAGACTGGCCATGTAAGGGCACTGCTGGACTTTTCTTTGAAAGAGCCACACAAACATATAGTTTGGGGTATGAAATCCTGCTGACAGAGTCCCTCCATACAATTTTTTGAGTACTCATATGGGCTATCAAAAGCTTGCCCCACTCCATTCTAAACATTTTACAAGATCTATACTTTATAATATTTTAGATATGAAAATGTTTAACTATTCCATATATGGTAAAAATGGTTATAAAATGTAAAATATAAAATTTTATAGAATATCGATCTAGGGGTATCTATTGAAAGCCACAAAGGTGTAAAAATGTTCTATGTTGCTACCAAAATATATCACATTCATCATGTCATTTTCACATTTAGATTTCACAGAAATAAGATTATCCGGAAAACAGGATGGTTAAAGATAGATTTGTATATTTAGGTATGCTTAGAGGGAACTGAGCTTAACAAAGGAACAAGAAAGGAACAAGAAAGGAAATATGTCATAAATCTACCCACAATAAACACTGGGAACCCACACATAGGTGAAAGTAATTTCAAGAAAGTTGAGTGCTTTTCAACCAACAGGCACTGGAGCGAGCAGACTCTACTGTAGCATAAGTGCTCTTTAGCTCTCACCAATAGCTGAACAATCTTCACTGATGGATGTGAGCTCACATCTACTGCTGCTATCTCAGATCCACACAGCCGCAGTTCTTTTCACTGAGACATAGTAAATATTTTTTTTACCATATCACCTATAGAAATGAACATTGCAACCTACTAATGGGAGAATTGATATGCAGGACTCCACAGTCTTTTGGCGGTTAGTCAGTAATCTGTGATTGGTAGAGGTATACAAATCTCCTTCCCTCCTGGCTAATCTAGCTCTTCTTTTAGTTAACTGGGAAACAGTGCCGGCATGACTGAAAGCCAAAGGCTCCCAGGACAAATAAAAATAATTTTCTCCCGGGAGTCGCACTTTCAGTACAGTGGCCGAGCACCTTCATAACGCTATTAAGCTAAAGCTTAACACTATACCTTCATGTTAATAGCGTCATCAAACCTGATAGGTTCCCCTTAATAGCTTCATTTTCTTTTTGGATAATAAATCATCTATGATAATAAAAAACTTTTCAGTGGTTATGGCTGTTGGGCATTGGACTACGCAGTGATTTCTAAAAAGCCAACAAAAAAGAACAACACCCAAAAAATGTATAAAAAAAAAGGATAATTGGACCTATAAAGAATAGCACTAACCATTTACAGTAGACCAAAAAAAAACACCCATATGTATGTTCTTTCACACATCATAAAAGTAAATAAATATTTATTGTTAACAATAAATTAAAAAAATAGGATCAATAAGATACAATACACGTTAGAAATAGCACAATACAGAGCGGAGGAGCAGCATAAAATGTGCAAAAAAGCCTGAGAAACAATAGAGGGAAGTATACAATTCATATAATCAGATAAGTAAAAATAATGTATTCACAAATATATATCAATAAAGTATATGAAAAATTATACATCCTGTGGTAGATCATCTCACTCGGATGCACGTACACATAGAAACATGAATGTTGTCTCTTTAAATCTTCCACTGGTATATTATATGTTCTGCATGTTATATGTTTAGTATATGTTCTGCATAAACAAATATGGCACAGACTGTGCTACTGTGGGGATCCGCCTGCTCCAAAACAAGCATAAAAAGATCCAGCTTTCCTTATCATGGAAATACAGTTCTGCAGGCCTCATCTACAGTCACACCCAACTCTGAATAAGCCAATAGTCTGTGTATATTCCTCCTGGACTCCACCCTGGGGTGAAGACATGATGAACAACCTCCCACCCACACTTGAGATGTTCACTAAGCCTAGACTTCAACATGGTCGATTTACCCCACTCAGCACTTAGTATGATGGAGCATTTTCCTAGGTTCATATCACTGAAGCTAACAACCTCAGTGACACATATCTCCCCTACAGTACTTTGCAAGTGAATTTGCCACATATCACCCCCCACTGCTCAAAGCAAGGTGTTTTGACACCTTCAGTCACCAACCAGGGTATGTGCATTACCATGTAGCTTCTCAGGCCTGTGCTTCACTTGAAAGTTGAAGTCCTGGAGCCCTAGAAATGACAAAGTAAACCTAGCATTCTTCCACTTCATTTTCCCTCATCCATCTCAGTGGCACATGATTTGACACCAGCCTGAACTTCCGGACTAACAGGTAGTACCTCAAGATGTCAATTGCCCATTTGATGGCCAAACATTCTTTTTATACAATTGCATAGTTTTTCTCACAGGAGCAGAGTTTCCTACTTAGATGCAGTATTGAATGTTCCTCCCCGTTTATTTACTGGGACAACACAGATCCCAACGCAACCTCTGAGGAGTCCTTCTGAACCACAAATTCCTTACTAAAGTCTGGTGCAAGACTGGCTGCAACACAGGCGGAATACCATCTCTTGGAATGCCATCTACGCCACAAAAGACCATTTGGCCATCAATGGCTTCATACCCTTAAATAGGTACATTAGGGGTGCGACTATCATGGCGAAGTTCAGGATGAATCGCTGATAGTATACCACAAATATCAGAAATACCCAAAACCTGTTTCTTGGAGACCAGTGGCAGCCACTGTTGTATTGCCTTCACTTTATTCACATGCAGCTTTATTTTGCTTCTCTTTGTGTTTATGCTAAACCCTGCCTTCCTCATTGGATCCTTTACCGCCTAAACCTTCTGCAGATGACTTCCCCAATCCTGACTGTAGATCACAATATCCTCCCGGTAAGCTTTAGTGTACTTTTTATGAAGGGCTAGATAACCCTCTGGAAGGTAGCTGGAGCTCCTTGCAGCTTGAATGACATTCTGGTATACTAAAAGAAACCGTCAGATGTAGAGAAAGCCATCTTCTCCTTGGCACTTTGGAAGAGAAGGATTTGCCTGTTCCCTTTCATTAGGTCCAGGGTGGTGATATATTTGGTTGACCTTAACCTCTCAATGAGTTCATTGATGAAAAGCATCAGATATTTGTACACCTCATTTAGCTTCCTGTAATCAATTCAAAAACATCATTTTCCTTTGGGCTTTGATACGAGGCAATGGGGCTGGACCAACACCCCTTTCACTCTTCGATGACGCCCAGGGTCAACATTCTCCTCCTTGGAAATCACCTCACAATGGGCTTCAGGAATCCGATACAGCTTTTGATTCACCTGCACATGTGGGATTTCATGCTCCACAAACTGCATACATCTTGGCAACTCCGAAAACAGGTCCCGGTTCTGCTGAAGCAATTCTCGGCACTGTTGTTTCTGGAGTGACTGTGTTTCTGCCACTATGAAATCCTTGAACTTGGCTTCAGGATTGGCCACCAGGCACATAGCTTCCACTGGTTCCCTATCTGATCATGAATTAAGCAGGTTGATGTAGTGCCTTTGGTAAGGCTTTCCACCTAACTATAGCCTTGTCAATCCCATACTTGATAATTTTTTCAATAAAGATAGCATGCGATCATTTATCAAATCATTTGCTGAAGTCGAGATATACTATTTCTACTGCATTTCCCTGATCAACCCAGTCAGTGATTCCATCATAGAAGGAAATTAGATTAGTCTGGCATGACTTGTTTGCTACAAACCCTTGCTGGCTCTTGTTAATTAATGTATTCTTATCCAAGTACTTATATACATGCTGTTTAATAATTTGTTTGAAGATCTTTCCTGGCATAGAAGTAAGTCTCACTGGCCTGTAATTTCCAGGCTCCATTTTCTTTCTTTTTTTTGAAGATAGGGACATTTGCCCTTCTCTAGTGTTGAGTGATACCGTCCGATACTTGAAAGTATCGGTATCGGATAGTATCGGCCGACACCGGCAAAGTATCGGATCTCGCCGATTCCGATACCCGATACCCATGCAAGTCAATGGGACACCAAATATCGGACGGTATCCTGATGGTTCCCAGGGTCTGAAGGAGAGGAAACTCTCCTTCAGGCCCTGGGATCCATATGAATGTGTAAAATAAAGAATTAAAATAAAAAATATTGATATACTCACCTGTCCGGAGGCCCCTGCACCTTACCGCTGTTAACCGGCAGCTTCCGTTGCTTAAAATGAGCGCGTTCAGCACCTTCCAAGACGTCACAGCTTCTGATTGGTCGCGTGCCGCTCATGTGACCGCCACGCGACCAATCACAAGCCGTGACGTCATTCTCAGGTCCTAAATTCCTAGAATTAGGAATTTAGGATCTGAGAATGATGTCACGGCTTGTGATTGGTCGCATGGCGGTCACATGAGTGGCACGCGACCAATCAGAAGCCGTGACGTCATGGAAGGTGCTGAACGTGCTCATTTTAAGCAAAGCAGGCTGCCGGTTACTACCAGGGCGCGTCAGAGGGTGAGTATATCCCTATTTTTTATTTTAATTCTTTATTTTTTACATGGATATGGATCCCAGGGCCTGAAGGAGAGTTTCCTCTCCTTCAGACAATGGGAACCATACACTGAGAACTTCCGATTCCGATTCCCGATACCACAAAAGTATCGGATCTCGGTATCGGAATTCCGATACCGCAAGTATCGGCCGATACCCGATACTTGCGGTATCGGAATGCTCAACACTACCCTTCTCCAATCTTCTGGGACTTCGCCTGTTCTCCAGGATTTATCAAAGATTCTGGCTAGTAGCCATTCTGTAATTTCCTCTGCTAAGTCTTTCAGTACCCTAGGATTTAATTAATCTGGTCCAAGAGATTTAAATTAATTTAAATTAGCTAAGTGTTCCCTCACCATCTCTCTGTTCATAGATTTTAGCTCTTCTAATGCTTGATCTGCATTCCCTGCACACAGCATTTTATTTTTCTTTAGATATGCCCCCTCTTTCCGTTCAACAAACATTTATTTTTAAAAGAATTTTTTCGTGCTGGTATACTCTGAATAACAACCGAATTACCTAGATAGGTTATGAGATAGTAAAATTGTATATACTATATAGTCCGGATGTCCACATAAGTGTCTATCCACAACCCGTTCATGCAATCAATATGTAGCTGTATCGCAGTTTATACCCTAATAAAAGACACAGTTATTGTTTGCCAAATATAAATCATTCCGGTCTCTGATTAGACCTAAAATATGCAGTCAGAGAACAATCAGTACCTTGGGAAGTAAAAGTAGATTCACTCTTACTTAGGAGAAGTTTTCAGCTGTGCTATACAGCACATGTAGAGTCTTGCGAGAAGCGTGATGCCGGAGAGCTACCCTAGCCGGTAGTAGCTCAATCCAGGTATCAGATTCCAGTTAGGGGTGTAGATCCTCCGTCTTGGTCCGACGCCGCCGCGAGGTGCGAACTGTGCAAGCGGCGCGTCTAGGACCTGTGTGACGTCAGTGATCAGGTGACCGCCCCACGTGATCGTGAAACTCCGTACGGATCGCTATGAGGACCACAATAAGCCAACGCGTTTCGAAAACTACTGTTTTCTTCCTCAGGGCTCTAACTGGAATCTGATACCTGGATTGAGCTACTACCGGCCGGGGTAGCTCTCCGGCATCACGCTTCTCGCAAGACTCTACATGTGCTGTATAGCACAGCTGAAAACTTCTCCTAAGTAAGAGTGAATATACCTTTACTTCCCAAGGTACTGATTGTTCTCTGACTGCATATTTTAGGTCTAATCAGAGACCGGAATGATTTATATTTGGCAAACAATAACTGTGTCTTTTATTAGGGTATAAACTGCGATACAGCTACATATTGATTGCATGAACGGGTTGTGGATAGACACTTATGTGGACATCCGGACTATATAGTATATACAATTTTACTATCTCATAACCTATCTAGGTAATTCGGTTGTTATTCAGAGTATACCAGCGCGAAAAAATTATTTTATATATTTTTTGTATCAGTTTTCCACAATCTGGTGGTGATTGTGTGTTTTTTCGCTGCAGGTAGCTATATACTCTAGATCACCAGCGCCGCTTTCACTTTTATATAAAACATTTATTTTTAAAAAGTTTTTAAGTTCTGTTGTCATCCTAATCTCTTCAAATGCTTCCAATTCTTCCTTCTTTTTTAGATTGTTACTGATTGTGCAGTGAGAATTTCATTTAGCAAAATCTCTCATCCTTTTAGGACATTTCTGATTCAATGAGCCAAGATATTCCAACGTAAAAATCTTTATTTTGGCAACTTACAACATAAAGGCAAATGTTATCCTCCGGATTGTAGCCAGATTGTCCATAACGCGCCGTAACACTCTGTTGCGGTGGGTGACTGTACCACCTTAACACTCGTGGGTGAGTCAGTGGCCTTTTATCTCTTGCTCTGGCCTGTGTACAAACTCACACAGACCTATCACACACAGAGCTCCTGCTTTGTGCTTGCAAACCGAAAACTGACATATCCAAACCTTAACTGAGGGTTTAAATGGGTTCCATGGACATGGGCCACTCCTAAGACCCAGAGTGGAGGGAGAGATCTGTCCCACTACCATCCTGCAGATCTCTCCAAAAATAAAAGCCGATCTTGGGTTTTCCTAAATCTGACTTGGTCAAACAGTTTGACCAAATCCACTCTCTCTTTTAGTTTGCATTGTAACCACAGTTGCAGCTGTAATTACAATGTACACCAGTATGTTTTATGCACAACCTGGGGTGCACATAATGACCCCCCACTGCCTCACTATATATAAAGGTGCTTGTCCCAAAATTAGAATATAATCAAAAAGTTAATTTATTTCATTGATGCAATAATTGATGCAAATGGAGCCCCAAGCAAGTATTGAGTGCATTTACTTAACATACATTTCAGTAGGCCAACATTTCAGATTTTAAAATCATTTTTCAAGCTGATGTGATAAATTATTCTAATTTACTGAGATTATGACTTTTGGATTTTCATTGGCTATAAGCCACATCAACATTAACTGAAATAAACACTTGAAATAGATCACTCTGTTTGTAATGGCTCTATATAATACAAGAGTTTCACTTTTTGTATTGAAGAACTGAAATAAATTAACTTTTTGATGATATTCTAATTTTGTGAGAAGCACCAGTATATATAACAATGGGTGTTTCAGTGGTCCTTTGCTAAGTCTCGCCCCACCAGGTCTCAGGCATATGACTTGCTACAGCCGGTAAAAAAATGGCTTCAGCCTGAGACCTTAACCCCTTACCAGATGGTGGAGAGGGTGGTGGTCGACCGGCTATTAAGAACTCTGCCAGCTGCTATTCAGTGTTGAGTGAGCCAAGGGGATCCCGACACCTTAGACCAGGTGGTCAGCCTGATTGAGTGGTATATGGCCACTCAGGACTTTATATGGGACTCTGCTCCATTATGGTTATCACATCGGGCCCTGCCAGCCCAGGAGCCTGGGAAAGGTTCACGACCCTCTGTCTGCTGGGGCCAATCAGGACTGAGCCCGCACTGAGAGGGTAACCCAGGTGAGAGTGACAAGAGACCTGGTTCCCCTAAACTGGCCCCGAGGTCGAGTCATGATGCAGCTATTAAGTGTTGGTGGTGCCAAGGGCTAGGACTTGTGGCTGCCAACTGACCCTTGACAGCTGAACCTATGGACTGCAGATATACTCGCCATATGTCAATGTACACCCAGGCCATTTTCACTGCGTATCCATTCGTCCCAGTGGGTGAACCGCATCTGTGCTAGGTGCACTCAACGGACACCAGGCCTAGGCCCTCCTGGACTCAGGGAGCTTAATGACACTTGTGCATGGGTTATTAATCTCGAGCTTAGAACCCACTGGGAAAAATGTTGGTGTTGTTTATATTCTTGGTGAACTCCACGAGTACCTGACAGTGGAGGTCTCATTGGTTACGCCCTGCTGGGAGATTAAACATGTGGTGGGAGTAATGAAGACCCTTCCGTATGGGGCTGTCCTGGAAAGGGATTTGCCCCACTTCTGGTCGCTATGGAAAAATAAAATAAATCCTCCCCAGGCAAGCATTTTTCTTCATGTAGAGCCCGAAGATCCTGACACAGGGGTTCCTGCCGTAGAGGTCACCCCCATAGGGAAAGAGTGTGACCCCAATAGATTTCCCCTAGAGGTGATGGCAGGAAAGGTCGAGAAGACCCTGACAATTCCCAAGCTGGAAGTGCCCCGAGGAACTTTTGGGACAGCCTAGCTACAGGATCCCACACTGACCCGGGCATGGGAAAGGGTAATGAAGATAAACGGGGTGGCTCAGCAACTGTGTGCAGAGTCAGTGTTCCCACACATGGCGTTCAACCAGAAGCTACTCTATAGGGTTGATAAAATGTGGGACAAGGTGGTAGAACAACTGGTAGTGCCCCTATCCTACAGTCAAGCGGTGCTCAAAATGGCTCACACCCACATGCTGGGAGGGCACTTGGGGGTCAAAAAGATGCAGGAGTGCATACTGCAGTTTTTTTTTGGACTAGGGTCTATGCTGATGTCCAGAGGTACTGTGAAATGAGTTCTGAGTGCACACTAACCTCACCCACTGCAAACTACCTGAGTCCGTTAGTATTTCTGCCCATTATAGAGGAACCTTTTGAGTGGATTGTGATTGATCTGGTAGGGATGACTGGAAAATCTGCCCGGGGCCACCAACACATATTAGTGGTTGTAGATTACATCACCCAGTACCTGGAGGCCATTCCGCTTCGGCATACCTCGGCTAAGCTTATCGCCGGGAGTTGTTTGCCATGTTCTGTCGCCTTGGGCTACCAAAGGAGATACTTACTGATCAGGGGACTCCTTTTATGTCCAAGGTGATAAAGGAACTGTGCAAGCTCCTCAAGATAAAGCGGTTTTGCACATTGATGGGAATTAGCTGAGCGCTTCAACAAAACCCTCAAGTCCATGTTAAAGAAGATAGTTGGATGGAATATGTTTTTTCCCTACTTGATGTTCACCATTCTCGAGGTACCGCAGACTTCCACAGTATTTTCCCCCTTTGAGCAACTGTATGTCAGGCATCCTAGGGGTCTGTTGGACATAGCCAAAGAGACGTGGGAGCAGGAATCTACTCCACATAACAATGCAATTGAGCACATGGCCAATATGCAGGACCGGATTGTGGCGGTCATGCCTATAGTAAAAGAGCATTTGGTGGATGCTCAGGCAGCGCAGAGCCGCGTATATATCAAAAAGGCCATGGTATGCTCCTTTAAAGCAGGAGATTGGGCTTTTGTCTTGGTACCCTCCGTCAAAAGCAAACTTATGGCAAAGTGACAAGGGCCATATGAAGTTCGGGAAAAAGCTGGGGAAGTGAACTACTGAGTTTACCAGCCCAAGGAAAGAAAACTTGAACAGTTGTATCATGTCAATCTGTTAAAATCACAAAAGGAACGGGAGTGTATGCTTATGGATGCAACTCTAGACGTATCATCCGGGGGCCCTCTGATATCGTCCCAGACGGAGATACTCTAAAGAAACCGGAGCATCGAGAACTACCTGGTGGTACTTCTGTCATCCAGCATGACATTGTCACTGAACCTCATGTAAGGGTGCAAATGAAACCATACCGTGTACCCAAGGCCCGAAAACAAGCCATCGCGAGTGAGGTAAGACAAATGCTCTAGCTGGCAGTAATTGTGGAGTCCTAGAGTGAGTGGACTAGCCCCATTGTGCTGATCCCGAAGCTGGATGGATCACTACGGTTCTGTAATGATTGAATGAGGTGTCGAAATTAAACCTTTATCCAATGCCCCGAGTGGACGAGCTGATTGAGCGACTGGGGCAGACCCTGTACTTTGCCACGCTTGATATGGCTACAGGGTAACCATGGGAACAGACTTTACAGTTGTCCACAGCCTCTGCACATTGCTGGAGCGCTGCCCGCATTCTCCACCACGTGTGAGGGGTTGACACACTCAGCTACTTCCCAAGGTAGACACATGAATGTTTCTTGTACTAAATCACCTGCTGGTTTATTATGAACAGCATAGATCACAGCAAGGTTCAGCAAAATAAACAAAGCCTTTCTGACATAACAGTAAAGCAAAAAGATAACATACGACAAAGTCCACTTGTCTGAGGGATTTGCCTGCTCAGACCACCAGGTGTATTCAGCTCCCCCAGGAGCCGCTATTTGGAGACTTACTCTCTCTCAATTCACAACACCACGCAAACTAACTCTTAAGTTAAACTATTTGTCAGACCATGTGATGATCACATGACTGTGACATCATCCCAGGTCTTGTCAGTACACCTGCCGGTGTCAGCTCTGCAGGTGGAGATATGGTGGGCACCCTCCACACACTCTATGGATGCCCAAAATAAACCAGCCCATGTATGCAACTTTAATTTAACCCTCTCAACATGTAGTGTGCTGGATTAAAATATCCTGGTTTCACATCACTGATGACATTAAGCGCATTAACACATATCTCCACTAATACACTGTGACAGTGACCCTGTCACCATGTGCATGCAGCAGATCTGTGTGTGCATGCATATGTAGCAGAGCTGTGTGTGTCTATATATGCACATATTGCAGAGCTGTGTGGCTATATACGCATGTAGCAGAGCTGTGTATATATGCACATGTAACAAAGCTGTGTGTGTCTATATGTGCACGTAGCAAAGCTGTGTGTGTATGTATATGTGCATATGTAGCAGAGCTGTGTTGTGTATATAACACTGCAGAGAGACAGTAGCAATTAGTGTTGAGCGATACCGAAAGTATCGGTATCGGAAAGTATCGGCCGATACCGGCAAAGTATCGGATCTAATCCGATACCGATACCCGATACCAATACAAGTCAATGGGACACCAAGTATCGGACGGTATCCTGTATGGTTCCCAGGGTCTGAAGAAAAGAAAGAATTAAAATAAAAAATAGGGATATACTCACCCTCCGACGCAGCCTGGACTTTACCGCCGTAACCGGGAGCCGTTGTACCTAAGAATGCGCGCTTGAAGGGCCTTAGATGAGGTCACTGCGCTCTGATTGGTCCGTAGCGGTCGCGTGACCGCTACGCGACCAATCACAAAGCAGTGACGTCACCTAAGGTCTTTCAAGCGCTTGAAATACCTTAGAAGACGTCCGCAGCTTCTGATTGGTCGCGTAGCGGTCGCGTGACCGCTACGCAACCAATCACAAAGCAGTGACGTCTTCTAAGGTATTTCAAGCGCTTGAAAGACCTTAGGTGACGTCACTGCTTTGTGATTGGTCGCGTAGCGGTCACGCGACCGCTACGGACCAATCAGAGCGCAGTAACCTCATCTAAGGCCCTTCAAGCGCGCATTCTTAGGTACAACGGCTCCCGGTTACGGCGGTAAAGTCCAGGAGCCGCCGGAGAGGTGAGTATATCCCTATTTTTTATTTTAATTCTTTATTTTACACATTGATATTAATCCCGATACTGATTCCCGATACCACAAAAGTATCGGATCCCGGTATCGGAATTCCGATACCCGCAAGTATCGGCCGATACCCGATACTTGCGGTATCGGAATGCTCAACACTAGTAGCAATAGATTTATTACCTCCCTATTCCACCCCAGTACATTAAAATTAGTGATAACGACCCCTCCAATTTACACCACCCTGGAAGTTTTAACTAATAGGAAAAATTGTGCTTCCTGTTTTCTGCTGTCTAAATCAGGTATGCATCTTATGGTAAGGTACGTCATATAGTCAGAAAAATATGTGTTATTTCAAACCCGACACTGAAAGTTTGCCTAATGGCATCATGTGTGTCAGTTGGATAAGAACCAGAATACTTCAAAATAGCTATCTTTTTTGAGTGTTCATAACTAGTGTTGAGCGATACCTTCCGATATCGGAAAGTATCGGTATCGGAAAGTATCGGCCGATACCGTCAAAGTATCGGATCTAATCCGATACCGATACCCGATCCCAATGCAAGTCAATGGGACGAAAATATCGGAATTAAAATAAACCCTTTCTTTCCTTGTAGGTTAATTCTACATGAAGGAAAACAACTAAGAATAATGTAGGATGTATTGGGGGAGGTGGCGGAGACATTAAAGGCACAGAGGTTTAGCCCAAACAAATAGAATAGCGGGTTTTTTTGTTTTTTTTTATGACGTTCGGTGTTAGAAAGATTTTGACTTTTTTTTTTATTTTGTCAGATATTGATGTTTCACTACTTCCACGTCCTTCACCTTCTTTTTTACTTCTCCCACACTTTCTTCTTCATTATCCTCATCATCAGCTTCTTTGACATCAACTATCTTCACCTTATTCATCTTCTTCTTCTTCTAACTATAATTTTTTTTTTTTACATTGTTCATATTCTTTTTCTTTTTCATATTCAACTTCTTCATCATATTCTTATTTGTGACAGGCATTCCCGTAGTTGTTATCTATAAAAGTTTGAAGATTACACCTTCCGTTCTGCCTGTCACAAAAGAGGTACATTTGTCCGCGTTCAGTTTGGCCTGCAGCATCAGGCTTTATCCAGGGGCACCACGAGGAGGAACGGACTCACCCCCATACACTGCTTAGTCTTCTTCTGCTTATAATTTAGATAATATCTTTTGCTCTTATATTTAGTCTTATGCTTAATGTTCTTCTGCTCTTTGTTCTGCAGCCTCTTGTTCTTCTGCTTCTTGGTCTTCCAGGTTGTCGTCGTTGTCTCCAGGGTCGTCGTCATCGGGGTCGTCGTCATCGGGGTCGTCTTCAGGGTCATCGTCTCCAGGGTCGTCGTCATCTCGGTGGTTGTCGTCTCTGGTGTCGTCATCATCTTAGGGGTGGTCTTCCGGGTCATCGTCTTTAGGGTCTTGAACTTGGAAATGTAGCAGAAGGTACAAGAAGGCTGAGAAAATGCAGAGAAACAGCTGATGGAACTGGAACTCGGATGGCTACCCGAAGGTCCAAGAGCCAATGGAACTACCGTGGACCAGCTGACGTTACTGGAACCCGGTTACTAAGCAGGAGGTACCCATGCCTGAAAGCACTACCAAGGACCACCTGACGTTGGTGGAACTCGGATACCCAGAGGGAGGCACCTAAGCCAAAGGCTCTGCCCGGAACCAGCTGACGGTACTGGAACCAGGATGGGGAGCAGAAGGTACAAGAGCAAAAGACACTGCCGAGAACCAGCTGACGGTACTGGAACCCGGTTACTAAGCAGGAGGTACCCGTGCCTGAAAGCACTACTGTGATAGAAATATATATATCATGTAGATCTCACTTGCATGTATACTCCTCTATAATCAAATATATACTTATATGCTCACAGCTAATATATATATTATAATCAATGGTTTAAAATGGCTGACACGAACTGAACTGATATAAGCCTGATATAACCCAGACAGATCATATGGGGTTTTCCACCCCTAAAAGCAGAACAGAGTCAGATGTTTGGTGACTGCTGGTCAGGTGTCTCCACTTTGTCCTAGACAGAGAAGTCGAGTTTAGTTGCTTGATCAGCAGTCATATGAGCATTAATCACAATATTCCATATATGTTTAGATAACCAATGACAGAGGAGCTAGACAATATGATAATTAACTAACCACCCCTGACAACCCCTAACCACTCCTTTCTATGTGAAAATATAAAACTATGTATGTACAATAAAGTATCAGTATCGATGGAATGTTGTTCTGTCACAGTTGTGTACAGTCCATTCTTGATGAGCGCTCAAAATACTCAGTCTAATTGGGAGCGGCCACAGCACACACAGGGATATATTTATCCAACCCTAATATTTCCATAACAGAATGGCCCCCAACAGCGAGGCACGGATGAAAGCACGGGATCCTTCTAACCGGAGATACGGAAGTGTAGCGGTGGCCTTGGCACAGGGGCAGGAGACTGCGCAGCTCCATAAGTAAGGTAAGAAAATGTTATCATCTTACCTGAAAGTCCCCTGTGCCCAGTCCTTGTCTATGCCTCTTGCCGGTCAGATGTGGTCACAAATTCCCAGGTAGTGTAAAAAATCCGTAGCCACGAATCCACCCTGGGAGGTGTCTGCTGTGGACCGTGTATATGTTTTGTGTAAAATCCGAGAGAGGAAGAAAAAGTGACTTTTGTTTGTGGTTGCTGAGAAACAGACCGCAGGAGGCCAAATCGCTCGATAAGTTATTGCAGGATTCCCGTGCATAGGAGGAACACGCAGAGTTCCGGGGCAGGTAGTCCCATGTTCCAGGCACGGGTAGTGATAACTTAAGAGGGCTACTGCAGATTCCCGTAGTGCCGGCGATCCAGTCAGGACGTCCGGACCGGGGTGGTAGATTTCCCGCTTGTTGTGCTTCTCAAGCACTCAGGTGGCCCGGGCGCAGGTGCGTCCAGTGCGATTGGCAGTAGTCTGTTCCCAGCGCAGCCTGCATGTGTCACAGAATTTAAAAGGGCATCTCTCGGATTGTCTATCTGTCTGTTTGTGTCATGTACTATTGCCGCTTTAAGAAGCAGAAATAGTTCTCTTGTCCGAACTTCCTCTTTCTCCGTGCTGTTTAGCAGAGAGATATGCATTGTAAATCAATTTTTTTTTCTTCTCTGACTGTTTTCAGCTGCAATGCTGGGTATGTGTAGTTTTTTTGTGAAGAAGTGAAATTTAAATTGTATCTATCATTTTTTGATGTGACCTACGTGTTTTCAGAAATGTGATTTTAGTGACATTTGATATTATTGCAATGGCATACGGAATAAAGAGGAAGTGTGTCTCTGACTGACAGCCGTTTTAATTTTTAATTTTTTTAACTCTCTTAGGGGGTCTTTTTTCTTTTTGCGGCATTTTAAAGTTTTTTAATTAAGTTTTCCTCAATCTTCAATCTCTTTACCTTTTTATTTTTTATTTATATATATTTTTGAAAAAAGTTTTTTTTTCCTTACTCTTGTATCAAAGTTTGGAGTTTTTGGTTGTGAACTAAGTTTTTGACGGTTTTTCTTATCGTTTTGAGTTTTTTCTTAGTGTTTTATATACTCATTTTTAGAAGTTTTTTTTAGTACTGTTTTCTTTTCTCATTTTTGGGTGTTTTTCATTTTCATTTTTTTGCTTTTGCTATGGGGAATAAAGTGGCCGAGCAACAGGAAAGTCTTTTTACTTCCTGATGAGAAAACAGCCCCTAGATAGTGACAGAATACGAAGGTGTTAAGTATGTGAAGATTTTTGGAAGGTATAAAGTACGTGAAATTCATTAGAATGGCAGACTTCAAGCTGCGGAGTGGCATGACGTAGAAAGGAAAATAAGGGAAGTTACAGTAGCTGATGTTAGATTGCTGAATACTAATACATGGTATGAAGTGGCAGCAGAGCTTACATCGTTTAGATGGTACAGAAAGTTATGTGAGCAAACCAGGAAGTGATTTTTGTGGGTATGAGACGGGAGAATCTGCGCAGTCTGCTTTTAGCAGAATCCATGGTATAGGTAGTTATTTTTGCACAGTATGTGGTGCGCCCCGTCTCTCCCTACAGGGAGAAGGCATAATTGCTCCTCTCTATTATTCTTGTTGTTCTCATCTATCCTCTTTTTTCCTCTGTCAGTCTTTTCTCTCCACATTCTCTCTCTCTCTCTCCTTTCCTCTTCCTCCACATTGTTTCTCTTCTCTCTCTTCCCCTCTCTATCTCTCCCCTCCATCTTCTCCTCCCTCCTTCTCCACTCCCCCACCACACCTTTCTCCTCTCTCTCTCCTCCCTCTTCTCCTCACCCTCTCTCTTCCCCTCCTTCTCCACTCTCCATTTTCTTCTCACCCTCGCACTCCCCTCCTTCTCTCTCCTCTCTTCACCACTCCTCTCTCTCCACATTCTCTCTCTCTTCCCCTCTCTATCTCTCTCCTCCACACCTCCCATCTTCTCCTCCCTCTTCTCCTCACCCTCTCTCTCCCCTCCTTCTCTCTTCTCTCTCTCTCTCCCCCTCCTACTATTCCTTTGTCTCACTCATCACCCCCTCCTCCTTCTTCTTCCTCTTTTTTCCTCCGTGTTGCCGGCTGGGCCAACGCCCAATTCAAACAATATGGTGCTTACAGCACAAGGTGTCCCTGGCACAGTCCAGCCATTGCCAGTTGTGATATCGGGGAAGGAAGGTGAAAGCCCCCCCTACAGTGGGCAGCCCCAGACATATCAGGCAGCAGTCAGCTCAGCCCTGGGTGCAGAGGGGGGAGGAGTGATATCAGGACGAGCTCACTGACAGATCCTCCGTTACCTCATTTCACAGTCAACAATATTGTAACCCTTAAGGTTTTACATGAACTTTGATATCACCATGTATTGATAATGTACAGCTTCAGCACCGGTCAGAGCTGCCTACATCCACATTCACACCAACATGAAACTATAAGCCTAATCCATCATAGCTTCAGCAAGGGGGGAGACATCCTCACATAAAAAAGCAACTTCTAAGTCCAAAATCAGTCAGTGTATGACCCCAGTACAAGCCATCACAACTATTCCTCTGATGAAGATGAAGAGGGAACATCATACATGCTGTCTAGTACTAGAAAAGAAACCCACAGGCACCAAGAATGCAAGGGCAGATAGACAAGGGCAGATAGAGGCACCGCCATTACACTATGTGCACTGCACTTCAAGTCAGATGACAATAGTCCAGACCCAGGGATGCATCCCATGCCATTTTACCGAAGAAAGTAGCAGAAGCAGTAAACATATGCAGCCACCTGGAATGATCTCTGGGCCATGAATGAAAATAGAAGCAGGTGATGCACTCTGGCCAATCATGAAGGAACAATTCAAACTTCCAGCAGAATCAGACGTACATGCTTGGAAGTCAGGGCCACAGCTAATTGAACAACTCAGAGAGTGGGCCAAAGGCAGGCTGGCCGGACAGGCCCTCAGCTTACATGACATGAGCCAAGAAAAGACAGAGTCTGTAAAGAAGTTTCATTGCAGAGTAATGCAAGTATCCCAAGACTTGGGCTTTACCATTCATGACCAGATACACAGGCCTTTGGGCATGGACTGAGACAGCCAATCAGGAAACCACTGATAGTGGCTAGGCCTAGGAACAGGTCAATAGCAGTGGACTGACCCAGAAAAAAAAAAAAAATGTTTTATGTGCGCCTAGGAGACTGTTTATTGCCGATTGTCACCAAAACTGCCACCATTATAGCACCACAAAGAGCGCGAAGAAGGAAACGGGTGCCATGCTGCTGAGAACGCTGGAAGGGGAGCCAGAGGTGAAGACGCTACAAAGTGCCGATCGACACACCAGAAGAACCGCTGCAGACTCCAGAGAGGAGACACCGACCTCAATAAGGTTAGCAAAGGGGAGAAGCTATGTCAGACCAGGGGTAAGAAGTGACGGCAGATGCAGCCGCAGCCCCTGTAATGCCCCAAGACCTTGGGTTGGATGCAGCCGCCGGTCTCATGGCACCCCCGGGCCTTGCCACGAATGCACCTGCAGGCCCTGTCTTACCACCGCAGCTTCAATCAGCAGGCCGGACCCCGCTGCCGCTACAGTACCCATCATGCCGTTGTCCACAGTAGCCAAAGGGATTGAGTCCCAACCAGGGGTGCAGAAGACAGCCCCTCTCATGGTGACTACTAACCTGGAAGTGCAACCACCCTACAAAGACAGAAGAAGTGTCAAGTGTTACATCTGTGGCAAGTTTGGCCATTTCCAGAACCAGTGCAAAGCACTCACGCCCCCGAAGAGACTGGACTCATGCAACCCAAGAGTTGGTCCAGAGAAACAGGTCAAGGAGGAAGTGCAGAAAGCAGTGAAGTACCCCGTCCATAGGACAAAGGCAAGCAAGCCAGGCCCGCAAGACACTATGCTCCTGACATGTAAAACTTCATCTGCAAGACCAATACCTCAAATTACCCTTAAAGTGGATGGCGTTGTCAGATCCAAAGTGGTGCAGCCAGAAGTGTGATGACACATGTGGAACTCACTGATCCCACCTGCCTATCAGAATCCTCTGTGTCTCGCATGGGCATTGATGGTCAAGTCAGACATTCTCAGCTTACAAAGCCACTGAGCGTGTGCACTCAGCCAGGACACTCTATCCTGTCCCAGTTTGTGGTGTAAAGGACCTGCCACTCAACGTACTGGGAGCGAACCTACTGCAGAAGCTGAAGGCAACCACAGTGTTCCAGGGAGATGGGACAGTGACACTTTCTTCATCCCTGACCCAAGAAGAGTCATGCTGGCGGCCCTACAAGAACATTAAGCAACCAATGAGGCCTACTCAAGGAGGTACTGGACGTAGTACCAGAAAGTCTATGGTCTAAGGGACCCCAGCACGTGAGAAAACCTCAAGTTGCCCCAGTACGGGTGTCACTCAAGCCATGTACCCCGTACCCTCGTAAGGCCCAGGCCAGGCCTAGAGTCAAGCTGCCTCTGACCAACTGAAGGTCTACCTGGAAATAGGAATCATTGTTCCTCGCACATCGCCTTGCAATACCCCGCTTTTCCCCGTCAAGAAAAAGACTGTAAAAGGAGAGCCAGCCAAGTTCAGAATGGTATATAACCTGAGAGCTGTGAATGACACCACGGTGTTTGAAACTGCGATTATGCCGAATCCGCACACTCTGCTCTCGAATGTGCCTGCCACAGCAAAAGTGTTCACAGTGACCGACCTGGCTAAGGTTTTCTTCAGTGTTCCCCCTCATCCGGAAGACCAGTTCCTGTTTGCCTTAATGCACCAGGGGGGACACCACACATGAACAGTGATGCCACAGTGGGCCCAGAAAAGCCATTCACAGTTCACCAAAGCAATGTCCACAGTCTTCACCAACTGGGTCGCAGAACATGCAGAAGTAACCCTGCTACAATACGTGGACGATCTACTCCTTTGTGCAGTTGACTTTGACACGTGTAAAGCCCATTCCTACTCCTACTCTACCTGGCGGAGCAGCACTGCAAGATCTCAAAGAACAAGGTCCAGTGGTGTCTGAAGCAAGTTACGTTCCAGAGACACTGTATTGCTCACCAGGCGAAACACCTGACAGATGACCGGAAGACCACAGTGGAGAAGATGGTTCTACAGGCCTTCCTTGGCCCCGTTCCTCCTGACTGATGCAGCCTTCAGCTCGTTCAAGAAGTTAAAAGGCACAGTAGTCTCAGCGCCAGCACTAGGCCCATCTGACTACGAGAAGCCATTCCATCTCTACTTGATGAGAAAAGAAGGCCTTGCTACTGGAGTCCTGACGCAGCTTCAGGGGGGAAAGCAGAGACTTTCGGACTACTTTTCAGCTTGCCTGGATCCAGTTGCAAGGGAAGCCTCTTCCTCCCGCATGAGAGCAGCAGTTGCAGCTCACGCCCTCCTGGACAGGACTACTGACATCAGTGGAAAAACCATGGGAAATCCTGGTTCTGCATGACATCTCAGCAATCCTCAACCAAACCCAGCTAAAACATCTCTCCACCGCCAGGCATCTTCGCCTCCAGTGCTCTCTTCTCCTGCCCAACAATGTCACCATCTCCAGATGCACAGTCCTCAATCCGCCCACTCTACTCCCACTCCCAAGGGGGGATACAGATACGGATCCTCAGATAAAAAGTCTGATCAAAATCTGCATGATACCTTCTGCAGGGATCTGAATTTGCTCCGGACGGATGACCATGATTGCTTCAGCATCATGCAACAGGAAACAGCAGGGCTACCCAAGGTGGCAGAAGAGCCACTGACCAACCCAGAGTTGATCCTTTATGTGGATGGCTCCAGATTTGCAGATGATGAAGGAAGATTCCACACGGGAGGTGCAGCGACCAGCAATCAAGAGATCCTGTGGTCCAGAAGTCTGCCGCCCAGTCTGTCAGCCCAGGAAGCAGAACTGATAGCGCTGATGAAGGCCTACCAGATGGCAGAAGACAAGACTGAGAAAATGTATACCGATTCAAGGTACTTGCATGGCATAGCACACGACTTCGGACCCATCTGGGCTGCAAGGGACTTCATAACAGCCAGCGGAACAACCGTGAAGCATCAATGGAGCCATTAAGGACCTGCTGAACACACTTCAATTTCCAAAAGGGGTGACAATGCTAAAAGTCAAAGCGCATGGAAAACTGAACACAGTAGGGGCACGAGGCAACAACATGGCGGATATGGCAGCCAAAGAAACAGTCAAGGGAAGACAATATGGACAAGTGGAAGAGGTCGTAGAGCCGGACGGCTACTACAGGACGGCTGAAGACAGGAAACCTGACAAGATGACATCCTGGGATCTGCTCAAAAAAGTTGCAAGAGCAAGCCCCAAAGGACAAGAAGGAATGCTGGATGCAGAAGTGAGCAACACATGAAGAAGGAAGGGTATACTAAATGGACTACAAACCCTGTTTACCCCGAAGCATGTACCCTATGGTGGTCCAGTGGGCACATGGGCACACACACAGATTAAAGACACAGATGAATGATCCGATTGGTGCTTACTGGTTCACTCCAGAAATCTCCACCCTAACAGCCAAGTTCATAAACAGCTGTCTGACCTGTGGCAAATGCAACCCTGGGAGAATGAAGAAAGTTCCCACACATCGTCTTGCCAGACCACTGTACCCCCTTCCAGAGGATCCAGATAGACCACATCCAGATGCCGCCAAGTGGAGAATTCGAATATGCCCTTGTGGCCGTGGACGTGTTCTCAGGATGGCCAGAAGCTTTCCCAGTGAGGAACCAGTCAGCAAAGACTACTGCAAAGAAGCTACTCTCAGAGACGAGATATGCAGCTATGGGGTCCCAGAAGTGATAGAGAGTGACCAGGGACCTGCATTCACAGCAAACCTCACATGAGAGATCTAGTCAGCAGTAGGGTCAGACTTAGGCCTACACACTCCCAATCACACTACTCAGTGTTAGGCACACTCCCAGAGGCCCAGAAAAGCTGTCACCATATGAAATTTTGTTTGTGTCTAGTCCCAGGTTAGGGGTATCCTTTCCCTTAGCAGCTGATTATGTAATATGATACTTTGTCTGCTTATGTAATTGAAATCACCAAGAAACTTGCTAACATCCATTCTCGAGTTTTTTTTTCTTCATTGCCAGATCCAGATTCAGTGTCCGGTATGCACTCCTAGAAGCCAGGAGACTGGGTGTTGGTGAAAAAGCTTGTAAGGAGAACACCACTCGATCCCAGATTTGATGGTCCTGCTCAAGTGCTGCTGATGACACCAAACTCTGTGAAACTGGAGGGAAGACTCGCTTGGATCCACTCATCGCATTGCAAGAAAGCTCCCCTACCAGAAGATGACACCCAAGCCAGAATGATGTCGTGGATGCCCTGCCTGACCGAATAGATGACCTCCCTGATAAAGACTACACATCGCTCACTACACATGCTATTGACTAAGAGACTGATTGCAACGAACCCCCGTTAGGGACAGATCTCCTGACCGCCCATTTGCGAAAAGTCTGTATGGAGTGGGGCACAGGCGTTAGGCTTGTGTCAGTTCGCCAACAGCACAAAAGAGTTGCAGCGCTTTGGGACAGGAGGCTAGGATTAGGGCAAGTGATATCTAAGGGGGGCTTGTGATAGAAATATATATATCATGTAGATCTCACTTGCATGTATACTCCTCTATAATCAAATATATACTTATATGCTCACAGCTAATATATATATTATAATCAATGGTTTAAAATGGCTGACACGAACTGAACTGATATAAGCCTGATATAACCCAGACAGATCATATGGGGTTTTCCACCCCTAAAAGCAGAACAGAGTCAGATGTTTGGTGACTGCTGGTCAGGTGTCTCCACTTTGTCCTAGACAGAGAACTCGAGTTTAGTTGCTTGATCAGCAGTCATATGAGCATTAATCACAATATTCCATATATGTTTAGATAACCAATGACAGAGGAGCTAGACAATATGATAATTAACTAACCACCCCTGACAACCCCTAACCACTCCTTTCTATGTGAAAATATAAAACTATGTATGTACAATAAAGTATCAGTATCGATGGAATGTTGTTCTGTCACAGTTGTGTACAGTCCATTCTTGATGAGCGCTCAAAATACTCAGTCTAATTGGGAGCGGCCACAGCACACACAGGGATATATTTATCCAACCCTAATATTTCCATAACACTACCAAGGACCACCTGACGTTGGTGGAACTCGGATACCCAGAGGGAGGCACCTAAGCCAAAGGCTCTGCCCGGAACCAGCTGACGGTACTGGAACCAGGATGGGGAGCAGAAGGTACAAGAGCAAAAGACACTGCCGAGAACCAGCTGACGGTACTGGAACCCGGATGGGTAGCCGAAGGTCCAAGAGCCAATGGAACTACCGAGGACCAGCTGACGTTACTGGAACCCGGTTACTAAGCAGGAGGTACCCGTGCCTGAAAGCACTACCAAGCACCACCTGACGTTGGTGGAACTCGGATACCCAGAGGGAGGCACCTAAGCCAATGGCTCTGCCTGGAACCAGCTGACGGTACTGGAACCAGGATGGGGACCTATTCAAGCTTGTCTTCCTAGAGCCCCAACTGGCGGTGTTAGAGCCCAGGGTCAGCAGAAGGAGGAGCAGGGGGAGGGGAGTGTAGGCCGAAGCCTGCACTGGCGGCAGCTTTGGGTCTGTTGTGTCTGCGTGGCGGTCGCAGGACACGTTGCCGGCTACACAGCAGGGGAACAGCTGGCGGTGCTGAACCCCACTGACACATTGGCGAGGTGTTTGGCTCTGTGCAGCCAGCTCTTCCGGACACCAACTAGCGGTGTTGGAGCCCGGGCTCTGCAGGTGGAGCAGAGTGTAGGCCGAAGCCTAATTGAACCGATTTTAAAAGTAACCTTTAACCCCCCCTCAGGGGTTACAAACTAGAAGAGCCACAGCTTATGCAGCAGTAGTGCTGCACAAGTCAAAGGTTGCTCTTTTCATTTTTCTCCTTGCACACGCTGAATGAAACACGTATAACATTTAGCCCTTTATACAGTCAAACTGTGTTGGAGGCGTGAGTTCCCTTCGTAAAGAGGCGCAGCACAGCTGGCAAAAATGCCACCTTGGTGCTTGGCGCGGCCTCCTGAGCTTCGTTATTTGTTGCACAGGAGTCTGCGCTGTCATGTTATCCCTTGGCCTTGCGCTGTTAGCGCTGCCCGTCCTCTGACAACATTTGATGTCGACCGGTGCGGTTCGCGATGACCATGAATCCCAGCCCCGCAGTGTCTTAACATTGTTAAAACACTGCGGGGCTGTGATTCATGGCCTGGCGCAGTACATATGTTCGCCTCTCGCTTGGGTTCTTACACCTGCTTCAGACTATGCGGCGTCAGCTGATCCCTTATCGCATGCCACGGCCATGAAGCCGCACAGTCCGAAGAAGGCGGAAGGAGATGAGGGATAGGCGAAGAAATGCACCGTTCATGCCCGTCAATCACACCCTCGCAGTACAAATAAATAAGACACTGAGGGGCGTTGTGTGGGGCAAGGCGGCCGCAGAGGCGCAGGCAGCCAAACAATGATGCCAGAAGACGGGCAGCGCTACTAAGGAGCTTGTTGCGTGTCAATACAAAGGAAAATCACACCTGAGGGACGTTTTAATGGTCTCAGAGGACTCATTTTAGACGTGTTCAGTTCCCCATGGGCAAGGAGAATAAGTTTCCGAGCCACCTTGCACACATGCAGCATTACTGCTGTACAAGGTGGCTGTAAAACATAGAAACACCTGGGGGAGGGGGGACAGGTTCCCTTCAATTTCAGTTCTTGTGTCTGCGTGGCTGTCACAGGACACGTTGCCGGCTACACAGCAGGGGAACAGCTGGCGGTGCTGGACCCCACTGACACATTGGCTGGTGTTTTTCTCTGTGCAGCTAGCACATCTGGGCCCCAACTGGCGGTGTTAGAGCCCAGGGTCAGCAGGAGGAGGAGGAGCAGGAGGAGGAGCAGGGGGAGGGGAGTGTAGGCCGAAGCCTGCACTGGCGGCAGCTTTGGGTCTGTTGTGTCTGCGTGGCGGTCGCAGGACACGTTGCCGGCTACACAGCAGGGGAACAGCTGGCGGTGCTGAACCCCACTGACACATTGGCGAGGTGTTTGGCTCTGTGCAGCCAGCTCTTCCGGACAGCAACTAGCGGTGTTGGAGCCCGGGCTCTGCAGGTGGAGCAGAGTGTAGGCCGAAGCCTAATTTTAAACCGATTTTAAAAGTAACCTTTAACCCCCCCTCAGGGGTTACAAACTAGAAGAGCCACAGCTTATGCAGCAGTAGTGCTGTACAAGTCAAAGGTTGCTCTTTTCATTTTTCTCCTTGCACACGCTGAATGAAACACGTATAACATTTAGCCCATTATACAGTCAAACTGTGTTGGAGGCGTGAGTTCCCTTCGTAAAGAGGCGCAGCACAGCTGGCAAAAATGCCACCTTGGTGCTTGGCGCGGCCTCCTGAGCTTCGTTATTTGTTGCACAGGAGTCTGCGCTGTCGTGTTATCCCTTGGCCTTGCGCTGTTAGCGCTGCCCATCCTCTGACAACATTTGATGTCGGCCGGTGCGGTTCGCGATGACCATGAATCCCAGCCCCGCAGTGTCTTAACATTGTTAAAACACTGCGGGGCTGTGATTCATGGCCTGGCGCAGTACATATGTTCGCCTCTCGCTTAGGTTCTTACACCTGCTTCAGACTATGCGGCGTCAGCTGATCCCTTATAGCATGACACGGCCATGAAGCCGCACAGTCCGAAGAAGGCGGAAGGAGATGAGGGATAGGCGAAGAAATGCACCGTTCATGCCCGTCAATCACACCCTCGCAGTACAAATAAATAAGACACCGAGGGGCGTTGTGTGGGGCAAGGCGGCCGCAGAGGCGCAGGCAGCCAAACAATGATGCCAGAAGACGGGCAGCGCTACCAAGGAGCTTGTTGCGTGTCAATACAAAGGAAAATCACACCTCAGGGACGTTTTAATGGTCTCAGAGGACTCATTTTAGACGTGTTCAGTTCCCCATGGGCAAGGAGAATAAGTTTCCGAGCCACCTTGCACACATGCAGCATTACTGCTGTACAAGGTGGCTGTAAAACATAGAAACACCTGGGGGAGGGGGGACAGGTTCCCTTCAATTTCAGTTCTTGTGTCTGCGTGGCTGTCGCAGGACACGTTGCCGGCTACACAGCAGGGGAACAGCTGGCGGTGCTGGACCCCACTGACACATTGGCTGGTGTTTTTCTCTGTGCAGCTAGCACATCTGGGCCCCAACTGGCGGTGTTAGAGCCCAGGGTCAGCAGGAGGAGGAGGAGCAGGAGGAGGAGCAGGGGGAGGGGAGTGTAGGCCGAAGCCTGCACTGGCGGCAGCTTTGGGTCTGTTGTGTCTGCGTGGCGGTCGCAGGACACGTTGCCGGCTACACAGCAGGGGAACAGCTGGCGGTGCTGAACCCCACTGACACATTGGCGAGGTGTTTGGCTCTGTGCAGCCAGCTCTTCCGGACAGCAACTAGCGGTGTTGGAGCCCGGGCTCTGCAGGTGGAGCAGAGTGTAGGCCGAAGCCTTATTGAACCGATTTTAAAAGTAACCTTTAACCCCCCCTCAGGGGTTACAAACTAGAAGAGCCACAGCTTATGCAGCGGTAGTGCTGCACAAGTCAAAGGTTGCTCTTTTCATTTTTCTCCTTGCACATGCTGAATGAAACACGTATAACATTTAGCCCTTTATACAGTCAAACTGTGTTGGAGGCGTGAGTTCCCTTCGTAAAGAGGCGCAGCACAGCTGGCAAAAATGCCACCTTGGTGCTTGGCGCGGCCTCCTGAGCTTCGTTATTTGTTGCACAGGAGTCTGCGCTGTCGTGTTATCCCTTGGCCTTGTGCTGTTAGCGCTGCCCATCTTCTGACATCATTTCATGTCGGCTGTTGCGGTTTGCGATGACCATGAATCCGATCCACGCAGTGTCTTTACATAGTTAAAACACTGCGGGGCTGGGATTCATGGCCTGGCGCAGTACATAGGTTCGCCTCTCACACTCGGGTCCTTACACCCGCTTCAGACTGTGCGGCGTCAGCTGATCCCTTATCGCATGCCACGGCCATGAAGCCGCACAGTCTGAAGAAGGCGGAAGGAGATGAGGGACAGGCGAACATAAGCACTGCTCATGCCCGTCAATCACACCCTCGCAGTCCAAATAAATAAGACACCGAGGGGCGTTGTTTGGGTCAGGGCGGCCGCAGAGGCGCAGGCAGCCAAACAATGATGCCAGAAGACGGGCAGCACTACCAAGGGGGTTGCAGCGTGTCATTACAAAGGAAAGTCACACCTCCGGGACGGTTAAATGGTCACAGAGGACACATTTTAGACGTGTTCAGTTCCCCATGGGCGAGGAGAATAAGTTTCTGAGCCCCCTTGCACACATGCAGCATTACTGTCGTACAAGGTGGCTGCACAACGTAGAAACACCTGGGGGAGGGGGGACAGGTTTCCTTCAATTTCAGTTCTTGTGTCTGCGTGGCTGTTGCAGGACACGTTGCTGGCTGCACAGCAGGGGAACAGCTGGCGGTGCTGAACCCCACTGACACATTGGCTGGTGTTTTTCTCTGTGCAGCTAGCACATCTGGGCCCCAACTGGCGGTGTGAGAGGCCAGGGTCAGCAGGAGGAGGAGCAGGGGGAGCGGAGTGTAGGCCGAAGCCTGTACTGGCGGCAGCTTTGGGTCTGTTGTGTCTGCGTTGCGGTCGCAGGACACGTTGCCTGCTACACAGCAGGGGAACAGCTGGCGTTGCTGAACCCCACTGACACTTTGGCTGGTGTTTTTCTCTGTGCAGCTAGCAGTACCGGGCACCAACTGGTGGTGTTAGAGCCCAGGCTCTGCAGGGGGAGCAGAGTGTAGGCCGAAGCCTAATTGAACCAATTTTAAAGGTAACCTTTAACACCCCCTCAGGTGTTACAAACTAGAAGAGCCACACCTTATGCAGCAGTAGTGCTGCACAAGTCAAAGGTTGCTCTTTTAATTTTTCTCCTTGTACACGCTGAAAGGAACACGTATAACATTTAGGCCCTTACACAGTCAAACTGATTTTGAGGCGTGAGTTCCCTTCGTAAAGAGGCGCAGTACAGCTGGCAAAAATGCCACCTTGGTGCTTGGCGCGGCCTCCTGAGCATCGTTATTTGTTGCACAGGAGTCTGCGCTGTCGTGTTATCCCTTGGCCTTGCGCTGTTAGCGCTGCCCGTCCTCTGACAACATTTGATGTCGGCCGGTGCGGTTCGCGATGACCATGAATCCCAGCCCCGCAGTGTCTTAACATTGTTAAAACACTGCGGGGCTGGGATTCATGGCCTGGCGCAGTACATATGTTCGCCTCTCGCTTGAGTTCTTACACCCGCTTCAGACTATGCGGCGTAAGCTGATCCCTTATCGCATGCCACGGCCATGAAGCCGCACAGTCCGAAGAAGGCGGAAGGAGATGAGGAACAGGCGAAGAAATGCACCGTTCATGCCCATCAATCACACCCTCGCAGTACAAATAAATAAGACACCGAGGGGCGTTGTGTGGGGCAAGGCGGCCGCAGAGGCGCAGGCAGCCAAACAATGATGCTAGAAGACGGGCAGCGCTACCAAGGAGCTTGTTGCGTGTCAATACAAAGGAAAATCACACCTGAGGGACGTTTTAATGGTCGCAGAGGACTCATTTTAGACATGTTCAGTTCAACATGGGCAAGGAGAATAAGTTTCTGAGCCACCTTGCACACATGCAGCATTACTGTCGCACAAGGTGGCTGCGCAACGTAGAAACACCTGGGGGAGGGGGGACAGGTTTCCTTCAATTTCAGTTCTTGTGTCTGCGTGGCTGTCGCAGGACACGTTGCCGGCTACACAGCAGGGGAACAGCTGGCGGTGCTGGACCCCACTGACACATTGGCTGGTGTTTTTCTCTGTGCAGCTAGCATATCTGGGCCCCAACTGGCGGTGTTAGAGCCCAGGGTCAGCAGGAGGAGGAGAGGGAGCAGAGTGTAGGCCGAAGCCTGCACTGGAGCAAGTTGAAAGGGAACCTTTAACCCCCCCCCCAGGCGTTTGTAGCTGAAAGAGCCATCGTGTACAGCACTAATGCTGGAAAAGGTAAACTTAGCTCTTTTAATTATGGTCCTTGCACATGCTGAACCTAACACTTATGAAAAGTGTCCCCTCCTACCGTGATACCGTCCGGTAGGTGGAACTTTCCTTTGTGATGTGACGCAGCACAGCCGTCATTCTTACCCCCTTGGCGCCGTGCGCCGCCTCCTCAGCGTTGTTTGAAACAGTCCCGGAGCCTGCGCTGTTAGGTTTAGCTTTTGGCCATGCACACATTTTGCGCTGCCCGACTTCTGACATCATTTGGTGTCAGGCTGGCTGAGCCTGTGCGGCCGCGCTGGACGAGATCCCGCCTCGTAGTGTCTTCTGATTTAATCCCACTGGGGGCCTGAGATCCGTGGCCATGCGCAGTGCATATCCTCACCTCTCACTCCCCTCCCTACGGCTTCTTCAGACTGTGCGGTGTCACGGCCGTGGCATGCTATTAGGGATCAGCTGACACCGCACAGTCTGAAGAAGCCGTAGGGAGATGAGTGAGAGGTGGAGGTTCAGATATGCACTGTGCATGTCCATGGATCTCAGGCCCCCAGTGGGATTAAATCAGAAGACACTACGAGGCGGGATCTCGTCCAGCGCGGCCGCACAGGCTCAGCCAGCCTGACACCAAATGATGTCAGAAGACGGGCAGCGCAAAATGTGTGCATGGCCAAGGGCTAACCTAACAGCGCAGGCTCCGGGACTGATTCAAACAACGCTGAGGAGGCGGCGCACGGCGCCAAGGGGGTAAGAATGACGGCTGTGCTGCGTCACATCACAAAGGAAAGTTCCACCTACCGGACGGTATCACGGTAGGAGGGGACACTTTTCATAGGTGTTAGGTTCAGCATGTGCAAGGAGCACCACGAAAAGAGGCACTTTTTCGCTTTGCATCATTACTGCTGCACAAGGTGGCTCCTTCAGTAACAAACGCCTGGGGTGGGGGGGGACAGTTTCCCTTAAATTTAACTTGTTGTGCCTGCGTGGCGGTCGCAGTACACGTTGCCGTATACACAGCAGGGGAACAGCTGGCGGTGCTGAACCCCACTAACACATTGGCGAGGTGTTTGGCTCTGTGCGTACAGCACTTCTGGACAGTAACTAGCGGTGTTGGAGCCCAGGGACAGGAGGGGGAGGTGGAGGAGATAGGAGGGATTGCCACACACACAGCAGGGGAACAGCTGACGTTACTGAACCCCAATAACAGAGGAGGGACTGTCGGGACTGTGCGTACAGCTCTACCGGGCAACAACTAGCGGTGTTGGAGCCCAGGGACAGGAGGGGGAGGTGGAGGAGATAGGAGGGATTGCCACACACACAGCAGGGGAACAGCTGACGTTACTGAACCCCAATAACAGAGGAGGGACTGTCGGGACTGTGCGTACAGCTCTACCGGGCAACAACTAGCGGTGTTGGAGCCCAGGGACAGGAGGGGGAGGTGGAGGAGATAGGAGGGATTGCCACACACACAGCAGGGGAACAGCTGACGTTACTGAACCCCAATAACAGAGGAGGGACTGTCGGGACTGTGCGTACAGCACTACCAGGCAACAACTAGCGGTGTTGGAGCCCAGGGACAGGAGGGGGAGGTGGAGGAGATAGGAGGGATTGCCACACACACAGCAGGGGAACAGCTGACGTTACTGAACCCCAATAACAGAGGAGGGACTGTTGGGACTGTGCGTACAGCACTACCAGGCAACAACTAGCGGTGTTGGAGCCCAGGGACAGGAGGGGGAGGTGGAGGAGATAGGAGGGATTGCCACACACACAGCAGGGGAACAGCTGACGTTACTGAACCCCAATAACAGAGGAGGGACTGTCGGGACTGTGCGTACAGCTCTACCGGGCAACAACTAGCGGTGTTGGAGCCCAGGGACAGGAGGGGGAGGTGGAGGAGATAGGAGGGATTGCCACACACACAGCAGGGGAACAGCTGACGTTACTGAACCCCAATAACAGAGGAGGGACTGTCGGGACTGTGCGTACAGCACTACCGGGCAACAACTAGCGGTGTTGGAGCCCAGGGACAGGAGGGGGAGGTGGAGGAGATAGGAGGGATTGCCACACACACAGCAGGGGAACAGCTGACGTTACTGAACCCCAATAACAGAGGAGGGACTGTTGGGACTGTGCGTACAGCACTTCTGGATGGCAACTAGCGGTGTTGGAGCCCAGGGACAGGAGGGGGAGGTGGAGGAGATAGGAGGGATTGCCACACACACAGCAGGGGAACAGCTGACCTTACTGAACCCCAATTACAGAGGGAGGACTGTCGGGACTGTGCGTACAGCACTACCGGGCAACAACTAGCGGTGTTGGAGCCCAGGGACAGGAGGGGGAGGTGGAGGAGATAGGAGGGATTGCCACACACACAGCAGGGGAACAGCTGACGTTACTGAACCCCAATAACAGAGGAGGGACTGTCGGGACTGTGCGTACAGCACTACCAGGCAACAACTAGCGGTGTTGGAGCCCAGGGACAGGAGGGGGAGGTGGAGGCGATAGGAGGGATTGCCACACACACAGCAGGGGAACAGCTGACGTTACTGAACCCCAATAACAGAGGAGGGACTGTTGGGACTGTGCGTACAGCACTACCAGGCAACAACTAGCGGTGTTGGAGCCCAGGGACAGGAGGGGGAGGTGGAGGAGATAGGAGGGATTGCCACACACACAGCAGGGGAACAGCTGACGTTACTGAACCCCAATAACAGAGGAGGGACTGTCGGGACTGTGCATACAGCTCTACCGGGCAACAACTAGCGGTGTTGGTGCCCAGGGACAGGAGGGGGAGGTGGAGGAGATAGGAGGGATTGCCACACACACAGCAGGGGAACAGCTGACGTTACTGAACCCCAATAACAGAGGAGGGACTGTCGGGACTGTGCGTACAGCACTACCGGGCAACAACTAGCGGTGTTGGAGCCCAGGGACAGGAGGGGGAGGTGGAGGAGATAGGAGGGATTGCCACACACACAGCAGGGGAACAGCTGACGTTACTGAACCCCAATAACAGAGGAGGGACTGTTGGGACTGTGCGTACAGCACTTCTGGATGGCAACTAGCGGTGTTGGAGCCCAGGGACAGGAGGGGGAGGTGGAGGAGATAGGAGGGATTGCCACACACACAGCAGGGGAACAGCTGACGTTACTGAACCCCAATAACAGAGGAGGGACTGTCGGGACTGTGCGTACAGCACTACTGGGCAACAACTAGCGGTGTTGGAGCCCAGGGACAGGAGGAGGAGGAGGAGGTGGAGGAGATAGGAGGGATTGCCACACACACAGCAGGGGAACAGCTGACGTTACTGTACCCCAATAACAGAGGAGCGACTGTTGACTGTGCGTACAGCACTACCAGGCAACAACTAGCGGTGTTGGAGCCCAGGGACAGCAGGAGAAGCAGAGGAACACAATGTAGACCGAAGCCTGATTGGAGAAAGGGAACCTTTAAACCCCCCCCCCCAAGGCGTTTGTAGCTGAAAGAGCCAGCTTGTGCAGCACAAAAGATGCAAAAGGAAAAGGTGGCTCTTTTCATTATGCTCCTTGCAAACACAGAACTTAACACACTTATAAAATGTGTCCACTGATACCGTAAAACCGTCCCGGAGGTGGGACTTTCCTTCGTAATATGACGCAACACAGCTGTCATTCCTACCCCCTTGGCGCCGTGCCCCGGCTCCTCAGCGTTGTTTAAATCTGTCCCGGAGCCTGCGCTGTTATGTTATCCCTTGGCCAGGCACACTTATCGCTGCCCATCTTCTGACATCATTTGGTGTCAGGCTGGCTGCGCCTGTGCGGCCGTGCTGGCCCGAGTGCCCGCCTCACAGTGTCGTCTAATGTAATCCCACCGCGGGCCTGGGATCCGTGGCCATGCGCAGTGCATATCCTCGTCTCTCACTCCCCTCCCTACGGCTTCTTCAGACTGTGCGGCGTCACGGCCGTGGCATGCTATTAGGGATCAGCTGACGGCGCACAGTCTGAAGAAGGCATAGGGAGATGAGTGAGAGGCGGAGGTTCAGATATGCACTGCGCATGTCCATGGATCTCAGGCCCCCAGTGGGATGAAATCAGAAGACAATGCGAGGCGGGCTCTCGGCCAGCGCAGCCGCACAGGCACAGCCAGCCTGACACCAAATGATGTCAGAAGATGGGCAGCGCTAAGTGTGCCTGGCCAAGGGATAACATAACAGCGCAGGCTCCGGGACAGATTTAAACAACGCTGAGGAGCCGGGGCACGGCGCCAAGGGGGTAGGAATGACAGCTGTGCTGCGTCATATTACGAAGGAAAGTCCCACCTCCGGGACGGTTTTACGGTATCAGTGGACACATTTTATAAGTGTGTTAAGTTCTGCGTGTGCAAGGAGCTAAACAAAAATAGCTACCTTTTCCTTGTGCAGCATTACTGCTGCACAAGGTGGCTCTTTCAGTAACAAATGCCTTGGGGGGGGGGGGGACAGGTTCCCTTACATGTCAGTTGTTGTGTCTGCGTGGCGGTCGCAGGACACATTGCCGGCTGCACAGCTGGGGATCAGCTGACGTTACTGAAACCCAATAACACTGGGTCGTATGTTTTGACTGTGCAGACGGCACTTCTGAGCCTCAACTGGCGGTATTGGAGCCCAGGAATTTAAGTTCAGGTGGTAGAAAGATGAACACAACAGGAGACCTGGCTAACGTAGACAGTCACCTAATTATTTAATCAGGAAGAGGAGTGGCAAATTCCTGCGAGATCCAGGCCTTGCTCATTTTCAGGAAAGTAAGCCGGTCAACGTTATCGGAGGATAGTCGCATGCGACGGTCAGTTAGTACACCACCTGCAGCACTAAAGACGTGTTCCGATAATACACTAGCCGCAGGGCAAGCCAGCACCTCCAATGCATACTGGCTTAGCTCTGGCCATGTATCCAGCTTTGAGACCCAAAACTTGAAAGGTGAAGAGCCGTCTGGGAGTACAGCAAGAGGGCAAGACATGTAGTCTGTCACCATCTGACGGAACCGTTGCCTCCTGCTGACTGGAGCCGTCTGTGATGGTGTTGACTTTTGTGGCGGGCACAGAAAACTGTGCCACAGTTGGGCCATACTGCTCTTGCCTTGGGCAGAGGCACTGCTTCTGCTCCCTCTTTGTGCAGAGCCTCCACCACTGCCTGGACGCACTGAGCTGCTTTGTAATGCACTAGCAGCACTTCTCTCACTTGGAATGGAGAAGATGATGGAATTCACCAGTGTGTCTTGGTACTCCCGCATTTTTCGCTCCCGGTTCAACGGTGTGATGAGGCTTTCTACGTTGTCCCGGTAGCGAGGATCGAGGAGGGTGAACACCCAATATTCAGACATGTTGAGAATGTGGGCGATGCGGCGGTCGTTTGTCAGGCACTGCAGCATGTAATCCACCATGTGCTGCAGACTGCCAACTGCCCAAGAAACGCTGTCCCCTGCTGGAGGCGTGATCTCTGCCCGCTCGTCATCACCCCACCCTCGCTGTACACACTGAGTACTGGACAATTGTGTAACTCCCTCCTCTGGACGGATGTCTTCCTCCTCCATTGACTCCTCCTCATCCTCCTGACAAACTGTCCCCTGCCTACGCGTTTGTGAGGAACCACGTGGCGCTGACTGTCCAGAAGATGATGGAAATGCTGAATCCTCATCCTCCACCTCTTCCACAACATCATCCCTTAGCGCTTGCAGTGATTTTTCAAGCAGGCAGATAAGGGGGACAGTCATGCTGACTAGTGCATCATCTGCACTCGCCATCCGCGTGGAATAATCGAAGGGACGCAAAACCTGGCAGACGTCATTCATAGTGGCCCACTCTGTGGTTGTGAAGTCTGAACGGCGCTGAGTGCGACTTCTTTGCGCCTGATGCAGCTGGTACTCCATTACAGCTTGCTGCTGCTCACACAACCGCTCCAACATATGTAACGTGGAATTCCACCTGGTAGGTAGGTCACATATGATGCGATGTTCCGGCAGGCGGTGTCGGCGCTGCAGAGCCGCAATGCGCGCTTTTGCCGTGCTGGAACGCCGCAAGTGAGCACACTCTAGGCAGACCTTGTGCAGCAGTGCATCAAGATCCGGATAGTCCCTCAGAAAACTCTGCACGACCAAATTGAGCACATGTGCCAGACAAGGGATGTGAGTGAGGTTGCCGTGGCCCAGAGCTGCCACCAGATTTCGGCCATTATCACACACTACCATGCCTGGCTGGAGATTCGCTGGCACAAACCACACATCGCTCTCCTGCTTGATGGCATTCCAGAGCTCCTGCGCTGTGTGGCTTCGATTCCCCAAAGAAATTAATTTCAAGACGGCCTGTTGACGTTTGGCCACGGCTGTGCTCATGTCGGTCGTAACAGGTAAACGTTCATCACGGGTCCATGTGGAGGTGGACTGTGACGGCTCCTGCAGCGATGATTCTGAGGAACTGGTGTAAGAGGAGGAGTTAATGCGTACAGAATGGATTCCTGCAATCCTTGGAGTGGGCAGGACACGTCCTGCGCCACTCGCACGGTCTGTACCCGGCTCAACGACATTAACCCAATGGGCAGTGAGGGAAAGGTATCGCCCCTGTCCATGTTGACTGGTCCACGCATCGGTGGTGAGGTGGACCTTGCTACTGACGGCGTTCAGTAGCGCGTGTTTTATGTGTCCCTCCACATGCTTGTGCAGGGCAGGGACGGCTTGCCTGCTGAAATAAAAGCAGCTGGGCACATTGTACTGTGGGAATGCCAATGACATCAAGTCACGGAAGCTGTCAGTCTCCACCAGCCTGAATGACAGCATTTCCAGTGACAGAAGTTTGGCAATGCCTGCAGTCAGAGCCTGTGCTCGCGGGTGGTTTGCCGAGAAAAGCCGCCTTTTCTCCCATGCCTGTACTACCGATGGCTGTACACTGGGCTGGGAGTGTGTGGATGACTGGGAAAGTGGTGCTGCGGGTGGAATTACAGCGGGTCTCTGGACAACAGGGCCAGAGGTTCTTCCACGGCGATCCTGGGAGGAAGCCGAACCAGCTGCGTGTGAGCTGGAGGAAGAGGCAACACGAGCTGAAGAGGTGGTAGCTGCCGCTGTTGGTTGGCCTAGCTCTTCAGTGTGTTTTTCTAACTCCGCCGCGTGCCTGTTGCGCACATGTTTCCACATGTTGGAGGTATTGAGGTTGCTGACATTTCGACCTCTTTTTACTTTGTGATGACACACCTTGCATTTGACATAGCAAATGTCATCTGCAACTGTGTCAAAAAAGGACCAGGCACTGCAAGTCTTGGGAGCGCCCTTTTTGGCTTTTGGAAGAGACATGCTCCTAACGGGTGCCAAAGCGGAGGCTGCAGGATCCGCAGTCTTCCCCCTCCCTCTCCCTCTTTGGGCCATACGGGGAATCTCTTCCTCAGAGCTGCTCCCACCACCTTCCTGTCCCTCACGCCAAGATGGGTCAAGGACCTCATCATCTACGCTACCCTCTGCTCCCAACTGCTCCTCCTGGGTAGTCTCAGTAGCAGAGCACGCACCAGTAAGTGGCACCTGAGTGTCATCATCAGCTGATGCGGCCTGCGATGTGGTGACCGGAGGCACTGGCCCACCCGCCTCTTCAGAGGAAGAGAGAAAAAGCTGTTGGGCATCACTGCACCCTGCCTCTTCTTCCATTTCTCCAATGCTGCTTGGCTGGCCCCCTGTTTCCAAGCCAAGAGATTCAGAGAACAGAAGTAGAGACGGCTCCTGTCCTGGGCTCTCTGTCTGTCTGGGCAATTTTGCAGGTGGTGAAGAGACAGATGGCTGCTCTCCAGTGCTCTGTGTCTGAGAGGATGTGGCACTAATTGAAGTTGATGCATTAGCTGCCATCCATCCGACAACGGCTTCAATTTGGTCTTCACGCAGCAGCGGTGTACGGCGCTCTGCGACAAATCTACGCATGAATGACTGTTCCCTGGTGAAAGTGGGTGCTGATGAGTCACCGGTGCCCGCAGCAGGCACAGAATCCCCATGTCCCCTCCCTGCTCTGCGCCCACGCCCACGCCCATGTGCCTTACTCACTGCCTTCTTCATCTTGGTTGACTGATAAAGATAAGCAGAAAAGTACTAACGGCTTTGTGTGCTTATTCCTGAACAACTCCTAACAGGTATAAGAAACACTAATTTTCTAAAGTGTGGACTAGACTTTAATATGAGCTAATGTGGCCTACACAAATGTAAAGTGGTGTCACTGGTGTGTTTGGTGAACTTTATTATTTATTTATTTTTTGGGGGCTGAACTGACAACAGAGAGAGCTGCAGTCACACGGAGACCGTGCAGACAGCCGTAAACGGCGCTGCAAGGCCCAAAAACCCTCCTCTACGTTATCCTATGTAGTGTTTTTCCACAAATTAGCTGGAGACGGGTGGAAAGACACTAATAGGATTTTTTTTAAAAAAATTAGCAGCAGACTACACTACTTAAAAGAAAAGGAAAATTGATTTTACGGTATGACGCAGTGAAGAACCCTGGGCTGGAGACAACCAGGCTATGGCTGCTCACAGACTACAGGGCGAGCTGCAGTCACACGGAGACCATGCAGACAGCCGTAAACGGCGCTGCAAGGCCCAAAAACCCTCCTCTACGTTATCCTATGTAGTGTTTTTCCACAAATTAGCTGGAGACGGGTGGAAAGACACTAATAGGATTTTATTGAAAAAATTAGCAGCAGACTACACTACTTGAAAAAAAAAAAGAACAGTATGAGGCAATGAACCACCCTCCCTGAACTGAATACAACCAGCTATGGATGGCCTATGTGGCTGCACTCAGACTAGAGAGTGGGCTGCACTCACACACACACACACACACACACAGACCTTGCAGATCGCTGTGAAAACAGCGCTGCAAGGCAAAAGCAAGGTGAATAGTAGGTGAACACAGCGGTTGCTAAATTAGCCTTGGAAAAGCACAAAGAAGCAAATCGCTATCTCTAAACTGGCCCTCAGTCAGCAAACAGCGTCCTGTCACTAACTGAATTCACAGCAGAGTGATCGCAAAATGGCGCCAGCGACTTTTAAACTGCAGCATGACATCATTTCAGCAGCCAATCACAGCCTTGCCAGTAGTTTCATGCCCTCCATGGTGAACAGGATGTGCCCACACTTGGAATCAGTCTCATTGGCTGATTTTGTGCAGTTTGAATCTGGGAACTTCCGATTCCAGTATCCGATACGCGGCAAGTATCGGAATCCCGGTATCGGAATTCCGATACCGCAAGTATCGGCCGATACCCGATACTTGCGGTATCGGAATGCTCAACACTATTCATAACTGATATTAGTTGTCGGAAACTAGATATTTTCAGATACAAAATGACTGGATACAATGAAGCTTGTGAAAATGTAATTTTAGATTTAAATGCTCCGCTTCCTTGTTACATTCCCGGTTACATTCCAGGTTACAATTTATGTCTTCTCTCACTTGTTTCTATGCTGTAGAAGGTTTGATTTTGGTGACTTAAGCTCCTGTAGGAGAAAAGCTTTAACATCTCAAAGGTCTTCTTTGACAGATGCTGCATTTGAAACAGTGTAAGTCTACGTTCACATTAGCATTCTGCGCCGCAGCGGCGCCGCATGCGTCATGCGCCCCTATATTTAACATGGGGGCACATGGACATGCGTTGCACTTGCGTTTTGCGATGCATGCGTCACTGCGGCGCACGCGTCATGACGCAGAGGACGCAGCAAGTTGCATTTTTGGTGCGTCCAAAATCAAGCAAAAAAAGGACGCATGCGTCGCAAAACGCAGCGTTGTGCATGCGTTGTGCATGCGTTGTGCATGCATTGTTCCTGCGTTGTGCGTTGCGTCGCCGACGCTGCGGCGCACAACGCAAATGTGAACGTAGCCTTAAACAGCAACACAATTCAGAGCAGGATTGACTTCTTAGTTCTACTGAAAAAAACACTAATTAAAAAATAACCATCCTGATGAACAAGTATTGATGTTGTGCACTATTTCACATAAGGATTCTTTCAAAGAAGACATTATCGTGTTGCGTCAATGCATTTCTTTTTCATGTGCAATGACACATCAAATTAATTCTTCTGACTACTTCAGTATTCATATTAATGCATTTGTGCACAACTTGAGAATGGCCCAGTTGCTCAGTTCTCTATGTTATGGAATTGCTTCAAAATTTCAATACAGCCAGATGTACCTGCATTTATTCTCACACTCATACAAGGGTAACGCGTCCAGCTCTTTTATAAAATCATTTATTATTGGCTGGTTCCATGTAATATACTTCACCTTCACTCTAGAATGTGTCAAGATAAAAGCTCATTATACTATTCAAAGTACTGATCACATTTGCTGGAGTTAAAGAAATTTATATTATGAGAGACTAGTCTTGCCTTTGTTAAATGACAATCGCATGAGAATGGATAGCCTTGTACAAGAAAAGATGTATATGCACAGAAAATGAGCAGGATATACCAATAATAAATATAGTCACCTGTCTAGACTCTGGAGGGAACAGACGTGCCTATCTGCTCTCTGCAAGTCAGAGGACATAACAGGGCACCGTGCTACTGGCAGCCCATTGCAGCAGCAGTTACTCTTTTGTTTCTTTTGTCTCTGAATGTTGTCTGTTCTTTTGGACTTCCTACTGGCTTTAGTACCTTTACGGACTCCTAATTTGTAACCATGGATTGATGGATGGTATATACTCTGTGGATCGCACTGTTCCTGTATGATGGACCATTGTGGGAAGGCGGAAACCATTCACCCATACAACCAACTGCCTCTGGACATGTAGCGCTGGATCAGCACCTGGATCTGCCACTACCCCGTACATCCCCCTACAGGTACATTCAACTCCTAAATGGATACCAGTGATGCGACACACCCATGGACATGAATCTAATGCAACCACTACCAGCCACAGTTCCACCATACACATAGCTTCTACCTTGTTGGTTACTGATGCAGCCATACGTGTACAGAGGAGAACACTGGAAACAGTCAGATATGGTGCATACTGGTCCAAAGGACAGGGACACTGATCTGGTTGTCCCTAAGTCTGTCACTAAACGTGTTGTGTATTCAAGTGATCGACTTCTGGAGCTGAGCAAGATGAAAGCTACTCCAGTTGTGGCCATACCACTTGTTCCCCGTGAAGTGTGGAGACCTTTCACAGGCTGCAGGGCAGGAAAAAAGGTGAAGTCCAGAAGAAGAAGGTTTAAAACAGCAGTCCCATCCATTATCATGGGTAATGTACGCTCGCTGGGAAATAAGACAGATGAACTGCTAGCCCTGTGTAAAACCCAGACTGAGTTCAAGGAATGCAGTCTCATGTGCTTTACAGAAACCTGGTTACATGGGGAGGTCCCTGATTCAAGTGTCTCGATTCCAGGGTTTCACATGGTTCGGGCTGATAGAGGCAAAGCTAAATGTGGTAAGAAGAAGGGAGTGGGGTGATATTATACATTAATAACAGATGGTGCAATCAGCGGTACGTAACTGTGAAGGAAAGTCATTGCTGTCAAAACATTGAACTCTTAGCAGTTGGCCTCAGGCCCTACTATCTACCTAGAGAATTTGCATTACAGTAGTCATGTATATAGCTCCATCCGCAAACCAAGAGGCAGCTGGGGAAGTATTGTCAGGGGTGTTAGATCGCCTTCAGACAAAGCACGCAAACTCATTAACTGTAATCTCTGGGGACTTTAACAGAGCCATGACCTCAAAGACTCTTCCAAAGTTCTATCAATATGTAAAATGTTCCACAAGGGACCACAGTATATTGGCTGTCCTCTATGCGAATGTAAAGACGCCTATTCATCGTGTGCACTGCCCCCCCGGGGAAATCAGACCACAACATCATACTATTGTCTCCATCATACCAACCTGCGTCCATGTGTGGACATCCTGGCCGACGCTTCTGGTCTGCGCATGCGCGCTTTGGATTTCTGCGTTCCATCTGGCGCAGGTGCTGTTTATTGGGCGCTTTTGCCCATGCGTGGCTCTTCTCTCCTGGTTGTGCAGTCCTCTTCTGGTCTGTCTGTGCTCACCCACACCGGTCGCATCTGAGTCATTACGTTTACGGTATTTATGGCTGTCAGACACTTCTGTCTACACCTTCCCTGACGAAGCCTGGTCCGCCAGGCGATACGTGTGGGGCATCGCTTCTCCACCAGGTTGTATTTTTATGGAGGGTTTCCTCCGGTTACTTTCATGAGACCCAGTAGTACTATTAGGTACAGGTAACCCTTAAACCTCTTAGTGGGCTCGTTGGTTCTATACCATATTGGACAACTATCTTGATTACATGGGTGTTCCATGTGTTTGAATTGACTACTTATTAGGTTGTCTAATTAGGGACTTCTTTGCACACTGCCTCATGAGCCACTAGGTTATATTTGGGTTATTATATTATACTAGGATATAGTCTCTATTACCTGTGTGTATTAGATGGTGTTTGTATTTTTAATTATGTTTTAATTGTTTGTGGTGTTGTTTGAAGTGTTCAATAAAATCAGCTTGTTATATTTTTATAAACTGTCTTTTATTATTGGATGGTGTGCAATTTTCTTTTCAGTAATGCTTTTTCTCTTTTTGCTCAAATTTGGTGTCTATTACTGATATTGCACCCTTCACATACCTCTAATAATACCTGGCAGTGCGCCCAATGCTTTGCTCTTTGACTGCAATGAGTGGCACACACAGTTAGTAGGCCCAAATTATAAAGTGGGCTAAATGCAGTTCAAAATTGGTAACAGGACTAAACAGGCAGCATTGCTTTGTTCAGTGGAGTACAACTGTAATGAGTGGCAGACACAGTTAGTAGGCCCAAATAATAAAGTGGGCTAAATGCAGTTCAAAATTGGTAACAGGACTAAACAGGCGGCATTGCTTTGTTCATTGGAGGACAACTGTAATGAGCAGCAGACACAGTTAGTAGGCCCAAATAATAAAGTGGGCTAAATGAAGTTCAAAATTGGTAACAGGACTAAACAGGGGGCATTGCTTTGTTCATTGGAGGACAACTGTAATGAGCGGCAGACACAGTTAGTAGGCCCAAATAATAAAGTGGGCTAAATGCAGTTCAAAATTGGTAACAGGACTAAACAGGGGGCATTGCTGTGTTCATTGGAGGACAACTGTATTGAGCGGCAGACACAGTTAGTAGGCCCAAATAATAAAGTGGGCTAAATGCAGTTCAAAAGTGGTAACAGGACTAAACAGGCGGCATTGCTTTGTTCATTGGAGGACAACTGTAATGAGCAGCAGACACAGTTAGTAGGCCCAAATAATAAAGTGGGCTAAATGCAGTTTAAAATTGGTAACAGGACTAAACAGGGGGCATTGCTTTGTTCATTGGAGGACAACTGTAATGAGCGGCAGACACAGTTAGTAGGCCCAAATAATAAACTGGGCTAAATGCAGTTCAAAAGTGGTAACAGGACTAAACAGGCGGCATTGCTTTGTTCAGTGGAGAAGTATTTTGACGAACATCATTAGTGGTGGAGGGCACACATACCCTCAACACAATAGGCAGGTAACTAGACCTCAATCAGTACAAACCTACCACCACCAGTGTATGGAAAAATATGGATAACTGCAATTCAAATAGCATAAAAACTAAGAACCACACTGCAGTCACTAAATCCAAACATTAGAAATACTTTATTCAAATACAGACAACCGTCAATAAATGCAAACAGACAGACAAACACAGTGGGGCTAAAAGATGATGCTAGATGCCATCAGCATAAAGACAAGCCCAAAGACAGGCGTAACCCTGGGCAGAGGTAATGGTCTATCACACAAGTCCTACAGATAACAAAGATGTATAGTACATAAATAGTTAATGGTTAGTACCAGCATAAAAGGACTGCATCAGTCAGGACTATCACAGCAGCAGCTCAAATTATCACCAACAGTGCATTGCTGCACATTACCTCAAATGATGACACAGGTCACAGGGACACCCATCCACCCCGACGCGCATTTCGGTGCGAAACCTTCCTCAAGGCGCAGCAATGACAGAGGGCATGTAGAATAAATAGTGACGCTTAATGACATGGTGCAGCCCTGCATTACCTCATATCCGCCCGGTCCCAAAGCATCAGGCAGCCGAAGACCGGAAGTACGTGGGGCCCCACGTGACCGGAAGTCGGCGCACAGACAATAAGAACCGGGCAGGATGGGGTGCTGCCGGCGCATGCTCCGTGAGTAGCGAAATGCATCGCCACCATATTAAAAATGGGCAAGGGTATAAACATAGATACGAGAATGAATTACCTATACAGGAGGAGGAGATTATATCAGATGGTGGTGTATAGCTGCAATATCACATGACCATACCCAGTAGAGCAAGATCATATATTATGGCACAAACATCACACCCAGTATGTTATAGCACCCTCCAATAGAGGGGCTACAGAACTGGAGCAGATATCAATAGAAATATGGGCCTATAAACGCCCATCTATTCTGTAGCAGAATACGTACCAAAAATCATAAACAAACAACATAGAGTAACATGTAATAAGCAACAACAATTTTGAAACACCAACACAATGATTTCAAAACTCAAATACAGATAGTAACAAATGTATGAATACAGAAGCACCAATCCCCATCCAGCGATACGTCCCGGTCAAGTCCAGAGATATAGTGATTCAGAGATCTTCTCCAATACTGGAAGCCGACACGAGTTCCAAATAATCAAGGCCGCAATGTATCCCAAAATCATGGAAATGCCCTAAAAATAGAACAAACACCATATAAATAAAATGCAATAAAAACAACTAGATGCGGATGTACATCCTAACACAACAGTGTGGCGACTAAAGAAAAGGTGCATAGCTGATATTTTCATTCAACCCCTTTGGGTGCACAGTGTCAAGGGACCAGATCCAGCGTGATTCCAACTGACCCAAACGTTTAAACAAATTGCCCCCACGAATATTAATATTTAGCATGTCAATTCCTTGTACTCTCAAAAGAGAACTATTGCACTGATGATATGTCCGAAAGTGCCTCGGTATTGTTTTGAGAGTAGTTACATCCTTTTGGGTTACAGTGGCCTGGATCCCCAGGATATGCTCGCTAATCCTAACCTTGAGCTGCCTGGTGGTCATCCCAATATAGATAGAACCACAGGGGCAAGTGGCATAGTAGATAATATATCTGGAGGTGCATGTAATCCTTTTCTTAATGGTATAAGTCTTAGTACCACTAGAGTTAGTGAATGTATTGCACCTCTCCACATTGGGACACGCCACACACCGGCCGCACGGGGTACAGCCCCCTGCACCTGGGATATCATCAAGAAATGTTCTCAACCTCTCGCCCACATAATGGCTCCTAGTTAGGTGATCTCTTAAATTCTTTGCCTGTCTGAATGTTATTAATGGTCTACATGGGAGGAACTTCCCGATGATAGGGTTCACTTGTCGGATAGGCCAAGCCTTGGTCAGTGCTGTTCTCACCCTATCTGCCGGGGGATGGAAAGTGGTAATAAACCTCAATTGATCCCCCCAGGTTTCTTCTCCTGTTGTTTGTATAGTAGGGAGTTACGAGTCGAATACTTAGCCCTATTGTAGGCCTTCTTAACCACACGTCTACTGTAACCCCGTTCGGCAAACCGTACAGAAAGTTCAGCGGCCCGTTCCTCAAAATCTGCATCTGTGGAGCAGATCCTACGTAAACGAAGGAACTGCCCCACAGGTATAGAGGAAACCATGTGCCGGGGGTGGCACGAAGAAGCATGCAGTAGAGTGTTGGTTGAGGTTGCCTTACGGAAAATGTCCGTATGGACATTCCCCAAGGTATCCTTACTAACCATCACATCAAGAAAACTGATTTTAGATATATCCCACTCACAAGTAAGAGTAATGTTAAGGTCATTGCTGTTGAGACGTTGAATGAGCTGTCCGAGGTCGATGGCCGTCCCCTGCCAGACAAAAAGGATGTCGTCAATGTACTGTATCCAAAAGGGGATACGGTCCATTGACGACAGCCTGTCTGACAGAAAGAGGTCCCTCTCCCACAGCCCCAGGAACAGGTTAGCATAGGCTGGCGCAAAGGCTGCGCCCATGGCTGTCCCCTGGAGTAGTAGGTAGAAGGACCCCTTAAAAACAAAAAAATTGTGCGTGAGGGTGAACTCCAGCAGTTCCATCAGGAGTCCCCTAAGACCCGTGGACAAGGAAGAAGTTCCAAGAAAGTATTGGACCACGGCAATACCGTCTCTGTGTCTAATGTTCATATATAGGGACTCCACATCTGCTGAAACTAACAAGGAGTCACCCTCAAAATTAAGGCCATCGACCCTATGGAGCAGCTCACCAGTATCCTTCAAATAGGACGGAAGAGCAGACACAAGCGGCTGGAGGTGGAAGTCTATCCAGCAGTTGACATGTTCTAAGAAATTACCCCTTCCCGATACTATGGGCCGACCGGGTGGTGACTCAAGGCTCTTATGAATTTTCGGGAGGAGGTAAAAAGTTGCAATCGTGGGGTCCCTGACCAGGAGGGCAGAAGCCAGCTCCTTTGTAATTACATCATCCTCTAATGCCCGCTTCACGATAATCTCCAGCTGGCCCGAGTATGCGCTCAGCGGATTGTAGGTGAGCTTTTTATAGCAAATGGTATTATTTAGCTGGCAAAAAGCCTCCTTTTCATACAATTTCATTGGCCACACAACAACATTTCCTCCCTTATCGGCAGGTTTTATTAACACATCAGGAAGATTCTTAAGATAATCCAATCTCTTACGTTCCACCCTCGACAGATTATCCGATCGTGAAAACCTGGGAATTTGACATAGCTCCTGAGTCACCACCCGGAATTGATATGCTAAATATTAATATTCGTGGGGGCAATTTGTTTAAACATTTGGGTCAGTTGGAATCACGCTGGATCTGGTCCCTTGACACTGTGCACCCACAGGGGTTGAATGAAAATATCAGCTATGCACCTTTTCTTTAGTCGCCACACTGTTGTGTTAGGATGTACATCCGCATCTAGTTGTTTTTATTGCATTTTATTTATATGGTGTTTGTTCTATTTTTAGGGCATTTCCATGATTTTGGGATACATTGCGGCCTTGATTATTTGGAACTCGTGTCGGCTTCCAGTATTGGAGAAGATCTCTGAATCACTATATCTCTGGACTTGACCGGGACGTATCGCTGGATGGGGATTGGTGCTTCTGTATTCATACATTTGTTACTATCTGTATTTGAGTTTTGTAATCGTTGTGTTGGTGTTTAATAATTGTTGCTGCTTATTACATGTTACTCTATGTTGTTTGTTTATGATTTTTGGTACGTATTCTGCTACAGAATAGATGGGCGTTTATAGGCCCGTATTTCTATTGATATCTGCTCCAGTTCTGTAGCCCCTCTATTGGAGGGTGCTATAACATACTGGGTGTGATGTTTGTGCCATAATATATGATCTTGCTCTACTGGGTATGGTCATGTGATAATGCAGCTATACACCACCGTCTGATATAATCTCCTCCTCCTGTATAGGTAATTCATTCTCGCATCTATGTTTATACCCTTGCCCCTTTTTAATATGGTGGTGATGCATTTCGCTACTCACGGAGCATGTGCCGGCAGCGCCCCATCCTGCCCGGTTCTTATTGTCTGTGCGCCGACTTGCGGTCACGTGGGGCCCCACGTGGGGGGTCTTCAGGTGCCTGATGCTTTGGGACCGGGCGGATATGAGGTAATGCAGGGCTGTACCATGTCATTAAGCGCCACTATTTATTCTACATGCCTTCTGTCATTGTTGCGCCCCTTGAGGAAGGTTTCGCTCCGAAACGCGCGTCGGGGTGGACGGGTGTCCCTGTGACCTGTGTCATCATTTGAGCGATGCACTGTTGGTGATAATTTGAGCTGCTGCTGTGATAGTCCTGACTGATGCAGTCCTTTTTATGCTGGTACTAACCATTAACTATTTATGTACTATACATCTTTGTTATCTGTAGGACTTGTGTGATAGACCATTACCTCTGCCCAGGGTTATGCCTGTCTTTGGGCTTGTCTTTATGCTGATGGCATCTAGCGTCATCTTTTAGCCCTACTGTGTTTGTCTGTCTGTTTGCATTTATTGACGGTTGTCCGTATTTCAATAAAGTATTTCTAATGTTTGGATTTAGTGACTGCAGTGTGGTTCTTAGTTTTTTTGTTCAGTGGAGGACAACTGTAATGAGCGGCAGACACAGTTAGTAGGCCCAAATAATAAAGTGGGCTAAATGCAGTTCAAAATTGGTAACAGGACTAAACAGGCGGCATTGCTTTGTTCATTGGAGGACAACTGTAATGAGCGGCAGACACAGTTAATATGCCCAAATAATAAAGTGGGCAAAATGTCTGCCAAAAAAATGTTCATAAATAAACAGGTGGCATAGCTAGGTACAGGGGTGGGCTCCTCTGCTGAGTAGCAGATAGTGGTAGTAGGCGCAAAGTATTAACTGGTCTAAATGGAGGCCAGGGCCCCTGTATATTTTAACTATCATCTATCATTTCAACAAATTTGTATTGGCAGTGCCATTGAAGTATTTAACAGCACAGACTACACAGTGGTGGAGCAGGGAGAGGTAAGTATTACAAGTGGTAGTGCACTGTTCGAGCTGGGGGGAACACTCTCTCGTGGGCGGCGGTACTGGCACAGGTCCCCTCATATTACGACGGTGTGTCTGACGTTGGTTGTGCATCATCACCATCAGAGACACTTCATTTTACTATAAGGGACCCTGTGCCAGTGCCGCCGCCCAAGAGTGGGCACACCCACCTGTCCAGGCAAACGACACAGGTGCTTGCGCCAGGTGTTAACCACAGCCCTGTGGGGGGAGTCAGCCCATTTAGGGAGGTATAAAAATGGCCTATGGTGGACATTCAGCAGCTGCAAATGGAGGAATTGGAGAAGTCAGTAAGAGGAGGCCAAAAGCAAGACATTTTTCAGGCAAGGTACATGTCAGCAGGGGAAGGTGGGGCAAAATAATTTGAAATCCATGATTGGTTCATTTTAATCATCAACATTTCGGGTAGCCAGACGTGTCCTTTTTTCGGTCAGTATTGAACCAGCAGCACTGAAGACTCTTTCTGATAGCACACTAGGAGCAGGGCAAGCGAGCTCCTGTAATGCATATTCTGCCAATTCAGGCCAGGTGTCTATTTTAGATGCCCAGTAATCAAAGGGGAATGACCTGTGAGGGAGCACATTGATAAGGGAGGAAAAGTAGTTCGTAACCATACTGGACAAATGCTGTCTCCTGTCTCTTTGAATCGATGCAGTAGTACCTGTCGTGTCAGCGGTCATTGCGAAATCACTCCACAACCTGGTCATAAAACCCTTCTGTCCAACGCCACTTCGGATTTATGCAACTCTAACACCTCTGCTATGTTGCCCCCTACAGCTCGTGTGAGAACCATCACCGTCGCTGTGTGCTGGGAATGCCTGAACCAAACGGTCTGCAAGAGTTGCTTGTTTGGTAGCCAATATTTGCTCAAGGTTCTCATGTGGCATGATATTTTGTAATTTTCCTTTATATCGTGGATCCAGGAGGCAGGCCAACCAGTATTCGTCATCGGTCATCATTTTGATAATGCGGGGGTCCCTTTTTAGGATACGCAAGGCATACTCAGCCATGTGGGCCATTGTTCCAGGTGTCAATTCACTCCTTGTGCTGGGTTGAGGAGCACTTTCTTGCAAATCAACATCACTTGTGTCCAGCAAAAACCCTGTACCTGACCTTGCAACGCCACCATTTTCTATTGGCGCCTGAGAAGCATCCTCCTCCCATAAATATTCATCCCCATCATCCTCCTCCTCCTCCTCTTCGTCCGCCACCTCATCCAGGAGAGTTCCCTGAGCAGACAATGGCTGACTGTCATCAAGGCTTCCCTCCTCCTCGGCTGCAGACGCCTACTCCTTAATGTGCATCAAACTTTGCATCAGCAGAAGCATTAGTGGGATGCTCATGCTTATGATGGTGTCATCTGCACTTACCATCTGTGTGCATTCCTCAAAACACAGAAGGACTTGACAGAGGTACTGTAGCTTCGACCACTGCACACCAGACAACTCCATGTCTGCCATCCAAGTGCCTGCCCGTGTATGTGTATCCTCCCGCAAATTAATTACAGCATGCCTCTGTTCGCCCAGCCTCTGAACCATGTGCAGTGTGGACTTCCACCTTGTTGCAACGTCGATTATTAGGCGGTGTTGGGGAAGATTCAGCGATCGCTGATGGTTCTGAATACGGCTGGAGTGTACGGACGACCGGTGGATGTGCGAGCAAAGTCTTTGCACCTTCAGGAGCAGGGCTGGTAACTCCGGATAATTTTTGAGGAAGCACTGCACCACCAGGTTCAAGGTGTGAGCCAGGCAAGGTATGTGTTTCAGTTCTGAAAGGGCTATGGCAGCCATAAAATTTCTTCCGTTACCACTGACTACCTTGCCTGCCTCAAGATGTACTCTGCCCAGCCATGACTGAGTTTGTTGCCTCAAGTACTCACTCGGCCAGCACTTCCACGGTGTGTCTGTTGTCGCCCAAACACTTCATTTGTAACACAGCCTGCTGACGCTTACCACTAGCTGTTCGATAATGGGACACCTCGTGTACAACACTGGCAGCTGCAGATGGAGTTGTCATGTGACTGCGCTGTGTGGACGAGCTTTCGCTTAAAGAGGAGGAGGAGGAGGGGTGGCGAATGCCTACAGCCAACTGTTTCCTAGACCGTGGGCTAGGCAGAACTGTCCCACTATGGCTGTCCCCTGTGGACCCTGCATCCACCGCATTAACCCAGTGCGCCGTGATGGACACGTAACGTCCCTGGCCATGCCTACTGGTCCATGCATCTGTTGTGAGGTGCACCTTTCCACTGACTGATTGCCTCAGTGCATGGACAATGCGGTCTTTAACATGCTGGTGGAGGGCTGGGATGGCTTTTCTCGCAAAGAAGTGCTGACTGCGTAGATCATAGCGTGGTACTGCGTAGGCCATCAGGTCTTTGAAATCTTCACTTTCAACCAACCGGTAGGGCATCGTCTCTAACGAGATTAGTCTAGAAATGTGGGCGTTCAAACCCTGTGTATGTGGATGAGAGGATGAGCATTTTCTTTTCCTAATGAGAGTCTCTTGTAGGGTGAGCTGGACTGGAGAGCTGCATATGGTGGAACTAGCAGTGGGGGTGGTGGACATGGCAGATTGAGAGAGGGTTGGTGATGGTATTCTTGATGTTGGCCTACATAAAGTTTTTCCTACCAAGAACCTTGTGATTCCCTGACTGCTTTGGCCTTGCGACGATACCTCCACATTTGCTGCTGCTGGTGTCCTAACTGGTGGGCTTACAGTGAGGGAAGCAATGTAGCGTTGCTGACTACCTTCATTCTGAGCAGGTGCACCAATGGTATGGGACGTTTGGTAGTTAGTCCAGGCTTGCTAGTGCATGCTGGTTAAATGTCTAAGCATGCACGTTGTATTTAAATTTGGAAGATTCTTCCCTCTGCTAAAGGTCTTTGAGCATTTCTTACAGATAACTTTGCACTGATCATTCGGATCTTGGTTAAAAAATTGCCACACTACACTCTTCCTACTATGGAATACCTTTTCAGGCATTGCACGCTGTGCTACTTTCACCGGATGGCCACGCTGTCCTTAAACTGTTTTTGTTTTTGACAAACGTTTTTGGCCTGATATGGGCCTGCCAGATGACAGCTGTTGCGGTGTAGATGGCTGCTGCGGATCATCCTCCTCCACTTCTGAGCTATTGGCAGTGGCACCCTCTTCCCCCAATGGCTGCCAATCTGGGTCAACAACTGGGTCATCTATCACCTCCTCTTCAATGTAATGTGCACCTTCCTCTGTGTCACCGTGTAAGGTGCTATAGCATTCAGGACGGGGCATCAGGGCAAATTCTGGCTCAGCACACTGCGAGGGCAATGTAGTGATCTGAGTCAATGGAACAGCATAATAATCTAGCTGTGGCTGTGCATCAGTGCACTCCATGTCCGATTCATCTTGTAGTGGGCAGTTAACAATTTCCCTTTCTAACCCCGGCACGGTATGTGTAAAGAGCTCCATGGAGTAACCTGCAGTGTCGCCTGACGCATCCTTCACTTTTGGTTTGGGTGAAGGACACAAGGAAACGTCTTGTTCCTGACCGGGAGCATCCACTGACGACTCGCTGCTTTTATATTTGGAACTTTCTGAAGAGGAGGCGAAAGAGCTAGAGGCTGAGTCAGCAAGGAAAGCCAAAACTTTTTCCTGCTGCTCTGGCTTTATAAGCTGTTTTCCTACTCCCAGATAAGGGAGCCTTTGAGGCCTTGTGTAGCCAGACGATGACGCTGGCTCAACACCTCCAGTCTTTGGTGCTATTGCGCTTTTCCTACTACCACCAGATGCACCACCACCATCAGTACTAGCTGGCAACCTACGCCCACGGCCTCTTCCACCAGACTTCCTCATTTTTTGGAAAATCTAACCAAAATAACAACCGTTATATGGTACTGTAAAACAAGGCAGAAGGTGTATATAAACTTGTTGAGAATTTAAATCTCCCTTTTTTTGGAGGGAGACAGAACCAAAACTCAGGCCCTGTGCATAAAACAACACAATGTAAGTGGCAGAAAGTGGCTGGCTGATATACGACAAACTAACAGGATTGAAATATATCCACTTTGTGAGAATTTGAATCTCCCTTTTTTGGGGGGGAGACTGAACCTAAACTCAGGCCCAGTGTATAAAACAACATAATGTAAGTGGCTGAAAGTGGCTGGCTGATATACGACAAACTAACAGGATAGAAGTATATCCACTTTGTGAGAATTTGAATCTCCCTTTTTTGGGGGAGATTGAACCTAAACTCAGGCCCAGTGTATAAAACAACGCAATGTAAGTGGCTGAAAGTGGCTGGCTGATAGACGACAAACTAACAGGACAGAAGTATATCCACTTTGTGAGAATTTGAATCTCCCTTTTTTGGGGGGAGACTGAACCTAAACTCAGGCCCAGTGTATAAAACAACACAATGTAAGTGGCAGAAAGTGGCTGGCTGATATATGAAAAAATACAAGGACTGTAGTACAATTTCAATCTCCCTACAATGATCTCAGGACAAGTATGGCAGCAATAAAAAGGACTGCTGCACACAAAAGTGTGGACAAATAAACAAGATAACTGTGCAGAAAGGAGCAACAGGATTTTTGCTTTTAAAAAAGCAGTTGGTTTGCACAGCAGCGGTGCAAACAGCAATGCAGCTATCAGGGAGCCTTATAAGGCAGCCTAATAAGCTGCAGAGCTGATGCACAAAAATATAGCCTCCACTGTCCCTGCAAAAAAAAGGTGGTGTTGGACAGTGGAAATCGCTACAGCACAAGCAGTTTGGGGGTTAATCTTCCCTCCCTAACTATATCCCTTCTTCTGATGAAGCTGCAGCAATCTCTTCCTATGCTACAATCAGCAGAAGTAAGATGACGGTCGGCATGCACGCCCCTTTATAGCCTCTGTGACGCCGCAGAAAGCAAGCCAATCACTGTCATGCCCTTCTCTAAGATGGTGGGGACCGAGACCTATGTCATCACGCTGCCCACACTCTGCGTCCTCCTTCATTGGCTGAAAAATGGCACTGAACGCGTCATACGAAACATGACTTTGGCGCGCTGATCGCCGACCGCATGGCCGATCCCACACTAGGATCGGATCGGGTTTGAATTTGTCCGATCCATTTCGCTCAACCCTACCTACTACTGCTGATTGACTATTAAACACCCTTGTGCTTGACTATTGTGTACCATGTGATTTGATAGCTGCAAGCATTATGGGATAAGAAAGCCCACCTGGCCGTGCCTAAGGTCATGTGATCCTTCTTTGGCTGATGCAATTTTGTGCAATGTGTAAAATAGTGTTGGCTATTTTAGATGATGTATTCAAAGCAAATTGCAAGTTCTTTAAATTCGCCAGGTCCAGTGAATTCCTAAAATGTTGACATAAATTTGATTATCATTGATTCTCTCTTGTAGATATACAATAATATATTGTTTCACCCAGGAAAAGGTTTCAACATTTTAACTATATGGTGAAATGTAGGACACCCTGGTGTGATTATTTAGTTGTCGTGTTTAATAAAAATGAAGCTCATAAAAATGAAGCACACAGCCATGCAGTTTCCACAGACAAAATGGAGTAGTACAGGTCAGACCGAACACTGCAGAGACTTCAAACATGGTGCCATCATAGGATCCCACCTCTGCCACAAGCAAATTCTGATCTGCTAGATTTGCCCAGGTGAACTGTAAATGGAAAAAAAATGTGAAGCAGTGAAAGCATCAGCTCTTATTGTACAGCTGAAATCGTCAGGAGTAACAGAAGCTCAGCTTCAAACTAGTAGACCATGCAGACTGATGTAATGATGTGCTGAATACTAAAGCACTGGTAGTGAAACCTGGAGGCTCAGTGGTTAGCACTAGGGTTGAGCGAAACGGGTCGATCATTTTCAAAAGTCGCCGACTTTTGGCTAAGTCGGCGTCTCATGAAACCCGATCCGACCCCTGTGCTTGTCGGCCATGCGGTACGCGACTTTCGCGCCAAAGTCGCGTTTCAATGACGCGAAAAGCGCCATTTCTCAGCCAATGAAGGTGAACGCAGAGTGTGGGCAGCGTGATGACATAGATCCTGGTCCCCACCATCTTAGAGAAGGGCATTGCAGTGATTGGCTTGCTGTCTGCGGCGTCACAGGGGCTATAAAGGGGCGTTCCCGCCGACCGCCATCTTACTGCTGCTGATCTGAGCTTAGGGAGAGGTTGCTGCCGCTTCGTCAGAAGCAGGGATAGCGTTAGGCAGGGTCCACTAACCACCAAACCGCTTGTGCTGTAGCGATTTCCACTGTCCAACACCACCTTCGGTGTGCAGGAACAGTGGAAGCTATTTTTTTTTTTTTTTTCCTCAGCGCTGTAGCTCATTGGGCTGCCCTAGAAGGCTCCGTGATAGCTGTATTGCTGTGTGTACGCCACTGTGGAAACCAACTGCTTTTTTCAAAGCACATATCCTCTTGTTCCTTTCTGCACAGCTATCTTTTTTGTTTGTCCACACTTTTTATTTAATTTGTGCATCAGTCCACTCCTATTGCTGCCTGCCATACCTGGCTTAGATTACTGCAGGGAGATAGTAATTGTAGGACAGTCCCTGTTTTTTTTTTTGTTTTTTTTTTGTGGGAGATTAAGATTGGCATTTCTGCTACAGTGCCATCCCTGTGTGTGCCATCTCTCACTGAGTGGGCCATAGAAAGCCTATTTATTTTTTCCGTGATTTGTGTTCTAAATTCTACCTCAACACAAAAACACTACATCAATCAGTGGTAGAAAAATATTGGCCTCAGTCAGGGCTTGTGTGCCACTGCTGTGTGTGCTATCTCTCATTCAGTGGGCTATAGAAAGCCTATTTATTTATTTATTTTTTTTTCTTATTATTTGGTTTCTAAAGTCTCCCTGAAAAAAAAAAAAAAAAAAAAAAAAACAGTGGGAGAGTAATATTGCCCTTTCAGCTTGTGTGCCAGTCTTGACTCCTGGGTGTGCCACCTCTCTCTCATTCAGTGGGCCATAGAAAGGCTATTTATTTTTTTGGTTTTTTTAATATTATTTGGTTTCTAAAGTCTCCCTGAAAATAAAAGAAAAAAAACTTAAAAAAACAGTGGGAGAGTAATATTGCCCTTTCAGCTTGTGCGCCAGTCTTGACTCCTGGGTGTGCCACCTCTCTCTCTCTAATTGTGGGCCATAGAAAGCCTTTTTTTTGTTGTTTTTTTTTTAATATTATTTGGTTTCTAAAGTCTCCCTTAAAAAACAAAAAATACATAAAAAAACAGTGGGAGAGTAATATTGCCCTTTCAGCTTGTGTGCCAGTCTTGACTCCTGGGTGTGCCACCTCTCTCTCTCATTCAGTGGGCCATAGAAAGGCTATTTATTTTTTTGTTTTTTTTAATATTATTTGGTTTCTAAAGTCTCCCTTAAAAAACAAAAAATACATAAAAAAACAGTGGGAGAGTAATATTGCCCTTTCAGCTTGTGTGCCAGTCTTGACTCCTGGGTGTGCCACCTCTCTCTCTCATTCAGTGGGCCATAGAAAGCCTATTTATTTTTTTGTTTTTTTTAATATTATTTGGTTTCTAAAGTCTCCCTGAAAAAAAAAAACATAAAAAAACAGTGGGAGAGTAATATTGCCCTTTCAGCTTGTGTGCCAGTCTTGACTCCTGGGTGTGCCACCTCTCTCATTCAGTGGGCCATAGAAAGCCTATTTATTTTTTTTTTTAAATATTATTGGGTTTCTAAAGTCTCCCTTAAAAAACAAAAAATACATAAAAAAACAGTGGGAGAGTAATATTGCCCTTTCAGCTTGTGTGCCAGTCTTGACTCCTGGGTGTGCCACCTCTCTCTCTCATTCAGTGGGCCATAGAAAGGCTATTTATTTTTTTGGTTTTTTTAATATTATTTGGTTTCTAAAGTCTCCCTTAAAAAACAAAAAATACATAAAAAAACAGTGGGAGAGTAATATTGCCCTTTCAGCTTGTGTGCCAGTCTTGACTCCTGGGTGTGCCACCTCTCTCTCTCATTCAGTGGGCCATAGAAAGCCTATTTATTTTTTTGGTTTTTTTAATATTATTTGGTTTCTAAAGTCTCCCTTAAAAAACCAAAAATACATAAAAAAACAGTGGGAGAGTAATATTGCCCTTTCAGCTTGTGTGCCAGTCTTGACTCCTGGGTGTGCCACCTCTCTCATTCAGTGGGCCATAGAAAGCCTATTTATTTATTTTTTTTAAATATTATTGGGTTTCTAAAGTCTCCCTTAAAAAACAAAAAATACATAAAAAAACAGTGGGAGAGTAATATTGCCCTTTCAGCTTGTGTGCCAGTCTTGACTCCTGGGTGTGCCACCTCTCTCTCTCATTCAGTGGGCCATAGAAAGCCTATTTATTTTTTTGGTTTTTTTAATATTATTTGGTTTCTAAAGTCTCCCTTAAAAAACAAAAAATACATAAAAAAACAGTGGGAGAGTAATATTGCCCTTTCAGCTTGTGTGCCAGTCTTGACTCCTGGGTGTGCCACCTCTCTCTCTCATTCAGTGGGCCATAGAAAGCCTATTTATTTTTTTGGTTTTTTTAATATTATTTGGTTTCTAAAGTCTCCCTGAAAAAAAAAAAAACATAAAAAAACAGTGGGAGAGTAATATTGCCCTTTCAGCTTGTGTGCCAGTCTTGACTCCTGGGTGTGCCACCTCTCTCCCTCTCATTCAGTGGGCCATAGAAAGCCTATTTATTTTTTTTTAAATATTATTGGGTTTCTAAAGTCTCCCTTAAAAAACAAAAAATACATTAAAAAACAGTGGGAGAGTAATATTGCCCTTTCAGCTTGTGTGCCAGTCTTGACTCCTGGGTGTGCCACCTCTCTCATTCAGTGGGCCATAGAAAGCATTTTTTTTTCCCTTGATTTGTGTTCTAAAATCTACCTCAACACAAAAACACTACATCAATCAGTGGGAGAAAAATATTGGCCTCAGTCAGGGCTTGTGTGCCACTGCTGTGTGTGCTATCTCTCATTCAGTGGGCTATAGAAAGCCTATTTATTTATTTATTTTTTTTCTTATTATTTGGTTTCTAAAGTCTCCCTGAAAAAAAAATAAAAAATAAAAAAACAGTGGGAGAGTAATATTGCCCTTTCAGCTTGTGTGCCAGTCTTGACTCCTGGGTGTGCCACCTCTCTCTCTCATTCAGTGGGCCATAGAAAGCCTATTTATTTTTTTGTTTTTTTTAATATTATTTGGTTTCTAAAGTCTCCCTGAAAATAAAAGAAAAAAAACTTAAAAAAACAGTGGGAGAGTAATATTGCCCTTTCAGCTTGTGCGCCAGTCTTGAATCCTGGGTGTGCCACCTCTCTCTCTCTAATTGTGGGCCATAGAAAGCCTTTTTTTGTTTGTTTGTTTTTTTATATTATTTGGTTTCTAAAGTCTCCCTGAGAAAAAAAAAAAAATAAATTAGGTGGGAGATTAATATTGACATTAGTGCTTGAGTGACAGTCCTGCGTGTGTGTCATCTCTGTGATTTTGTGCCACAGAAAACAGAGTGTGTAACATTGTGCCTGATTTTCCTTGTGGTCTCACCAACCTGTTAAGGGATATTGAAATCATACTGAAGTTATAGCTCACCGTGTAAGTTGTTTGACAGCAACAAATAAAGTTACTTTGGTTAAGATTTTAAAACAATGAGGAAGTCTGGTGCAAGAGGTCGTCGTGGGCGTTCATTGTCAGCTGGTAATGATGGTAGTGGTAGTGGAGCATCAGGTGGTCGTGGGGATAAAAATATTCCACCTAAGTCTGGAGCTGTGGAGCCAGTTTCGTCGTCAGGCTACACAAGGCCTCGAACGCTCTCTTTTCTGGGAGTAGGAAAACCGCTTTTAAAGGCGGAGCAGCAACAGCAAGTTTTGGCTTACATTGCAGACTCAGCCTCTAGCTCTTTTGCCTCCTCTTCCGAAACTGGTAAATGTAAAAGCAGCGCGTCGCTTGTGGATGTTCACGGTCAGGGACAAGTCGCTTCCTTGTCCTCCTCAGCAAAAACTACAACAAGAGAGAAGGATGCAGCAGGCGACACAACGGGTCACTCCATGGAGCTCTTTACACATACCGTCCCTGGCTTAGAAAGTGAAACATTTAACAGGCCATGCCCATTACAAGTAGATTCTGACATGGAGTGCACTGATGCACAGCCACAGCCAGAGTACTATGCTGCTCCTTTGACTTCGACCACCACATTGCCCTCTCAGGGTACAGATCCACAATCAGACCCTGATGAGACTATGTTGCCCCGCCACGAACGCTATACCACCGACCGACACAGTGACACAGACGAAGTTGCACACGAGCTCGAAGAGGAGGTAATAGATGACCCAGTTATTGACCCCGATTGGCAGCCATTGGGGGAACAGGGTGCAGGCGGCAGTAGTTCAGAAGCGGAGGTGGAGGAGGGGCCGCAGCAGGCATCAACATCGCAACAGGTTCCATCTGCCGGGCCCGTATCTGGCCCAAAACGCGTGTCAAAGCCAAAACCTGTTGGAGGACAGCGTGGCCATCCGGTTAAAGCTCAGTCTGCAATCCCTGAAAAGGGATCCGAGTCTAGGAAGAGTGCAGTCTGGCATTTTTTTAAACAACATCCAACTGATCAGCGCAAAGTCATCTGTCAAAAATGTTCAACTAGCTTAAGCAGAGGTCAGAATCTGAAAAGTCTAAATACTAGTTGCATGCATAGACACTTAACCACCATGCATTTTCAAGCCTGGACTAACTACCAAACGTCCCTTAAGGTTGTAGCACCCTCGGCCAATGAAGCTAGTCAGCAACGCAACATCCCTTCCGTCACTGTAAGGCCACCATTTTCCGCACCACCGGCAGTATCTGTGCAGGTTTCTTTGCCAGCCAAAAGCAGTCAGGGTCAGGGAACCACCAGTTTTGTAGGAGGAAATATTGCATCTAGGGCACCGGCGGAAACAATACCGTCTCCAACCGTCTCTCAGTCTGCCATGTACACCGGCACACCCGAAAGTTCCACGATCTCCAGCTCTCCAGTCCAGCTCACCCTACATGAGACTCTGGTTAGAAAAAGGAAGTACTTATCCTCGCATCCGCGTACACAGGGTTTTAACGCCCACATAGCTAGACTAATCTCGTTAGAGATGATGCCCTACCGGTTAGTTGAAAGCGAAGCTTTCAAAGCCCTGATGGAGTACGCTGAACCACGATACGAGCTACCCAGTCGACACTTTTTTTCCAGAAAAGCCATCCCAGCCCTGCACCAGCATGTTAAACAGCGCATCGTCCATGCACTCAGGCAATCTGTGAGTACAAAGGTGCACCTGACTACAGATGCATGGACCAGTAGGCATGGCCAGGGACGTTATGTGTCCATCACGGCACACTGGGTGAATGTGGTGGATGCAGGGTCCACAGGCGACATCAATTTAGGGACAGTTGTGCCTAGCCCACGGTCTAGGAAACAGTTGGCTGTAGGCGTTCGCACCCCCTCCTCCTCCTCCTCCTCGTCCTCCTGCAGAAGCTACAGCTCTTCCACAGAACGCAGTCTGCCAACCACTCCATCGGCAGATGACACTGTTGCACACCAGTTGTCCCATTATGGGCCAGCTACTGCCAAGCGTCAGCAGGCTGTATTGGCTATGAAGTGTTTGGGCGACAACAGACACACCGCGGAAGTTCTGTCCGAGTTCTTGCAACAAGAAACGCAGTCGTGGCTGGGCACAGTAGATCTTGAGGCAGGCAAGGTAGTGAGTGATAACGGAAGGAATTTCATGGCTGCCATCTCCCTTTCCCAACTGAAACACATTCCTTGCCTGGCTCACACCTTAAACCTGGTGGTGCAGTGCTTATTGAAAACTTATCCTGGGTTCTCCGACCTGCTCCTCAAAGTGCGTGCACTTTGCTCACATATCCGACGTTCGCCTGTACACGCCAGCCGTATGCAGACCTATCAGCGGTCTTTGAACCTTCCCCAGCATCGCCTAATCATAGACGTTGCAACAAGGTGGAACTCAACACTGCACATGCTTCAGAGACTGTGCGAACAGAGGCGTGCTGTTATTTATTTGTGGGAGGATACACGGGCAGGCAGTAGGATGACAGACATGGAGTTGTCAGGTGTGCAGTGGTCTAAGATACAAGACATGTGTCAAGTCCTTCAGTGTTTTGAGGAATGCACACGGCTGGTTAGTGCAGACAACGCCGTAATAAGCATGAGCATCCCCCTAATGCGTCTGCTGATGCAAAGTTTGACGCACATAAAGGAGCAGGCGTCTGCACCAGAGGAAGAGGAAAGCCTTGATGACAGTCAGCCATTGTCTGGTCAGGGCAGTGTACAGGACGAGGTAGCGGGCGAAGAGGAGGTGGAGGACGAGGAGGATGATGGGGATGAGTATATTTTTAATGCCGAACCTTTCCCGGGGGCACAGGAAATTGGTTGCGTGTCACGGCCGGGTTCTGGTTTTTTGAGGGACACAAGTGACGTAGATTTGCCTGCAACTGCCCCTCAACCAATCACAACCGGAGATTTGACAACTGGAACTTTGGCCCACATGGCGGATTATGCCTTACGTATCCTAAAAAGGGACACACGCATTACGAAAATGATGAACGATGACGATTACTGGTTGGCCTGCCTCCTTGATCCACGCTATAAAGGCAAATTGCAAAATATTATGCCACATGAGAACTTGGAACTAATATTAGCAACCAAACAATCAACTCTTGTTGACCGTTTGCTTCAGGCATTCCCAGCACACAGCGCACGTGATCGTTCTCACACGAGCTCCAGGGGGCAGCAGACTAGGAGTGTTAGGGGTGCACACATCAGAAGTGGCGTTGGACAGAGGGGTTTTCTGACCAGGTTGTGGAGTGATTTTGCTATGACCGCAGACAGGACAGGTACTGCTGCATCAATTGAAAGTGACAGGAGACAACATTTGTCCAGTATGGTTACTAACTATTTTTCATCCCTTATCGATGTTCTCCCTCAACCGTCATTCCCATTTGATTACTGGGCCTCCAAATTAGACACCTGGCCAGAATTGGCAGAATATGCATTGCAGGAGCTTGCTTGCCCGGCAGCAAGTGTCCTATCAGAAAGAGTATTCAGTGCTGCAGGTTCAATATTAACCGAAAAAAGGACTCGTCTGGCTACCCAAAATGTTGACGATCTAACATTCATTAAAATGAACCACAACTGGATTTCGAAATCTTTTGCCCCACCTTGCCCGGCCGACACCTAGCTTTCCTATGAAAAGCTCTTGCCTGTGAATTACTTTTCTAATGTCTAATTTGCTGCAGCTGATTGTACAGCATACGACATGTTTACACCTCCCTAAATGGCAAAACTCCCCACACGGGGCCGTGGTATCGCGACTTGGCGCAAGCACCCGTGAGACTGCTGTTTGTCTGAAGAGGTGGGTGTGCTCGCTTTTGGTTGACGGCATTGCTACTGGGTCCCTCATAGTACAATGTAGTGTCTCTGGCGGTGGTGGTGCGCACCCAACGTCAGACACACCGTTGTAACATGAGGGGCCCTGGGGCGGTCCCGCCGGCCTCAAGAGAGTTCCCCCCTACCCCAGCTCAAAATGTGCTCTACCACGTGCAAAATTATGTCGCACAGCTCCACCAATCTTTAGTCTATTCGCTGACATCATTCAATGTCTGGCACTGACAATACAAATTTGTAGACATCTATGATGCAACTTAAAGTAGTCTGTGTCTGTGTCCTATATTGGCACCATTAAATAGTTACTGCCAAATTACTATGTCAGAAACTCAGTAGATGAGCCCACCCCTGTACCTAAGTATGCCACCTTTTTTTTTGTTTTGGTTGTTTTGCGAGACATTAACATCTATTTATATTTTGGGAGTACTGGGACAGACACTCCTTGCACTACTCCTCCACTCACCACCAAGCTGCCTGTGTATCCATGTAACCGCTGTAAAGCTGCCATGAGCCTATTGTTTGTTATTTTAGGCCTTTGATAGCCTGTCTGCGGTCCCTACTTTAAATACTCCTCCACTCATCACCAGCTGCCTGCCCGTGTATCCATGTAACCGCTGTAAAACTGCCATGAGCCTATTGTTTGTTATTTTAGGCCTTTGATAGCCTGTCTGCGGTCCCTACTTTAAATACTCCTCCACTCACCACCAAGCTGCCTGTGTATCCATGTAACCGCTGTAAAACTGCCATGAGCCTATTGTTTGTTATTTTAGGCCTTTGATAGCCTGTCTGCGGTCCCTACTTTAAATACTCCTCCACTCACCACCAAGCTGCCTGTGTATCCATGTAACCGCTGTAAAGCTGCCATGAGCCTATTGTTTGTTATTTTAGGCCTTTGATAGCCTGTCTGCGGTCCCTACTTTAAATACTCCTCCACTCATCACCAGCTGCCTGCCCGTGTATCCATGTAACCGCTGTAAAACTGCCATGAGCCTATTGTTTGTTATTTTAGGCCTTTGATAGCCTGTCTGCGGTCCCTACTTTAAATACTCCTCCACTCACCACCAAGCTGCCTGTGTATCCATGTAACCGCTGTAAAGCTGCCATGAGCCTATTGTTTGTTATTTTAGGCCTTTGATAGCCTGTCTGCGGTCCCTACTTTAAATACTCCTCCACTCACCACCAAGCTGCCTGTGTATCCATGTAACCGCTGTAAAGCTGCCATGAGCCTATTGTTTGTTATTTTAGGCCTTTGATAGCCTGTCTGCGGTCCCTACTTTAAATACTCCTCCACTCATCACCAGCTGCCTGCCCGTGTATCCATGTAACCGCTGTAAAACTGCCATGAGCCTATTGTTTGTTATTTTAGGCCTTTGATAGCCTGTCTGCGGTCCCTACTTTAAATACTCCTCCACTCACCACCAAGCTGCCTGTGTATCCATGTAACCGCTGTAAAGCTGCCATGAGCCTATTGTTTGTTATTTTAGGCCTTTGATAGCCTGTCTGCGGTCCCTACTTTAAATACTCCTCCACTCATCACCAGCTGCCTGCCCGTGTATCCATGTAACCGCTGTAAAACTGCCATGAGCCTATTGTTTGTTATTTTAGGCCTTTGATAGCCTGTCTGCGGTCCCTACTTTAAATACTCCTCCACTCACCACCAAGCTGCCTGTGTATCCATGTAACCGCTGTAAAGCTGCCATGAGCCTATTGTTTGTTATTTTAGGCCTTTGATAGCCTGTCTGCGGTCCCTACTTTAAATACTCCTCCACTCATCACCAGCTGCCTGCCCGTGTATCCATGTAACCGCTGTAAAACTGCCATGAGCCTATTGTTTGTTATTTTAGGCCTTTGATAGCCTGTCTGCGGTCCCTACTTTAAATACTCCTCCACTCACCACCAAGCTGCCTGTGTATCCATGTAACCGCTGTAAAGCTGCCATGAGCCTATTGTTTGTTATTTTAGGCCTTTGATAGCCTGTCTGCGGTCCCTACTTTAAATACTCCTCCACTGACCACCAAGCTGCCTGTGTATCCATGTAACCGATGTAAAACTGCAGTATTTTGCTTATAAAAAAGAAAATACTGGAGAGATATCAAATGCAGACATTTTAACATTAAAAACAAAAACACATACAACAAAAAACTGGTACAGTACAAAAATTGTCCACCAGCTACAAAAACTTGCTCCTGCAAGTAGTTAACTGAAAGGTTTTTTTCCATTGAAAACACAGATATGGCATCCACCGAGTGTTGTCCTGTCGCGTCTTCTTTATATTATTGCCAAGAAGCTGCAACTGAATAAAGCTGAGCTTCTACCTTCTGCCTCTTATTAACTGCTTTTTTTTAAAAAAATTGTCCACCAGCTACAAAAACTTGCTCCTGCAAGTAGTTAACTGAAAGGTTTTTTTCCATTGAAAACACAGATATGGCATCCACCGAGTGTTGTCCTGTCGCGTCTTCTTTATATTATTGCCAAGAAGCTGCAACTGAATAAAGCTGAGCTTCTACCTTCTGCCTCTTATTAACTGCTTTTTTTTAAAAAAATTGTCCACCAGCTACAAAAACTTGCTCCTGCAAGTAGTTAACTGAAAGGTTTTTTTCCATTGAAAACACAGATATGGCATCCACCGAGTGTTGTCCTGTCGCGTCTTCTTTATATTATTGCCAAGAAGCTGCAACTGAATAAAGCTGAGCTTCTACCTTCTGCCTCTTATTAACTGCTTTTTTTTAAAAAAATTGTCCACCAGCTACAAAAACTTGCTCCTGCAAGTAGTTAACTGAAAGGTTTTTTTCCATTGAAAACACAGATATGGCATCCACCGAGTGTTGTCCTGTCGCGTCTTCTTTATATTATTGCCAAGAAGCTGCAACTGAATAAAGCTGAGCTTCTACCTTCTGCCTCTTATTAACTGCTTTTTTTAAAAAAAATTGTCCACCAGCTACAAAAACTTGCTCCTGCAAGTAGTTAACTGAAAGGTTTTTTTCCATTGAAAACACAGATATGGCATCCACCGAGTGTTGTCCTGTCGCGTCTTCTTTATATTATTGCCAAGAAGCTGCAACTGAATAAAGCTGAGCTTCTACCTTCTGCCTCTTATTAACTGCTTTTTTTTAAAAAAATTGTCCACCAGCTACAAAAACTTGCTCCTGCAAGTAGTTAACTGAAAGGTTTTTTTCCATTGAAAACACAGATATGGCATCCACCGAGTGTTGTCCTGTCGCGTCTTCTTTATATTATTGCCAAGAAGCTGCAACTGAATAAAGCTGAGCTTCTACCTTCTGCCTCTTATTAACTGCTTTTTTAAAAAAAAATTGTCCACCAGCTACAAAAACTTGCTCCTGCAAGTAGTTAACTGAAAGGTTTTTTTCCATTGAAAACACAGATATGGCATCCACCGAGTGTTGTCCTGTCGCGTCTTCTTTATATTATTGCCAAGAAGCTGCAACTGAATAAAGCTGAGCTTCTACCTTCTGCCTCTTATTAACTGCTTTTTTTTTATAAAATTGGCTGTTCCGGCCTACTAAAGGTGAATGTCTGCCCCTGCCTGGTGTTGTCCTCAACTGAATAAAGCTGAGCTTCTACCTTCTGTTCCAAATTACCATTTTTAAAAATGCCATTGGCTGTTCCGGCCTACTAAAGGTGTCTGTCTGCCCCTGCCTGGTGTTGTCCTCAACTGAATAAAGCTGAGCTTCTACCTTCTGCCTCTTACTAACTGCTGTTTTTTTTAAAAATTGGCTGTTCCGGCCTACTAAAGGTGTCTGTCTGCCCCTGCCAGGTGTTGTCCTCAACTGAATAAAGCTGAGCTTCTACCTTCTGCCTCTTATTAACTGCTTTTTTTTTATAAAATTGGCTGTTCCGGCCTACTAAAGGTGAATGTCTGCCCCTGCCTGGTGTTGTCCTCAACTGAATAAAGCTGAGCTTCTACCTTCTGTTCCAAATTACCATTTTTAAAAATGCCATTGGCTGTTCCGGCCTACTAAAGGTGTCTGTCTGCCCCTGCCTGGTGTTGTCCTCAACTGAATAAAGCTGAGCTTCTACCTTCTGTTCCAAATTACCATTTTTAAAAATGCCATTGGCTGTTCCGGCCTACTAAAGGTGTCTGTCTGCCCCTGCCTGGTGTTGTCCTCAACTGAATAAAGCTGAGCTTCAACCTTCAGTTCCAAATTACCATTTTTAAAAATGCAATTGGCTGTTCCGGCCTACTAAAGGTGTCTGTCTGCCCCTGCCTGGTGTTGTCCTCAACTGAATAAAGCTGAGCTTCTACCTTCTGCCTCTTACTAACTGCTGTTTTTTTTAAAAATTGGCTGTTCCGGCCTACTAAAGGTGTCAGTCTGCCCCTGCCTGGTGTTGTCCTCAACTGAATAAAGCTGAGCTTCAACCTTCAGTTCCAAATTACCATTTTTAAAAATGCCATTGGCTGTTCCGGCCTACTAAAGGTGTCTGTCTGCCCCTGCCTGGTGTTGTCCTCAACTGAATAAAGCTGAGCTTCTACCTTCTGTTCCAAATTACCATATTTAAAAATGCCATTGGCTGTTCCGGCCTACTAAAGGTGTCTGTCTGCCCCTGCCTGGTGTTGTCCTCAACTGAATAAAGCTGAGCTTCTACCTTCTGCCTCTTACTAACTGCTGTTTTTTTTAAAAATTGGCTGTTCCGGCCTACTAAAGGTGTCTGTCTGCCCCTGCCTGGTGTTGTCCTCAACTGAATAAAGCTGAGCTTCTACCTTCTGTTCCAAATTACCATTTTTAAAAATGCCATTGGCTGTTCCGGCCTACTAAAGGTGTCTGTCTGCCCCTGCCTGGTGTTGTCCTCAACTGAATAAAGCTGAGCTTCAACCTTCAGTTCCAAATTACCATTTTTAAAAATGCAATTGGCTGTTCCGGCCTACTAAAGGTGTCTGTCTGCCCCTGCCTGGTGTTGTCCTCAACTGAATAAAGCTGAGCTTCTACCTTCTGCCTCTTACTAACTGCTGTTTTTTTAAAAAATTGGCTGTTCCGGCCTACTAAAGGTGTCTGTCTGCCCCTGCCTGGTGTTGTCCTCAACTGAATAAAGCTGAGCTTCAACCTTCAGTTCCAAATTACCATTTTTAAAAATGCCATTGGCTGTTCCGGCCTACTAAAGGTGTCTGTCTGCCCCTGCCTGGTGTTCTCCTCAACTGAATAAAGCTGAGCTTCTACCTTCTGTTCCAAATTACCATTTTTAAAAATGCCATTGGCTGTTCCGGCCTACTAAAGGTGTCTGTCTGCCCCTGCCTGGTGTTGTCCTCAACTGAATAAAGCTGAGCTTCAACCTTCAGTTCCAAATTACCATTTTTAAAAATGCAATTGGCTGTTCCGGCCTACTAAAGGTGTCTGTCTGCCCCTGCCTGGTGTTGTCCTCAACTGAATAAAGCTGAGCTTCTACCTTCTGCCTCTTACTAACTGCTCTTTTTTTAAAAAATTGGCTGTTCCGGCCTACTAAAGGTGTCTGTCTGCCCCTGCCTGGTGTTGTCCTCAACTGAATAAAGCTGAGCTTCAACCTTCAGTTCCAAATTACCATTTTTAAAAATGCCATTGGCTGTTCCGGCCTACTAAAGGTGTCTGTCTGCCCCTGCCTGGTGTTGTCCTCAACTGAATAAAGCTGAGCTTCTACCTTCTGTTCCAAATTACCATTTTTAAAAATGCCATTGGCTGTTCCGGCCTACTAAAGGTGTCTGTCTGCCCCTGCCTGGTGTTGTCCTCAACTGAATAAAGCTGAGCTTCAACCTTCAGTTCCAAATTACCATTTTTAAAAATGCAATTGGCTGTTCCGGCCTACTAAAGGTGTCTGTCTGCCCCTGCCTGGTGTTGTCCTCAACTGAATAAAGCTGAGCTTCTACCTTCTGTTCCAAATTACCATTTTTAAAAATGCCATTGGCTGTTCCGGCCTACTAAAGGTGTCTGTCTGCCCCTGCCTGGTGTTGTCCTCAACTGAATAAAGCTGAGCTTCAACCTTCAGTTCCAAATTACCATTTTTAAAAATGCAATTGGCTGTTCCGGCCTACTAAAGGTGTCTGTCTGCCCCTGCCTGGTGTTGTCCTCAACTGAATAAAGCTGAGCTTCTACCTTCTGCCTCTTACTAACTGCTGTTTTTTTAAAAAATTGGCTGTTCCGGCCTACTAAAGGTGTCTGTCTGCCCCTGCCAGGTGTTGTCCTCAACTGAATAAAGCTGAGCTTCTACCTTCTGCCTCTTATTAACTGCTTTTTTTTTATAAAATTGGCTGTTCCGGCCTACTAAAGGTGAATGTCTGCCCCTGCCTGGTGTTGTCCTCAACTGAATAAAGCTGAGCTTCTACCTTCTGCCTCTTACTAACTGCTGTTTTTTTTAAAAATTGGCTGTTCCGGCCTACTAAAGGTGTCTGTCTGCCCCTGCCTGGTGTTGTCCTCAACTGAATAAAGCTGAGCTTCAACCTTCAGTTCCAAATTACCATTTTTAAAAATGCCATTGGCTGTTCCGGCCTACTAAAGGTGTCTGTCTGCCCCTGCCTGGTGTTGTCCTCAACTGAATAAAGCTGAGCTTCTACCTTCTGTTCCAAATTACCATTTTTAAAAATGCCATTGGCTGTTCCGGCCTACTAAAGGTGTCTGTCTGCCCCTGCCTGGTGTTGTCCTCAACTGAATAAAGCTGAGCTTCAACCTTCAGTTCCAAATTACCATTTTTAAAAATGCAATTGGCTGTTCCGGCCTACTAAAGGTGTCTGTCTGCCCCTGCCTGGTGTTGTCCTCAACTGAATAAAGCTGAGCTTCTACCTTCTGCCTCTTACTAACTGCTGTTTTTTTAAAAAATTGGCTGTTCCGGCCTACTAAAGGTGTCTGTCTGCCCCTGCCTGGTGTTGTCCTCAACTGAATAAAGCTGAGCTTCAACCTTCAGTTCCAAATTACCATTTTTAAAAATGCCATTGGCTGTTCCGGCCTACTAAAGGTGTCTGTCTGCCCCTGCCTGGTGTTGTCCTCAACTGAATAAAGCTGAGCTTCTACCTTCTGTTCCAAATTACCATTTTTAAAAATGCCATTGGCTGTTCCGGCCTACTAAAGGTGTCTGTCTGCCCCTGCCTGGTGTTGTCCTCAACTGAATAAAGCTGAGCTTCAACCTTCAGTTCCAAATTACCATTTTTAAAAATGCAATTGGCTGTTCCGGCCTACTAAAGGTGTCTGTCTGCCCCTGCCTGGTGTTGTCCTCAACTGAATAAAGCTGAGCTTCTACCTTCTGCCTCTTATTAACTGCTTTTTTTTTATAAAATTGGCTGTTCCGGCCTACTAAAGGTGTCTGTCTGCCCCTGCCTGGTGTTGTCCTCAACTGAATAAAGCTGAGCTTCTACCTTCTGTTCCAAATTACCATTTTTAAAAATGCAATTGGCTGTTCCGGCCTACTAAAGGTGTCTGTCTGCCCCTGCCTGGTGTTGTCCTCAACTGAATAAAGCTGAGCTTCTACCTTCTGTTCCAAATTACCATTTTTAAAAATGCCATTGGCTGTTCCGGCCTACTAAAGGTGTCTGTCTGCCCCTGCCTGGTGTTGTCCTCAACTGAATAAAGCTGAGCTTCAACCTTCAGTTCCAAATTACCATTTTTAAAAATGCAATTGGCTGTTCCGGCCTACTAAAGGTGTCTGTCTGCCCCTGCCTGGTGTTGTCCTCAACTGAATAAAGCTGAGCTTCTACCTTCTGCCTCTTATTAACTGCTTTTTTTTTATAAAATTGGCTGTTCCGGCCTACTAAAGGTGTCTGTCTGCCCCTGCCTGGTGTTGTCCTCAACTGAATAAAGCTGAGCTTCAACCTTCAGTTCCAAATTACCATTTTTAAAAATGCAATTGGCTGTTCCGGCCTACTAAAGGTGTCTGTCTGCCCCTGCCTGGTGTTGTCCTCAACTGAATAAAGCTGAGCTTCTACCTTCTGTTCCAAATTACCATTTTTAAAAATGCCATTGGCTGTTCCGGCCTACTAAAGGTGTCTGTCTGCCCCTGCCTGGTGTTGTCCTCAACTGAATAAAGCTGAGCTTCTACCTTCTGCCTCTTACTAACTGCTGTTTTTTTAAAAAATTGGCTGTTCCGGCCTACTAAAGGTGTCTGTCTGCCGCTGCCTGGTGTTGTCCTCAACTGAACAAAGCTGAGCTTCCACATTCTGGCTTTCGCCCTATACTATCAGATATTAAACTGCATTTGGCCTACTAGTGTGGTTAGGCCCTTGAAACAGTGTCTGCTGCTCTTGGGTTTGCTACTCCACTGAACAAAGCAATGCCGCCTGTTTAGTCCTGTTACCAATTTTGAACTGCATTTAGCCTACTTTATTCTTTGGCCCTATATCTGTTTCCTCCTCATCCTGCCCATTGCCCAGCCACTGCTAGATGAGTCTGCTGGTACATTGACCTAGACCACTACATTCCCCTTATACTCTACACAGCCAGAATCTGACCCTGCTGAAAGTAAGGTTCCCCTTCCCGCATGTTATACCACCTTACACAGGGACAGAGAGGAAGGTGCAGATGAAAGTGCAGGTTCCTTCATCAGGTGGGGGGGCATACTCGTTGGCGACGTCACTGGCACGGGCCCCTCAGAGTACGCAAAAGTGTCGCTGCTGGTGGGAGGCGCCCCCGCCATGCAAACACACATCGCTGTACTTTGAGGGGCCCTGTGCCAGTGCCAATGCGAACGAGTGGGCCCCCCCTGCTTGCTCAGGATCACAGCACTTGCAACGTTGAAATACTTACCTTTCCCTGCAACACCGCCGTGACGTAGTCCGCATTTCCTGGGCCCACGAAAAACTTGAGCCGGCCCTACTCCCCCCACAACTTTTGCCAAATGACCCCCAATTCCCTATGCCCAACTATTATTATAAAGTTAATTAAGATTGACAAGCTTCAGAAACAAGAATGGATGTTTTTGGCATTAAAATGGGCACTGTAGGTGTTTTCCTGGCCTCCACTCACTGCCGACTATGCTTCCCCATTGACTTGCATTGGGTTTCGTGTTTCGGTCGATCCCCGACTTTTAGCGATAATCGGCCGACTGCACTCGACTCGACTCTGGACAAAATCGGGTTTCACAAAACCCGACTCGATCTTAAAAAAATGAAAGTCGCTCAACTCTAGTTAGCACTGTTTACATGCAGAGCTGGTGTCCAGGGTTCAAATCCGAAATATAAAATATGCAGTTTACATGTTCTTTCCATGATTGCATGGGCCACAATTCAAAGACATACCGGACATAGAGAATTTAAATAGCAATGGCAATGTCTGTGAAGTGCTGTGGAAAAATGGTGCTATGTAAGCAAGAAAAATAAATCTACAGGGCAATAAATTACCTATCCCCTATTACATCACTCACTACAGAGTTCCAAACGTCCCCTGGCAGTAGAATGAGAAATGTGAATTGGCAGCTTTATGAAAGAGGTTTCTGTGGTCAAGCAGTTGCTGACAAGTTTAAAGAGGACCTTTCACCAAATGTTACATGTGGAACTAGACACATGTTGTAATAGTGGCTGCAGAGAAGAGTAAAATATATTTTCTGTGTGTTTGTTTTTTAAAAATTTGTCTCTCCATTGCAAAAATATTAACAATCAAATATTTGGCAGCTAATGAATTAATTTTTGTTGCATCCAATTGGGCGTTATCAGTGAGTTTTAACTGTGGGCATTTTCTTTTTCCTCTGATGTTGCCCTATCATAAACAGGCAGCAACACACAGGGGAAACATGCCGTTATCATAGTTTAGAATGGCAACTCCTGTTTGAGGCATATAATGACAGCCTGACCTTGCTGCCGAGGGATTACAAGTACTTGTGAGCATAGCAGACCTGAGTATCATTACTTACACCTTAGAGCTTTCATCTCCTGGCAGTGAAGCTGAGTTTAGCTGTGTCACATTACAAACCCTTCTGTCATCTCCCCTTTCATAGTGCTGTCAGCCCATTTTCACAATGAAAATTAAACAGAGACATGATTTAATGAGTTTGATGTGGAGGACATTTTTTATGTGAATGGATTCCTGTCCTCGACCTCAATGAGCACCCCTATAATGTGTTAAAATGCTGATTTCAAGCCACAACTTCTCATTCAACATCAGTTCTACTTCTGACTTAATGCAAATGTACTCTCTATTTCCCACACACACATTCCAAAATATTCCGAGTTGTGATTGGCAGCCTCTGAGAAGAAGAGATGAAAGTGTATGGCCCATACAGTAGAAGTCTCTCAATAAGCAAAAAAAAAAAGCCATGGCTCTTGAAGGTAGTGGAGGAAAAAATGAAAGCACAAAAATGAAAACTGGCTATGTCCATAAGAGGTTAAAAATAAATGCAAAAAATGTGTTTCACAAACAACATAATCTGTAATGTTCATCATGACAGCTTCCCAAGTTCTGCCTTAAGCCTGATGCTAAAACTTCCACTGACTTACAGAAAACCAGAAACCCTTACGTGGACCTGTGTACCGCTCTGCACTTCCAGTAAGTTTGCAGCTCCAGGACTATTAACGCTAAATTCATTACTGGACATGGCTGAAATGTCAAGTTTCAATGTCCGGAAGATAACTTGTCAAGATGTGTTCAGCATCTCTAGCCAAATAAATATTGTGATGTACTTGAATCCCGTAAAACATGCACTACATGGAAAGTGATGCAAAATGTAAGCTGATTTATTGTGGCAGACATTTAAAAAAAATCTGAATTTTTTGTTCAAAGGGTGATATTTTGCAACAATTAGATTTCATTTCAACACAGCACATTACTGTTAAAATTAACAAGACATTTCATTTTTTTAAATAAAGGGGCTATCCAGGACGATATTAATTTTTTACTATCGGCTTCAGAACAAACAGGCAGTTAATTGCTAACTACCTGCCTGCTTTGCCCAATGCAAATCTCTGCCGCCACAGAGTGGTCACAAGCCTCTCCTGCTGGCGATTCTGCGACTTCCACTGACGTCACTTCAACAGAGCATCAGCAACTCTTCTGCTCTACTCTGTTTATGGGCTGGGACGTCCTAACTGGGGGGAGCCAGCTGTCAATCAGCATGACGTCAGCAGTCACGCTCTGTTAACAGAGCATCCTAGAAAAGGAAGAGCTGATCTGTTGACGTGGAGCAGCTGAAGCATGGGCAGGAGCGTTCAGTGAGTCAGCACTGGATATAACAGGTAGTTATTACATGCCTGTTGGGTTTTTTGCTATGAACCAAAAAACTAATCTAGTCCTGGATAAACCCTTTAATCTTAATTAATCAGTACATAAGCTTCTAAAGTGTTCAAAAAGTATTTATCCCTGTCATTCTCTTATCGTTTTGGCATATTTGCTGCGCTTAATAGAAGTAGTTTATCCAAGAAAAAAAATAAGTATTTTCTCAGGACTAGATTGGAAAAAAATGAACAAAATGTTCAGCAAATAGTGTTAATTTGCTTCACGTGTCTAAGCTGTTTAGCTAACAGCCTCTTTATAAAACAGCAGCAATTTGCAGTAAAAGGTTTTTTTGCCAACATGGCTCAGGTTGCACAGCACAGTCTACTTACTACGCATGCAGCTATTCTTATTCAACAACTGGACCTGCACAATACATTATTTGCTTGTTGGTTAGGCTAAGTTTTCACTTGGCATTTTAATTACAGTTTTTATGTTCACAAAAAACACGCTAAAAACACACACATTTTTATCGCAAATTGCTGCATTTTTGGAATAGCTTTGACTTGTTAAAGCCATGTTGCCCCAAACTCAAAAATGGACAGTTTGTTGCAACCATACATGTTTAGAAATTCATGTTATGATTAGTGTTGAGCGATACTTTCCGATATCGGAAAGTATCGGAATCGGAAAGTATCGGCCGATACCGTCACAGTATCGGAATCCAATCCGATACCGATACCCGATCCCAATGCAAGTCAATGGGACGAAAATATCGGAATTAAAATAAACCCTTTATACACTTGTAGGTTCATTCTACATGAAGGAAAACAACTAAGAATAATGTAGGATGTATTGGGGGACGTGGCGGAGACATTAAAGGCACAGAGGTTTAGCCCAATCTAATAGAATAGCAGGATTTTTTTTTTTTTTTTATGACGTTCGGCGTTAGAAAGAATTTGACTATGTTATTTTTTTTTTTTATGTCAGATATTGATGTTTCACTACTTCCACGCCCTTCACCTTCTTTTTTACTTCTCCCACGCTTTCTTCTTCATTATCCTCATCATCAGCTTCTTTGACATCAACTTCTTCACCTTCTTCATCTTCTTCTTCATCTTCTACCTATTATTTTTTGGGTTACATTGTTCATATTCTTTTTATTTTACTATTATCTTCATCATATTCTACTTCTTCATCATATTCTTATTTGTGACAGGCATTCCCGTAGTTGTTATCTATAAAAGTTTGAAGATTACACCTTCCGTTCTGCCTGTCACAAAACAGTTACATTTGTCCGCGTTCAGTTTGGCCTGCAGCATCAGGCTTTATCCAGGGGCACCACGAGGAGGAACGGACTCACCCCCATACACTGCTTAGTCTTCTTCTGCTTATAATTTACATAATATTTTTTGCTCTGATATTTTGTGTTATGCTTAATGTCCTTCTGCTCTTTGTTCTGCAGCCTCTTGTTCTTCTGCTTCTCGGTCTTCCAGGTCGTCGTCGTCTCCAGGGTCGTCGTCTCCGGGGTCGTCGTCATCGGGGTCGTCTCCGGGGTCGTCGTCATCGGGGTGGTCTTCAGGGTCATCGTCTCCAGGGTCGTCGTCATCACGGTGGTTGTCGTCTCTGGTGTCGTCGTCATCTTAGGGGTGGTCTTCCGGGTCATCGTGTTTAGTCTCTTGAACTTGGAAATGCAGCAGAAGGTACAAGAAGGCTGAGAGAATGCCGAGAACCAGCTGATGGAACTGGAGCTCAGATGGCTACCCGAAGGTCCAAGAGCCAATGGAACGACCGAGGACCAGCTGACGTTACTGGAACCCGGTTACTAAGCAGGAGGTACCCGTGCTGAAAGCACTACCAAGGACCACCTGACGTTGGTGGAACTCAGATACCCAGAGGGAGGCACCTAAGCCAAAGGCTCTGCCCGGAACCAGCTGACGGTACTGGAACCAGGATGGGGAGCAGAAGGTACAAGAGCAAAAGACACTGCCGAGAACCAGCTGATGGTGCTGGAACCCGGATGGGTAGCCGAAGGTCCAAGAGCCAATGGAACTACCGAGGACCAGCTGACGTTACTGGAACCCGGTTACTAAGCAGGAGGTACCCGTGCCTGAAAGCACTACCAAGGACCACCTGACGTTGGTGGAACTCGGATACCAAAGGGAGGCACCTAAGCCAAAGGCTCTGCCCGGAACCAGCTGACGGTACTGGAACCAGGATGGGGAGCAGAAGGTACAAGAGCAAGTGTCTGCGTGGCTTTTGCAGGACACGATGCCGGCTGCACAGCAGGGGAACAGCTGGCGGTGCTGAACCCCACTGACACATTGGCTGGTGTTTTTCTCTGTGCAGCTAGCACATCTGGGCCCCAACTGGCGGTGTGTTAGAGCCCAGGGACAGCAGGAGAAGGAGGAGGAGCAGGAGCAGGGGGAGGGGAGTGTAGGCCGAAGCCTGCACTGGCGGCAGCTTTGGGTGTGTTGTGTCTGCGTGGCGGTCGCAGGACACGTTGCCGGCTACACAGCAGGGGAACAGCTGGCGGTGCTGGACCCCACTGACACATTGGCGAGGTGTTTGGCTCTGTGCAGCCAGCACTTCCGGACAGCAACGAGCGGTGTTGTAGCCCGGGCTCTGCAGGGGGAGCAGAGTGTAGGCCGAAGCCTACTTGAACCAATTTCAAAGGTAACCTTTAACCCCCCCTCAGGGGTTAGAAAGTAGAAGAGCCACAGCTTATGCAGCAGTAGTGCTGCGCAAGTCAAAGGTTGCTCTTGTAATTTTTCTCCTTGCACACGCTGAATGGAACACGTATAACATTTAGCCCTTTATACAGTCAAACTGTGTAATGGAGGCGAGAGTTCCCTTTGTAATGAGACGCAGCACAGATGTCAAGAATCCCACCTTGGTGCTGGGTGCAGCCTCCTGAGCGTTGTTATTTGCTGTACAGGAGTCTGCGCTGTCGTGTTATCCCCTGGCCTAGCGCCGTTAGCGCTGCCCATCTTCTGACATCATTTAATGTCGGCCGTTGCGGTTCGCGATCACCATGAATCCCAGCCCCGCAGTGTCTTAACATTGTTAAAACACTGCGGGGCTGGGATTCAGGGCCTGGCGCAGCACATATGTTCGCCTCTCACACGCGGGTCCTTACACCCGCTTCAGACTGTGCGGCGTCATCTGATCCCTTATCGCATGCCACGGCCATGAAGCCGCACAGTCCGAAGAAGGCGGAAGGAGAGGAGGGACAGGCGAACTGATGCACTGATCCTGCCCATCAATCACACCCTCGCAGTCCCAATAAATAAGACACCGAGGGGCGTTGTGTGGGTCAGGGCGGCCGCAGAGGCGCAGCCAGCCAAACAATGATGCCAGAAGACGGGCAGCGCTACCAAGGGGGTTGCAGCGTGTCATTACAAAGGAAAGTCACACCCCCGGGACGGTTAAATGGTCACACAGAGGACACATTTCAGACGTGTTTTCAGTTCCACATGTGCGAGGAGAATACGTTTATGAGCCACCTTGCACACATGCAGCATTACCGCTGTACAAGGTGGCTGGATAACGTAAAAACGCCTGGGGGAGGGGGGACAGGTTCCCTTCAATTTCAGTTCTTGTGTCTGCGTGGCTTTTGCAGGACACGTTGCCGGCTGCACAGCAGGGGAACAGCTGGCGGTGCTGGACCCCACTGACACATTGGCTGGTGTTTTTCTCTGTGCAGCTAGCACATCTGGGCAAAAACTGGCGGTGTGTTAGAGCCCAGGGACAGCAGGAGGAGGAGCAGGAGGAGGAGGAGCAGGGGGAGGGGAGTGTAGGCCGAAGCCTGCACAGGCGGCAGCTTTGGGTGTGTTGTGTCTGCGTGGCTTTTGCAGGACACGTTGCCGGCTACACAGCAGGGGAACAGCTGGCGGTGCTGGACCCCACTGACACATTGGCGAGGTGTTTGGCTCTGTGCAGCCAGCACTTCCGGACAGCAACTAGCGTTGTTGGAGCCCGGGCTCTGCAGGTGGAGCAGAGTGTAGGCCGAAGCCTAATTGAACCGATTTCAAAAGTCACCTTTAACCCCCCCTCAGGGGTTACAAAGTAGAAGAGCCACAGCTTATGCAGCAGTAGTGCTGCGCAAGTCAAAGGTTGCTCTTGTAATTTTTCTCCTTGCACACGCTGAATGGAACACGTATAACATTTAGCCCTTTATACAGTCAAACTGTGTAATGGAGGCGAGAGTTCCCTTTGTAATGAGACGCAGCACAGATGTCAAGAATCCCACCTTGGTGCTGGGTGCAGCCTCCTGAGCGTTGTTATTTGCTGTACAGGAGTCTGCGCTGTCGTGTTATCCCCTGGCCTAGCGCCGTTAGCGCTGCCCATCTTCTGACATCATTTAATGTCGGCCGTTGCGGTTCGCGATGACCATGAATCCCAGCCCCGCAGTGTCTTAACATTGTTAAAACACTGCGGGGCTGGGATTCAGGGCCTGGCGCAGCACATATGTTCGCCTCTCACACGCGGGTCCTTACACCCGCTTCAGACTGTGCGGCGTCATCTGATCCCTTATCGCATGCCACGGCCATGAAGCCGCACAGTCCGAAGAAGGCGGAAGGAGAGGAGGGACAGGCGAACTGATGCACTGATCCTGCCCATCAATCACACCCTCGCAGTCCCAATAAATAAGACACCGAGGGGCGTTGTGTGGGTCAGGGCGGCCGCAGAGGCGCAGCCAGCCAAACAATGATGCCAGAAGACGGGCAGCGCTACCAAGGGGGTTGCAGCGTGTCATTACAAAGGAAAGTCACACCCCCGGGACGGTTAAATGGTCACACAGAGGACACATTTCAGACGTGTTTTCAGTTCCACATGTGCGAGGAGAATACGTTTATGAGCCACCTTGCACACATGCAGCATTACCGCTGTACAAGGTGGCTGGATAACGTAAAAACGCCTGGGGGAGGGGGGACAGGTTCCCTTCAATTTCAGTTCTTGTGTCTGCGTGGCTTTTGCAGGACACGTTGCCGGCTGCACAGCAGGGGAACAGCTGGCGGTGCTGGACCCCACTGACACATTGGCTGGTGTTTTTCTCTGTGCAGCTAGCACATCTGGGCAAAAACTGGCGGTGTGTTAGAGCCCAGGGACAGCAGGAGGAGGAGCAGGAGGAGGAGGAGCAGGGGGAGGGGAGTGTAGGCCGAAGCCTGCACAGGCGGCAGCTTTGGGTGTGTTGTGTCTGCGTGGCTTTTGCAGGACACGTTGCCGGCTACACAGCAGGGGAACAGCTGGCGGTGCTGGACCCCACTGACACATTGGCGAGGTGTTTGGCTCTGTGCAGCCAGCACTTCCGGACAGCAACTAGCGTTGTTGGAGCCCGGGCTCTGCAGGTGGAGCAGAGTGTAGGCCGAAGCCTAATTGAACCGATTTCAAAAGTCACCTTTAACCCCCCCTCAGGGGTTACAAAGTAGAAGAGCCACAGCTTATGCAGCAGTAGTGCTGCGCAAGTCAAAGGTTGCTCTTGTAATTTTTCTCCTTGCACACGCTGAATGGAACACGTATAACATTTAGCCCTTTATACAGTCAAACTGTGTAATGGAGGCGAGAGTTCCCTTTGTAATGAGACGCAGCACAGATGTCAAGAATCCCACCTTGGTGCTGGGTGCAGCCTCCTGAGCGTTGTTATTTGCTGTACAGGAGTCTGCGCTGTCGTGTTATCCCCTGGCCTAGCGCCGTTAGCGCTGCCCATCTTCTGACATCATTTAATGTCGGCCGTTGCGGTTCGCGATCACCATGAATCCCAGCCCCGCAGTGTCTTAACATTGTTAAAACACTGCGGGGCTGGGATTCAGGGCCTGGCGCAGCACATATGTTCGCCTCTCACACGCGGGTCCTTACACCCGCTTCAGACTGTGCGGCGTCATCTGATCCCTTATCGCATGCCACGGCCATGAAGCCGCACAGTCCGAAGAAGGCGGAAGGAGAGGAGGGACAGGCGAACTGATGCACTGATCCTGCCCATCAATCACACCCTCGCAGTCCCAATAAATAAGACACCGAGGGGCGTTGTGTGGGTCAGGGCGGCCGCAGAGGCGCAGCCAGCCAAACAATGATGCCAGAAGACGGGCAGCGCTACCAAGGGGGTTGCAGCGTGTCATTACAAAGGAAAGTCACACCCCCGGGACGGTTAAATGGTCACACAGAGGACACATTTCAGACGTGTTTTCAGTTCCACATGTGCGAGGAGAATACGTTTATGAGCCACCTTGCACACATGCAGCATTACCGCTGTACAAGGTGGCTGGATAACGTAAAAACGCCTGGGGGAGGGGGGACAGGTTCCCTTCAATTTCAGTTCTTGTGTCTGCGTGGCTTTTGCAGGACACGTTGCCGGCTGCACAGCAGGGGAACAGCTGGCGGTGCTGGACCCCACTGACACATTGGCTGGTGTTTTTCTCTGTGCAGCTAGCACATCTGGGCAAAAACTGGCGGTGTGTTAGAGCCCAGGGACAGCAGGAGGAGGAGCAGGAGGAGGAGGAGCAGGGGGAGGGGAGTGTAGGCCGAAGCCTGCACAGGCGGCAGCTTTGGGTGTGTTGTGTCTGCGTGGCTTTTGCAGGACACGTTGCCGGCTACACAGCAGGGGAACAGCTGGCGGTGCTGGACCCCACTGACACATTGGCGAGGTGTTTGGCTCTGTGCAGCCAGCACTTCCGGACAGCAACTAGCGTTGTTGGAGCCCGGGCTCTGCAGGTGGAGCAGAGTGTAGGCCGAAGCCTAATTGAACCGATTTCAAAAGTCACCTTTAACCCCCCCTCAGGGGTTACAAAGTAGAAGAGCCACAGCTTATGCAGCAGTAGTGCTGCGCAAGTCAAAGGTTGCTCTTGTAATTTTTCTCCTTGCACACGCTGAATGGAACACGTATAACATTTAGCCCTTTATACAGTCAAACTGTGTAATGGAGGCGAGAGTTCCCTTTGTAATGAGACGCAGCACAGATGTCAAGAATCCCACCTTGGTGCTGGGTGCAGCCTCCTGAGCGTTGTTATTTGCTGTACAGGAGTCTGCGCTGTCGTGTTATCCCCTGGCCTAGCGCCGTTAGCGCTGCCCATCTTCTGACATCATTTAATGTCGGCCGTTGCGGTTCGCGATCACCATGAATCCCAGCCCCGCAGTGTCTTAACATTGTTAAAACACTGCGGGGCTGGGATTCAGGGCCTGGCGCAGCACATATGTTCGCCTCTCACACGCGGGTCCTTACACCCGCTTCAGACTGTGCGGCGTCATCTGATCCCTTATCGCATGCCACGGCCATGAAGCCGCACAGTCCGAAGAAGGCGGAAGGAGAGGAGGGACAGGCGAACTGATGCACTGATCCTGCCCATCAATCACACCCTCGCAGTCCCAATAAATAAGACACCGAGGGGCGTTGTGTGGGTCAGGGCGGCCGCAGAGGCGCAGCCAGCCAAACAATGATGCCAGAAGACGGGCAGCGCTACCAAGGAGCTTGTTGCGTGTGTCAATACAAAGTCAAATCACACCTGAGGGACGTTTTAATGGTCACAGAGGACACATTTTAGACGTGTTCACTTCAACATGGGCAAGGAGAATAAGTTTCTGAGCCACCTTGAACACATGCAGCATTACTGCTGTTCAAGGTAGCTGTAAAACATAGAAACACCTGGGGGAGGGGGGACAGGTTCCCTTCAATTTCAGTTCTTGTGTCTGCGTGGCGGTCGCAGGACACGTTGCCGGCTACACAGCAGGGGAACAGCTGGCGGTGCTGAACCCCACTGACACATTGGCTGGTGTTTTTCTCTGTGCAGCTAGCACATCTGGGCAAAAACTGGCGGTGTTAGAGCCCAGGGTCAGCAGGAGGAGCAGGGGGAGCGGAGTGTAGGCCGAAGCCTGCACTCGAGCAAGTTGAAAGGAAACCTTTAACACCCCCCCCCCCAGGCGTTTGTAGCTGAAAGAGCCATTGTGTACAGCACTAATGCTGGAAAAGGTAAACTTAGCTCTTTTAATTATGGTCCTTGTACATGCGGAACCAAACATTTATGAAATGTGTCTCCTCACAGCGTTAAACCGTCCGGTAGGTGGAACTTTCCTTTGTCGTGTGACGCAGCACAGCCATCATTTTTACCCCCTTGGCGCCGTGCGCCCACTCCTCAGCGTTGTTTGAATCTGTCCCGGAGCCTGCGCTGTTAGGTTAGCCCTTGGCCATGCACACATGTTGCGCTGCCCGTCTTCTGACCTCATTTGGTGTCAGGCTGGCTGCGCCTGTGCGGGTGCGCTGGCCGAGATCCCGCCTCGCAGTGTCGTCTAATGTAATCCCACCGCGGGCCTGTGATCCGTGCCCGTGCGCAGTGCATATCCTGTCCTCTCACTCCCCTCCCTACGGCTTTTTCAGACTGTGCGTTGTCACGGCCGTGGCATGCTATTAGGGACCAGCTGACATCGCACAGTCTGAAGAAGCCGTAGGGAGGGGAGTGAGAGGAGAGGATATGCACTGCGCACGGGCACGGATCACAGGCCCGCGGTGGGATTACATTAGACGACACTGCGAGGCGGGATCTCGACCAGCGCACCCGCACAGGCGCAGCCAGCCTGACACCAAATGAGGTCAGAAGACGGGCAGCGCAACATGTGTGCATGGCCAAGGGCTAACCTAACAGCGCAGGCTCCGGGACAGATTCAAACAACGCTGAGGAGTGGGCGCACGGCGCCAAGGGGGTAAAAATGATGGCTGTGCTGCGTCACACGACAAAGGAAAGTTCCACCTACCGGACGGTTTAACGCTGTGTGGGGACACATTTCATAAGTGTTAGGTTCAGCATGTGCAAGGAGCATCACGAAAAGAGGCACTTTTTCCCTTTGCATTATTACTGCTGCACAAGGTGGCTCCTTCAGTAACAAACGCCTGGGGGGGGGGGGGGTCAGGTTCCCTTACATTTAACTTGTTGTGTCTGCGTGGCGGTCGCAGTACACGTTGCCGTATACACAGCAGGGGAACAGCTGGCGGTGCTGAACCCCACTAACACATTGGCGAGGTGTTTGGCTCTGTGCGTACAGCACTTCTGGACGGCAACTAGCGGTGTTGGAGCCCAGGGACAGGTGGAGGAGGAGGAGGTTGGAGGAGGTTGGAGGAGGTAGGAGGGATTGCCACACACACAGCAGGGGAACAGCTGACGTTACTGAACCCCAATAACAGAGGAGGGACTGTTGACTGTGCGTACAGCACTTCTGGACGGCAACTGGCGGTGTTGGAGCCCAGGGACAGGTGGAGGAGGTAGGAGGAGGTAGGAGGGATTGCCACACACACAGCAGGGGAACAGCTGACGTTACTGAACCCCAATAACAGAGGAGGGACTGTTGACTGTGCGTACAGCACTTCTGGACGGCAACTGGCGGTGTTGGAGCCCAGGGACAGGTGGAGGAGGAGGAGGTAGGAGGAGGTTGGAGGAGGTAGGAGGGATTGCCACACACACAGCAGGGGAACAGCTGACGTTACTGAACCCCAATAACAGAGGAGGGACTGTTGACTGTGCGTACAGCACTTCTGGACGGCAACTGGCGGTGTTGGAGCCCAGGGACAGGTGGAGGAGGAGGAGGTAGGAGGAGGTTGGAGGAGGTAGGAGGGATTGCCACACACACAGCAGGGGAACAGCTGACGTTACTGAACCCCAATAACAGAGGAGCGACTGTTGACTGTGCGTACAGCACTTCTGGACGGCAACTAGCGGTGTTGGAGCCCAGGGACAGGTGGAGGAGGAGGAGTTTGGATGAGGTTGGAGGAGGTTGGAGGGATTGCCACACACACAGCAGGGGAACAGCTGACGTTACTGAACCCCAATAACAGAGGAGGGACTGTTGACTGTGCGTACAGCACTTCTGGACGGCAACTGGCGGTGTTGGAGCCCAGGGACAGGTGGAGGAGGTAGGAGGAGGTAGGAGGGATTGCCACACACACAGCAGGGGAACAGCTGACGTTACTGAACCCCAATAACAGAGGAGGGACTGTTGACTGTGCGTACAGCACTTCTGGACGGCAACTGGCGGTGTTGGAGCCCAGGGACAGGTGGAGGAGGTAGGAGGAGGTAGGAGGGATTGCCACACACACAGCAGGGGAACAGCTGACGTTACTGAACCCCAATAACAGAGGAGGGACTGTTGACTGTGCGTACAGCACTTCTGGACGGCAACTGGCGGTGTTGGAGCCCAGGGACAGGTGGAGGAGGTAGGAGGAGGTAGGAGGGATTGCCACACACACAGCAGGGGAACAGCTGACGTTACTGAACCCCAATAACAGAGGAGGGACTGTTGACTGTGCGTACAGCACTTCTGGACGGCAACTGGCGGTGTTGGAGCCCAGGGACAGGTGGAGGAGGAGGAGGTAGGAGGAGGTTGGAGGAGGTAGGAGGGATTGCCACACACACAGCAGGGGAACAGCTGACGTTACTGAACCCCAATAACAGAGGAGCGACTGTTGACTGTGCGTACAGCACTTCTGGACGGCAACTAGCGGTGTTGGAGCCCAGGGACAGGTGGAGGAGGAGGAGTTTGGATGAGGTTGGAGGAGGTTGGAGGGATTGCCACACACACAGCAGGGGAACAGCTGACGTTACTGAACCCCAATAACAGAGGAGGGACTGTTGACTGTGCGTACAGCACTTCTGGACGGCAACTGGCGGTGTTGGAGCCCAGGGACAGGTGGAGGAGGTAGGAGGAGGTAGGAGGGATTGCCACACACACAGCAGGGGAACAGCTGACGTTACTGAACCCCAATAACAGAGGAGGGACTGTTGACTGTGCGTACAGCACTTCTGGACGGCAACTGGCGGTGTTGGAGCCCAGGGACAGGTGGAGGAGGAGGAGGTAGGAGGAGGTTGGAGGAGGTAGGAGGGATTGCCACACACACAGCAGGGGAACAGCTGACGTTACTGAACCCCAATAACAGAGGAGCGACTGTTGACTGTGCGTACAGCACTTCTGGACGGCAACTAGCGGTGTTGGAGCCCAGGGACAGGTGGAGGAGGAGGAGTTTGGATGAGGTTGGAGGAGGTTGGAGGGATTGCCACACACACAGCAGGGGAACAGCTGACGTTACTGAACCCCAATAACAGAGGAGGGACTGTTGACTGTGCGTACAGCACTTCTGGACGGCAACTGGCGGTGTTGGAGCCCAGGGACAGGTGGAGGAGGTAGGAGGAGGTAGGAGGGATTGCCACACACACAGCAGGGGAACAGCTGACGTTACTGAACCCCAATAACAGAGGAGGGACTGTTGACTGTGCGTACAGCACTTCTGGACGGCAACTGGCGGTGTTGGAGCCCAGGGACAGGTGGAGGAGGAGGAGGTAGGAGGAGGTTGGAGGAGGTAGGAGGGATTGCCACACACACAGCAGGGGAACAGCTGACGTTACTGAACCCCAATAACAGAGGAGGGACTGTTGACTGTGCGTACAGCACTTCTGGACGGCAACTGGCGGTGTTGGAGCCCAGGGACAGGTGGAGGAGGAAGGAGGAGGTAGGAGGGATTGCCACACACACAGCAGGGGAACAGCTGACGTTACTGAACCCCAATAACAGAGGAGGGACTGTTGACTGTGCGTACAGCACTTCTGGACGGCAACTGGCGGTGTTGGAGCCCAGGGACAGGTGGAGGAGGAGGAGGTAGGAGGAGGTTGGAGGAGGTAGGAGGGATTGCCACACACACAGCAGGGGAACAGCTGACGTTACTGAACCCCAATAACAGAGGAGGGACTGTTGACTGTGCGTACAGCACTTCTGGACGGCAACTGGCGGTGTTGGAGCCCAGGGACAGGTGGAGGAGGAGGAGGTAGGAGGAGGTTGGAGGAGGTAGGAGGGATTGCCACACACACAGCAGGGGAACAGCTGACGTTACTGAACCCCAATAACAGAGGAGCGACTGTTGACTGTGCGTACAGCACTTCTGGACGGCAACTAGCGGTGTTGGAGCCCAGGGACAGGTGGAGGAGGAGGAGTTTGGATGAGGTTGGAGGAGGTTGGAGGGATTGCCACACACACAGCAGGGGAACAGCTGACGTTACTGAACCCCAATAACAGAGGAGCGACTGTTGACTGTGCGTACAGCACTACCAGGCAACAACTAGCGGTGTTGGAGCCCAGGGACAGCAGTAGAAGCAGAGGAACACAATGTAGGCCGAAGCCTGATTGGAGAAAGGGAACCTTTAACCCCCCCCCCCAAGGCATTTGTAGCTGAAAGAGCCAGCTTGTGCAGCTCAAAAGATGCAAAAGGAAAAGGTGGCTCTTTTAATTATGCTCCTTGCAAGCACAGAACTAAACACTTATAAAATGTGTCCCCTGAAACCGTGAAACTGTCCCGGAGGTGGGACTTTCCTTCGTAATATGACGCAGCACAGCTGTCATTCCTACCCCCTCGGCGCCGTGCCCCGGCTCCTCATCGTTGTTTGATTCCGTCCCGGAGCCTGCGCTGTTAGGTTATCCCTTGGCCAGGCACACTTAGCGCTGCCCATCTTCTGACATCATTTGGTGTCAGGCTGGCTGCGCTTGTGCGGCCGCGCTGTCCGAGAGCCCGCCTCGCAGTGTGGTCTAATGTAATCCCACCGCGGGCCTGGGATCAGTGGCCATGCGCAGTGCATATCCTCGCCTCTCGCTCCCCTCCCTACGGCTTTTTCAGACTGTGCGCTGCCACGGCCGTGGCATGCTATTACGGATCAGCTGGCACCGCACAGTCTGAAGAAGCCGTAGGGAGTGGAGCGAGAGGCGAGGATATGCACTGCGCATGGCCACTGATCCCAGGCCCGCGGTGGGATTACATTAGACCACACTGCGAGGCGGGCTCTCGGACAGCGCGGCCGCACAGGCGCAGCCAGCCTGACACCAAATGATGTCAGAAGATGGGCAGCGCTAAGTGTGCCTGGCCAAGGGATAACATAACAGCGCAGGCTCCGGGACGGAATCAAACAACGATGAGGAGCCGGGGCACGGCGCCGAGGGGGTAGGAATGACAGCTGTGCTGCGTCATATTACGAAGGAAAGTCCCACCTCCGGGACGGTTTTACGGTATCAGTGGACACATTTTATAAGTGTTAAGTTCTGCGTGTGCAAGGAGCATAATGAAAATAGCTACCTTTTCCTTGTGCAGCATTACTGCTGCACAAGGTGGCTCTTTCAGTAACAAACGCCTTGGGGGGGGGGGGGGGACAGGTTCCCTTACATTTCAGTTGTGTCAGCGTGGCGGTCGCAGGACACATTGCCGGCTACACAGCTGGGGATCAGCTGACGTTACTGAAACCCAATAACACTGGGTCGTATGTTTTGACTGTGCAGATGGCACTTCTGAGCCTCAACTGGCGTTGTTGGAGCCCAGGAATGTAAGTTCAGGTGGTTGAAAGATGAACACAACAGGAGACCTGGATAACGTATACAGTGACCTAATTATTTAATCAGGAGGAGGAGTGGCAAATTCCTGCGAGATCCAGGCCTTGTTCATTTTCAGGAAAGTAAGCCGGTCAACGTTATCGGAGGATAGTCGCATGCGACGGTCAGTTAGTACACCACCTGCAGCACTAAAGACACGTTCCGATAATACACTGGCCGCAGGGCAAGACAGCACCTCCAATGCATACTGGCTTAGCTCTGGCCATGTATCCAGCTTTGAGACCCAAAACTTGAAAGGGGAAGAGCCGTCTGGGAGTACAGCAAGAGGGCAAGACATGTAGTCTGTCACCATCTGACGGAACCGTTGCCTCCTGCTGACTGGAGCCGTCTGTGATGGTGTAGACTTTTGTGGGGGGCACACAAAACTGTGCCACAGTTGGGCCATACTGGTCTTGCCTTGGGCAGAGGCACTGCTTCTGCTCCCTCTTTGTGCAGAGCCTCCACCACTGCCTGGACGCACTGAGCTGCTTTGGAATGCACTAGCAGCACTTCTCTCAGTTGGAATGGAGAAGATGATGGAACTGACCAGTGTGTCTTGGTACTCCCGCATTTTTCGCTCCCGGTTCAACGGTGTGATGAGGCTTTCTACGTTGTCCCGGTAGCGAGGATCGAGGAGGGTGAACACCCAGTAATCAGACATGTTGAGAATGTGGTCGATGCGGCGGTCGTTTCTCAGGCACTGCAGCATGTAATCCACCATGTGCTGCAGACTGCCAACTGCCCAAGAAACGCTGTCCCCAGCTGGAGGCGTGATCTCTGCCCGCTCGTCATCACCCCACCCTCGCTGTACACACTGAGTACTGGACAATTGTGTAACTCCCTCCTCTGGACGGATGTCTTCCTCCTCCATTGACTCCTCCTCATCCTCCTCACAAACTGTCCCCTGCCTACGCGTTTGTGAGGAACCACGTGGCGCTGACTGTCCAGAAGATGATGGAAGTGGTGAATCCTCATCCTCCACCTCTTCCACAACATCATCCCTTAGCGCTTGCAGTGATTTTTCAAGCAGGCAGATAAGGGGGACAGTCATGCTGACTAGTGCATCATCTGCACTCGCCATCCGCGTGGAATAATCGAAGGGACGCAAAACCTGGCAGACATCCTTCATAGTGGCCCACTCTGTGGTTGTGAAGTCTGTACGGCGCTGACTGCGACTTTTGTGCGCCTGATACAGCTGGTACTCCATTACAGCTTGCTGCTGCTCACACAACCGCTCCAACATATGTAACGTGGAATTCCACCTGGTAGGTAGGTCACATATGATGCGATGTTCCGGCAGGCGGTGTCGGCGCTGCAGAGCCGCAATGCGCGCTTTTGCCGTGCTGGAACGCCGCAAGTGAGCACACTCTAGGCGGACCTTGTGCAGCAGTGCATCAAGATCCGGATAGTCCCTCAAAAAACTCTGCACGACCAAATTGAGCACATGTGCCAGACATGGGATGTGAGTGAGGTTGCCGAGGCCCAGGGCTGCCACCAGATTTCGGCCATTATCACACACTACCATGCCTGGCTGGAGATTCGCTGGCTCAAACCACACATCGCTCTCCTGCTTGATGGCATTCCAGAGCTCCTGCGCTGTGTGGCTACGATTCCCCAAAAAAATTAATTTCAAGACGGCCTGTTGACGTTTGGCCACGGCTGTGCTCATGTCGGTCGTAACAGGTACACGTTCATCACGGGTCCATGTGGAGGTGGACTGTGACGGCTCCTGCAGCGATGATTCTGAGGAACTGGTGTAAGAGGAGGAGTCAATGCGTACAGAATGGATTCCTGCAATCCTTGGAGTGGGCAGGACACGTCCTGCGCCACTCGCACGGTCTGTACCCGGCTCAACTACATTAACCCAATGGGCAGTGAGGGAAAGGTATCGCCCCTGTCCATGTTGACTGGTCCACGCATCGGTGGTGAGGTGGACCTTGCTACTGACGGCGTTCAGTAGCGCGTGTTTTATGTGTCCCTCCACATGCTTGTGCAGGGCAGGGACGGCTTGCCTGCTGAAGTAAAAGCGGCTGGGCACACTGTACTGTGGGACTGCCAATGACATCAAGTCACGGAAGCTGTCAGTCTCCACCAGCCTGAATGACAGCATTTCCAGTGACAGAAGTTTGGCAATGCCTGCAGTCAGAGCCTGTGCTCGTGGGTGGTTTGACGAGAAAGGCCGCCTTTTCTCCCATGCCTGTACTACCGATGGCTGTAGACTGGGCTGGGAGTGTGTGGTTGACTGGGAAAGTGGTGCTGCGGGTGGAATTACAGCGGGTCTCTGGACAACAGGGCCAGAGGTTCTTCCACGGCGATCCTGGGAGGAAGCCGAACCAGCTGCGTGTGAGCTAGAGGAAGAGGCAACACGAGCTGAAGAGGTGGTAGCTGCCGCTGTTGGTTGGCCTAGCTCTTCAGTGTGTTTGTCTAACTCCGCCGGGTGCCTGTTGCGCACATGTTTCCACATGTTGGAGGTATTGAGGTTGGCGACTTTTTGACCTCTTTTGATTTTTTGATGACACACCTTGCATCTGACATAGCAAATGTCATCTGCAACTGTGTCAAAAAAGGACCAGGCACTGCAAGTCTTGGGAGCCCCCCTTTTGACTTTTGGAAGAGACATGCTCCTTACGGGTGCCAAAGCGGAGGCTGCAGGATCCGCAGTCTTCCCCCTCCCTCTCCCTCTTTGGACCGTACGGGGAATCTCTTCCTCAGAGCTGCTCCCACCACCTTCCTGTCCCTGACGCCAAGATGGGTCAAGGACCTCGTCATCCACACTACCCTCTGCCCCCAACTGCTCCTCCCGGGTAGTCTCAGCAGCAGAGCACGCACCAGTAAGTGGCACCTGAGTGTCATCATCAGCTGATGCGGCCTGCGATGTGGTGAACGGAGCCACTGGCCCACCCGCCTCTTCAGACTCAGAGAGAAAAAGCTGTTGGGCATCACTGCACCCTGCCTCTTCTTCCATTTCTCCAATGCTGCTTGGCTGGCCCCCTGTTTCCAAGCCAAGAGATTCAGAGAACAGAAGTAGAGACGGCTCCTGTCCTGGGCTCTCTGTCTGCCTGGGCAATTTGGCAGGTGGTGAAGAGACAGATGGCTGCTCTCCAGTGCTCTGTGTCTGAGAGGATGTGGCACTAATGGAAGTTGATGCATTAGCTGCCATCCATCCCACAACGGCTTCAATTTGGTCTTCACGCAGCAGCGGTGTACGGCGCTCGGCGACAAAGCTGCGCATGAACGACTGTTCCCTCGTGAAAGTGGGTGCTGATGAGTCACCGGTGCCCGCAGCGGGCACAGAATCCCCACGTCCCCTCCCTGCTCCGCGCCCACGCCCACGTGCCTTACTCACTGCCTTCTTCATCGTGGTTGACTGATAAAGAAAAGCAGAAAAGTACTAACGGCTTTGTGTGCTTATTCCTGAAAAACTCCTCCTAACAGGTATAAGAAACACTAATTAGCTAAAGTGTGGACTAGACTTTAATATGAGTTAATGTGGCCTACACAAATGTAAAGTGGTGTAACTGGTGTGTTTGGTGAACTTTATTATTTATTTCTTTTTTGGGGGCTGAACTGACAACGGATAGAGCTGCAGTCACACGGAGACCGTGCAGACAGACGTTAACGGCGCTGTAAGGCCCAAAAACCCTCCTCTACTTTATCCTATGTAGTGTTTTTCCACAAATTAGCTGGAGACGGGTGGAAAGACACTAATAGGATTTTTTTAAATTAATTAGCAGCAGACTACAGTACTTGAAAAAAAATTAAAATTGATTTGGCGGTATGACGCAGTTAACAACCCTGAGCTGGAGACAACCAAGCTACGGCTGCTCACAGACTACAGGGCGAGCTGCAGTCACACGGAGACCGTGCAGACAGCCGTAAACGGCGCTGCAAGGCCCAAAAACCCTCCTCTACTTTATCCTATGTAGTGTTTTTCCACAAATTAGCTGGAGACGGGTGGAAAGACACTAATAGGATTTTTTTAAATTAATTAGCAGCAGACTACAGTACTTGAAAAAAAATTAAAATTGATTTGGCGGTATGACGCAGTGAACAACCCTGAGCTGGAGACAACCAGGCTATAGCTGCTCACAGACTACAGGGCGAGCTGCAGTCACACGGAGACCGTGCAGACAGCCGTAAACGGCGCTGCAAGGCCCAAAAACCCTCCTCTACTTTATCCTATGTAGTGTTTTTCCACAAATTAGCTGGAGACGGGTGGAAAGACACTAATAGGATTTTTTTAAATTAATTAACAGCAGACTACAGTACTTGAAAAAAAATTAAAATTGATTTGGCGGTATGACGCAGTGAACAACCCTGAGCTGGAGACAACCAAGCTACGGCTGCTCACAGACTACAGGGCGAGCTGCAGTCACACGGAGACCGTGCAGACAGCCGTAAACGGCGCTGCAAGGCCCAAAAACCCTCCTCTACTTTATCCTATGTAGTGTTTTTCCACAAATTAGATGGAGACGGGTGGAAAGACACTAATAGGAATTATTTGAAAAAATGTGCAGCAGCCTGCACTACTTCAAAAAAAAAAAAAAAAAAGGACAGTATGAGGCAATGAACCACCCTCCCTGAACTGAATACAACCAGCTATGGATGGCCTATGTGGCTGCACTCAGACTAGAGAGTGGGCTGCACTCACACACACACACACAGAGAGACCTTGCAGATCGCTGTGAAAACAGCGCTACAAGGCAAAAGCAAGGTGAATAGTAGGTGAACACAGCGGTTGCTAAATTAGCCTTTGGAAAGCACAAAGAAGCAAATCGCTATCTCTAAACTGTCCCTCAGTCAGCAAACAGCGTCCTGTCACTAACTGAATTCACAGCAGAGTGATCGCAAAATGGCGCCAGCGACTTTTAAACTGCATCATGACATCATTTCAGCAGCCAATCACAGCCTTGCCAGTACTTTCATGCCCTCCATGCTAAACAGGATGTGCCCACACTTGGAATCTTTCTCATTGGCTGAATTTCTGAATTTTGAATCATGGAACTTCCGATTCCGGTATCCGATACGCGCCAAGTATCGGAATCCCGGTATCGGAATTCCGATACCGCTAGTATCGGCCGATACCCGATACTTGCGGTATCGGAATGCTCAACACTAGTTATGATCTAAAATGATCATTCTTTGGACCAGTGACTAAAAATTTTAACATTAGCAGGAATATGCATGCTTCGTAAAGGATGAGAATTCTGCAAGTTTTAAAGGGAACCTATCACCATGTTTTCCTAATATAAAATAAGGCCAGCACCTGTAAGCCCTCTGTTACAGCATTTTGTATCTATGTTCCCAAACTGCTCTGCAAGGCAAAAAAAGAACTTTTACTATACTCACATACAAGGCAGTCCGGTCCGATGGGCGTTTCTGGTCTTGACCCAGCGCCTCCTCTCTTATTACAGTCGCTGTCCTCCTTCATGTGGATGACGCATCCTACATCATCCACACAGTGTCCCCCTATCACGCTCCAGCGCAAGTGCACTTATCTCTGCCCTGCCGAGGGCAGAGCAAACTACTGTAGATGACCCATGCACAGGGAAATGCCAAAGAGCACTGATGACCCATAGGTAAAGCCTACAGTACTGTGCTCTACACTCAGCATGATAAAGAGAAGTGCGCCTGCACAGTAGCGCAATGGGGGACACTCTGTGGATGACGTAGGAAGCGTGATCCACATAAAGCAGCGAAGAAGGACAATGATCATAAGAAGAGAGGAGATGCCAGAGACATCCATTGGACCGGAACACGGTGTACGTGAGTATAATAAAAGCTCTTTTTTTACCCGGCAGAGACGATTGGGGACATACTGTATATAGAGCATTTCAGAGTGCTGTAACAGAGGGCTAAGAGATGCTGGCCGTGCTTTATATGGGGAAAACCTGGTGATAGATTCCCTTTAATTGACTGCAATTTCACTGGTGGGTATTAGAAGTCTAATAATAAATTTACTACGTTATCTGAAGCCAACAGTATTTAGCGTGCATTCCATATGTTCAATATTGCTGAATATTTTGTGGAAGAGTTGTAGTTAGCTTTGTTTGCCTGGTATATAAGCCAACTAGGATGCGAATGACCCTTAGGGGAAATTAGAAAGATAATTCATCTTTTCTAAAAAGGTGCCAACATACATAATGTTTACATAAAAAGGTCAGTGAGGTGAAGAAAAAATGGCAATCGTAGAATATATGGAAAAATCAATCACATTAATTTGCACATTCCGTAAATTCTCTCTGTATCCGCTGAAGGCCGACGTTACTGAATGTGACATTGAAGGTAACATGTAGACTATAATTCCAATTCTGAACACCATACAAAGACAGGTGTGGAAAATGCTTCAAAGTAAGAATGCTTTCAAAATTATAAGTGATAATAGTTTATTTTTATTAGCTAACAAAATGCAAAGTAAATGAACAAAGGATAATTCTAAATTAAATCAATATTTGTTGTGACCAACCTTTGCCTCTAAAATAATATCAAAGTAACAATTCTTCTAGGTACTAACACACAGTTTTTTAAGGAATTCAATTCAATTAACTACAGATCTTCTGTGATTGTCAGCTTGTGCAAAACCTTCTGTCTCTTCATGTAATTCCGGACAGACTTAATGATGTTGAGATCAGGGCTCTGTGGGCACCATATCATCACTTCCAGGACTCATCGTTCTTCTCTAAAAGAGCTTTCAGCACAGAATGACTGTGCTGAATACTCCTTCCCACCTGCTTGTTTTCCATCTATCTCTGCCCTTCTCTGGCTCTATGAACCTAGATCGGTCAATAAAAGAAGGGGGGTGGAAATAGAGGGAAAACAATCAGGTGAGAAGGCGAATATAAATGATTGGCCCCACCATGATGCACTGATTGCGGGTACTTGGTTTGAACAGTGTTTCTGTGCTTTAAGTTGAAGATAGTTCTTAAAGAACCACTCACATGAAATTTTTTATTGGCTGTCCCTGTCTAAATGTAAATGTAGTGTAAGTGCATAAATATACTCACCAACTGATGTCTTCCACAGTTTCCAGTTCTGGTTCTTTTCTAGGTCATGTGTCTTATGACGTGTCAGCTCACTTTGCATTCTATGTGTGAGTCAGAAGTCGTTCAGTTTTATAATGTAAGGCTATAAAGCCGTCTGATGCTATTTAGACTTACGTTGTAAAAGTAGAGATAGCTTATGACAGACATTGGCATCACAAATTTGTATATAGTTATATATTATTTAATAAATAGTAAAAATACCAATGTAGAAGTAGGACTAAATAAGGACTAATCGTCAACTTATATATAAGAGAAGAAAAAGGGGAAACAAAAGACTATCATAAAGTCCGAATATATAGTAAAAAATAGCATCTTAAAGGGAAGGTGCCATCAAAAAAATGTTTTTTACAGCAATTGAAAAAATGTAAAGAACTAATGTTTACATTTTCTTAAAAAATATTATCATTTGTTTATAATTTAGTAAAATATGAAAAAGTTTTGGAATTTCCACTTTTAAACACTAGGGGGAGCAGCTGCTGAAATTTCACAAAAACCTAGTGTACAACTTGCTCACATTAAGGCCGGCGTCACACTCAGCGTATGTAAATACGGTCTGTTTTTTACGGCCGTAATATGCAGAAAAGTCCCCAAAATAGTGGTCCGTATGTCATCCGTAGGCAGGGTGTGTCAACGTATTTTGCGCATGGCATTCTCCGTATGTAATCCGTATGGCATCCGTACTGCGATATTGTCTCGCAGGGCAGGCTTGCAAAACCGACATCTAATGGATTTATGTGCTCAAATGTTCAGGAAAACATATATACAGTGTATATATATATATATATATATATATATATATATATATATATATATATATATATATATGTCATTGAGACACATATATATATATTCTGTATTTATATTTAATTCAGCGCGATATATGTGAAAAGCCGGTAATTCAATTGCCAGCTTCTCATTTCTCCTTCACAAACCCGACAGGATATGAGACATGGTTTACATACAGTAAACCATCTCATATCCCCTTTTTTTTGCATATTCCACACTACTAATGTTAGTAGTGTGTATGTGCAACATTTGGGTGCTGTAGCTGCTAAAATAAAGGGTTAAATGGCTGAAAAAATTGGCGTGGGCTCCTGCGCAATTTTCTCCGCCATGAACTCATGAACTGGAGCCTTGGAAAAGTTCCCACGCTCTAGTTCATATGAGTTCATCCAGCAGAGGGTGCCTCACCGCGACTCAATGTCAGTACAGATCACCCAGCTTTCCTTTCAGCACCCGGGGTTTACAGGTACGAGCGAGTGCTTTAGCGCAGCTCCTGCCTGTAAAATGATTTAACCCCTTCAGATGGATTTACTTCGTGGGACGTGACAGATCAACAGAAGGTATGTATATTGTTGGTTTATTATTTTGCAGAGCGAGGGTCTTCTGGTGGATTGAGAGAGCAATAAAATATTAAAACAACCTGTGTATTTATTTCATTAAAATACTTTTTAATAATGTGTGTGTGTTTTTTTAACCCTTTCATACAATTGGATTAATAATGGATAGGTGTCATAATTGACGCCTCTCCATTATTAATCTGGCTTAATGTCACCTTACAATAGCAAGGTGACATTAACCCTTCATTACCCCATATCCCACCGCTACACGGGAGTGGGAAGAGAGTGGCCAAGTGCCAGAATAGGCGCATCTTCTAGATGAGCCTTTTCTGGGGTGGCTGGGGGCAGATGTTTGTAGCCAGGGGGGGCCAATAACCATGGACCCTCTCTAGGCTATTAATATCTGCCCTCAGTCACTGGCTTTACCACTCTGGCGGAGAAAATTGTGCGGGAACCCACGCCAATTTTTTCAGCCATTTAACCCTTTATTTTAGAAGCTACAGCACCCAAATTTTGCACATACACACTACTAACATTAGTAGTGTGGAATATGCATAAAAAGGGGGATATGAGATGGTTTACTGTATGTAAACCATGTCCCATATCATGTCGGGTTTGGGAAGGAGAATTGAAAAGCCGGCAGTTGAATTACCGGCTTTTCACTAACACCGCTGCGTATTTCTCGCAAGTCACACTGCTGGTCCGTGTGGAATCTGTATTTTTCTTGCCCCTATAGACTTTCATTGGCGATTTTTTTGCGCAATACGGTGACAAACGCAGCATGCTGCGATTTTCTACGGCCGTACACCATAGAATGGGTCCGCTTTCTGAAGATAATACTGCCATAGTGTTCTCACATAATACCGCCATGTAGATCACACATAATACTGCTATATAGATCACACATAATACCGCCATATAGATCACACACAATATTATCAAATAGATCACACAATACTGTCATACAGTTCTCACATAATACCACCATATAGATCACACATAATACCGCCATAGTGTTCTCACATAATACCGCCATATAGATCACACATAATACTGCCATAGTGTCCTCACATAATACCACCATATAGATCACACATAATACCGCCATAGTGTTCTCACATAATACCGCCATATAGATCATACATAATGCTGCCAGTGTTCTCACATAAAACCGCCATATAGATCACACAATACCGCCATATAATTCTCACAGTACTGATCAAGCATAATACCACCATACAGATGACATAATACAGTCATATAGATCTCACATAATGCCACAATACAGCATGACCCCTGCAGCTCCTGTTATCGCACGCATTGAGTTGTGTGTGCAATGGGGAAAGACATGCAGGGGGGAGAGGAGTCCATAGGAGAGGATTAGATACACAGTTCACCAGACAGTATCACACAGGATAGGATTAGATACACGGCTCAGCAGACAGTATCACACAGGAGCGGATTAGATACACGGCTCAGCAGTCAGTATCACACAGGAGGATTAGATACATGGGTCAGCAGACAGTATCACACAGGAGAGGATTATTAGATACACGGCTCAGCACAGTATCACACAGGATAGGATTAGATACACGGCTCAGCACAGTATCACACAGGATAGGATTAGATACACGGCTCAGCACAGTATCACACAGGATAGGATTAGATACACGGCTCAGCAGTCAGTATCACACGAGAGGATTAGATACACGGCTCAACAGACTGTATCACACAAGAGAGGATTAGATACATGGCTCAGAACGTATCACACAGGATATGATTAGATACATGGCTCAGCAGTCAGTATCACACAGGATAGGATTAGATATACGGCTCAGCAGTCAGTATCCCACAGGAGGAATAGATACATGGGTCAGCAGACAGTATCACACAGGAGAGGATTAGATACACGGCTCAGCAGATAGTATCACACAGTATAGGATTAGATACATGGCTCAGCACAGTATCACACAGGATAGGATTAGATACACGGCTCAGCAGACAGTATCATACAAGATAGGATTAGATACACGCTAAGCAGACAGTATCACACAGGGGAGTATTAGATACACGGCTCAGCACACAGTATCACACAAGATAGGATTAGATACACGGCTCAGCAGACAGTATCACACAGATTAGGATTAGATACACGGGTCAGCAGACAGTATCACACAGATTAGGATTAGATACACGGGTCAGCAGACAGTATCACACAGGATAGAATTAGATACACGGCTCAGCGCAGTATAGTGATAAATACAAGGTCTGATGTCCTGATGAGGAGCTACAGTGAGAGGCAGGGTCGGAGCAGCACAGAGCGCCTCCCCCATCCCCCCTCTGTTACCTCTCTGCAGCTCCTGATAAGGCTACTTTCACACTAGCGTCGTCGTGTGACGTACGTCGCAATGCGTCGTTTGGAGAAAAAACGCATCCTGAAAAGTTGTCTGCAGGATGCGCTTTTTCTCCATAGACTTGCATTATCGACGCATTGCGACGTATGGCCACATGTCGCATCCGTCTTGCGACAGATGCGTTGTGTTTTGGCGGACCGTTCGCACAAAAAAAGTTCCATGTAGCGTTTTTTGTGCGTCGCGTCCGCCATTTTTGACCACGCATGCATGGGCTGCCATATTTGCAGAGTGTAAGTGGCGTGCTGGGACTCTTACACTCCTGCAAAGGAAAATGGCGGCGACCGGTGGCTGCAAAAATAATTAATAATAAAAAAGATATTAAAGTTAAAAAAAATAATTTTGTATTAAAAATAATTGTTTATATAAACAATCATTTTAAATACAAAAGCAAAATTGCGGCACCTTCCCTTTAATTGGATAAAAAGTCATGGGGAGACGCAACAATGTGACACACAAAATCATACACAGTAATCTGCAAAGGGCTCACAGAGCCAGATAAGCAAACATAATCAGAAGTTCTAATTCATATTATATAAAAGTACTACATGTATCCCACACTGTTTAGATACATCCAACTATGCACTGAATCAATGGGACAGGAGGATGACTAAATATAGGACTGTATACAACCTGCAATATGGCGTAGGTAAGAACCTCATTGCTTAGGCTAGGTTCACATTGCGTTAGGGCAATCCGTTTAGCGCTAGCGCTAGCGGATTGCGCTAACGCATTGTATTTGTAGGGGCCGCACTTAGGGGTCGCGCTAACGTCCCCGCTCTCGCAGATCCCTGATCTGCGAGAGTGGGGAACGGACCTCGGGCGCGCCGCGGACGCTGCAAGCAGCGTCCGAGGCGCGCCACAAAAGAACGGCACATCGCTAGCGCGAGCCGAAGAAGGCATGCGCTAGCGATGCGCTTCAGGCTGAAACAACATTGCTGTCAATGGGTGCGCTAACGGACCCGTTGCACGGCGTTAATTGCGACATTTTCACCGTGCAACGCTGTCCGTTAGCGATCACCCACTAACGCAATGTGAACCTAGCCTTACAAGTGTTTTTGTAGCAAATACCAACATAGCCCGAATCTCACATAATCAAATAGTAAAGTGCGTGACCATCTGCACAGAAGCAGGCATAGAACAATGTTGGAAATAAAATAGAATGGAGTATTGAGGTATAGTACCTGGAAGGTAACACCAACAGGGCCTTACTGGATCCGTTTGTCTGCCCCAACGTACGTTTCGGATGGCACCTTCGTCAAGGGGCATGGCACACAAAGGAAATGGAGTTTAAAAAGAGTGCGCGCCAGAAGTCCATGGCAATATCACTTCCGGCGTGCACAATTAAGTGTCTCCCTGGTGATTCTAGATGATGGAAAAGTGTTCACTTTTAATTCTGGGCATTGAGAGCACCAAAAAAATGGGCAACCTAGAAGACCATAGAATGGCTTGTCTCGCAGAGCACTTCTGAGAAGTTAATGGTTGGCATTCGCTAAGGTAGATGCCTGCAGTGGATCTTGATGATTTACCAAAGTGCATAAAGAATGGCAGAACATTTCTCAGACAACGATTAATAGCATCATCGATATCATGCCAAGGTGTATAAGTGCGGGGTTTATGGTCGTGGAGCTCATACTCAGTACTGAATAAACCAAGATGTTTTGAAAATATTGTTTCCATATTTTTATCACTTGCACATCATTAACAAGTCTATCTATCCTGTGATTGTCCTAATTCCATGATTTTTCCTTCTTAAGGAATGTATTTATATAATGCTTGATAAAGGCTGCATTGACACAGCTAAAACTTTGCATTTCCGATAAATAAAATAACTTATCTTCTTCTGATCCATACAAGCGTTGACTCTTCCTTTGTTCTTGATATATATTTATTTCTTCAGTTACTCAGTGACCGGGCTTTAAAGGGAACCTGTCACCTGAATTTGGCGGAACCGGTTTTGGGTCATATGGGCGGGGTTTTCGGGTGTTTGATTCACCCTTTCCTTACCCGCTGGCTGCATGCTGGCCGCAATATTGGATTGAAGTTCATTCTCTGTCCTCCGGAGTACACGCCTGCGCAAGGCAAGGCAAGGCAAGGCAAGGCAATCTTGCCTTGCGCTGGTGTGTACTCCGGAGGACAGAGAATGAACTTCAATCCAATATTGCGGCCAGCATGCAGCCAGCGGGTAAGGAAAGGGTGAATCAAACACCCGAAAACCCCGCCCATATGACCCAAAACCGGTCCCGCCAAATTCAGGTGACAGGTTCCCTTGAAAAGAACATGTCACCAGAAAACAAAACACTATTAACCTGCAGCGGGGGTTAATCTGCAGGTTAATAGCATTATTAACCTGCCCAGTGCCTGCACTTAGCCGAATGCTGTGATGAGAAAATGAACTTTATTCTCCTTGCAAAGTTCAGGTTCCAGTCATGGGGGCGGTGCCGGCACAGGTTCAGTCACAGCTCTGATTATAGAGAGCGGTGGCTGTAACTATGCCCCCGGCCCTGACTGACAGCAGGACCCAATGCGGAGCCAGTGTCAGCGCTGGAGGTGCGATTACAGCTGCCACTCTCCATACTCAGAGCGGTGACTGAACCAGTGCTGGCAGTGCCCCGTGACTGAAACTGGAACGTGGTTATCAGGAATAAAGTTAATCTTCTCCCCGCTAAGTGCGGGTGCTGAACAGGTTAATAATGCTATTAATCTGCAGATTAGCCCCATATCAGCAGATTAGTAGCGTCTTTCTGGTGACAGATTCCCTTTAATTTGTTAAATAACTAGAAATAGGCCCGAAGCTATCGCATCGGGAGTGCGGTGAAATTAACATCAGCTGCACAAGTAAAACATAGACATCACCGCTATTCCCCACTCAGGGAACAGCCCTCCCCCCAGGGAAGCCTACTCGAAACGCGCGTTGGGTCTGCGTGGTGTGACCGGTTACAAGGACCTATTTGGGTGAGACTTTTTCTATGTGCTAGATTTGGACTATTTATGTTTTGGGCGTTAATGGGGTTACAGCTATGATGGCAATAGGTTTTAACTTAAGGTACCTTCACACGAAACGACTTTGTAACGATATCGCTAGCGATCCGTGACGTTGCAGCATCCTCGCTAGCGATATCGTTTAGTTTGACACGCAGCAGCGATCAGGATCCTGCTGTGATGTCGCTGGTCGCTGAATAAAGTCCAGAACTTTATTTGGTCGTCCGATCGCTGTGTATCGTTGTGTTTGAAAGCAAAAGCAACGATACCAGCGATGTTTTACACTGGTAAAACGCTTAGCAACCCGATGTTTACCCTGGTTACCCGGGGACTTCGGCATCGTTGGTCGCTGGAGAGCTGTCTGTGTGACAGCTCCCCAGCGATCAAACAGCGACGCTGCAGCGATCGGCATCGTTGTCGCTATCGCTGCAGCATCGCTTCGTGTGAAGGTACCTTTACCCTAGTTACACCCATTGTGTTATATCAACTTTCCAGTACTGTGACAGTGATGCTATATTTATTTATATATTTACATAATATTATTGCATTATGGGGATTTTTATGGTCTCTGAATTCCTGGTCATTATATACATGTAATTGTGTCGGATCTTTTTTTGTCTTGTGTCCTTCACTGTGATAATTTTTTGTCCATATAATCTTTTTTAATAATATTGTGTATATCGTATATTTTATGAGTAATTAATAAAATATTTGATACATTTTATATGGGTGGTTTGTACGCCTTCTGTTTTTTGTATATAGCTATATTTTGGAGTATACCTGGTGACTGTTTTAAACAGTGCTGATTTAATTGATTTAACTTATTTTATTCAGTTTTTTTTTAATTTATATTCCCCACGCAGGCGCAGTAACAGCCTCGTCGTTACCGCGCATGAGCCGGTAGAGTGGGTAGAGCGCGCAGTTGACACCACTACCTTATGGGATTCAGGGACAGTGGCCGGAAGTCCCAACGGGCGATTATATATATAGATAATTCCAGACCATTTATTTTTGCTTTTGACTCTATGCATTTCAATACAATACAGTTTTTATATTTTTGGACATGATTGTATGAGGCAGTGTTTATATGGTAGAAATTGTATTTCTCTACTCTGCTTGCTGATGCATAAAAATTAGTGATGAGCGAGTATACTCATCGGTTTTCCCGAGCATGCTTAGGTGGTCTCCAAGTATTTTGGTGTGCTTGGGATTTAGTTTATGTTGACGCGGCTGCATGATTTGCAGCTGGTAGATAGCTTGAATACAGGTGGGGATTTCCTAACAAACAGGCAACCCTAGCATGTATTCAAGCTGTCTAGCAGCTGCAAATCATGCAGCTGCGTCGACATAAACTAAATCTCCAAGCATGCCGAAATACTCGGAGACCACCCGCGCAACGAGTTTTTCTCACTCATCGTTAATAAAAATGACTGTGTACTGTAACCCCTTCACGACCTTTAGTTTACATACATCCAGGATGGAAAATACTTATGGATACGTGTAAGCAATTTTGAGTGCACAGGAGCTGCGCGCACACGATCACCGCTGGGTGATCAGCTGGTATCACAGCTGACATTAGGCACCCACTGCCAGGAGTGGTGCTGGCACCGCTTCTGGCAGATTAACCACCTACATGCAGCAATGAAAATCAATCACAGAATTTAGAAGGCAAGCAAAGGGAGGGAGCAGTGCATCATCTAAGTAGCTTGTGTCAGTGCAGCACTGACAGTTGCATGGCATGGCAATGCTCCTGCATTGCAATGCTTTGTAATTGTGTTCAAAGTGCTGAAAGGGAAAGTCTCATAGAGAGAGTGGGTAAAAAAGTTGTAAAAAATATTGTAAAAATATTATTTAAAAAAATCACAAAATGATAAAAAATATATATACATATATGTATTGTACCGATAAATGCAAATTTTTATGAAAAAAATAAATAAAAAAGTATACATATTTGGAATGTCTGTAACAACCCACCCTATATAAATGTCTCACTAGTGAACCCCTTCAGTGAACATGGTAAAAATAAAAGTGACAAAAGGCAATGCTTTATCATCTTACCGCCGAACAAAAAGTGGAATAAAACGCGATCAAAAAGATGAATGTAAGTAAAAATGGTATTGCTGAAAATGTCATCTTGTCCCACAAAAAAAGCCATCACACAGCTCCATCAGTCGAAAAATAAAACAAGTTATATCTCTCAAATTAAAGCGATGCAAAAAAATTCTATAAAATAGTTTTTATTGTGTAAAAGCATTAAAACATAAAAAAGATATAAATGTGGTATTGTTGCAATTGTACTGACCCAAAGAATAAAGCTGCCTTATCAATTTTACCAAACGTGAAGCAGCATTCAATAAAAACTACTCCTGAATTGCTGCCTCCCAAAAATCAGTATAGAAAGTGATCAAAAAAGTCATGTAACCAAAAATGGTACCAATAAAAACATCTCAACTCATTCCGCAAAAAACAAGGCCTAAGGCTGGTTTCACATTTGCGTTTTTTGCCGCTGCGTTTTAGCGCAAAAAACGCATGCGTTTTTTTTCCTATATTTAACATTAAAAACGCATGCATTTTTTTTGTATGCGTTTTGCCACGTTTGACGACGCATGCGTCTTTTCTATGCTTGGGTTTGGTTGCAGAAATGCAACATGTAGTAATTTCTAGAGGCGTTTTTTTGCCGCCAAAAAACGCATGCGGTTTTTGCGGCAAAAAAACGTATTGCTGTCTATGTAAACGCATGCGTTTTTAAGCACATGCGTTTGGTTGTGTTTTAAATGCATGCGTTTCAATAGAAAAAAACAAGAATACACACTGATAAGCCACCCCCAACCATCAAGGTGATAAAGGGATCCAAACCCTAACCCTACCCCTACCCCTAACCCTAACCCTGATAAGCCACCCCCCACCATCAAGGTGATAAAGGGATCCAAACCCTAACCCTAACCCTGATAAGCCACCCCTCACCATCAAGGTGATAAAGGGATCCTAACCCTAACCCTAACCCTGATAAGCCACCCCCCACCATCAAGGTGATAAAGGGATCCAAACCCTAACCCTACCCCTAACCATAACCCTAACCCTAGGGATCCTAACCCTAACCCTAACCCTAGGGATCCTAACCCTAACCCTAACCATAGGATCCTGCCTGTAAGGCTCGAGGTCATATGAGGACATCCAGCAGAGGGCGCATCATGAAGGTAACTACAGGTCATTGACCTACATTACATTCATTCCCCGGGGTTTTACAGGCACGAGCACAGCTGCATTATAGCAGAGCTCCTGCCTGTAAAATATTTTAACCCCTTCAGATCGATTTACATCATGGGACGTTACAGATCTACGGAAGGTATGTATATTGTTGGTTTATTATTTTTAATTTGTTACAGAACGAGGGTCTTCAGCTGGATTAAGAGAATAATAAAATATTACAACAACCTGTGTGTTTATTTCATTAAAATACTTTGCAATATTGTGTGTGTGTTTTTTTTTAACCATTTCATACAATTGGATTAATAATGGATAGGTGTCATAATTGACGCCTCTCCATTATTAATCTGGCTTAATGTCACCTTACAATAGCAAGGTGACATTAACCCTTCATTACCCCATATCCCACCGCTACACGGGAGTGGGAAGAGAGTGGCCAAGTGCCAGAATAGGCGCATCTTCCAGATGTGCCTTTTCTGGGGTGGCTGGGGGCAGATGTTTTTAGCCAGGGGGGGCCAATAACCGTGGACCCTCTCCAGGCTATTAATATCTGCCCTCAGTCACTGGCTTTACCACTCTGGCGGAGAAAATTGCGCGGGAGACCACGCAAATTTTTTCTGCGATTTAACCCTTAAATTTAATAGCTACATCGCCGAAATTTTGCACATACACACTACTAACATTAGTAGTGTGGAATATGCAAAAAAAAAGGGGGATATGGCATGGTACTGTATGTAAACCATGTCTCATATCATGTCGGGTTTAGGCAGGAGAAATGAAAAGCCGGCAATTGAATTACCGGCTTTTCTGCTATATCGCGCTGAAGTAAATATAAATATAGTTATATATATATATTTGTGTCTCAATGACATATATATATATTTATATATATATATATTTATATATATAAAAAATGAAACCCGACTTTGGAGCGAAGATCGCCGACCGCCGACCCGATCCCGAGATCGGGTCGGGTTTCACGAAACCCGACTTTGCCAAAAATCGGCGACTTTTGAAATTGGCCGATCTGTTTCGCTCAACCCTAATCCTAACGCTAACCCTAACCCTAACCCTAACCCTACCCCTAACCCTAACCCTACCCCTAACCCTACCCCTAACCCCAACCCTAGCTATTTCTATTTATAGTGGGTTTTCTAGATGATTTTGATGATTGGCAGCTGTCACACACTTCTCAGCATGCGTTTCAAAAACGCCGCTTTTTTTAACGCATGAAAAAACGCATGCGTCTAAAAAACGCAGCGTTTGCACGCGTTTACATGCGTTTTTTTCACCACCTGCGTTTGCGTTTTAAATGCTGCATTTTTAAACGCAAATGTGAAACTAGCCTTACATGACTCTATCTGCAGAAATATGGAGAAATTATAGCTCTCAAAATCAGGTGATGCAAAAACTATTTTTTGCAAAAAAAAATCATCATTTAGCATCCACATGTTTGGCATTTCTGTAGCGATGACAGCCTGCCTAATTTATGGGTATGTGAGCTGGGAAGTATCAGGTACTGGGCACTACAACGTACTAGTGATTATAGCGTACTGGGAATTACAACATACTGGGGACTGCAATGGAAGTTTGCAATTTTCACTCAGCAACATCTACAACTGCTTATCAAAATCGTGACACCAGTAGAAAAATTCCCAAAAAGGCATCATTTCCAAAATGGGATCACTTGAAGGAGGATTCCGCAAACTATTCTATGAAAATATTTTCTTCAGAGGGCAAATAGCACTCCCTCCCTCCCAAGTTTTGCCGTATGGCTTAGCGGTACTGTTTAGCCACATATGGGATATTTTCACTATAAGCAAAAGTTGTAGGACAAATTTTGGTGCTATTTTTACTCACTTCCCTGTGTGGAAATGTAAAATCAATCATGTAAAAAAACAAAATTTTGATGGTAAAATTGTAATTATTTTTTCTTCACTGCCCAATGGTATCAAATTCTGTGACACAAAAATGGTGTCAATATGACCACTGCACCCGTAGATAAATTCATTGAGAGGTGCAGTTTGTAAAATGGGGTCACTTATGAGGGGTTCTGCTGTTCTGCAGCTCGGGGGCTCTCCCAGGGAGTCATGGCACCTGTAAACTATAACAGTAAAATCTTCTCTATAATATAGCACTCTTTCCTTTCTGAACTTTGTACTATGCCTGAAATTTTTTTTCCAATGACATGTAGTGTATTGGCACACTCAGGAGAAATTTTTACAACAAACTTAGGTGCACTTTTTTAATATTAGGTCTTAGAAAAGTTATAAACTTGGGGATAAAACATTTTAGTAGTAAAAATGTAACTATTCTTTGTTCACGGCCCAAAGGTATAAAATTGCGTGGATGCACATGTGGTGTAAATATGATCACTGCATCACTAGATGAATTCAATGGGGGATGTAGCTTGCAAAATTAGGCCATATATGGGTGTGTTCTTCTGTTCTGGCACCTTAGTGGTTCTGCCAATGTGACATGGTACCCTCAATCCATTCTAGCAAAATATGAACTCCAATATGGCGCTTATTTCCTTCTGAGCTTTGCACTGTGCCTAAAAAGTAGTTTTTGACCACATATGGGGTGTCGGTGTACTCAGAAGAATTTGAGCACAAATTTTAGGGTACATTTTCTCTTGCTATCCTTGTGAAAATGAAAACATTTTGGGCTAAAACAACATTTTTGTGAGAATTTTTTTTTCATTTTCACAGATCAACATAAAATTCTGTAAATCACCTAGGGGTTCAAGCCACTCACCAAACATCTAGATAAAGTTCCTGAGGGGGTCTAGTTTCCAAACTATGGTCACTTATGGGGGGTTACACTTTTTAGGCATATCAGGGGCTCTTCAAATGCCCGAAGACTATTCCATCAAAATCTGCCTTCCATTTCTTTATTCTTTCCTTTCTTAGCCCTGATGTGCACGCCAATGGAAGTTTTCCCACACAGAATTCAGGAAAAATTGCACAACAAATTTTGGGTTTCATTTTCTACTGTTACCCATGTGAAAATAAAAAATTGGGGCTAAAATAACATTTTTGTAGTAAAAATATGATTTATTTTTACAGCTCAACGTTATAAAGTTTTGTGAAGCACCTTGGGGTTCAAGGTGCTCATCACACATTTAGATGCATTCTTTGATTGGTTTAGTTTCCAGAATGGGGTCACTTGTGGGGGATTTACACTGTTTAGGCATATCAAAGCTCTAAAAACGTGACATGGTGTCCACTAATTTTTCAAGCAAATTTTGTGTTCAAAGAGTCAAATGCTGCTCCTTCCCTTCTGATCCCTGCCGTGCACTCAAACAGTAGTTTTCCCTCACATATGGGGGACCTGCGTACTCAGGAGAGTACAACAATTCATGTGGTCCAATTTCTACTGTTACCATTGTGAAAATAAAAAAATAAGCTAAAATACAATTTTTGTGATTTTATTTTCACAGCTTAATGTTATAAACTTCTGTGAAGCACCTGAGGGTTCAAGGTGCTCACTACAAATCTAGATACATTCCTTTAGAGGCCTAGTTTCCAAAATAGGGTCAATTTTGGGGGGGTTTCCACTGTTTAGGCATATCAAGGGCTCCCTAAACGTGACATGAGTCAGCTAAGGATCCAAGCCAATTTTGCATTCAAAAAGTCAAAAGGCTCTCCTTCCTTTTCGAGCCACGCCATGCACACAAACAGTACTTTTTTCCCCACAAAGTATCAGCAAGCTCAGGTGTAATTGCAAAGCAAATTTTGGGGTCCATTTTCTCCTGTTATCCTTGTAAAAATAAAGAAATTTCGGTCTAAGATAAAATTTTTGTGAAAAAAAGTTAAATGTTACTTCTTTCCTTCCACATTGCAAAAATTCCTTTGAAGCACCTGAAGTGTTAATAAACTTCTAGAACCTTTATGGGTGCAATTTTTAGAATGGTGTCAATTTTGGGTACTTTCTGTCATATAGGCCCCTGAAAGTTACTTCAAATGTGATGTGGTCACTAAAAAAAAATATTATTTTTTTACATTTTGTTGATAAAATAAGAAATTGCAGGTTAATTTTTAATGCTTCTAACTTCCTAGCAAAAAAAAATTGTGTTTCAAAAATCCTGACAATTTGCATATTAAATTTCCCAGAGGAGCATTGCATGGCGAATAAGCCTCCTTACCTTGACAAGCCAGAGCTGGTATGTCACTCTCCACAAGGAGAAACCTTAGACCTCAGTCCATAGCCTCTCACCTAGCCAAATCACGTATCATGCTTCGTACTGATGAGGGCCAAAAGCCCAAAACACCATGTCTGCGAATTGAGATACTGATTTGGCTATTTATCCTAAGTCATATTGCAAGACTCATTAAAGAGTTGATTGTTACTTGTAGGATCGCTAGTTCCAACAGGTGGCGCTATAGAGTTCAAGTCCTCTTTTTCGCTGAAGAGGCAATTTGCATATTAAATTTCCCAGAGGAGCACTGCACGGTGAATAAGCCTCCTTATCTTGACAAGCCAGAGGTGGTGTCATGCAGCGCTCGCCCCCGGCTTCTGCAGCTCGCCGGGTGCGCGTGCGCGGCGCATTCAGCTCTGCGCGTGCTGTTGTGAATTTGCTTTTTGCTCCCTCTAGTGGTTACTAGTTTTTTGACTCTGGTTTTTCTGTCATTCCTTTTATCCGCACCTGGGTCGTTAGTTAGGGGTGTTGCTATATAAGCTCCCTGGACCTTCAGTTCAATGCCTGGCAACGTAGTTATCAGAGCTAGTCTGCTGTGCTCTTGTCTACTGATCCTGGTTCCAGTTATATCAGCTAAGTCTGCCTTTTGCTTTTTGCTATTTGTTTTGGTTTTGTATTTTTGTCCAGCTTGTTCCAAATCTATATCCTGACCTTTGCTGGAAGCTCTAGGGGGGCTGGTGTTCTCCCCCCGGACCGTTAGACGGTTCGGGGGTTCTTGAATTTCCAGTGTGGATTTTGATAGGGTTTTTGTTGACCATATAAGTTACCTTTCTTTATTCTGCTATCAGTAAGCGGGCCTCTCTGTGCTAAACCTGATTCATTTCTGTGTTTGTCATTTCCTCTTACCTCACCGTCATTATTTGTGGGGGGCTTCTATCCAGCTTTGGGGTCCCCTTCTCTGGAGGCAAGAAAGGTCTTTGTTTTCCTCTACTAGGGGTAGCTAGATTCTCCGGCTGGCGCGTGTCATCTAGAATCAACGTAGGAATGATCCCCGGCTACTTCTAGTGTTGGCGTTAGGAGTAGATATATGGTCAACCCAGTTACCACTGCCCTATGAGCTGGATTTTTGTATTCTGCAGACTTCCACGTTCCTCTGAGACCCTCGCCATTGGGGTCATAACAGTTTGCCAGGCCAGTATTAAATGTTTAATGCATTGCAGAAGAAGGATTATAAGAAAGAAGATTCTGAGTTTTTTTTTTTTTTTTTCTTCTTCCCCTTTACTTCAGAGTGGCTATGCTTGCTGCAGACATGAATGTCCAGACCTTGATTACAAGTGTGGACCAGCTGGCTACTCGTGTGCAGGGCATACAAGACTATGTTATCAGAAATCCTAGGTCAGAACCTAAAATACCGATTCCTGAACTGTTTTCCGGAGACAGGTTTAAGTTTAGGAATTTCGTGAATAATTGTAAATTGTTTTTGTCCCTGAGACCCTGTTCATCTGGAGATTCTGCTCAGCAAGTAAAAATTGTTATTTCGTTCTTACGGGGCGACCCTCAGGATTGGGCTTTTTCGCTGGCGCCAGGAGATCCGGCATTGGCTGATCTTGATGCGTTTTTTCTGGTGCTCGGTTTACTTTATGAGGAACCCAATCTTGAGATTCAGGCAGAAAAGGCCTTGCTGGCTATGTCTCAGGGGCAGGACGAGGCTGAAGTGTATTGCCAAAAATTTCGGAAATGGTCCGTGCTGACACATTGGAACGAGTGTGCACTGGCCGCTAATTTTAGAAATGGCCTTTCTGAAGCCATTAAGAATGTTATGGTGGGTTTTCCCATTCCCACAGGTCTGAATGATACTATGGCACTGGCTATTCAAATTGACCGGCGGTTGCGGGAGCGCAAAACCGCAAATTCCCTCATGGTGTTGTCTGAACAGACACCTAATTCGGTGCAATGTGATAGAAAAACCGCAAATTCCCTCATGGTGTTGTCTGAACAGACACCTGATTTAATGCAATGTGATAGAATCCTGACTAGAAATGAGCGGAAAATTCATAGACGCCGGAATGGCTTGTGCTACTACTGTGGTGATTCTACACATGTTATCTCAGCATGCTCTAAACGTATAGCTAAGGTTGTTAGTCCTGTCACCGTTGGTAATTTGCAACCTAAATTTATTCTGTCTGTAACTTTGATTTGCTCACTGTCATCTTATCCTGTCATGGCGTTTGTAGATTCAGGTGCTGCCCTGAGTCTCATGGATCTCTCATTTGCTAAGCGCTGTGGTTTTGCTCTTGAACCATTGGAAAATCCTATTCCTCTTAGGGGTATTGATGCTACACCATTGGCAGCAAATAAACCGCAGTATTGGACACAGGTTACCATGTGCATGACTCCTGAACACCGCGAGGTGATACGTTTCCTGGTTTTACATAAAATGCATGATTTGGTTGTTTTAGGGCTGCCATGGTTACAGACCCATAATCCAGTCCTGGACTGGAAGGCTATGTCAGTCTCAAGTTGGGGCTGTCGTGGTATTCATGGGGATTCCCTGCCTGTGTCTATTGCTTCTTCTACGCCTTCGGAAGTTCCGGAGTATTTGTCTGATTATCAGGATGTCTTCAGTGAGTCTGAGTCCAGTGCACTGCCTCCTCATAGGGACTGTGACTGTGCTATAGATTTGATCCCAGGCAGTAAGTTTCCTAAGGGAAGACTGTTTAATCTGTCGGTACCTGAACATACCGCTATGCGTTCATATATCAAGGAGTCTCTGGAGAAAGGACATATTCGTCCGTCTTCTTCCCCTCTTGGTGCGGGATTCTTTTTTGTGGCAAAAAAGGACGGATCTTTGAGACCTTGTATTGATTATCGGCTTTTAAATAAGATCACTGTCAAATTTCAGTATCCTTTACCGCTGTTGTCTGACTTGTTTGCCCGGATTAAGGGTGCCAAGTGGTTCACCAAGATAGACCTTCGTGGTGCGTACAACCTTGTGCGCATTAAGCAAGGTGATGAATGGAAAACCGCATTCAATACGCCCGAAGGTCATTTTGAGTACTTGGTGATGCCTTTTGGGCTCTCCAATGCGCCTTCAGTTTTTCAGTCCTTTATGCATGACATTTTCCGGAAGTATCTGGATAAATTTTTGATTGTTTATCTGGATGATATTTTGGTTTTTTCTGATAATTGGGATTCGCATGTGGAGCAGGTCAGGTTGGTCTTTAAAATTTTGCGTGAAAATTCTTTGTTTGTCAAGGGCTCAAAGTGTCTCTTTGGTGTACAGAAGGTTCCCTTTTTGGGGTTCATTTTTTCCCCTTCTGCTGTGGAGATGGACCCAGTCAAGGTCCGAGCTATTCTTGATTGGACTCAGCCCTCGTCAGTTAAGAGTCTTCAGAAGTTCTTGGGCTTCGCTAACTTCTACCGTCGTTTTATTGCTAATTTTTCTAGCATTGTGAAACCTTTGACGGATATGACCAAGAAGGGCTCCGATGTAGCTAACTGGGCTCCTGCTGCCGTGGAGGCTTTCCAGGAGTTGAAACGCCGGTTTACTTCGGCGCCTGTTTTGTGCCAGCCTGACGTCTCACTTCCCTTTCAGGTTGAGGTGGATGCTTCGGAGATTGGGGCAGGGGCCGTTTTGTCGCAGAGAGGCCCTGGTTGCTCTGTTATGAAACCTTGTGCCTTTTTCTCTAGGAAGTTTTCGCCTGCCGAGCGAAATTATGATGTGGGCAATCGGGAGTTGTTGGCCATGAAATGGGCATTTGAGGAGTGGCGTCATTGGCTCGAGGGTGCTAAACATCGTGTGGTGGTCTTGACTGATCACAAAAATCTGATGTATCTCGAGTCTGCTAAACGCCTTAATCCGAGACAGGCCCGCTGGTCATTGTTTTTCTCCCGCTTTGATTTTGTTGTCTCGTATTTACCAGGTTCAAAGAATGTGAAGGCCGATGCTCTTTCTAGGAGCTTTGTGCCCGATGCTCCTGGAGTCGCTGATCCTGTTGGTATTCTTAAAGATGGAGTTATCTTGTCAGCTATTTCTCCGGATCTGCGACGTGTGTTGCAGAGATTTCAGGCTGATAGGCCTGAGTCTTGTCCACCTGACAGACTGTTTGTCCCGGATAAGTGGACCAGCAGAGTCATTTCCGAGGTTCATTCCTCGGTGTTGGCAGGTCACCTGGGAATTTTTGGCACCAGAGATCTGGTGGCCAGGTCCTTTTGGTGGCCTTCCTTGTCAAGGGATGTGCGGTCATTTGTGCAGTCCTGTGGGACTTGTGCTCGAGCTAAGCCTTGCTGTTCTCGTGCCAGCGGTTTGCTCTTGCCCTTGCCTGTCCCGAAGAGACCTTGGACACATATCTCCATGGATTTCATTTCTGATCTTCCGCTATCTCAGGGCATGTCCGTTATCTGGGTGATATGTGATCGCTTCTCCAAGATGGTCCATTTGGTTCCTTTGCCTAAGCTGCCTTCCTCTTCCGATCTGGTTCCTGTGTTTTTCCAGAACGTGGTTCGTTTGCACGGCATCCCTGAGAATATTGTGTCAGACAGAGGATCCCAGTTCGTTTCCAGGTTCTGGCGATCCTTTTGTAGTAGGATGGGCATTGATTTGTCGTTTTCGTCTGCTTTCCACCCTCAGACTAATGGACAGACGGAGCGAACCAATCAGACTTTGGAGGCTTATTTGAGGTGTTTTGTCTCTGCTGATCAGGACGATTGGGTGACATTCTTGCCGTTGGCTGAGTTTGCCCTTAATAATCGGGCTAGTTCCGCCACCTTGGTTTCGCCTTTTTTCTGCAACTCTGGTTTCCATCCTCGCTTTTCTTCGGGTCATGTGGAGCCTTCTGACTGTCCTGGGGTGGATTCTGTGGTGGATAGGTTGCAGCAGATCTGGAATCATGTGGTGGACAACTTGAAGTTGTCACAGGAGAAGGCTCAGCGCTTTGCCAACCGCCGCCGCGGTGTGGGTCCCCGACTACGCGTTGGGGATTTGGTATGGCTTTCTTCCCGCTTTGTTCCTATGAAGGTCTCCTCTCCCAAATTTAAACCTCGTTTTATTGGGCCTTACAAGATATTGGAAATCCTTAATCCTGTATCTTTTCGTCTGGATCTTCCTGTGTCGTTTGCTATTCACAATGTATTTCATAGGTCCTTGTTGCGGCGGTACATTGTGCCTGTAGTTCCTTCTGCTGAGCCTCCTGCTCCGGTGTTGGTTGAGGGCGAGTTGGAGTACGTGGTGGAGAAGATCTTGGATTCTCGCCTCTCCAGGCGGAGGCTTCAGTACCTGGTCAAGTGGAAGGGCTATGGTCAGGAGGATAATTCCTGGGTGGTCGCCTCTGATGTTCATGCGGCCGATTTAGTTCGTGCCTTTCATGCCGCTCATCCTGATCGCCCTGGTGGTCGTGGTGAGGGTTCGGTGACCCCTCACTAAGGGGGGGGTACTGTTGTGAATTTGCTTTTTGCTCCCTCTAGTGGTTACTAGTTTTTTGACTCTGGTTTTTCTGTCATTCCTTTTATCCGCACCTGGGTCGTTAGTTAGGGGTGTTGCTATATAAGCTCCCTGGACCTTCAGTTCAATGCCTGGCAACGTAGTTATCAGAGCTAGTCTGCTGTGCTCTTGTCTACTGATCCTGGTTCCAGTTATATCAGCTAAGTCTGCCTTTTGCTTTTTGCTATTTGTTTTGGTTTTGTATTTTTGTCCAGCTTGTTCCAAATCTATATCCTGACCTTTGCTGGAAGCTCTAGGGGGGCTGGTGTTCTCCCCCCGGACCGTTAGACGGTTCGGGGGTTCTTGAATTTCCAGTGTGGATTTTGATAGGGTTTTTGTTGACCATATAAGTTACCTTTCTTTATTCTGCTATCAGTAAGCGGGCCTCTCTGTGCTAAACCTGATTCATTTCTGTGTTTGTCATTTCCTCTTACCTCACCGTCATTATTTGTGGGGGGCTTCTATCCAGCTTTGGGGTCCCCTTCTCTGGAGGCAAGAAAGGTCTTTGTTTTCCTCTACTAGGGGTAGCTAGATTCTCCGGCTGGCGCGTGTCATCTAGAATCAACGTAGGAATGATCCCCGGCTACTTCTAGTGTTGGCGTTAGGAGTAGATATATGGTCAACCCAGTTACCACTGCCCTATGAGCTGGATTTTTGTATTCTGCAGACTTCCACGTTCCTCTGAGACCCTCGCCATTGGGGTCATAACAGCGTGCGCACATCTGATTCCTCTGTTGGCGCTCCTTCCTGTCCTCTCCGTCATCCTGGAGGACTGTAACCCGGAAGTAGCTCTCACGCTGGTATATAAGCTGCTTCCTGCTGCTCCTCTGTGCCTGATGATCATTTGTGTTTACAAGTGCTTCTGGTCACCTGTGGTCTCTGTGCATTCCTAGCTCTCTGACCTTGGGACTCCTCTTTCCTCTGCAGTACCAGCCTGATTTTCCTGTGTTCCTGCTTTGTTCCTTCAGTTCCTGTTTCTCTGCGGTACCTGCCCGGCTCCTTTACCATTTCCTTGCTCCCGTCAGCCTCTGTGTCTCCATATTGTCTCGTCAGCCTCCGTGTCTTTGTAGTATTCCCATCTTCTCCCTCGTCTCAGTAGTTCCTTGCCATTCCCTCTGTTTCCTCCGCTGTTTCCTTCGGTCCCTGTGTTCCTGCAGTGTACCCTTCTTATCTCAGTCGACCCTCCAGCTTCCGTGGCGATAGTCCCTCACGGGCCTGCCCCTAACGCTCCCTGTATAGGGGGCGGTCCACCTGGTCAGCTCGTCCGAGAGGGGTTCGTCGTCACGGTCCAGTGGGTCCACTCTCCGTTGTCCCTGTTTGAATCCACTCTCTCCAATGGGACTGCACTCGGATGACATCTGAGTGCAGCCTGATTCTTACAGCATCACAGTATCATCAGGCCATGGACCCCGCTGGAGCTTCCGCTACTCAAAAAGACTTACTCTTTTTGCGTGAAAACCAGACTAGGATCATGTCGTTTTTAAAAAATATAGAGTCTCGCCTAGCGGCTTTACAGCCTTCTGATCCTGGTATTGCTCCGCAGTTGGTTGCCCTTCAGCTGGAGCTAGGTCTACAATGGGACACTCAGTCCCATATTTCAAATTTTTTGGCCTCTATTAATGATCGGCTTCTCGCCCTCCAGAATGTGGCCTCGGTCTCCACTCCTGTCTCTGCGCCACAACCCTCGCCCCGACTTGCTAGACCTCCTCGGTATGGTGGGGATCCTAAAGCGTGCCGCGGCTTTCTTATTCAATGCCAGTTGCATTTTGAATTGTCTCCGCTACTTTTTCCCACCGATCGAGCTAAGGTTGTTTTTATAGTATCCCATTTGGAGGGTGAGGCTTTGGCGTGGGTTAATCCCCTCTGGGAGCGTAATGATCCTTTGGTCTCCCAACTCAATCCGTTCCTGGATACCTTCCGCAAGGTTTTTGATGAACCTGGACGTCTGGTCTCTACCACAGAGTCCCTCTTTAACCTTAGCCAGGCCACTCTCTCTGTAGCTCAGTACGCCATCCGTTTCCGGACTCTGTCTTCAGACCTTGGGTGGAATAATGAGGCTTTGGTTGGAGCGTTTTGGCGTGGTTTGTCTTCACGGATTAAGGATGAGCTGGCAGGACGGGACACTCCCACCTCTTTGGATGATCTTATCTCCTTGGCCATACGCATTGATCTGCGCTTTCAGGAGCGCACTCGCGAGCTTGCCAGAGAAAAGAGACCTCTTCTCCAGACCACTATTGCTCGAGGGACTTCTTTTTCTCAAACAGCCCCGGTGGTTTCTTCATCTTCTCCTGAACCCATGCAGGTCGATCGCTTTGAGTCTTCCGAGCAGCGCCGCAAGGAGAGACTCGCACAAGGTCTCTGTTTTTACTGCGGTAGTGCCTCTCATCTCTTACGCGCCTGTCCTCAGAGGTCGGGAAACGCCTCCGCCTAGGACAGGTAAGAGAGGCCTTCCTAGGTGGTTATGACTCCTCTCCACCTCTGGTTTTGTCTGTTATTCTACATTTAGGTTCCCGTCACTTTTCTCTGGAGGCTTATGTTGATTCAGGAGCGGCTGGGAACTTTATTCAGCTCGAGGTTGTTAACAGGCTTGGGATACCTGTTAGACCCTTGGAGACTCCTAGACAAATAGCTTCCGTCGATGGTCAGCCTTTGCGGGAGACCGTCAACTTAGTTACGGAGGAAGTTGAACTTCAGATTGGAGCTCTTCATCGTGAGAAACTGGCCTTTTATGTTTTACCTTCATTGTCTCATTCTTTCCTTTTGGGTCTTCCTTGGCTGAGAGATCACGAACCCACTCTGGACTGGCGCACTGGAGATGTTTTACGGTGGGGACAGTCTTGTCTGAACAGGTGCCTGCTTCCAGTCAAGCCTGCGTCCTCCTTTCGGTCTGCTTCGGAATCCACGGGAATTCCTCCAGCCTATTGCGCCTTCTCGGATGTCTTTAACAAGAAGGAGGCGGAGATCTTGCCGCCGCACCGCTCTTATGACTGCCCGATAGACCTTGTTCCTGGTTCTACTCCACCTCGAGGACGTATTTACCCATTGTCTCCTACCGAAACTCAAGCCATGTCCGAATATATCCAAGAGAATCTGGCCAGAGGCTTCATTCGAAAGTCCTCCTCACCTGCAGGAGCTGGGTTCTTCTTCGTCAAGAAGAAGGACGGTTCTCTTCGCCCATGTATAGACTATCAGGGTCTCAACACTATCACGATCAAGAACAAGTACCCACTTCCTCTCATACCAGAACTCTTTGATCGTCTACGTGGAGCACGAATCTTTACCAAATTGGATCTCAGAGGAGCTTATAATTTGGTCCGTATCCGTTCCGGTGACGAGTGGAAGACTGCGTTTAATACCAGAGATGGTCATTATGAATATTTGGTTATGCCATTCGGTTTATGCAACGCACCCGCAGTCTTCCAGGAGTTTGTAAATGATGTTTTTCGGGATCTACTTTACACCTGTGTTGTAGTGTACTTGGACGATATCCTTGTGTTCTCTCCAGATCTGTCTACTCACAGAAGAGATGTACGGCAAGTACTTCAGCGTTTGAGAGAGAATCGGCTGTACGCAAAACTGGAAAAATGTGTCTTCGAACAGTCATCTCTTCCCTTCTTGGGTTTCATCATTTCCGACGCTGGTTTGTGTATGGATCCAGGAAAAGTTTCTGCCGTGCTCAACTGGCCACGTCCTCTTGGAGTGAAAGCAATTCAGCGATTTCTTGGATTTGCTAACTACTATCGGCAGTTTATCCCTCACTTTTCCTCTCTTTCTGCTCCAATCTCCTCCATGATTCGGAAGGGTGCCAATCCTCATCTATGGTCGTCTGAGGCCGAAGAGGCTTTCCGGTCCATCAAGCAGGCCTTCGCCTCCGCTCCTATTCTTCATCGTCCTGTGGCCAATAAACCCTTCATCCTTGAAGTAGATGCTTCTGCAATTGGAGCTGGAGCTGTGCTCTCGCAGAAATCCTCTTCTGGTCGTCTTGTGCCCTGTGGTTTTTTCTCTAAGATCTTCTCCTCCTCTGAAAAGAATTATTCTATCGGTGATAAAGAACTTTTGGCAATCAGGTTGGCATTGGAGGAGTGGCGGTACCTCTTGGAGGGGGCTTTACATCGTTTTGTAATTTACACAGATCACAAGAATCTGGCATATATCCGCTCTGCGCAAAGACTAAATCCTCGGCAGGCCAGGTGGGCCTTGTTTTTCGCCAGGTTTGACTTCGAACTTCGTTTCCTGCCAGGAGATAAAAACTCCAGAGCCGACGCTCTGTCTAGGTCATTCCAGGCGGTGGATATGGAGGAAGAACCTGCGCACATCATCGATCCTGCAAGAGTCATCACAGTTGCTCCTCTCTCTCTTTCCTCGTTGCCTCCGGGTAAGACCTTAGTTGCTGAAGAGAACAGAGAACGCGTCTTACTTTGGGGTCATGCCTCCAAATTAGCTGGACATGTTGGTCTCAAAAAAACCCTCCGTCTGATCTCTCGCTATTACTGGTGGCCTACGTTGTCCAAGGACGTCCAAAGTTTTGTCGCCTCTTGTCCCTCCTGTGCCAAGAATAAAATTCCCAGGCAGCTACCTTCCGGGCTTTTGCATCCTTTACCGGTACCCTCCACTCCGTGGCAACATTTATCGACGGACTTCATCACTGACCTGCCTTCTTCATCTGGTTGTACCGTCATCTTCGTGGTCATGGATCGTTTCTCCAAGATGGCTCATTTCATTGCACTACCTGGTTTGCCTTCTGCTCCCGAATTGGCAAAGATTTTTGTTCACCATATTTTTCGTCTTCATGGTCTTCCTTTACATATTGTTTCCGACCGAGGTGTTCAATTCACTGCCCGCTTCTGGAAATCTCTCTGCAAATCTATGAACATTTCGCTTGACTTTTCTTCGGCCTACCATCCGCAGTCCAATGGCCAGGTGGAACGTACTAATCAGACCTTGGTAACTTATCTCCGTCATTTTTCCAATTCCCATCAGAATGATTGGTCTGACTTGCTGCCATGGGCTGAGTTTTCTTACAATAACCATTCCAGCGAAGCTACTAACAAATCTCCATTTTTTATCGTCTACGGTCAACATCCTGGTCTTCCTCTTCCGGTTCCTCCTGTCTCTACTGTACCAGCGGCTGATCTTCTGTCTAGAGAGTTCTCCAGGGTCTGGCAGGAGACCAAGTCTGCCCTTGAGTTGGCTCAAGTCAGGATGAAGAGACATGCGGACAAAAGACGCCTCGATTCTCCTATATTCCATCCTGGGGACAAGGTTTGGGTTTCTTCTAAATTTATCCGTCTCAAAATTCCTTCACATAAGCTGGGTCCTCGCTATATCGGTCCATTCGAAGTTTTGTCTCGTATTAATGACGTTTCTTACAAACTTAAGTTGCCTGCCTCTCTGCGTATTTCTAATTCCTTTCATGTGTCTCTCCTTAAACCCGTAGTTTTTAATCAGTTTCATTCTTCTAACCTTTGTTCTCCTTCGCCTGTTTCCGAGGATGATGTCTTTGAAGTTAGGGACATTTTAGCCATGAAAAAACTTAGAGGGAGAACTTTGTTTTTGGTTGACTGGAAAGGTTTTGGTCCTGAGGAGAGGTCCTGGGAGCCTCGTGAGAACATTCAGGCCCCTCGCATTTTGTCCCGGTTTCTTTCAAGTCTTAAAAAGGAGGGGCGTAAAGACGGGGGTACTGTCATGCAGCGCTCGCCCCCGGCTTCTGCAGCTCGCCGGGTGCGCGTGCGCGGCGCATTCAGCTCTGCGCGTGCGCACATCTGATTCCTCTGTTGGCGCTCCTTCCTGTCCTCTCCGTCATCCTGGAGGACTGTAACCCGGAAGTAGCTCTCACGCTGGTATATAAGCTGCTTCCTGCTGCTCCTCTGTGCCTGATGATCATTTGTGTTTACAAGTGCTTCTGGTCACCTGTGGTCTCTGTGCATTCCTAGCTCTCTGACCTTGGGACTCCTCCTTCCTCTGCAGTACCAGCCTGATTTTCCTGTGTTCCTGCTTTGTTCCTTCAGTTCCTGTTTCTCTGCGGTACCTGCCCGGCTCCTTTACCATTTCCTTGCTCCCGTCAGCCTCTGTGTCTCCATATTGTCTCGTCAGCCTCCGTGTCTTTGTAGTATTCCCATCTTCTCCCTCGTCTCAGTAGTTCCTTGCCATTCCCTCTGTTTCCTCCGCTGTTTCCTTCGGTCCCTGTGTTCCTGCAGTGTACCCTTCTTATCTCAGTCGACCCTCCAGCTTCCGTGGCGAAAGTCCCTCACGGGCCTGCCCCTAACGCTCCCTGTATAGGGGGCGGTCCACCTGGTCAGCTCGTCCGAGAGGGGTTCGTCGTCACGGTCCAGTGGGTCCACTCTCCGTTGTCCCTGTTTGAATCCACTCTCTCCAATGGGACTGCACTCGGATGACATCTGAGTGCAGCCTGATTCTTACAGCATCACAGGTGGTATGTCACTCTCCACAAGGAGAAACCTTAGACCTCAGTCCAGAGCCTCTCACCTAGCCAAATCAGTTCTCATGCTTCGCACTGATGAGGGCCAACAGCCTGAAACACCGTGTCTGCAAATTGAGATACAGATTGGGCTATTTATCCTAAGTCATATTGCAAGACTCGTTAAAGGGTTGACTGTGACTTGTAGGATTGCTACTTCCAACAGGTGGCGCTAGAGTTCAAGTCCTCTTTTTTGCTGAAGAGGCAATTTGCATAAAAATTTTTGCACTTTTTTTACATTTACTGATTCTTTGCTTTTCAGCACCTCCAATTCCCATGTCTCTGGTCATAAAACAACTCCAAACTTTCCCAAAAGACTCAAATTGAGCTCATTGATGGCTCCCCAGTTTACTTATTCTGTAGCTAGCAATAGACTATAAGAGTGCTGCCTTACATTACAAGAGCTCTTTTTAGTTATACCAAAATAGTTGATAGAAGACACATGTCATGAGCATTACTGTAGAAGGTGCCTAGGTAGGTTCCTAAACCGTAATGTGATAAATAGAAAAACTTTCCACTCAACTTAAGTGCAAATAGAGAAGAACTTTATTCAGTCCATAAAGAGTAGTACAGCAAAACGTTTCAGTGAAACCTGACCTTCGTTAGTTACGTACTATGGAAGAAAGGGGATTCAAATAGACATCAAGAGTGCGTTCATATGGATGTCTCGGCATCCGTCAGGAATGTATGTAGTGGGTAGTCTGAGGACTGTAATGGGCAGTCTGAGAACTAGTACAAAGGATGGCCTTGTGTAATGGATTGGGTTCGTCTGAGTACTCTTCGACGAGGTGGACCGAAACGTTTTGCTGTAATACTCCCTATGGACTGAATAAAAAAAATTGGTAAAATTGTAATTATTTTTTCTTCACTGCCCAATGGTATCAAATTCTGTGACACAAAAATGGTGTCAATATGACCACTGCACCCATAGTTAAATTCATTGAGAGGTGCAGTTTGTAAAATGGGGTCACTTATGAGGGGTTCTGCTGTTCTGCAGCTCGGGGGCTCTCCCAGGGAGTCATGGCACCTGTAAACTATAACAGTAAAATCTTCTCTATAATATAGCACTCTTTCCTTTCTGAACTTTGTACTATGCCTGAAATTTTTTTTCCAATGACATGTAGTGTATTGGCACACTCAGGAGAAATTTTTACAACAAACTTAGGTGCACTTTTTTAATATTAGGTCTTAGAAAAGTTATAAACTTGGGGATAAAACATTTTAGTAGTAAAAATGTAACTATTCTTTGTTCACGGCCCAAAGGTATAAAATTGCGTGGATGCACATGTGGTGTAAATATGATCACTGCATCACTAGATGAATTCAATGGGGGATGTAGCTTGCAAAATTAGGCCATATATGGGTGTGTTCTTCTGTTCTGGCACCCTAGTGGCTCTGCCAATGTGACATGGTACCCTCAATCCATTCTAGCAAAATATGAACTCCAATATGGCGCTTATTTCCTTCTGAGCTTTGCACTGTGCCTAAAAAGTAGTTTCTGACCACATATGGGGTGTCGGTGTACTCAGAAGAATTTGAGAAACAAATTTTAGGGTACATTTTCTCTTGCTATCCTTGTGAAAATGAAAACATTTTGGGCTAAAACAACATTTTTGTGAGAATTTTTTTTTCATTTTCACAGATCAACATAAAATTCTGTAAATCACCTAGGGGTTCAAGCCACTCACCAAACATCTAGATAAAGTTCCTGAGGGGGTCTAGTTTCCAAACTATGGTCACTTATGGGGGGTTACACTTTTTAGGCATATCAGGGGCTCTTCAAATGCCCGAAGACTATTCCATCAAAATCTGCCTTCCATTTCTTTGTTCTTTCCTTTCTTAGCCCTGATGTGCACGCCAATGGAAGTTTTCCCACACAGAATTCAGGAAAAATTGCACAACAAATTTTGGGTTTCATTTTCTACTGTTACCCATGTGAAAATAAAAAATTGGGGCTAAAATAACATTTTTGTAGTAAAAATATGATTTATTTTTACAGCTCAACGTTATAAAGTTTTGTGAAGCACCTTGGGGTTCAAGGTGCTCATCACACATTTAGATGCATTCTTTGATTGGTTTAGTTTCCAGAATGGGGTCACTTGTGGGGGATTTACACTGTTTAGGCATATCAAAGCTCTAAAATCGTGACATGGTGTCCACTAATGTTTCAAGCAAATTTTGTGTTCAAAGAGTCAAATGCTGCTCCTTCCCTTCTGATCCCTGCCGTGCACTCAAACAGTAGTTTTCCCTCACATATGGGGGACCTGCGTACTCAGGAGAGTACAACAATTCATGTGGTCCAATTTCTACTGTTACCATTGTGAAAATAAAAAAATAAGCTAAAATACAATTTTTGTGATTTTATTTTCACAGCTTAATGTTATAAACTTCTGTGAAGCACCTGAGGGTCCAAGGTGCTCACTACAAATCTAGATACATTCCTTTAGAGGCCTAGTTTCTAAAATAGGGTCAATTTTGGGGGGGTTTCCACTGTTTAGGCATATCAAGGGCTCCCTAAACGTGACATGAGTCAGCTAAGGATCCAAGCCAATTTTGCATTCAAAAAGTCAAAAGGCTCTCCTTCCTTTTCGAGCCACGCCATGCACACAAACAGTACTTTTTTCCCCACAAAGTATCAGCAAGCTCAGGTGTAATTGCAAAGCAAATTTTGGGGTCCATTTTCTCCTGTTATCCTTGTAAAAATAAAGAAATTTCGGTCTAAGATAAAAATTTTGTGAAAAAAAGTTAAATGTTACTTCTTTCCTTCCACATTGCAAAAATTCCTTTGAAGCACCTGAAGTGTTAATAAACTTCTAGAACCTTTATGGGTGCAATTTTTAGAATGGTGTCAATTTTGGGTACTTTCTGTCATATAGGCCCCTGAAAGTTACTTCAAATGTGATGTGGTCACTAAAAAAAAATATTATTTTTTTACATTTTGTTGATAAAATAAGAAATTGCAGGTTAATTTTTAATGCTTCTAACTTCCTAGCAAAAAAAAATTGTGTTTCAAAAATCCTGACAATTTGCATATTAAATTTCCCAGAGGAGCATTGCATGGCGAATAAGCCTCCTTACCTTGACAAGCCAGAGCTGGTATGTCACTCTCCACAAGGAGAAACCTTAGACCTCAGTCCATAGCCTCTCACCTAGCCAAATCACGTATCATGCTTCGTACTGATGAGGGCCAAAAGCCCAAAACACCATGTCTGCGAATTGAGATACTGATTTGGCTATTTATCCTAAGTCATATTGCAAGACTCATTAAAGAGTTGATTGTTACTTGTAGGATCGCTAGTTCCAACAGGTGGCGCTATAGAGTTCAAGTCCTCTTTTTCGCTGAAGAGGCAATTTGCATATTAAATTTCCCAGAGGAGCACTGCACGGTGAATAAGCCTCCTTATCTTGACAAGCCAGAGGTGGTATGTCACTCTCCACAAGGAGAAACCTTAGACCTCAGTCCAGAGCCTCTCACCTAGCCAAATCAGTTCTCATGCTTCGCACTGATGAGGGCCAACAGCCTGAAACACCGTGTCTGCAAATTGAGATACAGATTGGGCTATTTATCCTAAGTCATATTGCAAGACTCGTTAAAGGGTTGACTGTGACTTGTAGGATCGCTACTTCCAACAGGTGGCGCTAGAGTTCAAGTCCTCTTTTTTGCTGAAGAGGCAATTTGCATAAAAATTTTTGCACTTTTTTTACATTTACTGATTCTTTGCTTTTCAGCACCTCCAATTCCCATGTCTCTGGTCATAAAACAACTCCAAACTTTCCCAAAAGACTCAAATTGAGCTCATTGATGGCTCCCCAGTTTACTTATTCCGCAGCTAGCAATAGACTACAAGAGTGCTGCCTTACATTACAAGAGCTCTTTTTAGTTATACCAAAATAGTTGATAGAAGACACATGTCGTGAGCATTACTGTAGAAGGTGCCTAGGTAGGTTCCTAAACCGTAATGTGATAAATAGAAAAACTTTCCACTCAACTTAAGTGCAAATAGAGAAGAACTTTATTCAGTCCATAAAGAGTAGTACAGCAAAACGTTTCAGTGAAACCTGACCTTCGTTAGTTACGTACTATGGAAGAAAGGGGATTCAAATAGACATCAAGAGTGCGTTCATATGGATGTCTCGGCATCCGTCAGGAATGTATGTAGTGGGTAGTCTGAGGACTGTAATGGGCAGTCTGAGAACTAGTACAAAGGATGGCCTTGTGTAATGGATTGGGTTCGTCTGAGTACTCTTCGACGAGGTGGACCGAAACGTTTTGCTGTAATACTCCCTATGGACTGAATAAAGTTCTTCTCTATTTGCATTTAAGTTGAGTGCTAGGTTTTTCTATTTATTGAAATAGTTGATAGCACACGGGAAATTCACAAGTTTGATTGCCTAAAGAAAAAGTATAAACTTACAGAACAAGAACTTTATTAATATTTATATTAACATATCTGAATATTTCTGTTTGGTTCTGATAAGGAATCAACTGACGCAGAGTTTGTCAGAATGTGTTATATACCCAAGGGAATGACTTTTGTGATTCATTTTTAATAACATGGGAGAACTTTTTGGGAAGGAAACTTGTAACAATGGCAAAGTATTCGAGGCAGAGCGGCTAGAGCATCCATATGCACTTTAAACAAGCAATAGCATTACAAACTTTTGATGTTTTGATATCACATGCCAGAACTACTACAGAAATTTAATCCCACTATACCTTCTTTCTGATGGTGCCACAAATCTTTACCATGACCCCTGAGACCAAACCAGGGCAAAGTGTGACCAGCAGACCACATCCAGCACTCTGACTGTCTCAGTCTGGCCCGTGGACCAATACACCTGAAGAGCAAAAAAACAGTGGCCCATAGGCGGCACCTGGCATCCGCCCTCCTCTGCATAGTGTCTTGATGTTACCACTATCATCATCCTCAGGATGCAGATAGCAGTCAATATAATGGTGGAGGATGTAGCCACCGGCTCATACTGGATATATGGGGCTGGGTGTGGGCTCATACTTTAAATAGAGAAGCTATGTGGGGGCTCATACTGTATATGGGGGCTATTTGGGTCTCATACTATATATTGGGGCTGTATGTTGAATCATACTGTATAAAAGGGGCTTTGTAGGGACTTATGCTGTGTATAGGGGGTTGTGTGTGCTCACACTATATATAGGGGCTGTGTTTGGGATCATATTTTATATAGAGGGCTGTGTGTGGGCTCATTGTATATAGTTGCTGTATGAGGCTCATATAGGATATAGGGCACTATGTAGGGCTCATACTGTATATGGGGGTGTAGAATACTTAATTCAGATCAATAATAAGTGATACAATTATTATTAATATAAAATAATTATAATAAATATGTTAACATTAATATTGAGCAGAATTAATTACACCCTATTGTTTCTGCCCCTCCACAACAGTCGGGGGCTCTCATGTGGCCCCTTAGGTAAATTAATTGCTAACCCTTGCTTTAGACCTTTCCTCAATGTAAAGCCCAAAGGAGTGGTCATGCAACAAACAAGGTTGCTCCTCCATATTTTAATAACCTATCAATGTCTTACAGATTATTACCAGAAACAGTTAAAAAAAGAAGCACTCCTTCCATCAAAGTTTTTATCCTCCTAATATTTCGAAACCATCATATTATATAGCACTGTGCTCTTACAATTGCTCATTTTGTTCTTCTACCAGATAATTCTTTCCAATTAGATCTATGACGTCATGTGATTAAAATCTGACTAGCTGAAGCCTTCTAAGCTCTATGTCGAAACAGGAGGTCAATTTTCCCTGCATGAGTCATCAGTCAATGCAAAAGTCAATGTCAGCGGGGAAAGTGAGCAGCTGGGTCAAGAGTTGAAGTGAAGAATTACTACTGCAGGGACAAGAGACTTCCTGTTTCTGCATATACAGTAGCAGAGAAAAAAAGAATTAGCTTCAACACATGCATCCCTAGATGAATTCATGTGTAGCTTGTTAAATGGGGTTACTTATAATATGTTCTCCTGTTCTGGCACCTCATAGGCTCTCCCAGTGGGTCATAGTACCTGCAAACCATAACAGTAAAATCTGGTGCTCCTTGCCTTCTGAGCTTTGCACTGTGCCTGAAAAATATTTCCCGATTACATGTAGGGTATTGGACCTCATTTTGTTGCAAAAAAAATTCCTATTAGCCCTAAACTTGGGGCTAAAACAACATTTTTGTGAGGAAAATGTGATTTTATTATTTTCACGGCTCAACATTATAAACTTCTGTGAAGCACCTGGGGGTTCAAGGTGCTTAGCATGCATCTAAATACATTCCTTGAGGGGTCTAGTTTCCAAACTGGGGTCACTTGTGGGGGATTCCACTGTTTAGGCACATCAGGGGCTTTCCAAATGGGACATGACGTGCACTAATGATTCCAGGAAATTTTACATTCAAAAAGTCAAATAACGCTCCTTCCCTTCTGAGCCTTGCCGTGCGCCTAATTTTTCCATATTTTGGCCCACAGAGTCATGTGAGGTCTTGTTTTCTGTGGGACGAGTTGACTTTTTTTTGGTACCATTTTCGGGCACATGACATTTTTTGATCGCTTTTTTTTTACGATTTTTGGGAGGCAGAATGAACAAAAACCAGCAATTCATGAATTTCTTTTAGGGGGGGCGTTTATACCTTTCCGCGTGTTGTAAAATTGATAAGGCAGTTTTATTCTTCGGGTCAGTACTATTAAAGCGATACCTCAGCTATATCATTTTTTAATGTTTTGGTGCTTTTATACAATAAAAACTATTTTATATAAAAAATAATTGTTTTTGCATCACTTTATTCTGAGAGCTATAACTTTTTTATTTTTTCGCTGATGATGCTGTATTGCAGCTCGTCTTTTGCGGGACATGACGTTTTCAGCTGTACCATGTTTATTTATATCCGTCTTTTTGATCGCGTGTTATTTCACTTTTTGCTCGGTAGTATGATGATAAAGCATTGTTTTTTTGCCTCTTTTTATTTATTTTTTTACGGTGTTTACAGAAGGGGTTAACTAGTGGGACAGTGTTATAGGTCAGGTCGTTACGGACCCGGCGATACTAAATATGTGTACTTTTATTTTTTTTTTATTTACGTAAAGAAATGTATTTATTGGAACAATTTTTTTTCTTTATTTAGGAATTTAAAAAATATATATTTTTACACAGTATAATTTTTTTTTTACTTTTTACATTGTCCCAGAGTGGGACATCACTGTATAAAGTCAGATCGCTGATCTAACACTTTGCACACCACTGTGTCAGATCAGCGATCTGACAGGCAGTGAAGGAGGCTTATCGGTGCCTGCTCTCAGTAAGCACTGAGAAGCCACCTTCCTGCAGGACCCGGAAGGACCCCGTTGCCATCTTGGATCCGGGGGTCTGCAGGCAGGGAAAACCTCAGTACAACGTGATCACATCGCGTTGTTCTGATGGTCTGAGGGAAGCACGCAGGGAGCCCCCTCCCTGCGTGATGCTTCTCTATGCCACTGGAACACTGCAATCTTGTTTGATTGAAGTTTTCTGGGGGTTAAAGTGCCGGGAGCGGTCCGTGACCGCTTCTGGCACTTAGTGCCGGGTGTCAGCTGTGAAAATCAGCTGACACCCGCCACGATCGGCCGCGCTCCCCCCGTGAGCACAGCTGATCACACGTGATGCACTATTCCATCCATGGGAATTAAGTCCCAGGTCACATGGATGGAATAGTACGTCGGATGGCAGAGAGGGGTTAAGGGCATGAAAATTCAAAGTTGGAAAGTTGTGAAATTTTCTAACTTTTCGCCAAATTTCCATTTTTTTCACAAATAAACACAAGTCATATCAAAAAATTTTTACCACTATCATGAATTACAATATGTCATGAAAAACATTCTCAGAATCACTGGGCTCCATTTAAGCGTTCCAGAGTTATTTTCCTATAAAGGGACAGTGGTCTGAATTGTAAAAATTGGCCTGTCATTAACGTGCAAACCACCCTCGGGGGTAACGGGGTTAAATCAATACTACACATAAAAATAAGCAACTTTGTAATATATCTTATCAGAGAAATCTGTTTTTCTATACGCAAGGACTAATTGATCATATTAAAAATTGTGAATTACCTCAGAAAATATGCATTCTTTGGAAATAGGTTTTTACATTTGTGAGGCAGTGAGGGAGATCATAAGCGAGGGCCGATATGTGTCCCCCATGATTTGGACAGAATCTTATTAAACCCGCTGGGATGCCTTTTGTTCACAGCAGAATGCCTGTGAATCACAAAGCAAAATAAAAGAAAGAGTGCATTGGGTCCAAGTAGCGACCCAGTCAGATTTTTATGAAAACCCGTCAAGGGCTTTTATTTTTAGAGTGATTTGCAGGTTTGGTAGAAGGGCGTATCCCTCTCTCCACTCCAGGTTTTGGAAGTGGCTCTATAGCCACGATTCCATTTAAAGTCTAATTTTTGTCTTGGATGTGTTAGTTGGGAGTTTGCAAGCTGCAGAGCAGGAGGCTCTGTGCACCCAGGTCTGTGTGGAGCTAACAAAGAACCAGGGTGTCACGCCGTAAACGGCGATAAAGGGGCAGGACGGCGTACTGGGACCCGCACCTGTCCCTGCCACTATAATGGGGCCCTGGCTTTCCCTTATCTCAGGGGTACCTATGATGGTTAGGAGGCCTGAGCCGCCAGCGTATCCCTGTCTCCTGAGTAGGCCCTATCAGTGGCCCCCTCTCCCCCCAAAGGAGGTGGACTGCACCAGTGTAATAATTCAACAAACAACAGGGTATAGGAATAAAGGAAGGAATAAACTAGGAAGGAAAACAGGTTTTACATGCAACCAAAACAGCAGGCACCAATCTCTATAAATAAACCTCCAACTCCAACACAACGCTCCTTCAACCTCCAAGCCAGGCAGTAGAACTGATCACTGACAATAGCTGAAGTCAGGACTGGGTCTATATAGAGGATCAGATTACAAAATCCACTTCAGCTGAGAGACCCAGCTCTCAGCAACACAGCAATAAGGTTAACTCCTGCACTGCTGGCACAAAGCAGCCAGGTCAGAATACAGGTGAAGAGCTTCTGTTCACTGTGTGTGAACGAGGCCCAGAGCGCTGCGGTTCTCTGGAACCTCTCTGTCGTGGAAGCCCCGTGACAGTACCCCCCCTTCTACGAGAGACCTCCTTTCCGCAGGACCGTACCCTCTCCAGTGTACCAGATATTGTAGGGATCGACGAACTAAACGAGAATCCATAACCCTGGAAATCTGGAACTCGAGATTTCCATCAACAAGGACCGGAGATGGAGGTGAAAGGGACTGATTGGATGGTGCCACAACCTTTTTGAGTAAGGAGCGATGAAAAACATTATGGATCTTGAATGACTGAGGCAAAGCCAGCCGAAAAGCAACGGAATTCACGACGGCCACAATTCTATAAGGGCCAATGAACCTAGGGCCAATTTCCATGAGGGAACTCTCAGCTTAATATTTTTCGAGGACAACCAAACCCAATCACCCACACACAGGTCCGGACCTTCCACACGTCTCCGATAAGCCGCATTCTTATACCTGGAACCCATCCTCTTCAATTTATCAAGAACCCCTTGCCATACGGACGTGATAGATGAAGAAAACCTCTCCTCTTCAGGAACACCTGAGGAATCCCTCCTATTAAATGAACTAGATTGAGGATGGAAATCATATGCCATGAAAAACGGGGACTTACCAGTAGACTCATGAGTACAATTGTTTATAGCAAATTCTGCTAACGGTAAGTACTTAACCCAGTCCTCCAGGTTCTCTGAGATGAAACACCTGAGATAAGTCTCAAGATTTTGATTAACACGTTCAGTCTGACCATTGGATTGAGGATGAAAAGCTGAAGAAAACGACAAATGAGCCCCCAGCCGGCTGCAGAAAGCCCTCCAAAACTTAGAAATGAACTGCACCCCACGGTCTGAGACAATATCTGAGGGAATACCATGCAGTCTCACAACCTCCTTAATAAAGACCTGTGCCAGAGTCTTAGCATTTGGTAATGCGGGGAGCGCAATGAAATGAGACATCTTGCTAAATCTATCAACTACGACTAAGATAACTGTATTACCCTCCGAAACCGGTAAGTCAGTGATGAAATCTATTGACAAATGAGTCCAAGGTCTTCTGGGAATCTCCAAAGGTTGGAGAGACCCAGACTGGCGAGAACGAGAGGACTTGGAATGCGCACACACACTGCAGGCAGCGACATATTCCTGTACATCATGTCTTACCCCAGACCACCAAAAACGCCGAGTGAGTAGGTCCGCGGTAACCTTACTTCCAGGGTGTCCAGCCAAAACCGAGTCATGATGTTCATTTATGACCCTGAGACGGAGATTAGCTGGAACAAAAAGTTTACCAGACGGACAGGCTGCTGGGGCGTCCCCCTGTGCCTCTACCACCTCTTTCTCAAGATCAGAAATAATTGCGGCGACAACTACACCTTTCTGTAGTATAGGACCCGGTTCACAATTATCCCCACCCCGCGGGAAACAACGAGCTAACGCATCAGCCTTGACATTCTTATTTTCTGGCCGGTACGTAATGTAGAAATTGAACCTGGCGAAGAACAGAGACCACATTGCCTGCCTAGGTGTAAGACGCTTTGCAGATTCTAAATACAACAGATTCTTGTGATCTGTGATCATCATGACAGGGTGAAGTGCTCCCTCCAAAAAATGACGCCATTCCTCAAATGCCCATTTAATTGCCAACAGCTCCCTGTTACCAATGTCATAATTCTTCTCCGTAGGAGATAATTTTCTCGAGAAAAATGCACACGGACGCCATTTACTCGGAGAAATCCCCTGAGACAATACAGCTCCCACCCTTACCTCAGAGGCATCCACCTCTACCACAAATGGCTGAGTCATGTCAGGCTGTATTAATATGGATGCAGTGGAAAAACACTTTTTCAAAGTTTCAAAAGCTTTACTGGCCGCACTGGACCATACGGAGAAATCCATGCCTCTCTTGGTCATGTCTGTCAATGGTTTGGCTATCACTAAAAAGTCTTTAATGAATTTGCGATAGAAATTTGCAAAACCTAAAAACCTCTGTAAAGCCTTAAGGTCCTCAGGACGATCCCACTCCAAGACCGCCCTGACCTTTGCCGGGTCCATACGAAAACCTGTGGAGGATAAGAAATAAACCAGAAACGGAATCTCTTTGACCGCGAACATGCATTTTTCAAGTTTGGCAAACAGTTTATTGTCCCTGAGTACCTGCAGGACCTGATCTTGATGAGACTCGAGGTCAGGGGAATAAATTAAGATGTCATCGAAATACACCACCACAAACTTACCTACTAAGTGACTAAATATATCATTGACAAAATGTTGAAACACAGCAGGAGCATTACTTAACCCAAAAGGCATAACCAAGTTCTCGTAATGTCCCTCTGGAGTATTAAACGCCGTCTTCCATTCATCCCCCTTCTTCATCCGAATGAGATTATATGCCCCCCTGAGTTCTAATTTGGAGAACCATTTAGCCCCCACAATTTGGTTAAAGAGGTCCGGAATAAGAGGATGCGGGAAAGAATCCCGGACCGTAAACTGATTTAATTCACGGAAGTCTAAGCATGGGCGTAAACCCCCGTCTTTCTTCTTAAGAAAGAAGAACCCGGCAGCAATGGGTGATGACGAGGGTCTGATATGACCCTTTGCCAGACTTTCTGTGATATAATCCTTCATGGCCTGTCTCTCTGGGGCAGATATGTTGTATAGCCTACTTTTAGGCAGTTTAGCACCAGGAATGAGACGTATGACGCAATCATAAGGACGGTGTCGAGGTAGCTCTCGACTCCCCTCCTCAGAAAATACATCCTCAAAATCTGAGATGAACTCAGGCAAAACCTGAGAACTCAATCCGGCCAGCCGAGTACCCAGGCAATGTTCCTGACAAAACTCACTCCATCTAGTAATCTCCCGAGTCTGCCAGTCTAACATCAGGTTGTGTAACGTGAGCCATGGTAAACCGAGAACTACAGGCCACGGCAAACCCCCAACACATAACAATCTAATGACTCAGAGTGTAACGTCCCTATTTGTAGGCTCACCCCACGGACGATCTGAGTGAAAGTTCCCTGACTCAAAGGCGCAGAATCAATGGCAATTATAGGTATGGGTCTAGACAACTCCTGTGTCTTACGCCCATGTGCCTGAACAAACCCAGCATCAATTAGATTAAACCCTGCCCCAGAATCCAGAAAGGCAGAGATATTGAACCTACTTTTACCAAGACGAATCTTGGCTGGTAGAAAAAATTGAGGTTTACCTAAGGAGGAAATTAGTACACCCGAGTTGCCAACCTCTCCGCAACCCGGGCTCAATAGTTATCCGGCGGTTGTTCTCTAGATGGACACACATTCACATAATGACCCTTTCTGCCACAAAAAAAACATGCACCCTCCTTACGCCGTACTACTGCAGCCACCTTGGAACTGCATAGGTTCTCCTAGAGACTCAGATTCTGGTGAGTCCAAATCTGTATTACCCTTGAATAGCGGCGATTCCTTAAGTCTCTGGCGCAGGCGGCGGTCCACACTGATCGCAAGAGACATATGTCACGGTTCTCAACACACAGAGAACATAGTTGAGCATACAAAAAGGACTAGCTCTTGGAAGATGGGAACTCGAGCTGACCGTGAGCTAAACCTATCACAACAACTGAAAGTGGCCGGGTAGCGTGCCTACGTTTTATCCCTAGACGCCCAGCGCCAGCCGGAGAACTGACTGACCCTAGCAGAGGAAAATACAGACCTGGCTCACCTCTAGAGAAATTTACCCCAAAGGGCGGACAGTAGCCCCCACAAATATTGTCGGTGATTTTAGAGGAAATTGACATACGAAGTATGAAAATAGGTTTAGCAAAATTGAGGTCCGCTTACTAGATAGAAGGAAGACAGAAAAGGGGACTTCACGGCCAGCTGAAAACCCTATTCAAAATTCCATCCTGAAATTACTTTAGAACTCTAATATCAACTCATGACACCAGAGTGGCAATTTCAGTTCACAAGAGCTTTCCAGTCTCAGAAATATTCAAACACAGAGAACTGGAACAAAAATGCAAACAAACTTAGGACAAAAATCCAACTTAGCTGAAAGTAGTCTAGGAGCAGGAACATGCAACAGAAATGCTTCTGGTAACATTGTTGGCCGGCATAGAAATGACTGAGGAGCAAAGCTAAATAGCAACTCCCACATCCTGATGGAAACAGGTGAACAGAGGAGATGACAAACCCACGTTCAGTACCACCAGTGACCACCGGGGGAGCCCAGAAACCAAATTCACAACAGTACCCCCCCCTCAAGGAGGGGGCACCGAACCCTCACCAGAACCACCAGGGCGATCAGGATGAGCCCTATGAAAGGCACGGACCAAATCAGAGGCATGAACATCAGAGGCTGTCACCCAAGAATTATCCTCCTGACCGTAGCCCTTCCACTTGATCAAATACTGAAGTCTCCATCTGGAAACACGGGAGTCCAAGATCTTCTCCACAACGTACTCCAACTCACCCTCAACCAACACCGGAGCAGGAGGCTCAATGGAAGGCACAACAGGTACCTCATACCTGCGCAACAATGACCGATGGAAGACATTATGAATAGAAAAAGATGCAGGGAGGTCCAAACGAAAGGACACAGGGTAAAGAATCTCCAATATCTTGTACGGGCCGATGAACCGAGGCTTAAACTTAGGAGAAGAAACCTTCATAGGGACAAACCGAGAAGATAACCACACCAAATCCCCAACACAAAGACGAGGACCAACACGACGACGGCGGTTGGCAAAATGCCGAGTCTTCTCCTGGGACAACTTCAAATTGTCCACCACCTGCCCCCAAATCTGATGCAACCTCTCCACCACAGCATCCACTCCAGGACAATCCGAAGGCTCCACCTGACCAGAAGAGAAACGAGGATGAAACCCCGAATTACAGAAGAAAGGAGAAACCAAAGTGGCAGAACTAGCCCGATTATTGAGGGCAAACTCCGCCAAGGGCAAGAAGGCAACCCAATCATCCTGATCCGCAGAGACAAAACACCTCAAATAAGTCTCCAAGGTCTGATTAGTTCGCTCGGTCTGGCCATTAGTCTGAGGATGGAAAGCAGACGAAAAAGACAAATCAATGCCCATCCTAGCGCAGAACGCTCGCCAAAATCTAGACACGAACTGGGTCCCCCTGTCAGAAACGATATTCTCCGGAATACCATGCAAGCGAACCACATTTTGAAAAAACAGAGGAACCAACTCGGATGAGGAAGGCAACTTAGGCAAGGGAACCAAATGGACCATCTTAGAGAAACGGTCACACACCACCCAGATGACAGACATCTTCTGAGAAACAGGGAGATCAGAAATAAAATCCATCGAGATGTGAGTCCAAGGCCTCTTCGGAATAGGCAAGGGCAACAACAATCCACTAGCCCGAGAACAACAAGGCTTGGCCCGAGCACAAACATCACAAGACTGCACAAAACCTCGCACATCTCGTGACAGGGAAGGCCACCAAAAGGACCTAGCCACCAACTCCCTGGTACCAAAGATTCCAGGATGCCCTGCCAACGCAGAAGAATGGACCTCCGAGATGACTCTACTGGTCCAATCATCAGGAACAAACATTCTACCAGGCGGGCAACGATCAGGTCTATCCGCCTGAAACTCCTGCAAGGCCCGTCGCAGGTCTGGGGAAACAGCAGATAAAATCACTCCCTCCTTAAGGATACCCGTAGGTTCAGAATTACCAGGAGAATCAGGCTCAAAACTCCTAGAAAGGGCATCCGCCTTCACATTTTTAGAACCTGGTAGGTATGAAACCACAAAATTAAACCGAGAGAAAAATAACGACCAGCGCGCCTGTCTAGGATTCAGGCGCCTGGCAGACTCAAGATAAATCAAATTCTTGTGGTCGGTCAATACCACCACCTGATGTCTAGCCCCCTCAAGCCAATGACGCCATTCCTCAAAAGCCCACTTCATAGCTAAGAGTTCACGATTACCAATATCATAATTTCGCTCCGCGGGCGAAAATTTACGAGAAAAGAACGCGCAAGGTCTCATCACGGAGCAGTCAGAACTTTTCTGCGACAAAACCGCCCCAGCTCCAATTTCTGAAGCGTCGACCTCAACCTGAAAAGGAAGAGTAACATCAGGCTGACGCAATACAGGGGCGGAAGAAAAACGGCGCTTAAGCTCCCGAAAGGCCTCCACAGCAGCAGGGGACCAATCAGCAACATCAGCACCCTTCTTAGTCAAATCAGTCAGTGGTTTAGCAACATCAGAAAACCCAGTTATAAATCGACGGTAGAAATTAGCAAAGCCCAAGAATTTCTGAAGGCTCTTAAGAGAAGAGGGTTGCGTCCAATCACAAATAGCCTGAACCTTGACAGGATCCATCTCAATGGAAGAGGGGGAAAAAATATACCCCAAAAAAGAAATCTTTTGAACCCCAAAAATGCACTTAGAACCCTTTACACACAAGGAATTAGAGCGCAAAACCTGAAAAACCTTCCTGACCTGCTGGACATGAGAGTCCCAGTCATCCGAAAAAATCAAAATATCATCCAAATACACAATCATAAATTTACCCAAATATTCACGGAAAATGTCATGCATAAAGGACTGAAAGACTGAAGGGGCATTTGAAAGACCAAAAGGCATTACTAAGTACTCAAAATGACCCTCAGGCGTATTAAATGCGGTTTTCCACTCGTCCCCCTGCTTAATTCGCACTAAATTATACGCCCCACGAAGATCAATCTTAGAGAACCACTTGGCCCCCTTTATGCGAGCAAACAAATCAGTAAGCAATGGCAAAGGGTACTGATATTTAATCGTGATTTTATTCAAAAGCCGATAATCAATACACGGCCTCAAAGAGCCATCCTTTTTAGATACAAAGAAAAAGCCGGCTCCTAAAGGAGATGACGAAGGACGAATATGTCCCTTTTCCAGGGACTCCTTAATATATTCACGCATAGCAGCATGTTCAGGCACAGACAGATTAAATAAACGACCCTTTGGAAACTTACTGCCCGGAATCATATCTATTGTACAATCGCAATCTCTGTGCGGAGGCAGTGAACCAAGTTTAGGTTCCTCAAAAACGTCACGATAATCAGATAAGAATTCCGGAATCTCAGAGGGAACAGATGACGAAATGGCAACCAAAGGTACGTCCCCATGAGTCCCCTGACATCCCCAGCTTAATACAGACATTGCTTTCCAGTCGAGGACTGGGTTATGAAATTGCAGCCATGGCAATCCAAGCACCAAAACATCATGTAGATTATACAATACAAGAAAGCGAATAATCTCCTGGTGATCCGGATTAATACGCATAGTCACTTGTGTCCAGTATTGTGGTTTATTACTAGCCAATGGCATGGAGTCAATACCCTTCAGAGGTATAGGATCTTCCAAAGGCTCTAAATCATAACCACAGCATTTGGCAAAGGACCAATCCATAAGACTCAAAGCGGCGCCAGAGTCGACATAAGCGTCCGCGGTAATTGACGATAAAGAGCAAATCAGGGTCACAGATAGAATAAACTTAGACTGTAAAGTGCTGATTGAAACAGACTTATCAACCTTCTTTGTACGTTTAGAGCATGCTGATATAACATGAGTTGCATCACCACAATAGAAGCATAACCCATTTTTTCGCCTAAAGTTCTGCCGTTCACTTCTAGACAGAATTCTATCACATTGCATATTCTCTGGCGCCTTCTCAGTAGACACCGCCAAATGGTGCACAGGTTTGCGCTCCCACAAACGCCGATCAATCTGAATGGCCATTGTCATGGACTCATTCAGACCTGTAGGCACAGGGAACCCCACCATAACATCCTTAATGGCATCAGAGAGACCCTCTCTGAAAATCGCCGCCAGGGCGCACTCATTCCACTGAGTAAGCACAGACCACTTACGAAATTTTTGGCAGTATATTTCCGCCTCATCTGTACCCTGGGACAGGGCCATCAAGGCTTTTTCAGCCTGAGTCTCTAAATGGGGTTCCTCATAAAGCAACCCCAAAGCTAGAAAAAACGCATCCACATTGAGCAACGCAGGATCCCCTGGTGCCAAAGCAAATGCCCAATCCTGAGGGTCGCCCCGGAGTAAGGAAATTACAATCCTGACCTGCTGTGCAGGATCTCCAGCGGAGCGAGATCTCAGAGACAAAAACAATTTACAATTATGTTTAAAATTCTGAAAGCGAGATCTATCCCCGGAGAAAAATTCAGGTAAAGGGATTCTAGGTTCAGATATTGGAGCATGAATAACAAAATCCTGTAAACTTTGAACTTTATTAGCGAGATTACTCAAACCAGTAGCTAAACTCTGAGGATCCATTTTAATCAGGTGAGATCAGAGCCATTCAAGGATTAGAAGGAGAGAGAGACGAAGGCTGCAGTATAAGCAGAAAAGCAAACTCAGAGAGAAAAAAAAAAAAAAATTCTCTGCAGACTTCTAATTCTCTCCTTTCTTCAGCCAATTATTTTAACCCTCGGCCGGCCAAACTGTCACGGTTCTCAACACACAGAGAACATAGTTGAGCATACAAAAAGGACTAGCTCTTGGAAGATGGGAACTCGAGCTGACCGTGAGCTAAACCTATCACAACAACTGAAAGTGGCCGGGTAGCGTGCCTACGTTTTATCCCTAGACGCCCAGCGCCAGCCGGAGAACTGACTGACCCTAGCAGAGGAAAATACAGACCTGGCTCACCTCTAGAGAAATTTACCCCAAAGGGCGGACAGTAGCCCCCACAAATATTGTCGGTGATTTTAGAGGAAATTGACATACGAAGTATGAAAATAGGTTTAGCAAAATTGAGGTCCGCTTACTAGATAGAAGGAAGACAGAAAAGGGGACTTCACGGCCAGCTGAAAACCCTATTCAAAATTCCATCCTGAAATTACTTTAGAACTCTAATATCAACTCATGACACCAGAGTGGCAATTTCAGTTCACAAGAGCTTTCCAGTCTCAGAAATATTCAAACACAGAGAACTGGAACAAAAATGCAAACAAACTTAGGACAAAAATCCAACTTAGCTGAAAGTAGTCTAGGAGCAGGAACATGCAACAGAAATGCTTCTGGTAACATTGTTGGCCGGCATAGAAATGACTGAGGAGCAAAGCTAAATAGCAACTCCCACATCCTGATGGAAACAAGTGAACAGAGGAGATGACAAACCCACGTTCAGTACCACCAGTGACCACCGGGGGAGCCCAGAAACCAAATTCACAACAGACATAGCTGCCTCCAGTTTGGTTGGTGTCTCCTGTAGGGTGAAAGCATCTTTTACTTTATCAGATAGGCCCTGATAGAATTGACTGTGGAGTGCAGGGTCATTCCACATTGTGTCAGTAGCCCATCTCCGAAACTCAGAGCAGTACTTCTCTACTGGCCGGTCTCCCTGTGTATGACGGCGTATAGTGGACTCAGCGAGGGAGATGCAGTCGGATCATCATACACTTGACCTAAGGCTCGAAAAAACTCCTCCACAGTCTGTAACGGCAAAGCATCAGCGGGAAGTGAAAATGCCCAGGCCTGAGGGTCACCTTGTAGGAGCGATACTATAATTCCAACCCTCTGCTCCTCTGAACCTGAAGTGTGAGGACGCAACCTAAAATACAATTTACAGGCCTCCCTGAACGTAACAAATTTGTCACGCCCCCCAGAGAACCTGTCAGGTAATGCAATTTTAGGCTCCAGCGAAGCTTGTGGAGGTGTAGCAACCCCTGCAGTGGCCACTGGAGTGCGCTTCACAACCGCCGAGCGGAGGTCAGCCACCTCTAGGCTGAGTTGCTGCATTTGTCCAGCTAAAGCAGCAATGGGGTCCATATTGGACCAAGAAAATTTTTATGGTCAGTGATACTGTCACGCTGTAAACGGCGATAAAGGGGCAGGACGGCATACTGGGACCCGCACCTGTTCCTGCCACTATAATGGGGCCCTGGCTTTCCCTTTTCTCAGGGGTACCTATGATGGTTAGGAGGCCTGAGCCGCCAGCATATCCCTGTCTCCTGAGTAGGCCCTATCAGTGGCCCCCTCTCCCCCCAAAGGAGGTGGACTGCACCAGTGTAATAATTCAACAAACAACAGGGTATACAGACAAGGTAACTAAAAGTCTCAAACTCACCAAATGCTCACACAACCACAGAGGAAACACAGAGAAGGGAAGAGAAGGAATAAACTAGGAAGGAAAACAAGTTTTACATGCAACCAAAACAGCAGACACCAATCTCTGTAAATAAACCTCCAACTCCAACACCAAGCTCCTTCAACCTCCAAGCCAGGCAGTAGAACTGATCACTGACAATAGCTGAAGTCAGGACTGGGTCTATATAGAGGATCAGATTACAAAATCCACTTCAGCTGAGAGACCCAGCTCTCAGCAACACAGCAATAAAGCTAGGTTCACATTGCGTTATTGGGTGATCGCTAACGGACAGCGTTGCACGGCGAAAATGTCGCGATTAACGCCGTGCAACGGGTCCGTTAGCGCACCCATTGACAGCAATGTTGTTTCTGCCTGAAGCGCATCGCTAGCGCGTGCCTTTTTCGGCTCGCGCTAGCGATGTGCCGTTCTTTTGTGGTGCGCCTCGGACGCTGCTTGCAGCGTCCGCGGCACGCCCGAGGTCCATTCCCCGCTCTCGCGGATCGGGGATCTGCGAGAGCGGGGACGTTAACGCGACCCCTAAACGCGACCCCTACAAATACAATGCGTTAGCACAATCCGCTAGCGCTAGCGCTAAACGGATTGCCCTAACGCAATGTGAACCTAGCCTAAGGTTAACTCCTGCACTGCTGGCACAAAGCAGCCAGGTCAGAATACAGGTGAAGAGCTTCTGTTCACTTTGTGTGAATGAGGCCCAGAGTGCTGCGGTTCTCTGGAACCTCTCTGTCGCGGAAACCCCGTGACACAGGGATTTTAAGGAGGCTGATGCACCCAAGAGACACGGTGGTGCCATTGCCCACAGCAACGGGTTTTGAACACGGACTGCATTTGTGGAAACCTAGCGGCGATCTGGAGGATATCACCCCTGTATGTGAGTCTGGAAAATAAAGACACTGTTTATTTTGAACTTTCTGTGGTCCCTGCCTATCTATTGCACTGCAACTGTGTACTATTGATGTATGAAAAATATATTAAAATGACGGTTACTTTTTAAGCGCATGGAACAATTACGCTCATTCAATATGCAATGTATGCTATTCCCTCATTTATTTTTATCAGCTGTGACAAATAAGTCACAAGGGAAAGAAGCTCCCTGCAAACAATCTGCTACTTGCTGTCTAATGTGGTCAACCTCCAGGGCAACCTAAAGGAAACTGTTTTCCTTGTGTTTGCCCCGACCTGACAACAGATTTTAGCTCATTATAGCAGGGTCTACTTTGCTAAAATATTTGATGAAATTATGGATAGTGCACCAATGAAAGTGACTAAAGACCAATTAGACAAGAACAAATAATTTTTATTGAAACATATATAAGATGTAAAAACATGCAAAAAAATAAGGTAGTAAACAGTGAGGCTGAAACACCTGGATATCTATATGTATATCCCCCCAGTTCCACAAAATATATCATTCATCATATGAAAAAGATTAAGATGACATCCAGCTGAATAATAAAATGAGCAAAGAGCAATAGTAATAAGTATAAGTGTCACAGTAGGAACTATCAAATATAAAATTAAACAACAAGGGGATCTATACCTAATAGAAGTACAAAAGAAAAGGATATACACCTGTGGAGTAGACAGCCAGGGACTCACTCACTAGATGAAGCATTCATTGTCAAATGTGTGGTGGGTCCATGGTTGTCTCCTCCAAAGGTATATATCCTTCTCTTTTGTACTTTTTTTAAGCATGCATACATTTCCTTACTGTTTAGTTTTACATTTGATCATTCCCACTATGGCAATTATACTTATTACTGTTATTGATCTTTGTTCATTTTATCATTCAGCTGAGTATCACTATATGCTTCACATATGATATATGATATATGATATATTTTGTGAAACTGTGGGAGATATACTGTACATATTGATGTCCAGGCGTTCCCACCTTCAGCCTCAATGTTTACTACCTCATTTTTTAAATGTTTTTACATTTCTTATATATGTTTCTATAAAGATTATTTGTTGTTGTCTACTTAGTATTTTTTCAATTTTATTGGTGGTATATTTGATATGTGACCATGCCCTAGTTAAATAGATTGTGGCTTTAGGTGTGTTCCCAGATGAATAGCTAGAAAGATGATTCGTACCCCATGCCAGTAGAATATCCATGAGCAGCGCTAATAAAAACCATGACCAGACCTGAACCAGGCTCGGGAGACGATCCAGCTGTAGCAGAGGACCGTTCCTGTGTGTCATTACGGTACAGGGTGTTGGCTGGGGCCGTGATTCAGGGAATGGATACAGCCAGTGTGACTAGCACACTGTACACCCAGTGACTCGCATATCTAGGACTTGCGGCCTAGTGGGAATACCAGTGACCCCCCGCTAGGACTAGTAAACGGTCACAGGCATTTATAGAGACTATGACAGGGACACGCCTAGTGCTGAGAGTGACGCCCCTGAAGTTGAGACATAAAAGCATTAACAGTTTAACTGCTAGATGACAAGAACATTATACAGTGTGTAATAGAACGTTGCACAGATATTGAAATCAGCCACATTGGTGTGTCATAATATACTACAGGGTGGGCGATTTACATGGATACACCAAAATAAAATGGGAATGGTTGGAGCTATCAAATTCCTGTTTGTGGCACATTAGTGTATGGGAGGGGGGAAACTTTTCAAGATGGGTGGTGACCATGGTGGCCATTTTGAAGTCAGCCATTTTGGATACTTTATTTTTTTCAATGGGAATAGGGTCATGTGACACATCAAACTTATTGAGAATTTCACAAGAAAAACAATGGTGTGTTTGGTTTTAACATAACATTATTCTTTCATTAGTTATTTACAAGTTTATGACCACTAATAAACTGTGTTCAAAGTGCTGCCCATTGTGTTGGATTGTCAATGCAACCCTCTTCTCCCACTCTTGACACACTGATAGCAACACCACAGAAGAAATGCTAGCACAGGCTTCCAGTATCCATTGTTTTAGATGCTGCACATCTCGTATCTTCACAGCATAGACAATTGCCTTCAGATGACCACATTCAACTGGCACACGACGACCAATCCACTTTCCAGGAAACTGTTCATGTAGGAATGCTCGGACCTGACAACTAGTGTTGAGCGATACCTTCCGATATTTGAAAGTATTGGTATCGGATTGTATTGGTCGATATCCGAAAAATATCGGATATCGCCGATACCGATACCCGATAAGTCAATGGGACACAAATATCGGAAGTAATCCTGGATGGTTCCCAGGGTCTGAAGGAGAGGAAACTCTCCTTCAGGCCCTGGGATCCATATTCATGTGTAAAATAAAAAATAAAAATAAAAAATAGGGATATACTCACCCTCTGACGCGCCCTGGTTGTAACCGCTGCAACCGGCAGCCTCCGTTCCTAAGAATGAGCGAGTGAAGGACCTTCGATGACGTGGCGGCTTGTGATTGGTCGCGTGACCGCTCATGTGACCGCTCACGCGACCAATCACAAGACCGCGACGTCATCGCAGGTCCTTCACTCGCTCATTCTTAGGAACGGAGGCTGCCGGTTGCAGTGGTTACAACCAGGGCGCGTCAGAGGGTGAGTATATCCCTATTTTTTATTTTTATTCTTTATTTTACACATGAATATGCATCCCGATCCCGATATCGCAAAAATATCAGAACTCGGTATCGGAATTCCGATACCGCAAATATCGGCCGATACCCGATACTTGCGGTATCAGAATGCTCAACACTACTGACAACCCATAATTGATGGTATGGTGTGGTATATGGGGTACAAAGATAGTGGGGCCATATAAATGGCCAACCCTGTATTATTAACCCTGTTACTATCACCCACCATATAGTGCTTACAAGTGTATACACTGCATGCAGAATTATTAGGCAAGATGTATTTTAGAGGATTATTTTTATTATTGATCAACAACTATGTTCTCAATCAACCCAAAAGACTCACAAATATCAAAGCTTAAATATTTTGGGAAGTTGGAGTGGGTTTTTTTTTTTTATTTGGCTATCTTAGGAGGATATCTGTTTGTGCAGGTAACTATTACTGTGCAGAATTATTAGGCAACTTAATAAAAACCAAATATAATCCCATCTCACTTGTTTATTTTCACCAGGTAAACCAATATAACTGCACGAAGTTTATAAATAAACATTTCTGACTTGCAAAAACAAAACCCAAAAAAATTTGTGACCAATATAGCCACCTTTCTTTATGATGACACTCAACAGCCTTCCATCCATAGATTCTGTCAGTTGCTTGATCTGTTTACGATCAACATTGCGTGCAGCAGCCACCACAGCCTCCCAGATACGGTTCCGAGAGGTGTACTGTTTTCCCTCCCTGTAGATCTCACATTTTATGAGGGACCACAGGTTCTCTATTGGGTTCAGATCAGGTGAACAAGGGGGCCATGTCATTATTTTTTCTTCTTTGAGACCTTTACTGGCCAGCCACGCTATGGAGTAGTTGGAGGTATGTGATGGAGCATTGTCCTGCATGAAAATCATGTTTTTCTTGAAAGATACTGACTTCTTTCTGTATCACTGCTTGAAGAAGTTGTCTTCCAGAAACTGGCAGTAAGTCAGGGAGTTGAGCTTCACTCCATTCTCACCCCGAAAAGGTCCCACAAGTTCATCTTTGATGATACCAGCCCATACTAGTACCCCACCTCCACCTTGCTGGCATCTGAGTCAGAGTGGAGCTCTCTGCCCTTTACTGATCCAGCCTCTGGCCAATCCATCTGGCCCATCATGAGTCACTCTCATTTCATTAGTCCATAAAACCTTTGAAAAGTCAGTCTTAAGATATTTCTTGGCTCAGTCTTGATGTTTTATCTTATGTTTCTTGTTCAAAGGTGGTTGTTTTTCAGCCTTCCTTACCTTGGCCATGTTCCTGAGTATCGCACACCTTGTGCTTTTTGATACTCCAGTAACGTTGCAGAAATATGGCAAAACTGGTGGCAAATGGCATCTTGGCAGCTTCACGCTTGATTTTCCCAAATTCATGGGCAGCTATTTTGCGCCTTTTTTGCCCAACACGCTTCTTGCAACCCTGTTGGCTATTTGCCATGAATCGCTTGATTGTTCGGTGATCACGCTTCAAAAGTTTGACAATTTCAAGACTGCTGCATCCCTCTGCAAGACATCTCACAATTTTGGACTTTTCAGAGCCCGTCAAATCTCTCTTCTGACCCATTTTGCCAAAGGAAAGAAAGTTGCCTAATAATTAAGCACAACTTATATAGGGTGTTGATGTCATTAGTCAACACCCCTCCTCATTACAGAGATGAACATCACCTGATTTACTTAATTGGTGGTTGGCTCTCAAGTATGAACAGCTTGGAGTAGGACATGTATAAAAAGTATCATGTGATCAAAATACAACTTGCCTAATAATTCTGCACACAGTGTATACAGTATATGCTTATAAATAGATTTTCATTTTTGTGTTAAATAGTGTTGGTTAGGTATGACTGTCTCCTGATTGTCTGCGCTGCTGCATCCACTTAACCTGCTTACGCATGAACATCCATTGTGCATAATCTTTAACATTTTATCATACAATTGAAATGGTACAGAATACTTTAGAACTTGAAGATGTTGATGTTAACCTATGCAAGTGGGTTGGCATCTGCACATATGTCTACAAATGTGTACTAACCAAGACCTTATATTTCCAGTATATTGTGTAGAATTTCCCTTTTTCTCTATACTGCACATTACTCTACCCTAAGAAACATCTGCCTATAAATGAATTCTGCTTTCCTTTGAATGCAATAGTGTTATGCGTTAGTGAAAAACATGTTTGTGATGCACATTGCATCTTTAACACATTGGGAACCATTTAATATACTAAAATGACATGACCAGTTCCCTTTAACCCCTTCCCGACCAGAGGTATTTTAATTTTTGCGTTTTAATTTTCTGCTCCCCTTCTTCCCAGAGCCATAACTTTTTTTTGTGGGACAACTTGTACTTTTGAATGACACTAAAGTGCTGTAAAATTGCAAAAAAAGTGCACTTCCACAGTTCTTTTTTTTTGCTTTTTTTTTACCGTGTTCACTAAATGCTAACACTGACCTGACATTATCATCCTCCAGGTCATTATAAGTTCATAGATACCAAACATGTCTAGGTTCTTTTTTATTTAAGTGGTGAAAAAAAAATCCAAAGTTTGATAAAAAATAAAAAAATAGACCCATTTTCCAAGACTTGTAGCATCTCCATTTTTCATGATCTGGGGCTAGGTGAGGCTGGGTGAGGGCTTATTTTTTGCTCGTCAACCTGACATTTGTATTGATACATTTTGGTGTAAATATGATCTTTTGATCATCCGTCATTGCATTTTATTGCAATGTGGCAGCGACCAAAAAAACGCAATTATAATATTTAGAATTTTTTCTCATTACGCCGTTTAGCAATCAGATTAATTATTTTTTTATATTAATAGATCAGGCGATTCTGAACGTGGTAATACCAAATATGTGTATGTTTGTTTTTTTTACTGTTTTGTTTTGAATATGGCGAAAGGGGGGGTGATTTAAACTTTTATATTTTTATTATTTTTTTAATATTTTCAAAAACATTTTTTTTACTTTTTGCATGATCCAATAGACTAGAAGCTGCAGTACTTTGATTGCCTCCACTACCCACAGGCAATGATCAGGTTGCCTGTATGTAGCAGAAATGCTCATTTGCTCTGAGTGCTGACCACCGGGTGGCACTCATAGCTCATAGAATTCCGACAATGACAACCATAGAGGTCCGCTTCAGACCTCTGGTTGTCATGCTGACCCATTGGTGACCCACGATCATGTGAGGGTGTCACCGATGGGTGGGACACACTTCCAGTAAACGTGAGCTAAATGCCACTGTCAGAAATTGACAGTGGTATTTTAAACTAGTTAACAGTGGCGGGTGGATCTTGATTCCACCCACGGCTGTTGCGGGCACATGTCAGCTGTATATATCAGCTGACATGTGCCTGGAAAGGAGCGGGCTCACTGCGGGAGCCCGCACCAAGCAGGGGGAGTCTGACATTGTCGTCCTATTATGCCCAGTGTCAGAAAGGGGTTAAACATTTGTGGGTTTTGACCCCCACCTCGATAATGGGCATAACCTGCTAAACAATCCTCCAGCTTCTTGAATAAATGTGAGTGTCACATAAGGACAATGGGTTTGTGAAATTCACTATGGTCACACATGAATTTTAACTTTTAATTAATGATAATGCATTTTCCTAATTCCCAAGTCCCAATCAAATTAACAATTGCTTTGATTTTATTTAAATGAAGACATCCTTGTGTAAGTTTCTATTATCTATTTTGGTACTACTGACACAGCAAAACTTAAGAAACTACATATACATGCAATTTCTTACAATGTGCCTGAGAGCAAAATGAAAAAAAAACGTGTTAAGGAACATAAATTTAGCTGTGTCTGTACATTATTTTTATCGTATTTCTTGAATTTTAATGTAATGGTTTCGTCTGTCAGCCACCATGTTCTGTTTAACAAAAATAATAGTTATGGTCTGAGGCAGGTATTACATATTGCCATGAATACTATTTCCTGGCTTATTGTTTGAAAAAATAGTTTCATAAGACTGTTTCAATCTCAAAATAATGAGAAGTTACTCGCCAAGGTCAATTCAATACCACAAACCATTAGAATTCCATACACACTATATACATTATCCTGCCCTCACCAACATTCTGAAAACACTAAAAAGGAAGACGTCCAAAAGCGTCTTGTCACCTTGCCAGTAAACAAACCTACTATAATGCAGCGCCTTAGCTTTAAAGGGGTGGTGAGAAGTCCAAATTAATATGCCCCTTAATATCTATTTATTTAATGGCATAATCTAAACTGTTTTCTAATATACTTCCCTTAGTACACTGACAGCTTTTTAATTTTTTTCCCGCTTCCTATTTGATGATGCTTTGTATGACAATCCGAGTGCATGCAAGGATATCCAAGCAAAGCATCATTAGGGGTTAGAGGCTGCAGTCACTGTGGCAGCCTCTGCCCCCTCCCTGAAACAAAGTGTCATTGGTGATGCTCGTTTCAGGGTCTGGGCTAGTACCCACGCGATGTGCACAATGACAGTGCACGCTCTGTTAACAGATCAGCTTATCAGTAATGAACCGGCACCAGAGGGCACTGCTAGTGTGTGTGTGTTCTAAAGGTACCGTCACACTCAGAGACGCTGCGGCGATATAGACAACGAGCCGACCTAAACTAGATCGCTGGAGCGTTGCTGTTTAGGTCGCTGTAGAGACGTCAAACACAGCAACTCCAGAATGATGTAGGAGCGATCCAGTGACGTAACGGCGACTCACTTCTCGTTCTCGCTGGTTGTTAGCTCCATGTCAAACAGCCCCCTATGCTCGTTGCTGGCGTCGTTGCTTTTGATGTCAAACATGACGATACACGCCGACCTGGCGATGAAATAAAGTTCTGGACTTCTAGCTCCGACCAGCGATGGCACAGCGGGATCCAGATCGCTGCTGCGTGTCAAACACAACGAGATCGCTATCCAGGACTCTGCAACATCACGGATTGTTGTCGTTCTCTTTGCAAAGTTGCTGAGTGTGACGGTACCTTAAGACTACCCATCTTGCAGAGAGCAACACCCCTGCAAATGTGTATGAGTGTCTTTATAGAAAGAAGGCCGTCAGTCACTGATTAGGATCACTTATTTGACTGATAAGCTCAGAATCAGGTAATTATAATCTGTTGCATTTTATTCTGTTTTTCTTGTTTCTGTACCTATAATACTTTTAATAAAAAGACCATTGAAAAGAAAAGAATCAACAGGAATAGCAACAAATAAAGGCCTATATATCTCCATGCTGATGGATTACAATATTTTATGCATTTGTACCCTATGACTTGCTGAATTTCCAAATGAATATCAATAAGAATGGAGAGAACACAGAAAAGTGTTTTGATAGTAGGAAGAAGCTACACAGGCTTTTTAATCTGCAGCCATGGAAACACACAGGATAGCGTTGGAGCTTTAGACACCAATCAATAGTCATCAAAAAACATTCTAAACTTTATTGAGAGCACAAAACATCACAATGTAGCATTTATATGTCCTCAATAGAGCATTTAACCCTTTTAATAGTGGTTCAATGTATTGTGAATTTTAACAATGCAGCCAATTCACCAAGTTTGTACATGTCTGCTTTGCGAGGACCAACACAAAGTACTGACACTTATATTTTTTCCCAAAGGTAGTGTAAATGCCAAATTTATGTACAGAGGCTTCTGAGATCCCAGTTTTATGGAAAGCCTATCAGAGGGCTTGTTCAGGACTCATATGTTGATGAGCTATCCTTAGGAAAGATAATAAATATCAGATTGGTGAATGTCACCCCACCAATCAGCTGTCTGTGATCCCATGGTAGCTGTAATCGGTCTCCTTGAATCTTCATTTGGTTATCATCAGCAGCATAGTTATCCTATTCCCTTCCATTATTGGTTTTATCAGTTTTTACCCATGGGTCTGCTGCAGCTGACATTCTGTGTATCACACAACCTGATCAGGTTAGCACCTCCTTGAACCTTGTTATCCTCCATCACCAGATAAGACTCTATTGTGCTTTTATTGTTTTTCCAGCCTCCATCAAATACACAAACATGGCCACTTCACAGAGCAGTGTGGAGCTGTGATGTCCTGTCTGTGTATTGCATATGTCTGTGGGACCAGAAAACAGCTGACCGCTGGGCAGCCTGGCTGTCAAGGTATAGCGACGTCTTGTAAAGCAGCGGCCATGAAGACGCCCTCGGTTTGCAGTCTGTGTGAGTACTGCTAAAAATGTAGAGGCTGATAAAACTGTCCTCTTGAGTGGGCTTAGATTTGCATGAGGATGACCAATACTCAAATTTACGGGGAGCTATAGCTGTCATCAAGCCAGTTCTATGGACAGTAGAAAGCTGTAGCAGAGACCTGAGATGTGGCCTAGATAGTAAAGCTTTATGGTGCATAACACAAGATCTTGTATCTCATCTAAGTGTTGCCTCCTGAAATGACACCAAGCAATAAGCGTTTCATCTATGTGGAGAGAAAAGAAAAATTGAACTGTCTGAATTACAATGGTCTGCGGTTATCTTCTTTAAAAAGAAAACCACTTTCAGATACAGCCACACTATATGCCTGCCTGTCTTCTAGCTACATTTTCAATTTAGTAGTCTAGGATCCTGTGTAGGAACTGTAATGGCTGTTATTACATGTTGTGGAGTCTGAAAACATAAAAGATGACACAGTAAGGCCGGCCTCACACTGGGCGTAAGACAATACGCCACGTATTATACGTCCGTACTACGGCCGTAATACGGAGAAATGTTCCCAAAATATTGATCCGTAGGCAGGGTGTGTCAGCGTATTTTGCGCATGGCATCCTCCGTATGTAATCCGTATGGCATCCGTACTGCGAGATTTTCGCGCAGGCTTGCAAAACCGACATCTAATGGATTTATGTGCTCAAATGTTCGGGAAAACATATATACAGTATATATATATATATATATGTCATTGAGACACATATATATATTCTGTATTTAGATTTCATTCAGCGCGATATGTGTTAAAAGCCGGTAATTCAATTGCCGGCTTCTCATTTCTCCTGCACAAACCCGACAGGATATGAGACATGGTTTACATACAGTAAACCATCTCATATCCCCTTTTTTTTGCATATTCCACACTACTAATGTTAGTAGTGTGTATGTGCAAAATTTCAGCGCTGTAGCTGCTAAAATAAAGGGTTAAATGGCGGAAAAAATTGGCGTGGGCTCCCGCGCAATTTTCTCCGCCAGAATGGTAAAGCCAGTGACCGAGGGCAGATATTAATAGCCAGGAGAGGGTCCATGGTTATTGGCCCCCCCGTGGCTAAAAACATCTGCCCCCAGCCACCCCAGAAAAGGCACATCTGGAAGATGCGCCTATTCTGGCACTTGGCCACTCTCTTCCCACTCCCTGTAGCGGTGGGATATGGGGTAATGAAGGGTTAATGCCACCTTGCTATTGGAAGGTGACATTAAGCCAGATTAATAATGGAGAGGCGTCAATTATGTCACCTATCCATTATTAATCCAATAGTACTAAAGGGTTAAAAAACACACACACACATGATTTAAAAGTATTTTAATGAAATAAACACAGCGGTTGTTGTAATAATTTATTGTTCTCTCAATCCATCAGGAACACCCTCGCTTGGAAAAATAATAAACGCACAAGATACATACCTTCTGGTGAACCGTCTCGTCCCACGAAGTAATCCATCTGAAGGGGTTAACTAATATTACAGGCAGGAGCCCTGCTAAATGCAGCTGTGCTCCGTGCTTGTAATTCCCCAGCGAATGAATGAAATGTAGGTCATTGACCTACATTTCCTTCAGTCGCGGTGAGGCGCCCTCTGGTGGATGTTCTCATGAACTGCAGCCTGGGAACTTTTTCCCACGCTCCAGGTCATATGAGGACATCCACCAGGGGGCGCCTCACCGCGACTGAAGGAAATGTAGGTCAATGACCTACATTTCATTCATTCGCTGGGGAATTACAAGCACGGAGCACAGCTGCATTTAGCAGGGCTCCTGCCTGTAATATTAGTTAACCCCTTCAGATGGATTACTTCGTGGGACGAGACGGTTCACCAGAAGGTATGTATCTTGTGCGTTTATTATTTTTCCAAGCGAGGGTGTTCCTGATGGATTGAGAGAACAATAAATTATTACAACAACCGCTGTGTTTATTTCATTAAAATACTTTTAAATCATGTGTGTGTGTGTTTTTTAACCCTTTAGTACTATTGGATTAATAATGGATAGGTGACATAATTGACGCCTCTCCATTATTAATCTGGCTTAATGTCACCTTCCAATAGCAAGGTGGCATTAACCCTTCATTACCCCATATCCCACCGCTACAGGGAGTGGGAAGAGAGTGGCCAAGTGCCAGAATAGGCGCATCTTCCAGATGTGCCTTTTCTGGGGTGGCTGGGGGCAGATGTTTTTAGCCACGGGGGGGGCCAATAACCATGGACCCTCTCCTGGCTATTAATATTTGCCCTCGGTCACTGGCTTTACCATTCTGGCGGAGAAAATTGCGCGGGAGCCCACGCCAATTTTTTCCGCCATTTAACCCTTTATTTCAGCAGCTACAGCGCTGAAATTTTGCACATACACACTACTAACATTAGTAGTGTGGAATATGCAAAAAAAAAGGGGATATGAGATGGTTTACTGTATGTAAACCATGTCTCATATCCTGTCGGGTTTGTGCAGGAGAAATGAAAAGCCGGCAATTGAATTACCGACTTTTCACTAACACCGCTGCGTATTTCTCGCAAGTCACACTGCTGGTCAGTGTGGAATCCGTATTTTTCTCGCCCCCATAGACTTTCATTGGCGATTTTTTTGCGCAATACGGTGACAAACGCAGCATGCTGCGATTTTGTACGGCCGTAGAAAGCCGTATAATACTGAACCGTAATATACGGCTAATAGGAGCAGCCCCATTGAGAATAATTGTGCCGTTTATTTTGCGAGTTTTATGGACGTAATTTCTGCGCTCTTATGTCCGTAAAACTCGCTAGTGTGAGGCCGGCCTAAGAGTAAAGAAATGACTGAACAGAACTGACCATGCTGTACTGTTTGCATTGAGCAAACCTATTAAATATGTTAGTTGTTTCAGAAGGGATATACTCTACCTTAGAATGCAAGGATATCACAGATAATATTATTTAGAATCTTAGAAAGGACAATGTAGCAAATGTATTTTTTTATTAAATGAGACCAAGACAGATTCATGTATATCAGATGTTGTATATTTTGTTCATTTAGAATAAGGACAAAGTGCATGATAACAGGCACATGGTGAAAAATGTTAAAAGTAATCTTGAGTAAATGAAATGCCTATAAATTGGCTGTCCATCTTATTTAAACGCATATGTCAGCCTGATTGTTATTTGTAACGACTGGCGAAGGCTTGCTTTTAGCTCCCTCTGTCCCACCTTTGGATGTATCAACAAACAGCAGTCTTGGAGTCCACAAGGCCATCAGTATTCTTTTGTATTCTTTGCGGAAATTCTGATTAAGAAGACCATAAATGACAGCATTGAGACAACTGTTAAAGTAAGCCATAAAATAGCTCAACACAAACAGCCATTTTGGTATCTTTGGAGCCACTTGAAAAGGATTAATAGCTACAGCAAGGCCAATGAAGTTTAGGGGTCCCCAGCACACAGCAAAAAGTACAAACACAACAAACATAGTCAAAAAGTTTCGGAGATCTGTTGGTGTCAACTTCTGCTTGGAATCTTGTCTTACTCTGTGCTTGACTTGAATAACCAAGACCCATATCCGGAAGTAGCAAAATGTTACTATAGCCAAAGGAACAATAAAATGCACCGCAACTACTGTAATTGTATATGACGAGCTAACAGTCTGGGCAAAAGTGCAAGAGAAAATCCGTGGGTCATACTGTAGCGATCCAACGAAAAAGTTTGGTACAATTGCAATAACAGTCAATATCCACGTAAGACACAGGTAAAAAAATGTGCTTTTCTGGCTGTAAAGCTTGTCGTACCGCAGGCTATGGCAGATGTAGCAATATCTGTTAATAGCTATGGCTGTAATGTTAAAAACAGAACCTATGACGCTCAGTCCCATCAGAAAGCCACTGATTTGACAATGGATATTTCCCAGCGTCCATCCGTTATGAAAAATTGCTATGAGAATAACTGGATATGGGTATACTGCCACGACCAGATCTGCAACAGATAAACTGACGACAAAGATGTTACCTGAAAAGAGAAAAATAAATAATTATAGGTAAATATAGGGAAAATTAGACAAATTTTAATTTATTTTGTAATGTATGAGAATTAAGTAATGGGCATACAACAATTCCCAAATGCATTATAGGTGAACCAACTTGTTATAGAGTGTTGATCTTCATCATGATCTATTATGTCCCAAAACACTATTAACTTGCAGATATAGGGTCAAAATTTGCAGGTAAATAGCTGCTCAGCCAACTTAGCAACTAAGAGAAAATTAATTTTATTCCTCCCAGTAGCCATCGGCTTTTGAATAAATAATCACGGAAAAATCGAGTCTACCTGGCCAATAAAATTAGATCAAAGTTTAAACAAAAATCAACACCAATACATAACAGATTAACCATACATATACAATGGTACAATATATGGTTAAGGCTACTTTCACACTAGCGTCGTACGATGCACGACACAATGCGTCGTGCTGACGTACCGACGCATACTGTAAAAAAAAAGCACAACGGGGGCAGCGGATGCAGTTTTTCAATGCATCGGCTGCCCCATTGTGATGTCCGGGGAGGAGGGTGCCTACAGCTGCCACTCACAATGCGGGGACTGAAGATGCTTCGGCACACATCAGAGACTGAAAGTCGGCAACACCAGGGAGGAATAAAGTACATTTTCTCCCAGCAGCTGCTGGTTTAGTAAGGGGGACGGACAGTGTTGTAACATTATCAACCTACAAATGAACCCTATATCTGCGTGTTAATAGCTTTTAGGGACACAACATGTTCTCTTTAACTTTAGAATCTTTAGCAATCTGAACAGTGGAGGTCGAGTTATTAACTGCACATTATCAAATTGGGGAACCAGTCTCTCCTCAGTGCATTATGTGCTTTAAACATCCGCAGGGCACACAACTTAATAAAAAATATATCTACCATATGTCTCATTTCTAAACAGTGCTAGCATTCCACATTTATTACTAATGAAACGTATTTCTTCCTTAGACCATAAGAATGAAGGGTTTTTCATTATAGTGATCTATTACTTTACAATGTGAACTTGCAAGCTGAAACAAGGACAATAACAGCAGTCAAAAACTAAGATATGTTGAAATAAAATGAACTAATTTATTAAGAAGTGCCTGCCTCATAATATATCTAGTGCATCTTAGGTTGTCCGTGTTCAAGAAATAGAAATCTACGCAGCTGTAGATTTGTGCTATACCTCATAATAATATATTGCGCAAAGCATTGTTTCCCAAACCCCGTCCTCATGGCCCTCAATAGATCATGTTTTTAGGATTTCCTTACCATTGCACAGGTGAGAGAACTTGTGACAGTTTCTGATACCTTGATAATAATTCCATCACCTCTGCAATACTAACGATACCCTGAAAACATGACGTCTTAGGGGGCGTGAAGACTGGAGTTTGGGAAACTCTGATGTAAGGTATAATAACTGTGTCCAATTTACAGTGGTCCTGCCACCTATGACCTAATCAAACCACTTCTTGACACTTTTCAAAAAGCATCAAAAAGATAAAATCTGCTAATTTTAGCTGAAATATTTCATGCACCAAAATTTATAAACTACTAGGCCACAATGGAAAGTCCATTAAATCGTTCCTCTAAGCATTTGTCTCCTCCTGTAGGATAGAGAGACTTTTTGGCCCTTCTCAGGCTCCAGCACCATTGTGTGTCTGCAAAACCAGCTTTTCCTATATTTATATCGCTGGAGAAGAGACCATAACTTCATACATGCATGAAATCTTATGAAATCTGTTGGATACAATCCTAGGAGAACTCAGAGTGTTGTACACATCTTTTTAAGGCAATTGGAATAGTTCTGATTTGCCACAAAACACATTTTGGGGGGAAATTCAACAAAGGATTCAAATTAGAATTTCAGAAGATGTTAGGGCTAGCAGAACGCACCAAATAATTAGAAAGATAGAGTAAGGTGCATTCGCAGCCCGGGGTCCACCGTGCAGAGATGGAACCTGCTGCTAAGTAATGACGGACTATATGGTGGTACAATATGGATTCACACACGGGTTAACTTCACCCAGTATGAAGAAAGCGGACCCTGTTGCGTCACAGGGCCGTGGTACCGCACCAAGAGCGCAAGCAAGGAGTCACAGAACTCTACCCCTAGACTCGGAATTAGAGTACAACTAGACCTCTTGTGCTCGACACCGCAAGCTGGAAAGGCAGCAGTAACCCTTTGCACAGAGTCAGACTGAGCAAGATATAGGGACCGACGTCACCGCTGAGCAAACTCCACTGCGGCTGGAGGAGAATGGGAGACCACAGCGGAGAGGGTTCGAGATTCCCCCTGTGCAGAGGCGGGAACTCGACCCCTAACAGAAGATTCACTTATCTCTAATTATAACACCATTATTGTAGAGGAGCTGATCTTTTCAAATTCAAATTAGATGATTTCACTGAATTACAAAACCCAAAGAATTTTATTAGTTGCAAATAAATCTGCACAAATCTCAATACTAAAAAGCTTTTAAGTGCTCAGAAAATACAAGTGGAGTGGAAGAGAGAAAGAACCATGATGACCATAAGAGCTTACACTTTACAGATGAGAGAGAGAACCCCACTGATCATTAAAGCTTACACTTTACAGAAGATGATGAAGAACCCATTGACCAGTTTGCAATCTACAGGAGAGAGGGGACCTCACTGACCATAAGTGCTTACACTTTACAAGAGTGAAAGGACTTTTCTGACCATAAGAGTTTACATTCTACAGAAGAGAGAGAGGACCCTGTTTATTATAACAGCTTACATTCTACAGGAGCGAGAGTGAGAGAACCCCGCTGACCATAAGAACTTACCTTCTACAGGAGAGAAACACTTACCCATTGACTGTGGAGATGGAAAATGACTCTGCTGTACAAATTGTTCTCCGCTGGTAACCACTGATTTGTGATGGACCAGGTACTGACCACCACTGCATAATCTATGAAAATCCCCTAGATGTCATAGCTGCAGGGCATTATGTGGGGGGATTCGTGCAGCAATGCAAACAGTCTTTAGACTGCTCTCTGATGGCGTCGAGCAAGTTTTTATTTTTTGCAGATTGCCAATTGAATCTCAAATCTTCAGATTCACATGATACAACTAATTTCATGAATTTCGACTCAAACTCGATCCTCCGCAAATAAATCTGCTCATCTCTACTCATTATTGTCAAAAATTATACAGCTGAACCTATCCTTCTTTATTTAGTGACAAGGCAGACCTAAAATTTTGACATGCTCAATATTTACCTTCCTACTAGAGATGGACAGAATTCAAAATATAGATCGGCATTTAGTTAAATATTTTTATAATCCTGATTGGATCCAGGATGATTTATTTTATATAAAATGACAGATATGATGTGATTATCATTCTTCATTTTCAAATGAGACCTCAGGATTGACATTAGAATACAAAATTGTAGCACAAAGTGCGCACCTGAAGTCAGAGCTCAGGATTCAGACATTAAAAGTAGCTTTACTGTCTACAATTAATTATGGAGACAACTAAGAAAGGGGTAAAATTTGTTCAACTGTTACAATACAAATTGAAATAAGTCTTTGTCTCATGAGCATGTATTTTATAATGCAGGGAATTACTATATGCAGGTAATAACAGGTAATGGCAATTCAACTATAGTTGAAAATTGAAGAAATTTAAAGGGTAACTGTGCTTGCAGGTAACTTTGAAGAATAAGTCCTGTGTACATGAGGAATGACTCAATTTCTGGCCATTATTTGACTTATTTTCGGCATTCTGACCAGTTTTCCCCTTTGTGTGTACTATCTGTGATTTGCAATCCACTGTTTGCTGGGAGAAAGAGATGAGGATATTATACAGCAGAGCTGAGCTGTGTTGATCTAAATCAACCTCTGATGTGAGGTAAAACACTTGTTAGAGAGCTTGGCGCCATGTTTTTCTTCCTGCCTCTGCTCCCTTTCATGCTGCTCACTCCCTACCCTTCCTTCTCCATAGAAGATAGTGGGCTGTGTAACATGAAACCTGCAGTCCTTTTCCTCTGATTAAGACAAAGTTGAACTGTTTTTTCACATCAAATGGTGACTTCAGGGAAAAGTGAGAGAAGACGTGTCTGATAAGTGAAGAAAGAAACGGATTTCTCTCATAAGGTACATTACAAAGTTTCTTATAATCGCCTGTACGATTGATTTATGAAAATGTTTTTGAAAGTACATTACCATTTCAACATCTCTTAAGAAAGAATAGAAAAGTTCCTGTAGATGATTATACATTAAGCAGCAGAATTTTTGCATCTGGATTTGGCAATTTAGTTTGTATTTCGATCTTATTAAGACTTCTCCATGAAATGAAGACCAAGAATGACCTCTGCTTCAGAGGATAAGTTAATCAGAGTTACCAACCCCAGGTACTGCATATTGACATAAAGTATGGAGGGGGAGGTGTGATGGAGTGCTTTGCTGGTGATACTGTTGGTTATTTATTCCAAATTCAAGACAGATTTACTCAACATAGCTTCCACAGCATTTTGCAATGACATGCCATCCCATCTGTGGAGCGCCCCCACTGCCGCAGGGCCAAGGGGTACCCGGTACCGGGCCTCTGTGTCTCAGTCCTGGGGTTGTCACGGTGGCTAGGCCCGGTACGTGACCCTGCTGAGGGGCGTCCAGTGAAAGTTGAGAATGTGATGATGTTATGGTGCGGTGCAGGTCGCGGTGAATAACGAGGACACCAGGTTGCAGTCTCTTTACCTCTTTACTGAAGGCTTCAGGATCCTCAGTCCGGAATACGATCAACCGGGCTACCTGAGTCCGGCCGGTCCGATGGCACCTCCAGAGTTCCCTTTGCAGGTGGAAATCTGTGCCTACCTTCTAGCGCTTGTGTGTTGTGGTCCTTCCCTGCTGTGCTTACGGGATAGTCCCCACAACTGTTGTGTCTGTTTCTGAAGTTCCCTCAACTCGATTATCATGTTCTTCTTCGTCCCCCCAGATGATATGGCTAGGACGCACCCGTATGATGGGTAGGCTCGGAGCTCTTCCGGGACCCTAGAGTCGCCCCTCTCCAAATGTTGCCCCCTGTGTCTGCTTAGGTGATTTTGGGTGAGACAGCCCGCCTATAACTGACTGTCCTGCCATAGGTTTGAAGTAAGGCCTGGAGCTCAATACTTCCTCTGCGTTTCCGGCCACCGGCTGCGCGCCTCAGTAGGATGTTGCCTCGTCTTACAGCACGACTCCTACTGGTGTTTCTCCTTGTTGCGTGATCTCGTTTCTCACTCAGCACAATAAAACTTGCTTCTTGTCCTTTCTTGGGGTACCACCGCGATGAAGTGCAGGCGCGGTCCCATAACGTTCTTTCTGTTCGCTAGGCCTTTGTCAGGATCCCACCCCTGACAGGGACCCCCCTGAATCTTCCCCTGCAACACCCTCTGCCACAGGATGTAGCCTGGTTCCAACCCAGTCAGCTTCTGTCTAACTTCCTATCTAACCCCCAGTTTTACCAGATTGTGAGGAGTGGCCTAATACATAGCACCCTTAGCTCCCCCTGGAGGCCAGACTGTGAAGTGTATTGGTGTCTGTGATACCTGGTCAGGTGAACTCCTTCAGTGCCATCAGACGTACCATAGCCCCCCTTAGCGGCGGAGCATCAGTACTGAAACGACCAGGACTCTGGGGCGCTGCACTCCCCCCCAGTTAAATCCAGTACTCCTGGACTGGGAAGAAAACAACAATACATGTCAGCAAAAAGACATACAATTTTTGAAATGCAACAATAAGTAAATTTGAACAGAGCTTCCCTTTATGGGGGGTGAGGACACTTGAACGTTACAAACATGGTTAAATATTTGAAATAACATACTATAAATAACTTCTCTTACCCAACCGGGTATTCTACTTAGTGCAATTTCTGAACAATAATTTAACATTGCCTTTAAGGACGTATACGCTGAATCCACTAAAGACCTTCTTATAAAACGCTATAAGGCTAATCAACTTTTCTTCATTTTCCACCTTTACATCTGCAGGACCGCCTGTCTATCTGCCCCAGGCCTACTGCCTCTCACTCTGTTGCAGGACCACCCCATTCTCGTCTGGGAATACTGCCTTTCTGCTACTATACACAGTATAGAACTTATCAACCTTCTCTCAGTTCAAGATCACTGAGCCATCTCTGTATGGCTCCTAGGAGGACTCACCGACTAACCCCGTACGAGTTCACTTCCTGTCCTCATTCTCTAACACATTATTAAACATTTCTTACAATTAACTAGCTAACTACATATAACTTCGACATGTAAGCATTATTCAACTTTAAGTGCTATTGGTGAACGTCCCCTTTAAGAGGGGACCAAGTCTCTCGGAGGTAGTGCAACTTCTCAAGCTGCAAGTTCGTATACAGCAAGGACTCCGGTGCTGTTTCCAAGAACAGTTTCTTCGCAAAGAGTCCTTTTCTTCGTAAAACCAGTAGAGGGCACCTTTAAGAAGGTGCGAACTATTTACAATAAGTTTGTAATCATGCAGTGTTCATGATCCAGCAGTTCTTTTCAACAGTGATGAACGAGAAACAAAAGCAAAAAGACAAAAGTAGGGATCCCGGGTAAACTAAGGGATCCCTTTAAGAGTTAACCCTAGTCGGGTTGTAGCAGCAGAGAAAAACACAAAAAGGACAGACCGTTAACTATATACATTTTGTAAAGCATTTTTGGAGCTTCATTGTAAGTTACAAGACATCAGCCGGTAGTGGACATCTCCTGACCGTGGCGGCTTCGGTCCCTGGCCACCGGCTGATGCGGTGTCAGTATCGGTGGTTGGTCTCTCGGGTGCAGTCAGTTCACCCGGTGTCTGGATTCGAAGGCTAACCCTGGCTGCAAGCTCGGTAGCCGCAACAAGGCGTACTGTGGCGATAGTAACAAGATCTGTCAAGTCCGGATCAGTCATGGTCGGGGTAACAGGGTTCACCTCCTCAGGCCCACATCGTTGGACGTTCCGAGCGCACCATCCTTGTGCACTCCGGTGGTGGGTGTAGGTCACCTGATCCCCCCCTTTGCAATAATGGATCACCATATCGGTTGAGGAAGGGAGTCTTCACGTTGTAACTGGTAACGAAGACGTCAGTCGGTAGTCCCGGTTCCTGTATGGAGCCCCAACCCCGTTTCGGGTGAAAGGCCAGCACAGTTCCCCACTTTACCGCATCTTTCCTGCCGTGCACAGGCTTTGGGTGTTGTACTTTTGGCGCGTCAGTTTGTTCTGTCTCTTTTCGGTATTTCCAATGTAGGATCAAGCATTGTTTATATTGTTCCCAAGTGAGCACAGCAAGGGTGAGGCCCTCCTCCTGAGCTCCATCTTGCCCAATCCGGGGGGTGTCCCACTTGAAGATCACCCCGTCCGAGCTCACATCTAGGGGTTCCCCCATCCTGGTCGGTAGCGGAGGCATCAGCTTCCCCATCGTGTCGGGAGTCAGCACCACCCGCTCCACTGAAAGGAAACGGTCATTGTCGAGGTGAGGAGCGGTCGCGGGAGCGGGATCAGTCAGGGGAGCAGGATCGGTCGGGGGAGTAGGGGCGCCTTCCATACCTGCGCCTGATGTGATTCCACCGATGCCGATCTGTTCCGTTAACAAGGACACTGGAGTCGGCTGCAGCCTGGACCGTGGCTCCTCCAAGGCAGCCTCCCGATGTGGCTCCGCTCGCCATGGCTCTGTGGTCGGGATAGGCGGGCTCAGATCCTCTGCCAGCGGCTCCAAGGAGTTCGAGCCCTTCAGCTGCGGTGAGTTAGGATCCGTCTCCGGTCGGTGGGGACAACCCGGGGTCACTTTGCCGCCGCTCGGGCACTTGTTGATCATCTTCGCTGTCCGGCATTCGGCGGCAAGGCATGCACCTGGCTCCGCCATTTCTCCAAGGTCAAGCTCCCTCTTCACCTTGTCCCCGCCGTTGCAAATCAGGGGGTGGTTCTCCTCTGCTTCTGGGCAGGTCATCATCTCGCAGCAATAGTCGGGGGGGGCGGTCGCCGCTTTTGGCGCCACTCTGGTAGTCTCCTCCCATGGTACGCTCTTCTTCTTCCTCTGCGCTCCCCGTGGTGCTGCAATGGCGGCAGTTTTTGGCGGGAACTTTTGGCGGCAAGTGGCAATGCACAGTCTTTGCAATGAGTCACAGTCCAAGCACAACAAATCACAATTCCAAGGCACACATGACCTGATTCTTCAGGCTTAAGTAGATCCTGTTCGTGATGCCAAGTTGGAGCGCCCCCACTGCCGCAGGGCCGAGGGGTACCCGGTACCGGGCCTCTGTGTCTCAGTCCTGGGGTTGTCATGGTGGCTAGGCCCGGTCCGTGACCCTGCTGATGGGCGTCCAGTGAAAGTTGAGAATGTGATGATGTTATGGTGCGGTGCAGGTCGCGGTGAATAACGAGGATACCAGGTTGCAGTCTCTTTACCTCTTTACTGAAGGCTTCAGGATCCTCAGCCCGGAATACGGTCAACCAGGCTACCTGAGTCCGGCCGGTCCGATGGCACCTCCAGAGTTCGCTTTGCAGGTGGAAATCTGTGCCTACCTTCTAGCGCTTGTGTGTTGTGGTCCTTCCCTGCTCTGCTTACGGGATAGTTCCCACAACTGTTGTGTCTGTTTCTGAAGTTCCCTCACAACTCGATTATGATGTTCTTCTTCGTCCCCCAGATGATATGGCTAGTACGCACCCGTATGACGGTTAGGCTCGGAGCTCTTCCGGGACCCTAGAGTCGCCCCTCTCCAAATGTTGCCCCCTGTGTCTGCTTAGGTGATTTTGGGTGAGACAGCCCGCCTATAACTGACTGTCCTGCCATAGGTTTGAAGTAAGGCCTGGAGCTCAATACTTCCTCGGCGTTTCCAGCCACCGGCTGCACGCCTCAGTAGGATGTTGCCTCGTCTTACAGCACGACTCCTACTGGTGTTTCTCCTTGTTGCGTGATCTTGTTTCTCACTCAGCACAATAAACCTCGCTTCTTGTCCTTTCTTGGGGTACCGCCGCGATTAAGTGCAGGCGCGGTCCCATAACGTTCTTTCTGTTCGCTAGGCCTCTGTCAGGATCCCACCCCTGACAGGGACCCCCCTGAATCTTCCCCTGCAACACCCTCTGCCACAGGATGTTGCCTGGTTCCAACCCAGTCAGCTTCTGTCTAACTTCCTATCTAACCCCCAGTTTTACCAGATTGTGAGGAGTGGCCTAATACATAGCACCCTTAGCTCCCCCTGGAGGCCAGACTGTGAAGTGTATTGGTGTCTGTGATACCTGGTCAGGTGAACTCCTTCAATGCCATCAGATGTACCATAGCCCCCCTTAGCGGCGGAGCATCAGTACTGCAACGACCAGGACTCTGGGGCGCTGCATCTGCTTTGCACTTAGTGGGAGCATTTAGTGGGAGCATCATTTGTGTTGCAACAGAATAATGCCCCAAAACACCTCCAGATTATTTGACCAAGAAGGAAGGTGATGGAGTGTTGCATCAGATAACATGGTCTCGACAATCACTCATCCTCAACCCAATTATGATGTTTTGTGAATAGTTGAACAACATTATAAAGGCAAAGCAGCCAATAATCACTCAGCCACTTTGGGAACTCTCTCAAGACTGTTGAAAAGCCATTGAAGGAGTCTTCCTGATGAAACTGCTTGAGAGAATGGCAAGGGGGTGTAAATCTGTCAGAGTAAAAGGGGGCTACTTTGAGGAATCTAAAGTTTAACACATGTTCTTGTTTGCTTCAGACATGTTTCTTTACTCCTTGTTTCATTATGGGTTCCTTTATGTATTTGCTGCCTTCAGTCTGAATCATAAGAATAAGGAAAACCATTGAATGTACAGGTAAGGTTAAAATTGTTGCAAGAAGTTCAATGTGGGGTGCAGTATGTCATCTATCTTTGAATAGATAATTATAAAACCTTTATCAATCTCCGTTTGCAGCAAATGTCATATTGAAAGCAATGAAAATAGTATTATCTTATTAATGACTTTTTCTTATATCCATCCCTTAACTTGTACATCATACTAACCATATTAGAGAAATGTTTTACAATGTAGACTTTCCAGATGAAGTTGTGTTTGTATTACACAAGTTATAATTACAATTACGGTATATGATTCATGAAATCAACTGACTGTTAGTATAAGTTCTCATGAATGTAAAAAAATTGTCGTATTTTCATCCAGAAAAAAAAAAGTAGATTTTTTCATCTGAATTATCATTCACATGCAATCAATTATGTGATTTGTCTTTATACATCAGCATTGAATACAATTTATGAGATCAAATACATTTTCCCATGACACCATAAAAGTTGGATGCTATGTGGTAGATCTGTGTTGGATCCAATTTTCTTTTCTGCACCCATACACTTGAATAGGCGAATGTCATCTGATGTACGGAAGAGACCAGAGTATGTTGGAATTTTGTTTGTGCAAATATGTGGTCCTTGTAAATAATGGTTGAACTTAGGCCTCTTTCACACTTCCGTCTTTCAGCTCCCGTCACAATCTGTCGTTTTTTAAGAATGCAGGATCCTGCAAAAAAATTTGCAGGATCCTGCATTTTCTCATAGACTTGTATTAGCGACGGATTGTGATGGATGGCCATCCATTTCATCCGTCTTTCACTGGATCCTGCATAAAAAAACGGTCTGTCAAGCAGAGAAAACGTTCAGAGGAATGTTTTTTCTGCACGTCGGAAAATCGGTCAGCGACGCATCCTGCGCTGCCTCTCACTGGCTACAATGGAAGCCTATGGGCGCAGGATGCGTCGCTGCCTGTGAAAAGCAGGAATCCAGCGACGGGTCCCGCCTTTTCAAAGAGAGCATGCGTGGAAGAATTTCCCATCAGGGAAATTCTCTCTCGTTTGCTCTCTTTCTCTTTTTACTATTGATGCTGCCTATGCAGCATCAATAGTAAAAAGATATGTTAAAAATAATTTAAAAATTTAAAAATCACAATATTCTCACCTACCGGCGTTCCCGCGCAGCGTCACCGATGTTCCCGGCAGCTAGCGTTCCTTCCTTCTCGCGAGATTTCGCAATGTATTACTAGGAACGCTAGCTGCCGGGAGCATCGCTGCACGGGAATGCCGGTAGGTGAGAACACTGCAATTTTTATTTTTTTTTAACGTGGCTTGTGTTGTGTATGCGTTTTCGCAGCGGAAAACCGCTGCGAAGACGCATACACAACAGGTGCACATAGGCTCGATGGGTCCGTCAGAAAGACGGGCCCAGTGCACACGTTTTCCACAATCTGCACAGGATCCGTCATTTCAACGTCTTGACGGATCCTGTGCAGATTTGGAAGACGGAAGTGTGAAAGAAGCCTTAGCCATACAGCAATGATTTACATGTGACACAGTAAGTGGAGGTGTTAACTTTTCTTGCAATCCTCCTTGTGATGACATTGCTAAGTATGAGAAAAGTATTCTTATTTCCCAAAGTGGTAATTTTTCCAATATATTTCAAAGAAGTCTAAAGCCAGATTAGTTCTAAGGCAATCACAAATTCAAAGTGGAGGATATGATAAATCAACTGGGGAAGTAAAGTCAGATGTGTTTACTTTCTCAAGGGGTTAATTCATTACTTTCCTGGAGTCCTTGATATGCACCAACGCTGATTACCAGACCATTTTGCAACTGTCACATGTTCAGTAATGCTACACAAGTGAACTTGCCCCACTTCTAGGCACCAAACCAACAAACGATGCCTCACTATGTTGCAGGCATGCACAAGTGGGACTATGACTGGGAGGCTTAAGCGGGTAACCGAATGGACATAAACACTAGGGGTAAGAACTAAGATCGTAGCTGCATCCCATATACTATTAACTCAACAATTATGCAAGTGATGTAAGTTAGATGGACATTGTGAATCCTAATGAAGTGTAAAAAATATATGAACAAAAGCATCTAATATTATATTTACAGTTTTTGTTTAAAAACTACAGACTTTAAGATTTTAGGTAAAGTAAAGATGTAATTTAACTATGCAATAGTGGAGATCAGTAATTGTTACAAATTAGAGATGAGCGGATCACTTCATACAAACCCTGATCTACGGTCCAGGTCAGTGCGATGAATAGGAGCTGTGGGAATTTCCACAGTGTAGTGTTTGATTTGACTGTCAAGCATGTCATCTGTGCACCATGCCGCCAGCCCATATAATAATAAGCTGATCCTGGGGTCCGAGAAGGTAAGGAAATTTGGACAGCTTCTGTCCGTGGCCAGAGAATACTGACCTGGACTGTGGACCGAGCTTGCACAAAGCAAAAAGTGATGATGAAGCTATTCTAAGAGGTACTTGCCAGGCAGGACAAGATTGACAGGTATCATGCAACTGTCCTATTCAGAGTTGGATGCGTACATGAAACCTGTCAACACCTGCTACCCAAGCAGGCAGCCTGACAGCCATCAAGTAAGACCCACTAGAGAATACCTTTAATGGAAAGCATACATGACTTGTAGATGGAGTTTCTTCACTCTCTATGTAGTGTGCTATGACAATCCCCTAACATTTGCCTTTGTCCATATGCTCTGCAGAGCTGATTTCATGTGAACAGCACCGTATCCAATCATGGGGCTAAGCTGCAGATGGCTAAAGCAACTAAACCCAGTAATTGTCTGCAGTGTTGTTGATATCACCGCTGCAGCCTGTCTACAAAGACTGGAGGTGGTAGTGAAGAGTCAGTGTTGAAGAAGGGGAAGGGGTACATAAAGTTCTGTTTCTGATTTTCACCCAACAGAAGCCTATTAAGTGAAAAAACATTTTTGTAAATCTCCTTTAAATAAAAATGTTCAAATATTGATTGTATTTAGCATTAAATGATAACAGCAAAGTTCCTATTATGTCAAATTTTGATTGCTAGCTCCTTGATTTGTGGCAACTCCGTAAAATACCATAACTAAGGTACCATAAATTACTTTTACCGATGGGTATTTGTGGTGTAATGGAGCTCAGTAGTACAGGTTTTAGCTTCATAAAACAATTATTCCACAAAGATCATAGTGATTGGAAAACATTTTATGTGAGGTGTTGGTTAAAGTACAAAGGGCTACAAGACTAAACATTATATTTTTTTTCAAAAGGTAGCAGTTTATTTTTAATAAGCTCTCACTGTAAATCATTAAAAATGAAGAGAATATTTAATTCAACTCAGCGCTTAACTATTCCAAACAATATGGACTTAAGTATCTCACTCATGGTGGAAACATCTGGAGTCAGTTACACACATGTATACCCTTCATACTGATTTATTCCAGAAGTCCGTATTTTTTGCTAAATATAACACTATGAAGAACGTTAATATAGCAACTGACGGGTATGGGGTCTTCACAAGACACCTGTTTGTTCTGTCCAAAGACTTACAAGGCAAAGATGACCCCAGACTAGCCACTACCAGGATACAAGTATCCGAAAAAAGAACCACCTACATGTGACAGTGACATAAAAGTTGCAACAGAATTCATCTGCGTATCACCTGCAAGTAACACTTTTGATTTTCTGATGAATTATAAAAGATTTCCACATGCTGAAAATCTCTAAAAATTACTATTTAGCTAAATATCTATTGTCACCAAATAGATACCGTGAGTGTCAGTTCTGTGAATAAAAGAGGTCAGAGTAGAATGGTCATACTGATCCATATTAACAGGAAGGCAACAGTGGTGTCAAATATGTAATTTTTTTTCCCAACATGCGTGGGAAAGAATTTGGCATGAAGCACGAAAATCCAAAGACAGATCCTGCATTTTGTCACTGCTCAGACTGTGTAACGGTACGAGGAGCTATGTTTTTTGTGGCACTCATTAGTTCTCTCAATGCCAATGAGAATGATAAACATGCCACTGCCTAGAGGTTTACTTGCTGACCGTGCATTTGTATCCCTTTATGGCCACAATCTACTACCAGGAGGATAATGCATCATTTCACAAAGGAAAAGTAATCACCAGCTGGTTCTATAAATATGACAATGATCTCATTGTATTCTATTGGCTTCCACAGTTACCGAATTTATGGATATGAAGCTGTCACATTTGCAGAAACAGTACAGTGCTAACAATATATGAAATGACTCCAACACTTCCTTTGCTGCTTTGCATTACGTTATAGGTAGAAATTAGCTGATCGATCCATGGAGGTTTCCGAGCTTCAACTGAATTTCCTAAAATTCGTGGTCTCATGTGAATTTAACCACTTTGAGAATGATAGCGGTTTGCCCAGGACCACTTCACACAATGCTGAAGCATCAGAGAGGAAGCTAACCAGGGGTATAAAGATAGTGGTTGCAAAAGGCGTGACCACGATAGGGCCTGTGGAGTCACGGGTCTGGCTGATGCAAGCTCTGTATTCAGCTAAATGTCCATCCTCGGATGCACATTTATCTGAAATGTATTGTGGCACAGAGATCCACCAGCTCCCTGAGCTGCAATAGCTATAGGTACCATTAGCTTATCAGAGGCCAGCAGCTGATGTCGGTGTGATTGGTGTCATGGGTGACATATGAGGTCATTGCAATGCAATGGCCACCCCCATGCATCGCCTATGGAGGAGGAAGAGGGCACTGCTCACCTCAGGAGCAAGGAAAGAATAATCGTCTATTTTTTTTGTTAAATGTGTTTGAGGAGAGCGCCAGTGGGTGACATTTGTATAGGAAGGGGCCAACGACCGGGACCATTATTAAAGGATAAGGCCTAATACGTGGGGCATTATTACAATATGTTGCCAGGATGGGGAACATTATGGCAAGATGGGGGGCTTTATTACAGGATTGGTCCCAGGATGCTGGACATTATTAAATAAACAGCCCAGGAAAGGGGAAATTATTACAGGATGCAGGTCATTACAACAGGATAGGAGCCATGATGGAGGACATTATTACATTGGGGCCCATAGAACACTTCTGGGCTAAGATCATTTTGTGTTGCCATGTGGGCCTGCCATAATGCTGGCAGCTATAAGATGTTATGGACTATTACATCTTGTTCAATGGTTGTCAGTACCTAGGCCATCAAAGATCAGCGGTTCCCAGTGGAGCACAGTTTGTACGGTAGAGTCATTTTTCATCTACAGATTTACTGGATAAGTCTCTCTTCTGTAGAGTGTATGAAAATAACTAGGGAACAAGAAAAGCCCAATAGGGTGTTATCTAAATTAATGTTGTGATCAATGGTGCTTCCGCCCAACTGGTAGGGTTGTATGAGACACAACTCTGATATTTTAATAAATAAGGGTCCAGCTGCTGCAGCCCGTCTGGTTAGTAAATCCAAAGGAGACAGCAGGTGTTTTGTGCTGCTGGTGTGCAAACAATGAAGGAGTTGGAATAGAGCAAGGATATTGACAGTGCAGTTTAATCTTGACATGTATCAAAGTGGAAGAAAACTGGAGGGCAGTGGGCACCACTAACAAGGATCTCCCGTTACATGCTAAAAAATGCATGAATCAAAAAGAAGGGAAGAGTAGCATGTAAAACACGGGGATCACCAAATAAATAATACAAAAATCTTTATTAAAGTGACAACACTGCAAAGTTAAAAATATTTAAAACAACCTGTAACAACACAATAGCCCACAATAGGGCTGTGCCCTTCCATTCCTCCAAGCCCACAATTGTGGTTCAAAAATGCACAATAAACACATGTAGTCACGCTGCTAAGACCAGTTATAATGAGCACACAAATTGGTAAACATAATAGGGATAAATAAGTGAAATTATCAGATGTTGATGGAATGCTGGCATACACTCCCATAGAATGTAAGTCCGCAAGGACAGGGTCCTCTCCCCTCTGTGCCAGTCTGTCACTGTAAACGTGTTTACTGTAAACTATATCTGTAACTCTGTATGTAACCCCTTTCTCATGTACAGCACCATGGAACTAATGGTGCTATATATAAAAAAAAAATAATAATAATAATACAAACCAAAAAGTGGGAAAGAGGGATAATGCAGCATTTTGCATTTGCCACAAAAGGTGGCCAGATGGAATCAACTCCAAAAGAAGCACAGTGTAACTAAATACACTCCCAAGATCAGAGGGAAGTAGGGATACATATAGCAATGGCCACAGGTAGATCATAAAACAAAGATCAATAAGTCAATATACTACCTGACCAAAGGAAAAATACAACCCACATAAGAAGTTTCCTTCAAATAAGCGCTGTGCTGCAAGGCAGAAAAATGGAGGAGGCAAGGGCACAGGATGTTTTTGATTCTTTTTGACATGTGTAAAAGGATCAGATATTCCTCCACAAAATATTAACCCTTATGGTTATCAAAGGGGGAACTCTCCCTACACCTCTATTGAGGTCCAATATTAACTATTATCGCCGAACTTGACTACTAATAAATAATATCCACTAAATATGCCTCAACCTTATCTTTTCCTTATTCTATATACTGTACTAACTGAGACAAAACCGTGTAATAAAGGATATTTATCACACACACAAGTCTGTAGTCTATAACATACATATATATTTATACCCAAGCTGGTGAATATAAATATATATATACAAATATACGGATACTACAACTCTAATACAGTAATATCACTACAGTATACAGTGATATCCCAACAATACACACAATAATAACCCACAATATCCAGTAATATCACAACAATATCACACAGTACAAAAAGTAAAAACTCACAATTAACTGCCCAAATTACCCAAATCACACATACAATATCAGCCCTCCCATCTATAGCTTACTATCCCTAAGACCTAGTAAGAAGTCCATATTGTTCCAGGAAGCAGCCAAAGCAAAAGAGACCAGAGCACATGCTCTTGTCACTTTTATGTGTCCAGCTAAAAGAGGTGTGTCCAGCCCCAGGTGTGGGGAATGAGGTCACAAGTCTATTGTACACTGGCAAAGGTACATCCCCTCAATAACCTGTTTTACCAGCTCGTGGCAGACCTACTTTGCAATACAACAGCCTGGAGGAGGGCGCTTCTGGGAACACATGTGGGAGAATTATATCACTAAGCACATCTCTATGTAAAGACATACATTTTGGGGAACTTCCCTTCTACAATCCCCCTGTTGTCGAGAACATGACAATTAAATTTGAGGGAAGTGTTGTTCTGGGATTTATTTGCCTACTCAACCCCAATTATAAATTGTGACAATTCAGGATGGAATGAAGTATAATTCTGCACTTAGATACCTAGACATCATCCACACCGCCATCAGCTCTTCCCTGCTTTTCACCGTAACCCAACATCTCTATCCACAGAGTACACCTTCTTCTTCTTTCTTGGATCTTAATTAAAGTCTTATTGTTATCAAATCAAAGTCTTTTGTTATCAAAGTCTTTTTGATATGTCTTTTCTCTGTGGTGATGTCATTTCTGGTCTTCAGGTGTCGGCCTATCCCAATGTTGTCTTAGTGGCCAGACTCTGGAATGGCTTCACTCTTACCGTCCATAGGTCAGCCAGCATCATGCTGTGCGTACCCTTCACCCTGCCAGAATTCATGTTACTCTATTATGTGTATATCTGGCTTGATGAGACTGCTGGGTGTCACAGCCTGTAGATGGGCCTCATGGCATTTTTTTAGCGGAGGTACGACATCCATCAGGCACGACTTCCATCAGGCACGACTTTACTTTCATCAGACATGCATGAGACACGACTTCCATCAGGCACTTCTCCTGTGATCTTGATTGAAGATCGTTGATGTCCCTCCATAGATAGATTCGCAGATCTTTACTAGGCAGGTCAGAATTTCTGGAGGAGGGAGTGATGTCACAATACTCAAGTTTACTGCGGGAAAGAACACCATCTAACTCTAACCGACATTCAATCCATCCCTTATGAACTTCACCATTGCTAGGGTTAAAGTGGCAAACACCTTAGTTGAGGGACCTGACCCTAGAGAACCTTACTCTTTTTCTCCATTCACACCCCATTCACACATATTACAATTCCATAATGCATATAGAGACTTAAACTAAAATAGCATGGCTGCTAATGATCCATAATGCACATGCAGATCATTGATCCATGTGGAGTTGGAGTTATCTACTGGCTGTAAATGCATGAACACCTTCGCATGAACAACTTACTGAGTATGTCCATGTACAGGTATTCCTGCACTTATACCTAATTTACTACACAGTAACACGACAATTAATATAACATCATTATTTATATATAATATATATTAGATTCGGGGTAAAGGACCGGATTTTTCTTATGTATTTAACCCCCTCCTCCGGCTGAGTTAATGGTGCACAGCCTGACTTCCGTGCAGTTGGGTGTCCAGTCTTTTGGTCCTCCTGCAGATAATAACAGTCCAATATATATATATATATATATGTATATAATAATGACCAGGAGGAAAATGACAGGAAGAAGTGGCGCTGGGTTTTATTACAGTCTCCTCCTCATGGCTGAAATCTGAGAGGAGATGTTTCAGCTTGGCACTAAATGTAAGAGGGGTGTTCTGGAGTCTCTCAGGGGCATCTGGGAAAAGGTCAAGACTTCTTCTCTGGAGTGATAGGTGCTCTTCTACATAGATACCTAAAATGGGACAAAAGGAACAATACACTCTGGGAGATCTCCCAGTGCAGTTAATAAACTCTCCTGAACCCCACAAAATGAATGCAATTTTCTTTTAGTACGATCCTAGTCAATTGCTTCTGTTTTTTACACAGACACGCCTTCCAGTTTTCCACAATTCAAAAGAGTAACATACAACCCTCGCAGCTACTTAACACCCTAGGAAAACTAAACATAAAACTAAGGTACACTGACATTAGTTGTATCCTGCATCACATTTTAAACAAAACCATGTTATCCATTCAAACTTCAAGGTCTAAGCTCACAGTATAACATGACACTCCATTGTGTACGTCCATTATCTGTCCATGCTTCTCCACCTGTCTTAGTTCATGCAACAACAACCTTTATCCAAAACAAAACCATGTTATCCATCCAAACTTCAAGGTCTAAGCACACAGTATAACATAACACTCCATCGTGTACGTCTGTTATCTGTCCATGTTTGGGGCACTTCCCTTCTACAACATGCATCAAGGTATTACAACTTATCGAGAAGAGCCACAAAGCTACAAAGCTTTGTGGTTCTCCTGAAGAAGTTGTGATACTTTGAAACACATCGAGATTATACTGCACTGTCAATATCTTGGCTTGATTCTGCCTTCTGTGGAGTGTAAGCTCTTATAGTTAGCGGGGTCCTCTCTTTTATCTCCTGTAAATAAAGTGTAAGTTCTTATGGTCATTGGGGTCTGATCTCTCTTTCTCTCTTTTCTGTAAAGTATAAGCTTTTATTGTGAATGGGGTTCTCTATTTCTCCTCTCCCAAACTTATATTTTCCGATCTATTACAAACTTTCAAATATTGAGACTAACACAAATTTATCTGCCAAAAATTAAAACTTGGGGACAAATTCGAGTAAGTTTGCAAATTCAAATTTCAAAAGATCAGCTCATATCTTGTATTAAACATAGAAGTTATACTGTTTTCCATTCCCATTATAATTGAGTTATATAATTTAAAAAAAATAGAACTCAAAAGAATATAACCATGCTATACATTTGCTTTTAATTACCATATCCTTTTTACCTCTTATATTTGTATTTCTAGTTCATATAGTTCATCAACCACAGAATCCAACTGGGATAATAACACACTGAACCTCATTTCATTCAATGTGCTGATCAAGATAACAGAAGTTCAATATCAGATAGGACGTCTTAGGGATGAATCAGTAATAGATGGCACATATGATGGTAATTTACTTTTCATCAATATCACAGCTGCACTTGTCTTATCTTACTCAATTTCAAGCATTATACATTCTATACATTTTACAATGAGGATCAGCGTTCCAAACCGGTCACTGTTGTCCTTTAAATCTAATGTAATGAATTACTTGTTAACTATAAATTCACTTAGAAAGTAAAAACAAATAGGAATGCAGTTCATTCCCAAGGTTACAACAGCTACTTACTTTCTGTCCTGTTACCACTTAGCACAAAAATCTGTCCACTTGCCCAGCAAAATTAATACACGCTAATATTAACAGTTTCAGAATCCGTTTCAGAATCAATATCTATGGTACATGTGAATCCACAAAATCATACCATGGTTGACTTCAACTTTTTTTATCCAAAGTTCAGATGTGTCTTACCTGAGTGCTATTTCTGTGGAAAGAAGTGGAATGGAAACCAAGTTGAGTTATTTTCCGCATTCATGAGAAATGTTGAAATTGCCAAACTCATTGGCCCCTATTCATCAAGTAGTTTTATTTCCCTTCTGGCATAACTTTCCTTGCGAAATGTGGCGCAATGTGAAGTTGCTAAAAAAATGTTATGAATTTTGGCATTTTTACTCTAGTCCTGGCTAGCTCCACCAAAGTGGTCAGAGTTGAGTGGGTTGAAAGACAGTAAACTCACCTGTCAAATTCATCAGAATTTGCTCCACAAAAGTGATATAATTTAAGTCGATAGAGAAGAAGAGAGTTATGGTAGGATGCACACAAGAAACTTGAAGTTGCTGACATTGTGAGGGACCAGACTTCAGTGCCAGAGTCCCAGTACTATGAGAGTGTTGACAACCATTTGACTGCACTTGGAGAGGAGGACATTGGCATCCTGGTGCCACACAGTGGAATAGCGTCAGCACCCACAGTAATGAGTAATCTTGACAGTATGCTATACATTTTCGTAATTTCATATTGTTTCCATGCTATTTTATTTTTTCAATAATTATAATGTTGTTGTTTTAACATCAGAAAAGCCCAAGTAAGATCCAAAACAGAGCCCAAAACATTCCATATCTCAACCATGGATTACATCTCGAGTGTTGAGAACTAGAGTTGAGCTACTTTTACTTTTTTAGGATCAAGTCGGGTTTCACGAAACCTGACTTTCTCAAAAGTCGGGTGAAATCGGCCGATTATTGCGCAAAGTCGGGCGCTGACTGAAACACGAAACCCAATGCAAGTCAATGGGGAATCAAAGTCAGCAGTGAGTGGAGGACAGGAAAACACCTACAGTGCCCATTTAAATGCCAAAAACATCAATTCTTGTTACTTAAGCTTGTCAATCTTAATTTACCTTATAATAATAGTTAGGCATTGAAATTTGGGGGTCATTTAGCTAAAGTTGTGGGGGGTAGGGCTGGCTCAAGTTTTTCGTGGGCCCAGGAAACGCGGACTACGTAACGGTGGTGGAGCAGGGAGAGGTAAGTATTTAAACTTTGCAAGTGCTGTGATCCTGAGCAAGCAGGGGGGCCCACTCATTCGCATTGGCACTGGCACAGGGCCCCTCAAAGTACGGCGGTGTGTTTGACGGCGGGGGCGCCTCCCACCGGCAGAGACACTTTTGTGTACTATGAGGGGCCCTGTGCCAGTGATGTCGCCAACGAGTATGCCCCCCCACCTGATGAAGGAACCTGCACTTTCATCTGCACCTTCCTCTTTGTCCTCGTGTAAGGTGGTATAGTATGCGGGAAGGGGAACCTGACTTTCAGCAGGGTCAGACCCTGGCTGTGTAGTGCAAGGGGAATGTAGTGGTCTGGGTCAATGTACCAGCAGACTCCTCTAGCAGTGGCTGGGCAATGGGCAGGATGACGAGGAAACACAGATATATGCCCAAATAATAAAGTAGGCTAAATGAAGTTCAAAACTGGTAACAGCACTTAACAGGCAGCATAGCTTTGTTCAGCGGAGGACAACTGTAATGAGAGGCTGACAATTAGTAGGCCCAATAAAGTAAGTAGGCTAAATGCAGTTCAAAACTGGTAACAGGTGTACACAGGCGGCATAGCTTTGTTCAGCGGAGGACAATTGTAAGGAGTGGCGCAGACAGACACATGTAGTAGGCCTAAAATAAAAAAGTAGGCTCAATGCAGTTCAAAATTGGTTACAGGAATACACAGGCGGCATAGCTTTGTTCAGCGGAGGACAATTGTAAGGAGTGGCGCAGACAGACACATGTAGTAGGCCTAAAATAAAAAAGTAGGCCCAATGCAGTTCAAATTTGGTTGCAGGAGTACACAGGCGGAATAGCTTTGTTCAGCGAAGGACAATTGTAAGGAGTGGCGCAGACAGACACAGGTAGTAGGCCTAAAATAAAAAAGTAGGCTCAATGCAGTTCAAAATTGGTTACAGGAGTACACAGGCGGCATAGCTTTGTTCAGCGGAGGACAATTGTAAGGAGTGGCAGACACAGTTAGTAGGCCCAACCAAACAAGTAGGCCAAATGCAGTTTAATATTCGAAACAGGAGTAAAGTGGCGGGTCAGCTTTGTTCAGTAGAGGAGAAAAGCAAGAAGTCGCAGACATTGTTAGTAGGCCCAACCTAACAAGTAGGCCAAATGCAGTTTAATATTCGAAACAGGAGTAAAGTGGCGGCTCAGCTTTGTTCAGTGGAGAACAAGCAGCGGCAGACACCGTTAGTAGGCCCAAATAATAAAGACAGTGGTAGTAGGCGCAAAGTATTAAATGGAGGCCAGGGCCCCTGTGTATTTCAACTTTCATCGATCATTTCAAGAAATTTGTATTGGCAGTGCCATTGAAGGATTTAACAGCACACACTACACAGTTGTGGAGCAGGGAGAGGTAAGTATTGCAAGTGGTAAAGCACTGTTCGAGCTGGGGGGAACACTCTCTCATTGGCTGCAGTACTGGCACAGGGCCCCTCATATTACGATGGTGTGTCTGACGTTGGTTGTGCACCACCACCGTCAGAGACACTTCTTTGTACTATGAGGGACCCTGTGCCAGTGCCGTCGCCCAAAAGTGGGCACACCCACCTGTCCAGGCAAACGGCACTTGCACGGCTGCTTGCGCCAAGTGGTGACCACGGCCCTGTGGGGGGAGTCAGCCCATTTAGGGAGGTATAAAAAATGGCCTATGGTGGACATTCAGCAGCTGCAAATGGAGGAATTGGAGCAGTCAGTAAGAGGAGGCCAAAAGCAAGACATTTTTCAGGCAAGCTACGTGTCAGCAGGGGAAGGTGGGGCAAAATAATTTGAAATCCATGATTGGTTCATTTTCATGAAGGTTAGATCATCAACATTTTGGGTAGCCAGACGAGTCCTTTTATCTGTCAGTATTGAACCTGCAGCATTGAAGACTCTTTCTGATAGCACACTAGCAGCAGGGCAAGCAAGCTCCTGTAATGCATATTCAGCCAATTCAGGCCAGGTGTCTATTTTAGATGCCCAGTAATCAAAGGGGAATGACGTGTGAGGGAGAACATCGATAAGGGAGGAAAAATAGTTAGTAACCATACTGTACAAATGTTGTCTCCTGTCACTTTGAATCGATGCTGCAGTACCTGTCGTGTCTGCGGTCATTGCAAAATCACTCCACAACCTGGTCAGAAAACCCCTCTGTCCAATGCCACTTCTGATTTGTGCCCCTCTAACACCTCTTGCATGTTGCCCCCTGCTCGTGTGAGAACCATCACCGCTGCTGTGTGCTGGGAATGCCTGAACCAAACGGTCTACAAGAGTTGCTTGTTTGGTAGCCAATATTTGCTCAAGGTTCTCATGTGGCATGATATTTTGCAATTTCCCTTTATAGCGTGGATCCAGGAGGCAGGCCAACCAGTAATCGTCATCGGTCATCATTTTGATAATGCGGGGTTCCCTTTTTAGGATACACAAGGCATGCTCAGCCATGTGGACCAATGTTCCAGGTGTCAATTCACTGCTTGTGCTGGGTTGAGGAGCACTGTCTTGCAAATCAACATCACTTGTCTCCCGCAAAAACCCTGTACCTGACCTTGCAAGGCCACTAGTTTCTATTGCCCCCTGAGAAGCATCCTCCTCCCATAAATATTCATCCCCATCATCCTCCTCCTCCTCCTCTTCGTCCACCACCTCGTCCAGGAGAGTTCCCTGAGCAGACAATGGCTGACTGTCATCAAGGCTTCCCTCCTCCTCGGCTGCAGACGCCTACTCCTTAATGTGCGTCAAACTTTGCATCAGCAGACGCATTAGTGGGATGCTCATGCTTATGATGGCGTCTTCTGAACTTACCAGCCGTGTGCATTCCTCAAAACACTGAAGGACTTGACAGAGGTCTTGCAGCTTCGACCACTGCACACCTGAAAACTCCATGTCTGCCATCCAACTGCCTGCCCGTGTATGTGTATCCTCCCACAAATAGATTACAGCACGCCTCTGTTCGCAAAGCCTCTGAAGCATGTGCAGTGTGGAGTTCCACCTTGTTGCAACGTCGATTATTAGGCGGTGCTGGGGAAGATTCAGCGATCGCTGATGGTTCAGCATATGGCTGGAGTGTACGGGTGACCGGCGGATGTGCGAGCAAAGTCTTCACACCTTCAGGAGCAGGGCTGGTAACCCCGGATAATTTTTCAGGAAGCACTGCACCACCAGGTTCAAAGTGTGAGCCAGGCAAGGTATGTGTTTCAGTTCTGAAAGGGCTATGGCAGCCATAAAATTCCTTCCGTTATCACTGACTACCTTGCCTGCCTCAAGATGTACACTGCCCAGCCATGACTGAGTTTCTTGCTGCAAGTACTCGGCCAGAACTTCCATGGTATGTCTGTTGTCGCCCAAACACTTCATTTCCAACACTGCCTGCTGACACTTACCAGTAGCTGTTCCATGATGGGACACTTCGTGTGCAACACTGGCAGCTGCAGATGGAGTGGTCATGCGACTGCACTCTGTGGCCGAGCTTTAGCTTCTGGTGGAGGAGGAGGAGGAGGGGTGGCGAACACCTACAGCCAACTGTTTCCTAGACCGTGGGCTAGGCAGAACTGTCCCACTATGGCTGTCAACTGTGGACCCTGCATCCACCACATTAACCCAGTGTGCCGTGATGGACACGTAACGTCCCTGGCCATGCCTACTGGTCCATGCATCTGTTGTGAGGTGCACCTTTCTACTGACTGATTGCCTCAGTGCATGGACAATGCGGTCTTTGACATGCTGGTGGAGGGCTGGGATGGCTTTTCTCGCAAAGAAGTGTCGACTGGGTAGGTCATAGCGTGGTACAGCGTAGGCCATCAGGGCTTTGAAAGTTTTGCTTTCAACCAACCGGTAGGGCATCATCTCTAACGAGATTAGTCTAGCAATGTGGGCGTTCAAACCCTGTGTATGCGGATGAGAGGATGAGTAGTTTCTTTTCCTAACGAGAGTCTCTTGTAGGGTGAGCTGGACTGGAGAGGTGCATATGGTGGAACTAGCGGTGGTGGTGGTGGACATGGCGGATTGAGAGAGGGTTGGTGATGCTATTCTTGATGTTGACCTACATGTTGATGTTGAGTGTTTCCTACCAAAAACCTTGTGATTCCCTGACTGCTTTGGCCTTGCATTGATACCTCCACATTTGCTGCTGGTGGGGTCCTAACTGGTGGGCTTACAGTGAGGGAAGCAATGTAGCATTGCTGACTACCTTCATTCTGAGCAGGTGCACCAACTGTACCGGACGTTTGGTAGTTATTCCAGGATTGCAAGTGCATGCTTGTTAAATGTCTACGCATGCACGTTGTATTTAAATGTAGGGGATTCTTCCCTCTGTGTGATAAGCTATGGCCTGGACGTACCGAGCCGTTGCCAACTCTTGGGGATTATAACAGATATCAGCTAGAAGAGTGTATCCCAATTGGTTAAAACATAACTTTTACTTAGAATATTAAAATAGAACAAACCATAACAAACAAATAAAGTGCTCACGCCGAAAACTGTGCTCAAGATAAAAAACTGGTTTGGTCTCACCAATTATGGACAGAGGATCCCCAGATGGATGAATCGGGTGATCCTAGGGAGGGTCCAAGCAGTAGAATAATGAAAGGGGACAGGGACCTATTCCCCTGTCGTGCCCCAGCACAAAACTCCTGTCCTTACAAGGACAGGCCCAAGTATGCTCTACTATGGACACCCCCCACCAAATGTAATTGACGCCTCCCTACGCGTTTCTTCACCAATAATGGAGATTCATCAGGGGAGATTTTTTCATGGCCAATCAGGCCTGGACATCAGTTCAAAAGTCCGTAAATAAAGTCCACTCAAGCATCCAAAAATACGGAGTATACGCAGTGGCTGTATAGCATCCTGGAGATGGGTGATATCATATGGCACTCCACCCTGGTAAGTGAGTCAGCCAAGCCACTGCGTATACTCCGTATTTTTGGATGCTTGAGTGGACTTTATTTACGGACTTTTGAACTGATGTCCAGGCCTGATTGGCCATGAAAAAATCTCCCCTGATGAATCTCCATTATTGGTGAAGAAACGCGTAGGGAGGCGTCCATAGTAGAGCATACTTGGGCCTGTCCTTGTAAGGACAGGAGTTTTGTGCTGGGGCACGACAGGGGAATAGGTCCCTGTCCCCTTTCATTATTCTACTGCTTGGACCCTCCCTAGGATCACCCGATTCATCCATCTGGGGATCCTCTGTCCATAATTGGTGAGACCAAACCAGTTTTTTATCTTGAGCACAGTTTTCGGCGTGAGCACTTTATTTGTTTGTTATGGTTTGTTCTATTTTAATATTCTAAGTAAAAGTTATGTTTTAACCAATTGGGATACACTCTTCTAGCTGATATCTCTCCGATTCTTCCCTCTGCTAAAGGTCTTTGAGCATTTCTTACAGATAACTTTGCACTGATCATTCGGATCTTGGTTAAAAAATTGCCACACTCCACTCTTCCTACTATGCAATACCTTTTCAGGCATTGCACGCTGTGCTACTTTCACCGGATGGCCACGCTGTCCTAAAACAGTTTTTTTTGGTTGACAAACGTTTTTGGCCTGAGACAGGCCTGCCAGATGAAAGCTGTTGTGATGTTGATGGCTGCTGCGGATCATCCTCCTCCGCTTCTGAGCTACTGTCAGCGGCACCCTCTTCCCCCAATGGCTGCCAATCTGGGTCAACAACTGGGTCATCTATCACCTCCTCTTCAATGTCATGTGCACCTTTCACTGTGTAGCTAAGGTGCTATAACATTCGGGACGGGGCACCATAGTCTCATCAGGGTCAGTTTCTGGCTCAGTACACTGCGAGGGCAATGTAGTGATCTGAGTCAGTTGAACAGCATAATAATCTAGCTGTGGCTGTGCATCAGTGCACTCCATGTCCGATTCATCTTGTAATGGGCTGTAAACAATTTCCCTTTCTAACCCAGGCACGGTATGTGTAAAGAGCTCCATGGAATAACCTGTTGTGTCGCCTGACGCATCCTTCACTGTTGTTTTGGGTGAAGGACACAAGGAAGCGACTTGTTCCTGACTGGGAGCATCCACTGACGACTCGCTGCTTTTAAATTAGGAACTTTTTGAAGAGGAGGCGAAAGAGCTAGAGGCTGAGTCAGCAAGGAAAGCCAAAACTTTTTCCTGCTGCTCCAGCTGTAAAAGCGGTTTTCCTACTCCCAGATAAGGGAGCCTTCGAGGTCTTGTGTAGCCAGACGATGACGCTGGCTCAACACCTCCAGCCTTAGCTGCTATTTTGCTTTTCCCACTACCACCAGATGCTCCACCACCACCACCACCACCATCAGTACCAGCTGGCAACGACCGCCCACGGCCTCTTCCACCAGACTTCCTCATTTTTGGGAAAATCTAACCAAAATAACAACCGTTATATGGTACTGTAAAACAAGATAGAAGGTGTATATAAACTTGTTGAGAATTTTTCTCCCTTTTTTGGGGGGGAGACTGCACCACAACTCAGGCCCAGTGTATACCACAACACAATGTAAGTGGCAGCAAATGGCTGGCTGATACACCACAAACTAAGAGGACTGAGGTATATCCACTTTGTGAGAATTTCAATCTCACTTTTTTTGGGGGGAGACTGAACCCAAACTCAGGCCCAGTGTATTTTACAACGCAATGTGAGTGGCAGCAAGTGGCTGGCTGATACACCACAAACTAAGAGGACTGAGGTTTATCCACTTTGTGAGATTTTCAATCTCACTTTTTTTTGGGGGGGAGACTGAGCTCAAACTCAGGCCCTGTGTATTTTACAACACAATGTGAGTGGCAGCAAGTGGCTGGCTGATACACCACAAACTAAGAGGACTGAGGTATATCCACTTTGTGAGATTTTCAATCTCACTTTTTTTTTTTGGACACAGAACCCAAACTCAGGCCCAGTGTATTTTACAATGCAATGTGAGTTCGCAGCAAGTGGCTGGCTGATACACCACAAACTAAGAGGACTGAGGTATATCCACTTTGTGAGAATTTCAATCTCACTTTTTTTTTATGGACACAGAACCCAAACTCAGGCCCAGTGTATTTTACAACGCAATGTGAGTGGCAACAAGTGGCTGGCTGATACACCACAAACTAAGAGGACTGAGGTATATCCACTATGTGAGAATTTCAATCTCACTTTTTTTGGGGGGGAGACAGCACCACAACTCAGGCCCAGTGTGTAACACAACGCAATGTAAGTGGCAGCAAGTGGCTGGAAGATATCTGAAAAATCCAAGGACTGTAGTACAATTTCAATCTCCATACAATGATCTCAGGACAAGTATGGCAGCAATAAAAAGGACTGCTGCACACAAAAGTGTGGACAAATAAACAAGATAACTGCAGAAAGGAGCAACAGGATTTTTGCTTTTAAAAAAGCAGTTGCAGCTATCAGGGAGCCTTATAAGGCAGCCTAATAAGCTACAGAGCTGATGCACAAAGATATAACCTCCACTGTCCCTGCAAAACAAAGGTGGTGTTGGACAGTGGAAATCGCTACAGCACAAGTGGTTTGGGGGTTAATCTTCCCTCCCTAACTATGTCCCTGCTTCTGACGAAGCTGCAGCAACCTCTCCCTATGCTGAGATCAGCAGCAGTAAGATGGCGGTCGGCATGCACACCCCTTTATAGCCCCTGTGACGCCGCAGAAAGCAAGCTAATCACTGTCATGCCCTTCTCTAAGATGGTGGGGACTGAGACCTATGTCATCACGCTGCCCACACTCTGCGTCCTCCTTCATTGGCTGAAAAATGGCGCTGAAAGTGAAGCGATGGCCCGAGGGACCACCACGGTGCAGGAGACTACTGTACACAAGACGAGGTGCAATCAACAAAGGATAGATTTATTGGGAGACAGGGAATGGAGGGGACATGGAAGATGCAAACAGGAATTTACAATAGCAAAAGATAATGCACATGAGTCAACTTGTCTGTATAACAGCACGGTACTTCAACAATTACAAACTCAAAATCTATCTCACCAGCCACTGTACACAATGAAACATATATCGATGCTACTCTGTACATAGCCTCCCTGGCCTTTACTACTCAGGCCACACGGCTACCGTGCTCTAGCTACTGAAGTCTGCACTAGACCCTAGCTGGTGCACCAGGCAGGAACAGACTCACGGTGATGTTGGGGACACAGGTCCAGTCCCAGGGGGCCCCAGAAGTCCAAAACGGTGGTGCGCACGGATTCCTATCAGCTCTGCTAAGCGTGGTCTTCTCCTTGCTCCTGGAAACCGTAAGTCCCCTTCCAAGTATCTTCGTGGCTTCACAAACCAGCGCAGAACAGCCACCCTTTGCTGTATCCGGGAAAGTCTCTCTACCAAACGCAGTTCGTCTCAAGCTGTGAAATCTTCCTTGCAGCCTACGGCTCTTCCTTGCAGACAGGCCAGAAGACAGGCCAGCACACAGTTCACACAGTTCACACAGTTCCCTCTAGAAACTTCTCTCTCTTCTCCCTGGAGACTTCCTATCTCTCACGCAGTCCAGGCTCAACTCCTCCCCTCAAGCTAGGGCAGTTCATCTTACAGCCTAAAGCAGGGGAAAAAGCAGAACAATCCATCTCACACCAGACAAGGGGGTGCAGTCTCTTAAAGTGACAGGGTGTTCCTTACTGTGCATAACAGCACCACCCTCTTACATGCCTCCCTTCTTAATGATGGTCGTCCTCGGCCATCACAGCTTCAGGATAAAAGTATAATTGAGGAGACAACAAGGGTATACAGACAGACAGAGCACACTGTTCTACATATCGGACTGGTGGAACCCCTGCATTAGACCTCTGGGATCTCCGAAGCTCTTGGCTGTCAGGCAAGGCTTGACTATCTTCCAGAGGAACACTTGTTGCAGGGGACATTGTGAGCTCTTGTCTGGTCTCATCCTCACATGGCAGTACTGGTACATCCATGGGATTACCATTTCTGGGCGGCTGAGGACCCCCTACTGTGTCAGGGACGGTCCACCACTCCTCATCGATTTGGCCATCAAGCATGACAGATTCAGGAGGTGGAGTGGCGCCTTCAGGTGACAATGGCGTAGAACAGACCTCAGACCGGCAAGGCCGCAGCATATTTCTGTGAAGTACTCTAGGGGCGGATGCCCCATTCTCAATCTGTACCTTGTAGACAGGGCCGTTAGCATACACTCTCTCGATAACCTTGTACGGCTGTACTTCCCATCTCTCACTTAGTTTTCCCTTGGGGCGTTTCTCTCTGACCAACACTCGGTCTCCAGGTTGGAGCGGTAACTCTTGAGTCGGTTTGCGGGCCGCATGTTCCTTTTCTTGCAGTTGCTGACCCGCCAACTGCCGTATCGTTTGCAAACGTTGCCGACGCTCTTTCACCCATGAGGTGACATTTCGCTCCATCAGCTCCGTAGTTTGTATGGTCTGGAAGGGTGCCCTCTGTTCAGTACTCTTAATGAGGTCACATCCTCGACACTGCCGGCAAACCTCTTCCACCACAAGCTCCAACCGGGGGCAATACACATACCGCTGCAACCATTGGTAGGTCTTTGTGGGGCCGAAGTGCGCTCCGAATTCATGGGCTTCTTTAGCTACTTCTTGAGCCATTCTTCCTGGGATGACCACTTGCCACCTTACTTCCATATCCTTTGGCTGTTGCCTCTTACGATATAGTACTGACTCTCGCACTTCCAGTCTTTCCCACTGGTGCAACACACTCCTCGTTTCAGAGTCCAGATTTTCTCTCTCTTGTTTGCCAGGCTTCTGTTTTTGCGTTACCCACCACTTCATCAGTCTCAGCCCTTCGTCTTCATCCTGAACGTGCCCCCATTCTTCATTGGTTCTCCCCAGGGACCGAGGTAATGTGCAGGCCTCCCTTCTTGACTGGGCCGCAACCATTGGAGTCTTGAACTTATTGAAGTCTGGGGTCTCCTCCTCTTCGAGTTGCTTATCAAGAACCCCCACTGGGGTCTCCACTGGCACTCTTGACAGCCCATCCGCATTTGCGTTTTGAGTAGCAGAGCGATAGCGGATGGTAAAGTCGAACTTGGACAGGCGAGCCATCCACCGTTTGGTAAACATAATCTGATCGAGTTCACGTAGGATATTCATTCCCAGTACTACAGGCACATCTTTCTTGACAGGCTCAGGGACTAGTAGGATCCCTTTTCTTCCAACTACTTGTCCACAGATTCGAATATTCATCCACATGACCCCTGTGACCGGAATCGGTTGTTGGTAGGCAGCAAACAAGCGAATCAATGTCTCCTTTTCTGGCTTGGCCAGGTTCTGGAAATGCTGCTTGAAGCACGCTTCTGACATCATTGTCACTTGTGACCCGGTATCTACCAGGCAATCCACCAGAACTCCTTCAAATTCAGCACGTAGGATGGGGCTCCCAGCGATCAAGTGTTCATTATGATATGGAGCGGCCTCTCTTCTCGCCTCCCCCGCAGAGTGCCGCACTACTGCGGGGGTTGGTAGTTTAACGGCGGCTTCCACTGGCCTTGAGTATAGTTCCGACAGTCTCTGGCAAGGTGCCCCCGTCCTCCACACTCCCAGCATTGCATGCCTCCTCCTCGCCGAGGGGTACTTCGAGCCTGTCCTCGTGCCGCCGATACCTGACGGGAGGGGGCCTGTTCCCACTGATCCCTTGTCGATCGGGCCGAAGAATGGTTGTATGAGTATGGTGGGTCAGTTCCTTGTAGTTCCCCCACTCTCCGCTCCATCTGGGTCAGTTTCTCTTGCACGTTAACAAGGGACCGCTGCAAATCTTGCACTACCTGGACCAGCACATCTTGATGGTTTGGGTCCCCTCTGGAATTGGCGCCCTGGACACGTATCACTCCAGACGCATAGATTCCTTCTTTACTTCGGGCCACTGTTTCCCCTCTGGAATTGGCATCCTGGACACGCATCACTCCAGACGCGTAGCTTTCTTCTTTACTTCGGGCCACTGTTTCTGCCAGGACTTGACGAAACGTAAGGGCTGGATCTGCCCGGACCCGTTCTGACAGTGCCTGCCTCAAGGATGTGCTGTGTAGTCCCAGAATGAACTGCTCCCGGAGTATCCGGTCTTTAGAGCCCATGCCGCCAAGTCCATCTGCCTCCTTTCTCTGCACCTCTTCAAACACTTCCTGCAGTACCGTTGCATACTGAGAAATTCCTTCCTCTTCCCGCTGCAGCCTAGAGAAAAATTTGGCGCGAAGATGTCCCGCGCTAGCGGTCTCACCGTAGATCTCTTCCAGGAACTTCACTAGCTCCTTCAGGGTACTGCGGGTGAGTTCTGGTTGTAGGCAGACGTTTTTGCGGGCTTCCCCCTCTAGGGCAGTTAAAGCAATGTCCACTTCAAGGACTGGGCTTATGTTATAAATCTTCAGGGTGCATTGCAGCCGGGACACCCAGTCGGACAGTGGCATATTCTTGCCGTCAAATTTTGGGAGCACACTAAATATGGTGCCCATAGGGAGTGTCCTTGCAGGGGTTCCACCAATGCCCACAGCATCTCCATTAACATTAGCATTCCCGCCATTGCTGTCTGCTGCCTCCATCTTGGTGACAGTACCCTGCTCGCAGCGCCACTTGAAGCGATGGCCCGAGGGACCACCACGGTGCAGGAGACTGTACACAAGACGAGGTGCAATCAACAAAGGATAGATTTATTGGGAGACAGGGAATGGAGGGGACATGGAAGATGCAAACAGGAATTTACAATAGCAAAAGATAATGCACATGAGTCAACTTGTCTGTATAACAGCACGGTACTTCAACAATTACAAACTCAAAATCTATCTCACCAGCCACTGTACACAATGAAACATATATCGATGCTACTCTGTACATAGCCTCCCTGGCCTTTACTACTCAGGCCACACGGCTACCGTGCTCTAGCTACTGAAGTCTGCACTAGACCCTAGCTGGTGCACCAGGCAGGAACAGACTCACGGTGATGTTGGGGACACAGGTCCAGTCCCAGGGGGCCCCAGAAGTCCAAAACGGTGGTGCGCACGGATTCCTATCAGCTCTGCTAAGCGTGGTCTTCTCCTTGCTCCTGGAAACCGTAAGTCCCCTTCCAAGTATCTTCGTGGCTTCACAAACCAGCGCAGAACAGCCACCCTTTGCTGTATCCGGGAAAGTCTCTCTACCAAACGCAGTTCGTCTCAAGCTGTGAAATCTTCCTTGCAGCCTACGGCTCTTCCTTGCAGACAGGCCAGAAGACAGGCCAGCACACAGTTCACACAGTTCACACAGTTCCCTCTAGAAACTTCTCTCTCTTCTCCCTGGAGACTTCCTATCTCTCGCGCAGTCCAGGCTCAACTCCTCCCCTCAAGCTAGGGCAGTTCATCTTACAGCCTAAAGCAGGGGAAAAAGCAGAACAATCCATCTCACACCAGACAAGGGGGTGCAGTCTCTTAAAGTGACAGGGTGTTCCTTACTGTGCATAACAGCACCACCCTCTTACAAAAGCGTCATACGAAACGTGACTTTGGCGCGAAGATCGCCGACCTCATGGCTGATCCCACAGTGGGATCGGGTCAGGTTTCACGAAACCCGACTTTTCCGAAAGTCGGCTATTTTTTAATTTGTCCGATCCGTTTCGCTCAACCCTATTGAGAACTGCAAGTTTTGGGGGTCTAATTGATCAGCACATATTAGTCGTTTGTGGATATTTTGCATAATAGAGGGGTACATAGCAGATATGGACCCATTCACATTATGGAAATGGATCTGTTTACTGTATATGTCAAGAAAGCTTCACATATACATTACTGTGAAAAAATGTAGGTAGGTGTGTAAAAAATGCTACAGTAAGTAGGATTGCTAATATTTTATTTTTTAGTAAATCGCAAAATGCAAAGTGAGTGAACAAAAAAGAAATCTAAATCAAATTAATATTTGGTGTTATCCTCCTTTACCTTCAGAACAGTATTAAATCGACTAGGTACACTGGCACAAACAACAGAGAGCTAACCACAAATCTTTGGTGGATGTACGCTTGTGCAAAGCCTTCCGCTTCTTTATACAATCACAGACAGACTCAGTGATGATGAGATCGGGGCTCTGTGGCAGTCATGTCATCACTTCCAGGAATCTGCTTTTCTTTACTCTGAAGATAGTCTTAATGACATTGACTGTGTGTTTGGGGTGGTTTTCTAGTTGTAGCCAACAAGATGTCTTCCTAATGATATTGCATGACAGATACAGTTGTGCTCAAAAGTTTACATACCCAGCAGAATTTTTGCTTTCTTGGCCGTTGTTCAGAGAATATGAATGATAACACCAAAACCTTTTCTCCACTCATAGTTAGTGGTTGGATGAAGCAATTTATTGCCAACTACTGTATTTTCTCTTTATAGATCATAATGACAACCCAAAACATCCAAATCAAAACTTCACGTACCCCATTTCTTAATACCATGTATTGCTCCCTCTAACATCAATGACAGCTTGAAGTCTTTTGTGGTAGTTGTGGATGAGGTTCTTTCTCAGATGGTAAAGCTGCCCACCCTTCTTGGCAAAAAGATTCTAGTTTCTGTAAATCCTGGGCTGTCTAGCATGAACTGCGCACTTGAGATCTCCGCAGAGTGGCTCAATGATATTGAGGTCAGGAGACTGAGATGGCCACTCCAGAACCTTCACTTTGTTCTGATGTAGCCAATGACAGGTCAACTTGGCCTTGTGTTTTGGATCGTTGTCTGTTGTGAATTCTGCTCTTGGGCTCCCTCCGGTGGTTATAAACGGTAGCGCTGCTGTCTTTGGATCGCAGCATTCATCAGGTGTGTCCACTTATGGCAAGTCTGACTGGGCTATTTAGTCTTGCTTGACCCTTTAGTCAGTGCCAGTTGTCCATTGTTCCTGGAGGATTCACATCCTTGCCTGGTCTCTCCTGCTTGCTGTTCATTTCAACCAAGATAAGTTCTGGCTTTGTTTTTTGCAGTCCACATGCTGCGGGCCTTATAGTTCAGTTCATTTCCATGTTTTGTCTTGTCCAGCTTGGTCTGTATAAGGATTTGTTCAGCCAAGCTGGTATCTCTGGAGATGCAGATATACCCTCCATATCTTTAGTTAGATGTGGAGATTTTGTATTTTCTGTGGTAGATATTTTCTAGTGTTTTAATACTGACCGCGTAGTACTCTGTCCTATCCTTTCTATTTAGCTAGAGCGGCCTCCTTTGCTAAATCCTGATTTCAGTCTGCGTATGTTAATTCCCTCTCCTCTCACAGTCAATATTTGTGGGGGGCTGTCTATCCTTTGGGGATTTTCTCTGAGGCAAGATAGTTTTCCCTTTTCTATCTTTAGGGGTATTTAGTCCTCCGGCTGTGACGAGGTGTCTAGGGAGTGTTAGGTACATCCCACAGCTACTTCTAGTTGCAGTGTTAAGTTCAGGGTCTGCTGTCAGTACAGGTACCACCTTCTCCAGAGTACGTCTCATGCTGCTCCTAGGCCACCAGTTCATAACAGTTGTCATGTTAGAACATCCAAGTACGCTCAATACGCAGCTTCCGGGCTAATGAGTGCAAATTTGCCTCCAGTATTTGCTAATAATGTGCTGCATTCATCTTTCCTTTGACTTTGACCAAGTTTCCTGTGCCTTTGTAGCTCACACATCCCCAAAACATCAGCGATCCACCTCCATGCTTACCAGTAGGAATGGTGTTCCTTTCATCATAGGCCTTGTTGACCTCTCTCCAAATGTAACATTTATGGTTGTGGACAAAAAGTTCCATTTTTTTGTCTCATCACTCCAAATTACCTTGTTCCAGAAGCTTTGAGGCTTGTTTCTGTGCTGTTTTGTGTATTGTGACAAAGAAGGAAGGAGAAGACCGGGTTTCTCAATGTATCCATGCTGACTACACACAATGGAAATGTTCTTGAAAGCTTTATTGCGCCGACGCGTTTCGTGGCAATCTCAAATGTGTCGGCACAATAAAGCTTTCAAGAACATTTCCATCGTGTGTGGTCAGCGCGGATACATTGAGAAACCCTGTCTTCTCCTTCCTTCTTTGTCACATTGGTAGCCACGGGAGTCTGCAGCGACCACTGTTTCTTTTCATATTCTGCAAGGGGTTGTGACTTTTCACAACCTCTAAAGGTGAGTGCACCTACCGTGTATTGTCATCCAAATTATCACTTTTATCACCCTATGTGCGCTCTCTCTCCTTAATTTCAGTTTTGTGTATTGTAGGCAAGATACTTTGTGGCATTTGAGCAGTAATGGCTTTATTCAGCCATGCAGCCCATTTTTCTTCAAGTGCCTCCTTATGGTGCATCTTGAAACAGCCACACTGCTAGTTTTCAGAGTCCTCTATTTCAGCTGATGTTATTTGTGGGTTTTTCTTTGCATCCCGAACAATTTTCCTGGCAGTTGTGGATGACATTTTTGTTGGTCCACCTGACCATGGTTTTGTTTTTACAGAGCCCTGATTTTCCATTTGTTAATCACAGTTTGAATGCTGCTGACTGGCATTATCAATTCCTTGGATATCTTTTTTTATCCCTTTCCTGTTTTATACAGTTCAATTACCATTTCCCGTAGATCCACTGACAATTCTTTTGCTTTCCACATGACTCCAGAAACATCAGTGGCTGGATGAAAGATGCAAGAGTCTGTCTGGATCCCAGAAACTCACTCAGCTTTTATACACATACACTGATTACACGCAAACATGTCACAGGTGAGGATGGTACCTTTAGCAGCCATTCAAACCCATTTGTGTCAACTTCTGCGCATGTTATCAGGCCAAAATCAGCAGGGTATGTGAACTTTTGATCAGGGTCATTTGGATGTTTTTCGTTGTCATTATGATTTAAAAAGAGAAAACACAATAGTTTGGCACTAACTGGCTTCACCCAACCACTAACCATGAGTGGAGAAAAAGTTTTGGAGTTATCATTTATATTCTCTGAAAAAAAGGCCAAGAAAGCAAAAATTCTGCTAGAGTATGTAAACTTTTGAGCACAACTGTATATCCAGTAGAACAATCCAAAAATAATGAACACCTGGATTACCAGATATGGAATGAAATGTATGAAAAAATGAAACCCAAAGTACCTAAGTATATAGCTGCGCTTAAGAACCTGAAAAATCAAAATTGAAACAAATCCAGAGTGCGAGGTAGAAAAAATATCTGTGCAAATACATACAACTCTGAAGCTGTAGAGCAACAGCTCCTTGGTTGGGGTTGCAGAAAAAACCCACATGTATCATTGTTCCTATTTATGGGTTACTCAGGGGATCAATAAATCCTGCTAAACCTAAAACATTTGTGTTTTCCTGGGGAATCCCTCCTACAAGTAGACAGGTTTGTTGTAAAGTAAGCGAAACCATATAAAAAAAATGGCATGACCAGACCTTTATATGCAGTTGACAAGTGAGTTTTTGTCATCAGTCAAAAATATATTGGTATTGTTTGATAGGACAGGAAGGTAGTGAGATCATACAGACTTTGCTACTAAAATTATTGTTCCTATTCAGAATTCATCTTTTTGTTTTAAACTCATCTTGTTCTTGTGAGAATATTATAGTTGTCTTGCACTTACTCGAGGCGTAAAACTAAATAGACCAGAAAAAAAAACAGTGCAAAAAAATTTAGCTCAAAGCAAAACCACACAGAAATGGTAGACTGACACAACATGACAGATGCATGCATCGCATTATATAATTGAGTTGTTTCACTGCTTAAATCATTATATTTATATAATATATCACATATGGTGGAATAGTCTCCTGTCATAGCAGAGTAAATATAAATACAGTATTAGATAGTTATTAAAACTAACAATAATATTCTCATAGTGCTTTTTAAGGGGCACAGGTACAGGTCCTGCTTATGCTTTTTTTGATCAAGAAAATGTCAATTCAGTTTTTTTCAGGTGTTACTATTTATTTACTTTCTGCAATTATTTTACGCATTATGTTTTTATTCTAGGATAAATTTGTATGCTAATGGCCACAGTGTACATGTGCACCTACATCTTACACTTATACTAACAAGTGTCCGGGACCTTGTTTCTGGTTTTAAAAGAAAATGTGCCATGACTGACTGTTCGCTTATACATATCTGTCAATAAATGTCAAGCCAAAGCTTGAATAATGCCTAAATAATTCAGCTACACTGACCGTAAGGCCTGATTCAGATGCCTGATTTTCAAAGGAAAAATGCGTATCCATTGTAGTCCATGGTGCTATTAACAAAGCCATGCTTTTTTTGTGAAATTTGTCTGTAAAAAAACATGGGTGACATGTCTGATTTTTATGCGAAAAATCACCCAAGCAAGATTATGAGTTGGTGAAAATCAAATCATGGACAGCATCTAGATGTCATCTGTTGTGTCCATTCTTAACACTATAAGGGTGACTGCCCACGATCCGGAGTTGCTGCAAGTTTGACGCTGTGTACTTGCGCGGCGCCAAACCCACAGTGGCCTGATGTTACAGCATAGTGGATGGAATTTCAAGAAATCCCATGGCCACTATGCATCCACAGATGCCTGTGGATTACCTGCGAAGACTGACCACAGTATGTCAATCACATCGATAGGAATGTATTGGACGCGGTGAATCCACACGGTTCAGTGAACACATGCATATTCACCTGCGTTTAATAGAAGGCAGAGCTTTGGATACAGGGAACATGCGTTGATTCCAAGGCGCTGCTAGTTCCAGGTCGTTGGCACCCGGCCTCGCGGGTATAAGAAGCTTTCCAATTTTTTTTTTTACATATAAGTAAATCACTGATGGTAAAAACCAACGCACTGACCAAACACTGAGGAAAATCTGATCCAACACACAAATAAAAATCGGTCATGTATGAGAAATGAAAGGACATCTTAAAGTGACCTAAGAGATATTTGAAACAAGCTGCCACATGGTGACTTTACCTATCATGTGCCATTTAAAATGCTGGTGTGTTTTTTGGGAATCTGGCCTTTAAAGCCACTCAAGTACCAATGTCCAAGTTTGGCTTGTACCTCTGTACCCTTCATAACTTTACAGGAAACTGATCAAAAATGTGTTCCAAAATAAGCGACAGATCGATGACTGCTGATTAGTGTTGAGCGATACCGTCCGATACTTGAAAGTATCGGTATCGGAAAGTATCGGCCGATACCGGCAAAGTATCGGATCCAATCCGATACCGATACCCGATACCAATACAAGTCAATGGGACTCAAGTATCGGACGGTATTCCTGATGGTTCCCAGGGTCTGAAGGAGAGGAAACTCTCCTTCAGGCCCTGGGATCCATATTAATGTGTAAAAGAAAGAATTAAAATAAAAAATATTGCTATACTCACCTCTCCGACGCAGCCTGGACCTCACCGAGGGAACCGGCAGCGTTGTTTGCTTAAAATTCACGCTTTTCCTTCCTTACGTGAAGTCCCGGCTTGTGATTGGTCGCGTGCCGCCCATGTGGCCGCGACGCGACCAATCACAGCAAGCCATGACGTAATTTTAGGTCCTTCAGGATTTTAAAATTACGTTCTGGCTTGTGATTGGTCGCGTCGCGGTCACATGGGCGACGCGACCAATCACAAGCCGTGACGTCACGGGAGGCTGGACACGCGCGCATTTTAAAATGCGCGCTTGTCCTGCCTCCCGTGACGTCACGGCTTGTGATTGGTCGCGTCGCCCATGTGACCGCGACGCGACCAATCACAAGCCAGAACGTAATTTTAAAATCCTGAAGGACCTAAAATTACGTCACGGCTTGCTGTGATTGGTCGCGTCGCGGCCACATGGGCGGCACGCGACCAATCACAAGCCGGGACTTCACGTAAGGAAGGAAAAGCGCGAATTTTAAGCAAACAACGCTGCCGGTTCCCTCGCTGAGGTCAAGGCTGCGTCGGAGAGGTGAGTATAGCAATATTTTTTTATTTTAATTCTCTCTTTTACACATTTTTACATTAATGTTGTTTCGATACCGATACCCGATACCACAAAAGTATCGGATCTCGGTATCGGAATTCCGATACCCGCAAGTATCGCCCGATACCCGATACTTACGGTATCGGAATGCTCAACACTACTGCTGATGACTTAGGCTTCTTTCACACTTGCGTCGGTACGGGTCCGTCGCTAAGCGTCGGGCTGACGTACCGACGCACGTTGTGAAATTTTGGCACAATGTGGACAGCGGATGCAGTTTTTCAAAGCATCTGCTGCCCATTGTAAAGTCCCGGGGAGGAGGGGGCGGAGATCCGGCCACGCATGCGGGGTAGGAAATGGCGGACCCGACGTACGATAAAACGTTCCCTTGAACGCTTTTTCATGCCGACGGTCTGCCAAAACACGACGCATCCAATGCACGACGGATACGACGTATGGCCATACGTCACGATCCATCGGCAATGCAAGTCTATGGGCAAAAAAACGCATCCTGCGGGCACATTTGCAGGATCTGTTTTTTTCCCGAAACGACGCATTGCGACGGATGCCAAACAATGCAAGTGTGAAAGAAGCTTTAGTAAACCAGTAAAAGAGAGGAACATGGTAGGGGACTGGGGCAGCATGGTGGCTCAGTGGTTAGCATTGCAGCCTTGCAGCGCTGGAGTACTGGGTTCAAATCCCACCAAGGACAACATCTGCAAGAAGTTTGTATGTTCCTCCCATGTTTGCGTGGATGTTCTCTGGTTTCCTCCCACATTCCAAAGACATACTGATAGGGAATCTAAATTGTGAGCCCCACTGGGGACAGCAATGATAATGTGTGCAAACTGTAAAGCTCTGTGGAATATGTTAGCGGCGCACTATATAAAAAATAAAGATTATTATTAGACTAGCCTCCTTTGATAAAGATTCTGAAAAGAAACAGCCCTCACTGATCTGCTAATCCAGTGCTCCTCTAGCGTGTTTTTTTGCAGTAAACTGGATTAGCATCATCGGTGAGTGCCGCTTCTTTTCTGAATCTTTATCCAAATTGTGGTCCCTTATCCTTAGCATTAAAGAAGGTGTGAGCCTGTGAAGCATTGCCCGCTATGCCTCACTAGGATTTATAGCAGACTAGGTCCACATTGATTTTGTGGCCTCAAAGGAATGCAATTTCTATTAGAAAATGATATAATTTAGGCTAGGGTTAGACAGCAACATGTGTTGCATGACACTGAAATTGCAGTGACTTATGGCAGCATGTAATGATTTTATATGGAGCTGCGTTGCGACCTGGGAATTCTGCGACTGTGACATAGAGTCGTATATGTTTCCAAGTGTGTTGGATTTTCTGTTGTTGGTAGCAAGTCCCGTATGAAACCCTTGCAATAAAGTTCAATGCACTACACAAATATTTATATCATTAAACAAAACACATTTTGCAGTAATATATTTCCTCTATCATTTCATAACATTCTTACATTTTCCTTTTGTCTTTGCGTCTGACACTGATATATAAATAACTTTCAGATTCCTGCTGAGTTTAATTAATCTTGTGCCAAATCAATCTTCTGATTAGCTGACGAGATGTGTATGAAAATAACTGTTGTTTGCTTTCATTTGCTCATAAAAGTCACTTAAAACTTTGAAAGCTGCTTGTCACAAGATGCAGAATTAAGGAGCACAAGGCAGTTATTTATACACTGGTAATTATAAGAAATTTATGGTTAAGTGCAGTCACTTATTGCAATCAGGGGACACACCAAGGTACAACATTTACATCCTAAACCACATGGTTTACTAATACCATTGTCTCATCGATGCTGAGAGAAAATTAAGTTGATGTTTAAGAAACTAGAAAAACTGAACAAATATAAAGATATGTGTGACTTTGACATGAGCCAAATCATGATGGCTAGAGTACTTAGAGTGTTTCTAAAATGATACTGTAGGTCTTTGGGTTTAGTTGTTGTTGGAGCATACAACAGCTGCACGTCCCCTAAAGAAGGATTACTCCGAAACGCGCGTCGGGGTGGGTAGGAGATGGCACGATTACCCTGCTACATTACTGGTATGCTTTCCATTTTGGTCTCTACGCTATATTTCTCCATGTGCTCCCAGCTGGATATGTGATATGTTACAATTCTAATTTCTACTGTTGGGGATTTCTCCATGGATTTGATTTGTTTGATATACTCAGTACTGTGCACTTGCTTTATATCATGGGGATCGTTGTCCTGCTCCTAGTGCTCCATGTTTTTTGTCACCACTTTTTAACCCACTAATATGTCCGTGATTTTTGTCCAAGCATTTATATTTAATAAACTTTTTGCATGATTTTTTCACACATTTGGACTATTGCACTATTTCTTTGTGTTCAGCTTTATAACAGCTGCAGGCTTATGTTAGAATCCATGTGAAACCATCTGAAGATGTGTTTAGTGATAGATTGTAAGCTTGCGAGCAGGGCCCTCATTCCTCTTAGTATCTGTTTTGATCAGCTTTTATTGTTATGCTGTAATGTCTGTACAAGTCCCCTCTAAAATGTAAAGTGCGGTGGAATATGTTGGTGCTATAGAAATAAAATTATTATTATTTATTATTATAGCTAGTTGATATGTGTGTAAGTCCTCCTCTAGACTGCACTGTATGGCCTTTCTCTTGTTTGTGTAATTTGTTTCTTCTTATTCACTATGGTGTGACGATGCAGATATACAGTACAGACCAAAAGTTTGGACACACCTTCTCATTTAAAGATTTTTCTGTATTTTTATGACTGTGAAAATTGTACATTCACACTGAAGGCATCAAAACTATGAATTAACACATGTGGAATTATATGCTTAACAAAAAAGTGTGAAACAACTGAAATTATGTCTTATATTCAAGGTTCTTCAAAGTAGTCACCTTTTGCTTTGATGACTGCTTTGCACACTCTTGGCATTCTCTTGATGAGCTTCAAGAGGTAGTCACCGGGAATGGTCTTCCAACAATCTTTAAGGAGTTCCCAGAGATGCTTAGCACTTGTTGGCCCTTTTGCCTTCACTCTGCGGTCCAGCTCACCCCAAACCATCTCAATTGGGTTCAGGTCTGGTGACTGTGGAGGCCAGGTCATCTGGCGTAGTACCCCATCACTCTCCTTCTTGGTCAAATAGCCCTTACACAGCCTGGAGGTGTGTTTGGGGTCATTGTCCTGTTGAAAAATAAATGATGGTCCAACTAAAGCAAACTGGATGGAATAGCATGCCGCTGTAAGATGCTGTGGTAGCCATGCTAGTTCAGTATGCCTTAAATTTTGAATAAATCCCCAACAGTGTCACCAGAAAAGCACCCCCACACCATCACACCTCCTCCTCCATGCTTCACGGTAGGAACCAGGCATGTAGAGTCCATCCGTTCACCTTTTCTGCGTCGCACAAAGACACGGTGGTTGGAACCAAAGATCTCAAATTTGGACTCATCAGACCAAAGCACAGATTTCCACTGGTCTAATGTCCATTCCTTGTGTTCTATAGCCCAAACAAGTCTCTTCTGCTTGTTGCCTGTCCTTAGCAGTGGTTTCCTAGCAGCTATTTTACCTTGAAGGCCTGCTGCACAAAGTCTCGTCTTAACAGTTGTTGTAGAGATGTGTCTGCTGCTAGAACTCTGTGTGGCATTGACCTGGTCTCTAATCTGAGCTGCTGTTAACCTGTGATTTCTGAGGCTGGTGACTCGGATAAACTTATCCTCAGAAGCAGAGGTGAATCTTGGTCTTTCTTTCCTGGGGTGGTCCTCATGTGAGCCAGTTTCTTTGTAGGGCTTGATGGTTTTTGCCACTGCACTTGGGGACACTTTCAAAGTTTGCCCAATTTTTTGACTGACTGACCTTCATTTCTTAAAGTAATGATGGCCACTCATTTTTCTTTACTTAGCTGCTTTTTTCTTGCCATAATACAAATTCTAACAGTCTATTCAGTAGGACTATCAGCTGTGTATCCACCAGACTTCTGAACAACACAACTGATGGCCCCAATCCCATTTAAAAGGCAAGAAATCCCACTTATCCCATTATCTACCAATGTCCTTTTTTTGGGACGCCTAATCTTTAGCTTCTAGCAACTAAGATTTTATAATTTTTATAATTCAGTCCAATTTTTTGTGTTGTGTTTGTCAAATGAATATTTTCAAAATAGGAAATCATGTCATTGTCATTTTTAATTGAATATTGGGACACCCTTTTCTGAAAAATGCGTACCTGTAAAAATTTTAATTTGGCAAGTAATGGGTTAAACCTGACAGGGCATACCTGTGAAGTGAAAACCATTCCCGGTGACTACCTCTTGAAGCTCATCAAGAGAATGCCAAGAGTGTGCAAAGCAGTCATCAAAGGAAAAGGTGGCTACTTTGAAGAACCTAGAATATAAGACATAATTTCAGTTGTTTCACACTTTTTTGTTAAGTATATAATTCCACATGTGTTAATTCATAGTTTTAATGCCTTCAGTGTGAATGTACAATTTTCATAGTCCTGAAAATATAGAAAAATCTTTAAATGAGAAGGTGTGTCCAAACTTTTGGTCTGTACTGTATGTCCCAAATAAAACAGGTTATTCTCCCACAATGTCTGAATGCTGATGATACTGCTGCAAGCTGAAATCTGCAACAGTCCCTAATATGCAGTGAGTAGTCCGTACCAAATTGGTCCAAGTAGACAACCATTGAATTGGCATCAAGATCATGTTCTCCAAAATCTTATTGATGCTCAGGGAAAGCATTGGATGGCCTGTCTAGTCTGATCCTACAGAAGAGCTGCTGTAGGACAAATTGGTGATAAAGTGAGTGCTAGGCATGATAGAAAGTTGCCAGAATCCAGTACACCATAGCGTACTACAAATGGGGATATGTATGATGAGTGTCCATGCTGAACCCTGTCCTCACTCTCTCTGCCTTGCTCGGGTCAGAGTACAGAAGTACTGTAGTGTGCATGTGTAATGCTGCTGGTGTGCAGTATAGCGCAACCTCCACCAGGGGATGCAGGTGAGGAAATAGAGGTTGCACAAACAGCGTAACATCACTGAGCAGCAGCATAAGCACCACCTGATGGTGAAAGAGTGGTTAGACGGGCCGAGACAGAAACAGTCAGGACAAGAAGTACCAGAAGTAACAGCAATGCACATAGTCAAATACAAACCAGAAGTTAGAGCCAGTCGGGAGCAGAGATAACAGAGACGAGAGACAGTCAATCAGGTCAGAAGACAAGCCGCGTCACATACCAAGAGGTCCAAGAAGGGGGAGCGAACATTAAGACAAGCAGGGAGGCAGGAAAGGGGAGTCACGGGTACAGAGTAAATGGGCAGAGGACAAGACACCGTATCAAGGTGTCCGCTGCTCTAGCCTGGGAGCATGAACTATCACTGACATTGGTCTGCATGCCACAGGAGACTGAAATAGCCACACATAAACCAAAATGAGGCAGAGAAGGTTAACCCCTGCATGACCAGACCGGGGAGAGAATAACATGAACCAAACCCTGACCTGGATCATGACAGCATGCATGAGCACAGGCCAAAGAGCACCGATGGCCCGTAGGTTAAAGCTGATACATTCGCACTACAGTACTTTTTGTGCCTAACAGAAGGGATTGGAGACATACCGGTATATACAGCTTGCTAGTATGCTGTAAGAGAAAGTGGTAGCCCTGCATTACATGGGGAAAACCTGGTGACAGCTTTCCTTTAAACCAATTGTTGCCTACTTTGCCTATTAATAAAAATAATACCTAACTGTTCTAAGAATAATTGCCATTGTAGCCATTTAATAACAACATGCTTTAAAGTACTGCTTCATTAACTTTAAGTGTTACTGGACATGTATATAGAACCATATTAGAAGAAGAAACAGTAACTGGGGCACAACAATCTGCAGTTTACAAGACTGCAGTCTCTACTGCTTGACTAAACAGATGTACACATGTGATTCACTCATCTACAACAATGAGTGGGGTAATGCTGAGACCGTATGTGTGAACTCAAGCAAAATATACATTCATCATATGTGCATGCAAATTGAAAGTGACACAGACGATTTTCTTATGAAGGCTGTGAGATTACCATGTAGAACCAGACAATTTCATTCCTGATGCTATAGATAAAACACAACACAGGCAAATGATGGTGACCAGAGAATTTCGTATCGTTATTTCCTACTCTTCAAAGAGGGACTTGTTTTCTGTTTTGTTCAATGGTATTTAAAGAAAACAATAAAGACCTGGTAAGAATAAAAGTTTTTGTAATACTTGTTTTTGAAGGTTGCAAAATAATTTTTAACCTTAAAGCCTTACACAAAATATTGATTCCTGAACTCTTCCTGAGTTAAAACATTAGTATTGTTGTTTCTAAATGATTATGAACTTGTTTTCTTTGCATTATTTGAGGTCTGAAAGTACTGGGTTTTTTTTGATTTTGACAATTTCTCCTTTTCAGAAAAAAAAATACAAAATGTATTGCTTGGAAATTCGGAGACACGTTGTCAGAAGTTTATAGACTAAAAGAACAATTTACATTTTACTCAATAATATACCTATAAAGAGAAAAATCAGACAAACTGAACATTTTGCAGTGGTCTATTAATTTTTGCCAGAGCTGTATATGAAAAAAGTACCGGTGTCATCAGTGTTTTGTATCAATATGTCATCTGTGTGTCCGTTTTACCATCACTGTGTCATTATCCGCTATGGGTAAAAAAAAGAAATGACAAAGTTTCTCCTATAATTTGCAATGTTAAACACGGATGGCACACGGACCCAAGGCTGGTTTTGGACGAAGTGGGGCCCTAGGCAAAAGTTTAAAGTAGGGCCCCAAATGCTCACATATTGCACCATCACACAGAAGTATTCACGTTACATTGACATGGGCTGAATTCAGTCCATTAAATGAGAGCAATCGACAATATCGAAGTCCTTCAACACTTGATTCCTGGCCTCTTCCCACCGGCTGACGAAGAATGATGGGTTCAGAATGATCACTGATAGATTAATCTGTCCCCATACAGTGTCATGCTATCACTTATCAGCAGCACATATGTAGTTTGCATCGGGCAGTGTGCTGCTGAGAACAATTAATTTTGTTTTCGGCTTTAACAATAGGCCGCATTTTGCTCATTCGTTGGTTGATTGCTGATGTTTATACCTGGACTCCCATCTGTCCTACCGTTATTTATAGATTTGGATGTGAAACACACTGTCTGTGACACATTCATAACAATAAACAACAAAAAAAACCTGGAATAGGGGCAGATAAAGATAAAATAAATCTATAATATAACAGTAAGGACAATGGAGTCAAAGATATATATAAAAAATGCCTTTATTTAATATATATGGCAATGGCACTAACAACTTGTGCCTGTACTTGGAGAAGAAATTATATAAAAAATTAAAATATTTGAATATAGTAATGATTATCAGGACGGACTATATTACATGCAACTTGGATCAGACTTTAAAATAAACAATACACTATATCCACTGAAAGACTGATAAGTAAAGTATGGCTATCCGCCTATCATCAGTACACAGCCACAAAAAAATTATAATTACTATAATTGTGCAATCATGCAAAGAAAAAAGTGCATAGTGCCAAATAATATATGGACATGGAATTGATTATATATCCATAACAATAAATGTATAAAACACTGCAACCCGGTTCAGAAAAAAGCGTGCAAAATTTGCAAACAAGGCAAAGATAAAAAATACCAAATATGTGTGAATATAGAAAAACACATGACAATGTGCTGATATAATGATAAAGATAATTACAAGGGGTGATAATTTAGGCTGGAAGCTGAAAAGAGGCAGAACTAACTCATACAGAGCTCTGTACTTTGGAGGGACGGACTACATTAGGTATTATTTTAACCACTACTGGATATATCCTTTTACACTTGGTTTTACCACTTGTGACACACCAGCCCAATATAGCTCCCTTTCGTTATACGGTTTTCTCCTATACCTTTCTGATCCATATTGTCCCAGGCATATTGAGCTACGCCTTGCACTATATTGGCTATAATTTCTTATATATTATTTCTGGGTTATCGGTCACCATATCACCATTATTATACCCTTCAGATACACATTGCCCCAGCACACTGTAGGTTATAACTTCATATATTATCCCTGTTTTTTTCACCTATCATATTGCTCTTTCTTTACATATACACATTTATGATTTAGTTCTGCCTCTTTTCTGCTTCCAGCCTAAATTATCACCCCTTGTAATTATCTTTATCATTATATCACTCGACTACTGCAACCTCCTACTCTCTGGACTCCCCTCTAGCACTCTGGCACCACTCCAATCCATCCTACACTCTGCTGCTCGACTAATCTACCTGTCTCCCCGCTATTCCCCAGCCACTCCCCTATGCCAAGCCCTTCACTGGCTTCCTATTGCCCAGAGACTCCAGTTCAAAACCCTCACAATGACCTACAAAGCCATCCACAACCTATCTCCTCCATACATCTGTAACATGATCTCCCGGTACCTACCAACACGCAACCTCCGATCCTCTCAAGACCTCCTTCTCTACTCCCCTCTCATCTCTTCTTCCCACAACCGCATCCAAGATTTCCCCGTGCTTCCCCCATACTCTGGAACTCTCTACCCCAGCACATCAGACTCTCGCCTACCATAGAAACTTTCAAAAAGAACCTGAAGACTCACCTCTTCCGACAAGCCTACAGCCTGCAGTGATCCTGAACCTACTGAACCGCCGCACAACCAGCTCTGCCCTCTCCTAGTGTATCATCACCCATCCCCTGCAGATTGTGAGCCCTCGCGGGCAGGGTCCTCCCTCCTTATGTACCCGTGTGCCTTGTTTTTTGCTCATGTTTAATGTATTTGTCTATATTTGCCCCGTATTTCACATGTAAAGCGCCATGGAATAAATGGCGCTATAAAAATGAATAATAATAATAATAATAATAATATCAGCAAATTGTCATGTGTTTTTCTATATTCACACATATTTGGTATTTTTTATCTTTGCCTTTTTTGCAAATTTTGCACGCTTTTTTCTGAACCGGGTTGCAGTGTTTTATACATTTATTGTTATGGATATATAATCAATTCCATGTCCATATATTATTTGGCACTATGCACTTTTTTCTTTGCATGATTGCACAATTATAGTAATTATCATTTTTTTGTGGCTGTGTACTGATGATAGGCGGATAGCCATACTTTACTTATCAGTCTTTCAGTGGATATTGTTTATTTTAAAGTCTAATCCAAGTTGCATGTAATATAGTCCGTCCTGATAATCATTACTATATTCAAATATTTTAATTTTTTATATAATTTCTTCTCCAAGTACAGGCACAAGTTGTTAGTGCCATTGCCATATATATTAAATAAAGGCATTTTTTATATATATATCTTTGACTCCATTGTCCTTAGGCCATGTGCACACGTTCAGGATTGTTAGCGTTTTTTTCGCGTTTTTTCGCTATAAAAACGTGATAAAAACGCGAAAAAAAACGCTTACATAAGCCTCCTATTATTTACAGGGTATTCCGCATTTTTGGTGCAAATGTTGCGATTTTTTCCGCGAAAAAATCGCATAGCGGAAAAAAAAGCAACATGTTCATTAAAAATGCGGAATTGCAGGGATTCCGCACACCTAGGGGTCCATTGATCTGCTTACTTCCCGCACGGGGCTGTGCACACCATGCGGGAAGTAAGCAGATTATATGCGGTTGGTACCCAGGGTGGAGGAGAGGAGACTCTCCTCCACGCACTGGGCACCATATAAGTGGTCAAAAAATAAGAAATAAAATAATAAACAGTCCTATACTCACCCTCGATGTCTTGCCGCCTCCTCGCACGCTGCCGTTCGGTTTCTGTACCTGGTGTGCGCTGAAGGACCTCGCCGAATGACGTCACTGTCCTGTGATTGGTCGTGAGCGGTCATGTGACCGCTCACGTGACCGTGACGTCACGGGAGGTCCTGTGCGCACAGACCAGCTATACGGAACGGACGCCGGTGAGATGTCTGGGTGAGTATAAGCATTTTTTTATTTTTTTTATTATTTTTAAACATTCTATCTTTTACTATAGATGCTGCATAGGCAGCATCTATAGTAAAAAGTTGGTCACACTTGTCAAACGCTATGTTTGACAAGTGTGACCAACCTGTCAGTCAGTTTTCCAAGCGATGCTACAGATCGCAGGGAAAACTTTAGCATTCTGCAAGCTAATTACGCTTGCAGAATGCTAAAAAAACGCGAAAAAAACGGAAAAAAAACGCAAAAAAAAAATGCGGATTTCTTGCAGAAAATTTCCGGTTTTCTTCAGGAATTTTCTGCAAGAAATCCGCAACGTGTGCACATACCCTTACTGTTATATTATAGATTTATTTTATCTTTATCTGCCCCCATTCCAGGTTCTTTTTGTTGTTTATTGTTATCAATACCCCGAGTGGTTTGCCACTCACTCCTTTGTGTATCGGTATCCTTTCCCACTTTACATATTATATATATAATCCTTATTTTAGTATAATATTCTAGGTGATTGTGGGTGGGTACTGTGTACATTTCTTCAACACATTCATATACAAAAACTGCATGTTATGCACTCATGTACAGGTCCTTCTCAAAAAATTAGCATATAGTGTTAAATTTCATTATTTACCATAATGTAATGATTACAATTAAACTTTCATATATTATAGATTCATTATCCACCAACTGAAATTTGTCAGGTCTTTTATTGTTTTAATACTGATGATTTTGGCCTACAACTCCTGATAACCCCAAAAACCTGTCTCAATAAATTAGCATATCAAGAAAAGGTTCTCTAAACGACCTATTACCCTAATCTTCTGAATCAACTAATTAACTCTAAACACATGCAAAAGATACCTGAGGCTTTTAAAAACTCCCTGCCTGGTTCATTACTCAAAACCCCCATCATGGGTAAGACTAGCGACCTGACAGGTGTCAAGAAGGCCATCATTGACACCCTCAAGCAAGAGGGTAAGACCCAGAAAGAAATTTCTCAACAAATAGGCTGTTCCCAGAGTGCTGTATCAAGGCACCTCAATGGTAAGTCTGTTGGAAGGAAACAATGTGGCAGAAAACGCTGTACAACGAGAAGAGGTGACCAGACCCTGAGGAAGATTGTGGAGAAGGACCGATTCCAGACCTTGGGGAACCTGAGGAAGCAGTGGACTGAGTCTGGTGTGGAAACATCCAGAGCCACCGTGCACAGGCGTGTGCAGGAAATGGGCTACAGGTGCCGCATTCCCCAGGTAAAGCCACTTTTGAACCATAAACAGCGGCAGAAGCGCCTGACCTGGGCTACAGAGAAGCAGCACTGGACTGTTGCTAAGTGGTCCCAAGTACTTTTTTCTGATGAAAGCAAATTTTGCATGTCATTCGGAAATCAAGGTGCCAGAGTCTGGAGGAAGACTGGGGAGAAGGAAATGCCAAAATGCCTGAAGTCCAGTGTCAAGTACCCACAGTCAGTGATGGTGTGGGGTGCCATGTCAGCTGCTGGTGTTGGTCCACTGTGTTTCATCAAGGGCAGGGTCAATGCAGCTAGCTATCAGGAGATTTTGGAGCACTTCATGCTTCCATCGGCTGAAATGCTTTATGGAGATGAAGATTTCATTTTTCAGCACGACCTGGCACCTGCTCACAGTGCCAAAACCACTGGTAAATGGTTTACTGACCATGGTATTACTGTGCTCAATTGGCCTGCCAACTCTTTTGACCTGAACCCCATAGAGAATCTGTGGGATATTGTGAAGAGAAAGTTGAGAGACGCAAGACCCAACACTCTGGATGAGCTTAAGGCCTCTATTGAAGCATCCTGGGCCTCCATAACATCTCAGCAGTGTCACAGGCTGATTGACTCCATGCCACGCCGCATTGAAGCAGTCATTTCTGCCAAAGGATTCCCGACCAAGTATTGAGTGCATAACTGAACATTATTATTTGATGGTTTTTTTGTTTGTTCTTAAAAAACACTTTTATTTGATTGGACGGGTGAAATATGCTAATTTATTGAGACAGGTTTTTTGGGTTATCAGGAGTTGTAGGCCAAAATCATCAGAATTAAAACAATAAAAGACCTGACAAATTTCAGTTGGTGGATAATGAATCTATAATATATGAAAGTTTAATTGTAATCATTATATTATGGTAAATAATGAAATTTAACACTATATGCTAATTTTTTGAGAAGGACCTGTATATGCAGCGCCCCAGAGTCCTGGTCGTTGCAGTACTGATGCTCCGCCACTAAGGGGAGTGATGGTACGTCTGATGGCACTAAAGGAGTTCACCTGACCAGGTATCACAGTCACACATTACACTTCACACTCTGGCCACCAGGGGGAGCAAAGGGTTCTATGTATTAGGCCACTCCTCACACTGGTAGAACTGGGGGCTGGATAGGAAGTTAGAGAGAAGCTGACTGAGTTTTGCCCAGGTAACACCTTGTGAGAGAAGAGGTTGCTTGGGAAGATCCAGGGGGGTCCCTGTCAGGGGTGGGATCCTGGCGGAGGCCTAGCGAAAAGGACAGATCGTTACGGAACCGCGCCTGCACTTCATTGCGGCAGCATCTTAAGAAAGGACACGAAGCGAAGTATATTGTGGAGAAGTGAGAAACGAGATCACAGGCGATAGAACCAGTAGGAGTCATGCCCCGAGATCGGCAACATCCTACTGAGGTGCGTAGCCGGTGGCCGGAACGCCGAGGAAGTATTGGGCTCCATGCATTACTTCAAACCAACGGCAGGGCAGTTAATTTTAGGTTGGCTGCCTCACCTAAATCACCTAATGAAGACAATGGAGGCAATTGTGGGAGAGGGGCGTCTCTAGGGTCCCTATAAAATAACTCCAGGCCTACCCCGTCATACGGGTGTGTCCTATCCATATCATCTGGGGGACGGAGAGAAAGAACAGAAACATACACGACAGTTGTGAGGACTATCCCGTGGTGCTCAGCAGGGAAGTACTACAACACCCAGGCGCTAGTAGGTAGGAACCGATTTCCACCTGCAAAGGGAACTCTGGATGTGCCTTCGGACCGGCCAGTCTCAGCCAGCCCAGTTAACAGTGCTCTGGATTGCGGATGCTGAAGCCTTCGGTAAAGAGACTGCAACCCTGTGTCCTCATTATTTACTGCGACCTACACTACCACCTACATCTTTTATTGGGCGCCCCTTAGCAGGACCACGGACCGGGTCGGGCCACCGTGACATCCTCAGAACCGATAGACCCGGTACCGAGTACCCCGCCGTCCTGCATCTGGGGGCCGCTCCATATATACACATAGCACACAGACATATATAGAGAACATACATACTGATGCATGTATACACAGAACGTATACATACAGGCACATACATGCATACAGATATAAATGTATATAGAACACCTACATACAGATGCATGCATACATGGAGCACATACTGTATATACATACAGACTCATGCATGGACAGAACACAAACATACCTATATATATATATATATATATATATGCACTGAGGACATACATACCAAAATGTATGGACAGAGCAAACACATAACAACACATGCATGGACGGAGAACATACAGTAGATGCCAACACATGTATGGGCATGGCACATACATGCAGAGACATAGTATAATGTGATGCTGCAGTGACTCACCAGTGCCTGTGCAGAAGCAGAACGAAGCCACTCCTCACAGAAGGACAGATAAGGCAATCATAACCGCGCAAGTGGACGGCGCATGAGCGGGATTACGGCTCCGCAACTGCATGTCACAAGTCACTGAGGGGGGTGACAGATTCCCTTTAATCAGTTTTAACCTCGAACTAGAAATGCTGGGGGCCAATAAAAAAGTGGGCACCCTGGACAATCGACCACTTCCTCCCCAAAATGCCTGTCCTGACAGTAACTAGGGCTTATTTTAGGAGTAGGGCTAATATTTCAAGCATACTCCAAAAATCCTGTAAAATTATGCTGGGGCTTATTCTTGGGCAGGTCTTATTTTCGAGGAAAAATGCTAGTTGCTGACTACCTGCATTTTGTGCCCAGCACCGCTCTCCGCTGGTTCAAAGCGGTCACAGATCACTCAAGCCAGCGATTCTGCAGCTTCCAATGTTGTCACATCCACAATGCAGCTTCTGGGATGTTACTATTGTTGTCATGTTAATTGACAGCTGGCTCTCTGCTGCGTAACTGTGGGGAACCAGCTGTCAATCATCATGAAGTCAGCAGTTGCAACTTGTCAACAAAGCTGAGCGGAAGAGAAAGAGCTGCTCTGTTGATGTGAGGTCAAACGAAGCAGTAGATTTGCCCGCAGTGGCAGTCCATGACCCCTATGAGTTGGCGCCGGCAGAGCAATAAGGTAGTTAGCAACTACCCGCCTGTCAGTTCTTAGCCCCATGAGATAAAGGTAAAATAGTCCAATTGAAAACCCCTTAAAAAGCAGGGGTGGGCATATCATTGGTGCAAGTTGTGAAGCCACACAGGGGCCCAAGAGGTAAGGGGTCTATTTTCACCTCCAAAGCAGGTGGAATTTTGGATTACGATGAGCTATCGGTCTGCAAATGCCCCATATATTGTTCTTGCACAGGTACACTTTTCTGCCTGTGTCCGCTCCTGCCTTGAAGGGTTAACATAAGATATGTATTGCATGTATAGGGCACGCAAATGGAACAAGGATAAAATAGGTCATTGACATCTTGAATAAGTAAGAGTAGGTTATGATAAAATTCTTTACATAATGAAGAAATTACCTACACCTTTTAACATTCCTATAAAATAACAATCTATTGTTGGTTTTGAATGGACTACAGAAGCCCCATGAAAGTAATTTATTTTGTAAAACTTTAAAAGAACTACAAAGCATTTCAATACCATGGAGGCTGCTAGATACAATGACGATGTTGATGTCTGTATTATCTACCATATAAAGGAAGCTTACAAGAAAGAAAAAGCCTATCGTCAAAAGAAAACATAAATGCATGGCATAGCTTGGCACACGCTGTAATTCTATTACTTGCCAGCACTGCATAGAAATATTGTGCAAAATTCAAATTAATAAATTATTTAGACTGTATAGACTGTACGTGAGTAAGTGAAATGAATGCGACTGTGAAGTTAGAAAAGCGCTGCAAGCAACCCCAAGCTACGTTTGTTTCATATAAGTCGATCCACCTCCATTATGGCAGAGCTTCCTAATCCCAAAAAAACAAGTCAAAGATTAAAGACCTCAGCTCCCGGCTTGTGTAAATGCTTAACATGCTTACATCCTTTTGATCTAATTCTTATTTTTAATTTAAAAATATACTAGTTTCCTAAAATTTCATTACGTCAGTCTAATTTCATTTAAAAAATTACAGTATTAAGTTTAACATTTAGTTATTTGTTCATATTTAATAATTCTCAACATTTGATGTGCCTGGTTTGTGTTCAAGCTGTCTCTTTGAAGATATAGGCACATCTTTAATACCTGATTAGATTGGACTAAGCACTCAAAAAAACCTATAAAATTTAAAAGGTTTCCTGTTTACCACTTTGATCTCATTTAATTGCTTTGACATTTAAAACAAAGTTTAAATAAGAAAATTGTGAAGTCCATTTATAACATTTAATTGATAGGAAAATTGGTAGTCCCTGTAGGTAGACCGCCATGAACAGCTTCTCTATGCATGAGAAATTGTTTTATCTGGATTTGGTTGCACTGGTTTTTAGTTGATTTACAGTTGGCCTGATCGGTTTTATATACACTGACGAGCAGAAGGGTAACAATATTTTGAACTTTTGACTTTCAGGCTCCAAATCTCACCATCCACTATTGCTTCAAAAGTGAGACTACCATAATTTTATAGACAATCATCTTGGCTATCTCATACATAAATTTGACTTGCAACTATATAGCATATGATTAGTTATGCAGATTCTTGTCAAGTCATTTCATTGATACTGTTTTGCTCCTGGTGGTGGAAAAAAAACTTTTCCTTTCTGTATACTACAAAGTACAACCTGTTCTCACATTCCCTAATAGCTCAGTGTGTTATTAGGTTGATTCCCAAACGAAAGGTCACTGGTTCGAATCGAGGCCATGAAGAAGATTTCCCAAGAAAAGAGAAAAAGTATCATCCAGCTCATCGATAGCAGTTTCTCAGCCAACAAAATTACCAAACTGTATCCTGTATCATGTGAGTGCCGTGACAGTTGGAAGAGTAGAAAATGAAGTCAATCCATTCAAAAGCCAAGAGATGGACGTCCAGGCAATATATTGGAGTCAACAAGTCAGCTCATCACAAGATCTATCAGTAAGCTCGAGTTTGCAAAACAGTATGAAAAGTAGAAGATTGGAATTGGGTGACTTGGAGCGATGAGATGAAAATCAATAGACTATGCTCTGATGGGTGCAAATGGGTCATGAAGAAGCAAGGGAAAAAAGGGGGCTAACTGATTGAGAAATTTAAGTAACTGTCAAGTTTGGTGGAGGAAGTCTGATGATTATAGGTTGTTTCACAACGAAAGGTGTTGGATACATGACCAGGATCGATGGAGGTCTCAATGTTGAGTTTTAAGTGAGTATCCTACAAGATGAGTTACTTTGTACAATCGGGTACTATGGGTATAAAATGAAAAGGTTGACTTGATATTCCAGCAGGGCAATGACCCGAAACATAGGTCAAAATGGGCAAAGAAAGGGTTCAATGACAGAGAAGTACAGGCGCTGGATTAGCCCCCCACGGTCCCCAGACCTCAACCCAGACATTTATGGGTAGAGTTTAATAAAAAGCTGTATACATGATAAAATGAGTATTCCAGTATGCACCAAGTTTGGGAACATGTAGAAGAGACTCGGGATCATATTTCGGTCAAGACATGCTTAAATCTAATAGAGAACATGCCCAGAAGGATTCAGGAAGTGTTGAAAAAGAAAAGTGAATTTAAAAAATACTAACAAAATAATACAAATAAAAATTTTGATTTTTAGGAGCAAAACATTAACAATGCAGTGACATGACAATAATCTGCATAACTAATCATATGCAAAATAGTAAAATTTATGTGTGAGATAGACAAGATGATTGTCTATAAAATTATGCTCGTCTCACATTCAAAAAAGCAGTGGATGGTGAGATATGAAGCCTGAAAGTCAAATGTTCAAAACATTGTTACCCTTTTGGTCATTAGTGTAAAACAGGTCCGATCTGTGCATTCCCATGCTTCCACAGGGTGCAACTTTGCCAGTGCAGCATAGTAGCATAGGAGTTCGCTGAGATTAGGAGGTTAGAATGCACTCCATCAATCGAGGGCAGCTTCAATGTAGAATTTACCATAATTATCTTAATAATCCCTAAAATGATAACTACACTTTTTTAATATTTCAATAGTACAAATTAAGATAATTTACCTGGTAATATATTTTATTAGAGACACTTTTTGTCTCCTGCACTTATTCACTTAAAAAAAAAATGCTCAAATCTGTCTACAAATCTGTATGCAATGAGGAATCAAATTATAACTGCTGCTATAAAACTCTATTGAGAACTCCTGAACATGCAGCACCCAAGTTTTATAAGGGTCAAAAACAGTGGAAAGACTCATTCACACAACCACATTTTCGGTGTGAATGCTATCCGTTAAAAAACAGCACTCGGACCAATGTTATTCAATGGGACAGTGTAGATTAATGATATTTTTTGCACTGATCGAATCTGCTTGTGAAAAAAATCACAGAATGCAATTGTTTTTATGTAAATCGGATGAAACTTACCAACTCGAGTCTATGGGTGCATGAAATAATCAGATGCCTTATGGAGCCATAGTGTAGCATTCGATTTTTAAGCATGCATTGAAATTCTGTAACATCGATAACTGTAAATGGTCTTGTAAGTGATTAATAGCTGCTGTAAAAAAATGAATTGCACACAGATGACAAGTGAGAAATAAATGGTCCGACTAATCTGGATGAAACACTGAACAATTTTTTATACTCTTGTGTGAACCTACCCTAATACACACAAACTACAGCTTATACTGAGAAGGTACCTGAAAGTCCTGTTACGCTTTATGAGTTGTAATGCTTTGGCTTTGGATCCCAATGGAACACTCGTTATCTTGATATTTCATTGTATCAACATTGTGCCGAGTTAGACGAAAAAGGAACCAATTATCCTTCAGGTTCAGGGGGTCAGTAGGAAAAGGAAACAAGTCTGGATGCCACATTTCCATTTTAATGTGGAAATAAGTAATGATTGACTTTCCTTGTTAACATGAGTCTGAATTTCGGAAAAACTGAAAAATTTGATGAAGTGCAATTTGCAGTGGATTTATAAAAATCATTGGGTTTATTGAACTAAGTAAGATGTTTAAGAGCAAATATTTGCATAACAATGATGAGAAGCTGGAGAGTGATATTCCCGCACATATGGGGTAAATAAGTATTTTATGCACTGCCCATTTTGCAAGTTTTCCCACCTACAAAGAATGGAGAGGTCTGTAACTTTTATCGTAGGTACACTTCAACTGTGAGAGATAGAATCTAAAAATAAAAACCAGAAAATCACATTTTATGATTTTTAAATAATTACTGTAAATTGCATTTTATTGCATGAATAAGTATTTGATCACCTACCAACCAGCAAGAATTCTGGCTCTCACAGACCTGATAGTTTTTCTTTAAGAAGCCTCCTACTGTGCACTCATTACCTGTATTAATTGCACCCATTTTAACTCATTACCTGTATAATAGACACCTGTCCACAAATTATCTAAGGACACCAGTGACAAAATTGTAGATCTGCACAAGGCTAGGATGGGCTATAGGACAAAAGGCAAGCCGCTTGGTGAGAAGGCAACTGTAAGCACAATTAATAGCAAATGGAAAAAACACAAGATGACTGTCAATTTTCCTCAGTCTGGGGCTCCATGCAAGATTTTGTCTTTGGGGTAAGAATTATTCTAAAAAAAAGGTCTGGAGGCAGCCTAGAACTGCACAAGAGGACTTGGTTAGTGACCTGAAGAGACCTTGGACCACATTTTCAAACATTACTATTAGTAACACACTAAGCCGTCATGGATTAAAATTCTGCAAAGCACACAAAGGCTCATCTGAAGCTTGCAAATTAATATCTGGATGATCTAGAGGAGGCATGAGACAAGGTCATGTAGTCAGATGAGACCAAAATAGAACTTTTTTGTATCAACTCCACTCGCCATGTTTGGAGGAAGAAGAAGGATGAGAAAAACACCAAAAACATCATCCCAAAGGGGAAAGTATGGTGGGGAAAACATCATACTTTGGGGGAGCAGTTTTGCAAAGGGGACAGGATGACTGCATCGTATTGAAGGGAGGATGGATGGGGTCATGTGTCGTGACATTTTGGCCAACAATCTCCTTCCCTCATTAAAAGCATTGAAGATGGGTGGTGGCTGGCTTTTCCAGCATGACATTGACCCAAAACACACAGCCAGGGCAACTAATGAGTGGTTCCTTAAAAAAGCATTTCTAGGTCAATGAGTGGCCTGGCCAGTGTCTAGACCTGAACCCAATAGAAAATCTTTGGATGGAGCTGAAACTCAATGTTGCCAATAAGCAATGCCGAAATCTGAAATATCTGGAGAAGATCTGTATGGAGGAGTAGGCCAAAATTCCAGCTTCATTATGTGCAAACTTGGTAAAGAACTACAGGAAACTTCTGACCTCAGTAACTGCAAATACAGGGTTCTGTACCAAATATTAAGTTCTGTTTTTCTATTGTATCAAATACTTGTTTAATGCAATAAAATGCAAATCAATTATGCAAAAATCATACAATGTGATTTTCTTGATTTGATTTAGGTTCTGTCTCACTGTTGAAGTGTACCTATGATGACAATTACAGACCTCTCCATTCTTTGTAGGTGGGAAAAATTGCAAAATTGGCATTGCATCAAACACTTATTTTCCCCACTGTAGGTACCTTAGGATCAGGGCCGGACTGGCCATCGGGCACTTCTGGCAAATGCCAGAAGGGCCGGTGCCTGTAGTTGGCCACTCGATCCCTGCATGCTCTGCCAGCGGCACCAGGGCCAACTCCCCCGCTGGCGCCGCCAGCCAACCACCCCCCTGCCAGGGCCACCTCACCCCCCGCCGCCGCATTCAACTATACCGGCGTCCATGATGCCGGTACAGTTCAATGCAATGATGGAGGAGAGAGCGTCAGATGACGCTCCCTCTCCCATCATTCCCCTCTGCCTATGACACTGCAGGTGCGCGATGATGTCATATCATCGCGTACCAGACTGCAGCCGCTGAGACCGGAGCCAGGAGCAGCGTGGGGCACGTGGAGAGGTGAGGATTGTGTGTGGTGTTTTAAATCTATCAATGAGTGCTGGACTGTGAAGCCATTCTATGGGGGGGCTGTATTTATTATATTCTATGAGGGGGCTGTATGACATTCTATGGGGTGCTGTGCTGTATTATATCCTATGGGGGGCTGTATGACAATCTATGGGGTGCTGTGCTGTATTATATCCTATGGGGGCTGTATGACATTCTATAGGGTGCTGTGCAGTATTATATCCTATGGGGGGTCTGTGTGACATTCTATGGGGTGCTGTGCTGTATTGTATCCTATGGGATGCTGTGTTGTATTATATCCTATGGGGGGCTGTATTATATTCTATGGGGGCTGTATTATATTCCATGAGGGAGGATTGCATCATACTCTTTTATGGGGCTACATTATATTCTATGGGTAGGTAGGCTGTATTATATTCTATATTAAATGTATTCTATGTATTAAATGTATTATATTCTATGAGGGGTGATTGCATCATACTCTATGATGGGGCTACGTTATATTCTATCGGGAGCTGCATTATACTATATGAGGAGGGCTGCATTGTATTCTATGGAGGGGCTACATTATATTGTATGGGGGGCTGCATTATGCTCTATGAGGGGGCTACCATATATTATATATGCATTATACTATATGAGGAGGCTGCATTATATTCTCTGGGGGGTTACATTATACTCACGGAGCTACAAAATATTCTGTGGTGGCTGCATTATACTCTGGGGTGGCAGCATTATACTATATGTGGGCTGCATTATACTGAATTGAGGACTATGGGAAATACATTATACTATATGAAGAACTATGGGGTGCATTATACTATGGGAAGTGAATTGTACTACATGGATGACTATGGCGAAGCATTATACTATATGGAGCACTATGATGAGTGTATTATACTATATGGAGGACTGAGCAGTATATTTTAATATATGGAGATCTATGAGGAGTGTATGATACTATATGGAGGACTGAGGAGTGTATTATACTATATGGAGGACTGAAGTGCACATTATAATATATGGAGGACTATGGGGTGTATTATACTAAACAAGCAAAATGCTGCCTATTCATCAAGTGATTGAATTGTTTATGCGGGAACAGAAATCTTTGTTCTTAGCAGCACATCGCCGGTGTAAACTGTAGATATGCTACTGATAACATGATACTGTATGGGGACAGATTGATCTAATTGTGATTGTTCTGTTCCCTTCATTCTTTCTCAGTTGGTGTAAAGAGGCCGGGAAACAAGCAAATGACTTCAGTATTGTCAATTACACTCGTTTAGTGGCCTGAGATCAGCGCATGTAAATACAACAGAAATGCTTTGCAGGGAGACCAGGCAAGGATGATGACAGTTGTAGTTAGCACCCAGCGCCTGGAAAGAGCGCTAACTCTACTGCTTTTCCCAGCCGCCAGAGCATTTAATTCTGGTATGTGTAGTGATTTTTAGGGTTGATGTCAGCTGCGTAATGTCAGCTGCTATCAATCCCTGATGTAAGTGATGGAGAGGTGTCTATCAGACACCCCCACTACTAGCCCAGACCTGGCGAGACCCAGCGACTCTGAAGAGAGGTGACAGTAGTAACAATACCGCTCTTCACAGTCGCCGAGCTCAGCGCAAGACCCGGAATATCAGCGCAAGACCCGTTACTGATGTCACTGCTCTTCAGAGTCACCGGGTCTCGTGCTGTGCAGCGGAATCAAAAGTGGCTGTAGGCAAAGTTTATGGAGCATCAGAATGAGGTTCCACAGCCTTTGGTCGTCTCAATCCCTTCATTATCTACGAGATCCAGTTATGTAGGTAGAGTAGCGGCTTTTCTTGGTACTGCAACTAAAAGCCATAAATAGGACTGAGCTGTAATGCTGGATACAGCTGTGATTATATGTTATATAGTCGTGTTACACTCCCCTCACTTCTTGTAACCTACAAGTGTACAAAGATATTATACAGTCACCATGTGACAAGTGGGCCTGTGTAACTTCAAAAGCCAGGGCTGAATTTTAGTCCCAGTCCGGCCCTGTTTAGGATTCACATGAGCTGATAATATGTCACCTAAGGACAGACTACTACTTGCTTCAGATTTATATGAGTTGCTTAATGAGTATCTATTATCTGATAATGTGAATGTGTTTCCAGGAGGAGTTTTTAGCAGAAGTCTCAGGTCCACAATGTTCCCGCCTTTGTCACTTGGTAGCTCTCTTCAAAATTTCCGTAGAGCTGTTGTGGGAGAAGTAAAAGCTGTAATTTGCCCAAAGCACAATATAATTTATCTGGTGGTTAAAAACAAGCACGAAAATGTCTTAAAAGCAATGACAGTTTGATCATTAATCCAGCTTACAAATGGGAAATATCGTGGCAATGAGCAAGGAATATTACTTGATGGGAGCTTTGAGACAGTTAAGGGATACAAACACATATGTACGACTGTCGATTGATCCTACAATAAAAGGCAGTCAAGATTGTGTTCTATGTTACAAAATAATATGAAGAGCGATGCAATATTATCCCCAAAGACTTGCCAGAAAAATTGCTAAGACATGATCCTTCGCATTTAAAGAGTAACCATTAGTGTTGAGCATTCCGATACCGCAAGTATCGGGTATCGGCCGATACTTGCGGTATCGGAATTCCGATACCGAGATCCGATACTTGCCGCATATCGGATACCGGAATCGGAAGTTCCCAGGATTCAAACTGCATGAATTCAGCCAATGAGGAATGATTCTGAGTGTAGGCACATCCTGTTCAGCATGGTGGGCATGTAACTACTGGCAAGGCTGTGATTGGCTGCTGAAATGATGTCATGCTGCAGTTTAAAAGTCGCTGGTGCCATTTTGCGCTCACTCTGCTGTGAATTCAGTTAGTGACAGGACACTGTGTGCTGACTGAGGGCCAGTTGAGATAGCGATTTGCTTCATTGTTCTTTTCCAAGGCTAATTTAGCAACCGCTGTGTTCACCTACTAATCACCTTGCTTTTGCCTTGCAGCGCTGTTTTCACAGCGATCTGCAAGGTCTGTGTGTGTGTGTGTGTGCAGCCCACTCTCTAGTCTGTGTGCAGCCATAGGCCATAGCTGGTTGTATTCAGTTCAGGGAGGGTGGTTCACTGCCTCATACTGTTCTATTTTCTTTTTTTTTTTTTCAAGTAGTGCAGGCTGCTGCACATTTTTTCTAATAAATTCCTATTAGTGACTTTCCACCCGTATCCAGCTAAATTGTGGAAAAACACTAGATAGGGTAACGTAGAGGAGTGTTTGTGGGCCTTGCAGCGCCGTTTACGGCTGTCTGCACGGTCTCCGTGTGACTGCAGCTCACCCTGTAGTCTGTGTGCAGCCATAGCCGGTTGTATCCAGCTCAGGGTGCGTCAGTGCGTCATACCGTAAAATCCATTTTCCTTTTTTTTAAGTAGTGCAGGCTGCTGCACATTTTTTCAAAAAATTCCTATTATTGTCTTTCCACCCGTATCCAGCTAAATTGTGGAAAAACACTACATAGGATAACGTAGAGGAGTGTTTTTGGGCCTTGCAGCGCCGTTTACGGCTGTCTGCACGGTCTCCGTGTGACTGCAGCTCGCCCTGTAGTCTGTGTGCAGCCATAGCCGGTTGTATCCAGCTCAGGGTGCGTCAGTGCGTCATACCGTAAAATCCATTTTCTTTTTTTTTAAGTAGTGCAGGCTGCTGCACATTTTTTCAAAAAATTCCTATTAGTGTCTTTCCACCCGTATCCAGCTAAATTGTGGAAAAACACTACATAGGATAACGTAGAGGAGTTTTTTTGGGGCCTTGCAGCACCGTTTACGGCTCTCTGCACGGTCTCCGTGTGACTGCAGCTCTCCCTGTTGTCAGTTCAGCCCCCACAAAATAAATAAATAATAAAGTTCACCAAACACACCACTTTACAGTTGTGTAGGCCACATTAGCTCATATTAAAGTCTAGTCCACACTTTAGAAAATTAGTGTTTCTTATACCTGTTAAGAGCTGTTCAGGAATAAGCACACAAAGCCGTTAGTACTTTTCTGCTTATCTTTATCAGTCAACCAAGATGAAGAAGGCAGGGATAAGGCACGTGGGCGTGGGCGCGGAGCAGGGAGAGGACGTGGGGATTCTGTGCCTGCTGCAGGCACCGGTGACTCATCATGACCCAGTTTCAGCAGGGAACAGTCCTTCATGCGCAGCTTTGTCGTAGAGCGCCGTACACCGCTGCTGCGTGAAGACCAAATTGGAGTCGTTGTCGGATGGATGGCAGCTAACGCATCGACTTCAATTAGTGCCACATCCTCTCAGGCACAGACCACTGGAGAGCACCCATCTGTCTCTTCACCACCTGCCAAATTGCCCAGGCAGACAGAGAGCCCAGGACAGGAGCCGTCTCTATTTCTGTTCTCTGAATCTCTTGGCTTGGAAACAGGGGGCCAGCCAAGCAGCATTGGAGAAATGGAAGAAGAGGCAGTGTGCAGTGATGCCCAACAGCTTTTTCTCTCTGAGTCTGAAGAGGCGGGTGGGCCAGTGCCTCCGGTCACCACATCGCAGGACGCATCCGCTGATGACACTCAGGTGCCACTTTCTAGTGCGTGCTCTGCTGCTGAGACTACCCAGGAGGAGCAGTTGGTGGCAGAGGGTAGTGTAGATGATGAGGTCTTTGACCCATCTTGGCGTGAGGGACAGGAAGGTGGTGGGAGCAGCTCTGAGGAAGAGATTCCCCGAACGGGCCAAAGAGGGAGAGGGAGGGGGAAGACTGTGGATCCTGTAGCCTCCACTTTGGCACCCGTTAGGAGCATGTCTCTTCCAAAAGCCAAAAAAAGCGCTCCCAAGACTTGCAGTGCCTGGTCCTTTTTTGACACAGTTGCAGATGACATTTGCTATTTCAAATGCAAGGTGTGTCATCACAAAGTCAAAAGAGGGAGAAATGTCAGCAACCTCAATACCTCCAACATGTGGAAACATGTGCGGAACAGGCACGCGGCGGAGTTACAAAAACACACTGAAGAGCTAGGCCAACCAACAGCGGCAGCTACCACCTCTTCAGCTCGTGTTGCCACTTCCTCCAACTCACATGCATCTGGTTCGGCTTCCTCCCAGGATCGCCGTGGAAGAACCTCTGGCACTGTTGTCCAGAGACCCACTGTAATTCCACCTGCGGCACCACGTTCCCAGTTATCCTCACACTCCCAGGCCAGTCTACAGCCATCGGTAGTACAGGCATGGGAGAAAAGGCGGCCTTTCTCGGCAAACCACCCACGAGCACAGGCTCTGACTGCAGGCATTGCCAAACTTCCGTCACTGGAAATGCTGTCATTCAGGCTGGTGGAGACTGACAGCTTCCGTGACTTGATGTCATTGGCAGTCCCACAGTACAATGTGCCCAGCCGCTTTTATTTCAGCAGGCAAGATGTCCCTGCCCTGCACAAGCATGTGGAGGGACACATAAAACACGTGCTACTGAACGCCGTCAGTAGCAAGGTCCACCTCACCACCGATGCGTGGACCAGTCAACATGGACAAGGGCGATACCTTTCCCTCACTGCCCATTGGGTTAATGTTGTTGAGCCGGGTACAGATTGTGCGAGTGGCGCAGGATGTGTCCTGCCCACTCCAGGGATTGCAGGAATCCAGTCCAGTCTGTACGCATTGACTCCTCCTCTTACACAAGTTCCTCAGAATCGTCGCTGCAGGAGCCGTCACAGTCTACCTCCACATGGACCCGTGAACGTTTACCTGTTACGACCGACATGAGCACAGCCGTGGCCAAACGTCAACAGGCCGTCTTGAAATTAATTTCTTTGGGGAATCGAAGCCACACAGCGCAGGAGCTCTGGAATGCCATCAAGCAGGAGAGCGATGTGTGGTTTGTGGCAGCGAATCTCCAGCCAGGCATGGTAGTGTGTGATAATGGCCGAAATCTGGTGGCAGCTCTGGGCCTCGGCAACCTCACTCACATCCCATGTCTGGCACATGTGCTCAATTTGGTCATGCAGAGTTTTTTGAGGGACTATCCGGATCTTGATGCACTGCTGCACAAGGCCCACCTAGAGTGTGCTCACTTGCAGCGTTCCAGCACGGCAAAATCGCGCATTGCGGCTCTGCAGCGCCGATTCCGCCTTCCGGAACATCGCATCATATGTGACCTACCTACCAGGTGGAATTCCACGTTACATATGTTGGATCGGTTGTGTGAGCAGCAGCAAGCAGTAATGGAGTACCAGCTGCATCAGGCGCAAAGAAGTCGCACTCCGCGCCATTCAGACTTCACAACCACAGAGTGGGCCACTATGAAGGACGTCTGCCAGGTTTTGAGTCCCTTCGATTATTCCACGCGGATGGCGAGTGCAGATGATGCACTAGTCAGCATGACTGTCCCCCTTATCTGCCTGCTTGAAAAATCACTGCAAGCGCTAAGGGATGATGTTGTGGAAGAGGTGGAGGATGAGGATTCACCATTTCCATCATCTTCTGGACAGTCAGCGCCACGTGGTTCCTCACAAACGTGTAGGCAGGGGACACTTTGTGGGGAGGATGAGGAGGAGTCAATGGAGGAGGAAGACATCCGTCCAGAGGAGGGAGTTACACAATTGTCCAGTAGTCAGTGTGTACAGCGAGGGTGGGGTGATGACGAGCGGGCAGAGATCACGACTCAAGCAGGGGACAGCGTTTCTTGGCCAGTTGGCAGTCTGCAGCACATGGTGGATTACATGCTGCAGTGCCTGAGAAACGACCGCCGCATCGCCCACATTCTCAACATGTCTGATTATTGGGTGTTCACCCTCCTCGATCCTCCCTACCGGGACAACGTAGAAAGCCTCATCACACCGTTGAACCGGGAGTGAAAAATGCGGGAGTACCAAGACACACTGGTGAATTACATCATCTTCTCCAGTCCAACTGAGAGAAGTGCTGCTAGTGCATTACAAAGCAGCTCAGTGCGTCAAGGCAGTGGAGGAGGCTCTGCACAAAGAGGGAGCAGAAGCAGTGTCTCTGCCCAAGGCAAGACCAGTATGGCCCAACTGTGGCACAGTTTTGTGTGCCCGCCACAAAAGTCTACACCATCACAGACGGCTCCAGTCAGCAGGAGGCAACGGTTCCGTCAGATGGTGACAGACTACATGTCTTGCCCTCTTGCTGTACTCCCAGACGGCTCTTCCCCTTTCAAGTTTTGTGTCTCAAAGCTGGATACATAGCCAGAGCTAAGCCAGTATGCGTTGGAGGTGCTGGCTTGCCCTGCGGCTAGTGTATTATCGGAACGCGTCTTTAGTGCTGCAGGTGGTGTACTAACTGACCGTCGCATGCGACTATCCTCCGATAACGTTGACCGGCTTACTTTCCTGAAAATGAACCAGGCCTGGATCTCGCAGGAATTTGCCACTCCTCTTCCTGATTAAATAATTAGGTGACTGTCTACAGTATCCAGGTCTCCTGTTGTGTTCATCTTTCTACCACCTGAACTTTAATTCCTGGGCTCCAACACCGCCAGTTGAGGCTCAGAAGTGCCGTCTGCACAGTCAAAACATACGACCCAGTGTTATTGGGTGTCAGTAACGTCAGCTGATCCCCAGCTGTGTAGCCGGCAATGTGTCCTGCGACCGCCACGCTGACACAACAACTGAAATGTAAGGGAACCTGTCCCCCCCCAGGCGTTTGTTACTGAAAGAGCCACCTTGTGCAGCAGTAATGCTGCACAAGGAAAAGGTAGCTATTTTTGTTTAGCTCCTTGCACACGCAGAACTTAACACTTAAAAAATGTGTCCACTGATACCGTAAAACCGTCCAGTAGGTGGGACTTTCCTTCGTAATGTGACGCAGCACAGCCGTCATTCTTACCCCCTTGGCGCCGTGCGCCGCCTCCTCAGCGTTGTTTGATTCTGTCCCGAAGCCTGCACTGTTATGTTATCCCTTGGCCAGGCACACTTAGCGCTGCCCCTCTTCTGACATCATTTGGTGTCAGGCTGGCTGCGCCAGTGCGTCCGCGCTGGCCGAGATCCCGCCTCGCAGTGTCTTCTGATTTAATCACACTGCGGGCCTGGGATCCATGGGCATGTGCAGTGCATATCTTCACCTCCGCCTCTCACTCATCTCCCTTCGCCTTCTTCAGACTGTGCGCCGTCAGCTGATCCCTAATAGCATGCCACGGCCGTGACACCGCACAGTCTGAAGAAGCCGGAGGGAGGGGAGTGAGAGGCGAGGATATGCACTGCGCATGGCCACAGATCCCAGGCCCGCGGTGGGATTACATTAGACGACACTGCGAGGCGGGATCTCGGCCAGCGTGGACGCACAGGCGCAGCCAGACTGACACCAAATGATGTCAGAAGATGGGCAGCGCTAAGTGTGCCTGGCCAAGGGATAACATAAGAGCGCAGGCTCCGGGACGGAATCAAACAACGCTGAGGAGCCGGGGCACGGCGCCAAGGGGGTAGGAATGACGGCTGTGCTGCGTCATATTACGAAGGAAAGTCCCACCTCCGGGACGGTCTCACGGTATCAGGGGACACATTTTATAAGTGTTTAGTTCTGTGTTTGCAAGGAGCATAATGAAAAGAGCCACCTTTTCCTTTTGCATCCTTTGTGCTGCACAAGCTGGCTCTTTCAGCTACAAACGCCTTGGGGGGGGTTAAAGGTTCCCTTTCGACTTTCTCCAATCAGGCTTCGGCCTACACTGTGTTCCTCTGCTCCTCCTGCTGTCCCTGGCCTCCAACACCGCTATTTGGTGCCTGGAAGTGCTGTCCGCACAGTCAACACTTGCTGCCGTTTTATTGGGGTTCAGTAATGTCAGCTGCTCCCCTACTGTGTGTGCTGCAATACCTCCTATCTGCTCCTCCTGCTGTCCCTGGGCTCCAACACCGCTAGTTGTTGCCTGGAAGTGCTGTCCGCACAGTCAACAGTCGCTCCTCTGTTATTGGGGTTCAGTAACTTCAGCTGTTCCCCAGCTGTGTGTGTGGCAATCCCTCCTCTCTCCTCCACCTCCTCCTCCTTCTGTCCCTGGGCTCCAACACCGCTAGTTGTTGCCTGGAAGTGCTGTCCGCACAGTCAACAGTCGCTCCTCTGTTATTGGGGTTCAGTAACGTCAGCTGTTCCCCAGCTGTGTGTGTGGCAATCCCTCCTCTCTCCTCCACCTCCTCCTCCTTCTGTCCCTGGGCTCCAACACCGCTAGTTGTTGCCTGGAAGTGCTGTCCGCACAGTCAACAGTTGCTCCTCTGTTATTGGGGTTCAGTAACGTCAGCCGTTCCCCAGCTGTGTGTGTGGCAATCCCTCCTCTCTCCTCCACCTCCTCCTCCTTCTGTCCCTGGGCTCCAACACCGCTAGTTGTTGCCTGGAAGTGCTGTCCGCACAGTCAACAGTCGCTCCTCTGTTATTGGGGTTCAGTAACGTCAGCTGTTCCCCAGCTGTGTGCGTGGCAATCCCTCCTCTCTCCTCCACCTCCTCCTCGTTCTGTCCCTGGGCTCCAACACCGCTAGTTGTTGCCTGGAAGTGCTGTCCGCACAGTCAACAGTCGCTCCTCTGTTATTGGGGTTCAGTAACGTCAGCTGTTCCCCAGCTGTGTGTGTGGCAATCCCTCCTCTCTCCTCCACCTCCTCCTCCTTCTGTCCCTGGGCTCCAACACCGCTAGTTGTTGCCTGGAAGTGCTGTCCGCACAGTCAACAGTCGCTCCTCTGTTATTGGGGTTCAGTAACTTCAGCTGTTCCCCAGCTGAGTGTGTGGCAATCCCTCCTCTCTCCTCCACCTCCTCCTCCTTCTGTCCTTGGGCTCCAACACCGCTAGTTGTTGCCTGGAAGTGCTGTCCGCACAGTCAACAGTTGCTCCTCTGTTATTGGGGTTCAGTAACGTCCGCTGTTCCCCAGCTGTGTGTGTGGCAATCCCTCCTCTCTCCTCCACCTCCTCCTCCTTCTGTCCCTGGGCTCCAACACCGCTAGTTGTTGCCTGGAAGTGCTGTCCGCACAGTCAACAGTCGCTCCTCTGTTATTGAAGTTCAGTAACGTCAGAGTGTTCCCAGCTGTGTGTGTGGCAATCCCTCCTCTCTCCTCCACCTCCTCCTCCTTCTGTCCCTGGGCTCCAACACCGCTAGTTGTTGCCTGGAAGTGCTGTCCGCACAGTCAACAGTCGCTCCTCTGTTATTGTGGTTCAGTAACGTCAGCTGTTCCCCAGCTGTGTGTGTGGCAATCCCTCCTCTCTCCTCCACCTCCTCCTCCTTCTGTCCCTGGGCTCCAACACCGCTAGTTGTTGCCTGGAAGTGCTGTCCGCACAGTCAACAGTCGCTCCTCTGTTATTGGGGTTCAGTAACTTCAGCTGTTCCCCAGCTGTGTGTGTGGCAATCCCTCCTCTCTCCTCCACCTCCTCCTCCTTCTGTCCCTGGGCTCCAACACGGATAGTTGTTGCCTGGAAGTGCTGTCCGCACAGTCAACAGTCGCTCCTCTGTTATTGGGGTTCAGTAACGTCAGCTGTTCCCCAGCTGTGTGTGTGGCAATCCCTCCTCTCTCCTCCACCTCCTCCTCCTTCTGTCCCTGGGGCCCAACACCGCTAGTTGTTACCTGGAAGTGCTGTCCGCACAGTCAACAGTCGCTCCTCTGTTATTGGGGTTCAGTAACGTCAGCTGTTCCCCAGCTGTGTGTGTGGCAATCCCTCCTCTCTCCTCCACCTCCTCCTCCTTCTGTCCCTGGGCTCCAACACCGCTAGTTGTTGCCTGGAAGTGCTGTCCGCACAGTCAACAGTCGCTCCTCTGTTATTGGGGTTCAGTAACGTCAGCTGTTCCCCAGCTGTGTGTGTGGCAATCCCTCCTCTCTCCTCCACCTCCTCCTCCTTCTGTCCCTGGGCTCCAGCACCGCTAGTTGTTGCCTGGAAGTGCTGTCCGCACAGTCAACAGTCGCTCCTCTGTTATTGGGGTTCAGTATCGTCAGCTGTTCCCCAGCTGTGTGTGTGGCAATCCCTCCTCTCTCCTCCACCTCCTCCTCCTTCTGTCCCTGGGCTCCAACACTGCTAGTTGTTGCCTGGAAGTGCTGTCCGCACAGTCAACAGTCGCTCCTCTGTTATTGGGGTTCAGTAACGTCAGCTGTTTCCCAGCTGTGTGTGTGGCAATCCCTCCTCTCTCCTCCACCTCCTCCTCCTTCTGTCCCTGGGCTCCAACACCGCTTGTTGTTGCCTGGAAGTGCTGTCCGCACAGTCAACAGTCGCTCCTCTGTTATTGGGGTTCAGTAACGTCAGCTGTTCCCCAGCTGAGTGTGTGGCAATCCCTCCTCTCTCCTCCACCTCCTCCTCTTTCTGTCACTGGGCTCCAACACCGCTAGTTGTTGCCTGGAAGTGCTGTCCGCACAGTCAACAGTCGCTCCTCTGTTATTGGGGTTCAGTAACGTCAGCTGTTCCCCAGCTGTGTGTGTGGCAATCCCTCCTCTCTCCTCCACCTCCTCCTCCTTCTGTCCCTGGGCTCCAACACCGCTAGTTGTTGCCTGGAAGTGCTATCTGCACAGCCAACAGTCGCTCCTCTGTTATTGGGGTTCAGTAACGTCAGCTGTTCCCCAGCTGTGTGTGTGGCAATCCCTCCTCTCTCCTCCACCTCCTCCTCCTTCTGTCCCTGGGCTCCAACACCGCTAGCTGTTGCCTGGAAGTGCTGTCCGCACAGTCAACAGTCGCTCCTCTGTTATTGGGGTTCAGTAACGTCAGCTGTTCCCCAGCTGAGTGTGTGGCAATCCCTCCTCTCTCCTCCACCTCCTCCTCCTTCTGTCCCTGGGCTCCAACACCGCTAGTTGTTGCCTGGAAGTGCTATCTGCACAGTTAACAGTCGCTCCTCTGTTATTGGGGTTCAGTAATGTCAGCTGTTCCCCAGCTGAGTGTGTGGCAATCCCTCCTCTCTCCTCCACCTCCTCCTCCTTCTGTCCCTGGGCTCCAACACCGCTAGTTGTTGCCTGGAAGTGCTGTCCGCACAGTCAACAGTCGCTCCTCTGTTATTAGGGTTCAGTAACGTCAGCTGTTCCCCAGCTGTGTGTGTGGCAATCCCTCCTCTCTCCTCCACCTCCTCCTCCTTCTGTCCCTGGGCTCCAACACCGCTAGTTGTTGGCTGGAAGTGCTGTCCGCACAGTCAACAGTCGCTCCTCTGTTATTGGGGTTCAGTAACGTCAGCTGTTCCCCAGCTGTGTGTGTGGCAATCCCTCCTCTCTCCTCCACCTCCTCCTCCTTCTGTCCCTGGGCTCCAACACCGCTAGTTGTTGCCTGGAAGTGCTGTCCGCACAGTCAACAGTCGCTCCTCTGTTATTGAAGTTCAGTAACGTCAGCTGTTCACCAGATGTGTGTGTGGCAATCCCTCCTCTCTCCTCCACCTCCTCCTCCTTCTGTCCCTGGGCTCCAACACCGCTAGTTCATGCCTGGAAGTGCTGTCCGCACAGTCAACAGTCGCTCCTCTGTTATTGGGGTTCAGTAACGTCAGCTGTTCCCCAGCTGTGTGTGTGGCAATCCCTCCTCTCTCCTCCACCTCCTCCTCCTTCTGTCCCTGGGCTCCAACACCGCTAGTTGTTGCCTGGAAGTGCTGTCCGCACAGTCAACAGTCGCTCCTCTGTTATTGGGGTTCAGTAACGTCAGCTGTTCCCCAACTGTGTGTGTGGCAAACCCTCCTCTCTCTTCCACCTCCTCTTCCTTCTGTCCCTGGGCTCCAACACCGCTAGTTGTTGCCTGGAAGTGCTGTTCACTCAGTCAACAGTCGCTCCTCTGTTATTGGGGTTCAGTAACTTCAGCTGTTCCCCAGCTGTGTGTGTGGCAATCCCTCCTCTCTCCTCCACCTCCTCCTCCTTCTGTCCCTGGGCTCCAACACCGCTAGTTGTTGCCTGGAAGTGCTGTCCGCACAGTCAACAGTCGCTCCTCTGTTATTGGGGTTCAGTAACGTCAGCTGTTCCCCAGCTGTGTGTGTGGCAATCCCTCCTCTCTCCTCCACCTCCTCCTCCTTCTGTCCCTGGGCTCCAACACCGCTAGTTGTTGCCTGGAAGTGCTGTCCGCACAGTCAGCAGTCGCTCCTCTGTTATTGGGGTTCAGTAACGTCAGCTGTTCCCCAGCTGTGTGTGTGGCAATCCCTCCTCTCTCCTCCACCTCCTCCTCCTTCTGTCCCTGGGCTCCAACACCGCTAGTTGTTGCCTGGAAGTGCTGTTCACTCAGTCAACAGTCGCTCCTCTGTTATTGGGGTTCAGTAACTTCAGCTGTTCCCCAGCTGTGTGTGTGGCAATCCCTCCTCTCTCCTCCACCTCCTCCTCCTTCTGTCCCTGGGCTCCAACACCGCTAGTTGTTGCCTGGAAGTGCTGTCCGCACAGTCAACAGTCGCTCCTCTGTTATTGGGGTTCAGTAACGTCAGCTGTTCCCCAGCTGTGTGTGTGGCAATCCCTCCTCTCTCCTCCACCTCCTCCTCCTTCTGTCCCTGGGCTCCAACACCGCTAGTTGTTGCCTGGAAGTGCTGTCCGCACAGTCAGCAGTCGCTCCTCTGTTATTGGGGTTCAGTAACGTCAGCTGTTCCCCAGCTGTGTGTGTGGCAATCCCTCCTCTCTCCTCCACCTCCTCCTCCTTCTGTCCCTGGGCTCCAAAACCGCTAGTTGTTGCCTGGAAGTGCTGTCCGCACAGTCAACAGTCGCTCCTCTGTTATTGGGGTTCAGTATCGTCAGCTGTTCCCCAGCTGTGTGTGTGGCAATCCCTCCTCTCTCCTCCACCTCCTCCTCCTTCTGTCCCTGGGCTCCAACACTGCTAGTTGTTGCCTGGAAGTGCTGTCCGCACAGTCAACAGTCGCTCCTCTGTTATTGGGGTTCAGTAACGTCAGCTGTTCCCCAGCTGTGTGTGTGGCAATCCCTCCTCTCTCCTCCACCTCCTCCTCCTTCTGTCCCTGGGCTCCAACACCGCTTGTTGTTGCCTGGAAGTGCTGTCCGCACAGTCAACAGTCGCTCCTCTGTTATTGGGGTTCAGTAACGTCAGCTGTTCCCCAGCTGTGTGTGTGGCAATCCCTCCTCTCTCCTCCACCTCCTCCTCTTTCTGTCCCTGGGCTCCAACACCGCTAGTTGTTGCCTGGAAGTGCTGTCCGCACAGTCAACAGTCGCTCCTCTGTTATTGAGGTTCAGTAACGTCAGCTGTTCCCCAGCTGTGTGTTTGGCAATCCCTCCTCTCTCCTCCACCTCCTCCTCCTTCTGTCCCTGGGCTCCAACACCGCTAGTTGTTGCCTGGAAGTGCTATCTGCACAGCTAACAGTCGCTCCACTGTTATTGGGGTTCAGTAACGTCAGCTGTTCCCCAGCTGTGTGTGTGGCAATCCCTCCTCTCTCCTCCACCTCCTCCTCCTTCTGTCCCTGGGCTCCAACACCGCTAGCTGTTGCCTGGAAGTGCTGTCCGCACAGTCAACAGTCGCTCCTCTGTTATTGGGGTTCAGTAACGTCAGCTGTTCCCCAGCTGAGTGTGTGGCAATCCCTCCTCTCTCCTCCACCTCCTCCTCCTTCTGTCCCTGGGCTCCAACACCGCTAGTTGTTGCCTGGAAGTGCTATCTGCACAGTTAACAGTCGCTCCTCTGTTATTGGGGTTCAGTAACGTCAGCTGTTCCCCAGCTGTGTGTGTGGCAATCCCTCCTCTCTCCTCCACCTCCTCCTCCTTCTGTCCCTGGGCTCCAACACCACTAGCTGTTGCCTGGAAGTGCTGTCCGCACAGTCAACAGTCGCTCCTCTTTTATTGGGGTTCAGTAACGTCAGCTGTGACCCAGCTGAGTGTGTGGCAATCCCTCCTCTCTCCTTCACCTCCTCCTCCTGCTGTCCCTGGGCTCCAACACCGCTAGTTGTTGTCCGGAAGTGCTGTCCGCACAGAGCCAAACACCTCGCCAATATGTTAGTGGGGTTCAGTAATGCCTGCTGCTCCCCTGCTGTGTATACGGCAACGTGTCATGCGTCCGCCACGCAGGCACAACAACTTAAATTTAAGGGAACCTGTCCCCCCCCCAGGCATTTGTTACTGAAAGAGCCACCTTGTGCAGCAGTAATGATGCAAAAGGAAATAGTGCCTCTTTTCGTGGTGCTCCTTGCACATTCTGAACCTCACACCTATGAAATGTGTCCCCTCACACCGTTAAACCGTCCGGTTGGTGGAACTTTCATTTGTCATGTGACAGCACAGCCATCATTCTTACCCCATTGGCGCCGTGCGCCGCCTCCTCAGCGTTGTTTGAATCTGTCCCGGAGCCTGCGCTGTTATGTTAGCCCTTGGCCATGCACACTTAGCGCTGCCCATCTTCTGACATTATTTGGTGTCAGGCTGGCTGCGCCTGTGCGGCCGCACTGGACGAGATCCCGCCTCGTAGTGTCTTCGGATTTAATCCCACTGCGGGCCTGTGATCCATGGACATGCGCAGTGCATATCTTAACCTCCGCCTCTCACTCATCTCCCTACGCCTTATTCAGACTGTGCAACGTCAGCTGATCCCTAATAGCATGCCACGGCTGTGACGCCGCACAGTCTGAAGAAGCCGTAGGGAGGGGAGTGAGAGGCGAGGATATGCACTGCTCATGCCCATCGATCACAGGTACGCAGAGTGATTACATTAGATGACACAGCGAGGCGGGATCTTGGCCAGGGCGGCCGCACAGGCGCAGCCAGCCTGACACCAAATGATGTCAGAAGACGGGCAGCGCAAAATGTGTGCATGGCCAAGGGCTAACATAACAGCGCAGGCTCCGGGACAGATTCAAACAACGGTGAGGAGGCGGCGCACGGCGCGAAGGGGGTAAGAATGATGGCTGTGCTGCGTCACATGACAAATGAAAGTTCCACCTACCGGACGGTTTAACGGTGTGAGGGGACACATTTCATAAGTGTCAAGTTCAGCGTTTGCAAGGACCATAATTAAAAAAGCTAAGTTTAGCTTTTTCAGCATTAGTGCTGTACAAGATGGCTCCTTCAGCTACAAACGCCTTGGGGGGGTTAAAGGTTCCCTTTCAACTTGCTCCAGTGCAGGCTTCGGCCTACACTCTGCTCTTCCTGCTGACCCTGGGCTCTAACACTGCCAGTTTGTGCCCGGAAGTGCTAGCTGCACAGAGAAAAACACCTGCCAATGTGTCAGTGGGGTTCAGCACTGCCAGCTGTTCCCCTGCTGTGTAGCTGGCAACGTGTCCTGCAAAAGCCACACAGACACAAAGCTGCCGCCAGTACAGGCTTCGGCCTACACTATGCTCCCTCTACTCCTCCTGCTGACCCTGGGCTCTAACACCGCCAGTTGGGGCCCAGAAGTGCTGGCTGCACAGAGCCAAACACCTCACCAATGTGTCAGTGGGGTTCAGCAATGCAAGCTGTTCCCCTGCTGTGTAGCCGGCAACGTGTCCTGCAAAAGCCACGCAGACACAAGAACTGAAATTGAAGGGAACCTGTCCCCCCCCAGGCGTTTGTATGTATAACAGCCACCTTGTACAGCAGTAATGCTGCATTTGTACAAGGTGGCTCACTAAGTTATTCTCCTTGCACACGTCGAACTCAACATGTCTAAAATGTGTCCCCCGAGCCCATTAAAACGTACCTGAGGTGTAACTTTCCTTTGTAATGACACGCAGCGACCCCCTTGGTAGCGCAGCCCTTCTTCTGACATCATTGTTAGGCTGGCTGCGCCTCTGCGGCCGCCCTGCCCCACACGACGCCCCTCGGTGTCTTATTTATTTTGACTGCGAGGGTGTGATTGACGGGCATGAGCAGTGCATATCTTCGCCAGGCTGTCACTCATCTCCTTCCGCCTTCTTCAGACTGTGCGGCTTCATGGCCATGGCATGCGATAACGGATCAGCTGACGCCGCACAGTCTGTAGCAGGTGTAAGGACCCGAGTGTGAGTGGCGAACATATGTACTGCGCAAGGCCATTAATCCCAGCCCCGCAGTGTGAATAAATGAGAAGACACTTCGTGGCTGAGATTCATGGGCATCGCGAACCGCACTGGCCGACATGAAATGATGTCAGAAGACGGACAGCGCATGGCCAAGGGATAACGCAACAGCGCAGACTCCTGTACAGCAAAATGCGATGCTCAGGAGGCCGCGTCAAGCACCAAGGTGGTATTTTTGCCAGCTGTGCTGCGTCTCATTAAGAAGGGAGCTCCCTCCTCCAAGAAAGTTTTGACTGTATAAGGGCCTAAATGTGGTACGTGTTTCACTCAGCGTGTGCAAGGAACAAAATTAAAAGAGCAACCTTTGACTTGGGCAGCATTACTGCTGCCCAAGGTGTGGCTCTTCTAGTTTGTAACCCCTGAGGGGAGTTAAAGGTTACCTTTAAAATTGGTTCAATTAGGCTTCGGCCTACACTCTACTCCTCCTGCTGACCCTGGGCTCTAACACCACCAGTTGGGGCCCAGAAGTGCTGGCTGCACAGAGCCAAACACCTCGCCAATGTGTCAGTGGGGTTCAGCAACACCAGCTGTTCCCCTGCTGTGTAGCCGGCATCGTGTCCTGCAAACGCCATGCAGACACAAGAAGTGAAATTGAAGGGAACCTCTCCCCCCCCCCAGGCATTGGCATGTATAACAGCCACCTTTTACAGCAGTAATGCTGCATTTGTACAAGGTGGCTCATTAAGTTACTCTCCTTGTACACGCCGAACGAAACACGTCTAAAATGTGTCCTCTGAGACCATTAAACCGACCCTGAAGTGTGACTTTCCTTTGTAATGACACGCTGCAACCCCCTTGGTAGCTTTGCCAGTCTTCTCACATCATTGTTTGGCTGGCTGCGCCTCTGCGGCCGCCCTGCCCGACACGACGCCCCTCGGTGTCTTATTTATTTTGACTGCGAGGGTGTGATTGACGGGCATGAGCAGTGCATATCTTCGCCAGGCTGTCACTCATCTCCTTTCGCATTCTTCAGAATTTGCGGCCTCATGGCCGTGGCATGCGATCAGGGATCAGCTGGCGCCACACAGTCTGAAGCAGGTGTAAGGACCCGAGTGAGAGGCGAACATATGCACTGCGCAAGGCCATGAATCCCAGCCCCGCAGTGTTTTAACAATGTAAAGACACTGCGGGGCTGGGATTCATGGGCATCGCAAACCGCAACGGCCGACATCAAATGATGTCAGAAGACGGACAGCGCATGGCCAAGGCATAACGTAACAGCGCAGACTCCTGTACATCAAAATGCGATGCTCAGGAGGCCGCGCCAAGCACCAAGTTGGTATTTTTGCCAGCTGTGCTGCGTCTCATTACGAAGGGAACTCCCGCCTACAAGACAGATTGACTGTATAAGGGCCAAAATGTTGTACGTGTTACATTCAGCTTGTGCAAGGAACAAAATTAAAAGAGAAACCTTTGACTTGTGCAGCACTACTGCTGCATAAGGTGTGGCTCTTCTAGTTTGTAACACCTGAGGGGGGGTTCAAGGTTACCTTTAAAATTGGTTCAATTAGGCTTCGGCCTACACTCTGCTCCCTCTGCTCCTGCTGACCCTGGGCTCTAACAGCGCCAGTTGGTGCCCGGAAGTGCTGGCTGCACAGAGAAAAACACCCGCCAATGTGTCAGTGGGGTTCAGCACCGCCAGCTGTTCCCCCGCTGTGTAGCTGGCAACATGTCCTGCAAACGCCACGCAGACACAAAGCTGCCGCCAGTGCAGGCTTCGGCCTACACTATGCTCCCTCTCCTCCTGCTGACCCTGGGCTCTAACACCACCAGTTGGCGCCCGGAAGTGCTAGCTGCACAGAGCAAAACACCCGCCAATGTGTCAGTGGGGTTCAGCAACGCCAGCTGTTCCCCCGCTGTGTAGCCGGCAACGTGTCCTGCAAAAGCCACGCAGACACAAGAACTGAAATTGAAGGAAACCTGTCCCCCTACCCCAGGCGTTGGCATGTATAACAGCCACCTTGTACAACAGTAATGCTTTATTTGTACAAGGTGGCTATTAAGTTACTCTCCTTGCACACGCCGAACGCAACACGTCTAAAATGTGTCCCCCGAGACCATTAAACCGTCCCTGAGGTGTGACTTTCCTTTGTAATGACACGCTGCAACCCCCTTGGTAGCGCTGCCCGTCTTCTCACATCATTGTTTGGCTGCCTGCGCCTCTGCGGCCGCCCTGCCCGACACAACGCCCCTCAGTGTCTTATTTATTTTGACTGCGAGGGTGTGATTGACGGGCATGAGCAGTGCATATCTTCGCCTGTTGTCACTCATCTCCTTCCGCCTTCTTCAGACTATACGGCTTCATGGCCGTGGCATGCGATAAGGGATCAGCTGACGCCACACAGTCTGTAGCAGGTGTAAGGACACGAGTGAGAGGTGAACATTTGTACTGCGCAAGGCCATGAATCCCAGCCCCGCAGTGTTTTAACAATGTAAAGACACTGCTGGGCTGGGATTCATGGGCATCGCGAACCGCACCAGCCAACATGAAATGATGTCAGAAGACGGACAGCGCATGGCCAAGGGATAACGCAACAGCGCTGACTCCAAAACAGCAAAATGCGATGCTCAGGAGGCCGCGCCAAGCACCAAGGTGGTATTTTTGCCAGCTGTGCTGCGTCTCATTAAGAAGGGAACTCCCTCCTCCAAGACAGTTTTGACTGTATAAGGGCCTAAATGTGGTACGTGTTTCACTCAGCGTGTGCAAGGAACAAAATTAAAAGAGCAACCTTTGACTTGGGCAGCATTACTGCTGCCCAAGGTGTGGCTCTTCTAGTTTGTAACCCCTGAGGGGGGGTTAAAGGTTACCTTTAAAATTGGTTCAATTAGGCTTCGGCCTACACTCTGCTCCTCCCGCAGAGCCTGGGCTCTAACACCGCCAGTTGGGGCCTGGAAGTGCTGGCTGGACAGAGCAAAACACCTCGCCAATGTGTCAGTAGGGTTCAGCACCGCCAGCTGTTCCCCTTCTGTGCAGCTGGCAACGTGTCCTGCAAAAGCCACGCAGACACAAAGCTGCCGCCAGTGCAGGCTTCGGCCTACACTATGCTCCCTCTACTCCTCCTGCTGACCCTGGGCTCTAACACCGCCAGTTGGGGTCCAGAAGTGCTGGCTGCACAGAGCCAAACACCTCGCCAATGTGTCAGTGGGGTTCAGCAACGCAAGCTGTTCCCCTGCTGTGTAGCCGGCAACGTGTCCTGCAAAAGCCACGCAGACACAAAGCTGCCGCCAGTGCAGGCTTCGGCCTACACTATGCTCCCTCTACTCCTCCTGCTGACCCTGGGCTCTAACACCGCCAGTTGGGGCCCAGAAGTGCTGGCTGCACAGAGCCAAACACCTCGCCAATGTGTCAGTGGGGTTCAGCAACGCCAGCTGTTCCCCTGCTGTGTAGCTGGCAACGTGTCCTGCAAAAGCCACGCAGACACAAGAACTGAAATTGAAGGGAACCTGTCCCTCCCCCAGGCGTTTGTATGTATTACAGCCACCTTGTACAGCAGTCATGCTGCATTTGTGCAAGGTGGCTCATAAACTTATTCTCCTTGCACACGTGGAACTGAACACGTCTAAAATGTGTCCCCTGAGACCATTAAAACATCCCTCAGGTGTGACTTTCCTTTGTAATGACACGCTGCACCCCCCTTGGTAGCGCTGCCCGTCTTCACACATCATTGTTTGGCTGGCTGCGCCTCTGCGGCCGCCCTGCCCGACACAACGCCCCTTGGTGTCTTATTTATTTTGACTGCGAGGGTGTGATTGACGGGCATGAGCAGTGCATATGTTCGCCTGTCACTCATCTCCTTCCGCCTTCTTCAGACTGTGCGGCTTCATGGCCGTGGCATGCAATAAGGGATCAGCTGATGCCGCACAGTCTGAAGCAGGTGTAAGGACCCGAGTGAGAGGCGAACATATGTACTGCGCAAGGCCATGAATCCCCGCAGTGTTTTAACAATGTAAAGACACTGCTGTGCTGGGATTCATGGGCATCACGAACCGCACCAGCCGACATGAAATGATGTCAGAAGACGGACAGCGCATGGCCAAGGGATAACGCAACAGCGCAGACTCCTGTACAGCAAAATGCGATGCTCAGGAGGCCGCGCCAAGCACCAAGGTGGTATTTTTGCCAGCTGTGCTGCGTCTCATTAAGGGAACTCCCTCCTCCAAGACAGTTTTGACTGTATAAGGGCCTAAATGTGGTACGTGTTTCACTCAGCGTGTGCAAGGAACAAAATTAAAAGAGCAACCTTTGACTTGGGCAGCATTACTGCTGCCCAAGGTGTGGCTCTTCTAGTTTGTAACACCTGAGGGGGGGTTAAAGGTTACCTTTAAAATTGGTTCAATTAGGCTTCGGCCTACACTATGCTCCCTCTCCTCCTGCTGTCCCTGGGCTCTAACACTGCCAGTTGGTGCCCGGAAGTGCTGGCTGCACAGAGCAAAACACCCGCCACTCTGTCAGTGGGGTTCAGCACCGCCAGCTGTTCCCCGGCTGTGTAGCTGGCAATGTGTCCTGCAAATGCCACGCAGACACAACAGACCTCCAAATGCCTCCAGTGCAGGCTTCGGCCTACACTCTGCTCCCCCTGCTGACCCTTTGCTCCAAACCCACTAGTTGGGGCTGTAAGAAGACAAGCTTGAATAGGTCCCCATCCTGGTTCCAGTACCGTCAGCTGGTTCCGGGGCAGAGCCTTTGGCTTAGGTGCCTCCCTCTGGGTATCCAAGTTCCACCAACGTCAGGTGGTCCTTGGTAGTGCTTTCAGGCATGGGTACCTCCTGCTTAGTAACCGGGTTCCAGTAACGTCAGCTGGTCCTCGGTAGTTATATTGGCTCTTGGACCTTCGGCTACCCATCCGGGTAACAGTACCGTCAGCTGGTTCTCGGCAGTGTCTTTTGCTCTTGTACCTTCTGCTCCCCATCCTGGTTCCAGTACCGTCAGCTGGTTCCGGGCAGAGCCTTTGGCTTAGGTGCCTCCCTCTGGGTATCCGAGTTCCACCAACGTCAGGTGGTCCTTGGTAGTGCTTTCAGGCACGGGTACCTCCTGCTTAGTAACTGGGTTCCAGTAACGTCAGCTGGTCCTCGGTAGTTCCATTGGCTCTTGGACCTTCGGCTACCCATCCGGGTTCCAGTACCGTCAGCTGGTTCTCGGCAGTGTCTTTTGCTCTTGTACCTTCTGCTCCCCATCCTTGTTCCAGTACCGTCAGCTGGTTCCGGGCAGAGCCTTTGGCTTAGGTGCCTCCCTCTGGGTATCCGAGTTCCACCAACGTCAGGTGGTCCTTGGTAGTGCTTTCAGGCACGGGTACCTCCTGCTTAGTAACTGGGTTCCAGTAACGTCAGCTGGTCCTCGGTAGTTCCATTGGCTCTTGGACCTTCGGCTACCCATCCGGGTTCCAGTACCGTCAGCTGGTTCTCGGCAGTGTCTTTTGCTCTTGTACCTTCTGCTCCCCATCCTGGTTCCAGTACCGTCAGCTGGTTCCGGGCAGAGCCTTTGGCTTAGGTGCCTCCTTCTGGGTATCCGAGTTCCACCAACGTCAGGTGGTCCTTGGTAGTGCTTTCAGGCACGGGTACCTCCTGCATAGTAACCGGGTTCCAGTAACGTCAGCTGGTCCTCGGTAGTTCCATTGGCTCTTGGACCTTCGGGTAGCCATCCGAGTTCCAGTTCCATCAGCTGTTTCTCGGCATTTTCTCAGCCTTCTTGTACCTTCTGCTACATTTCCAAGTTCAAGACCCTAAAGACGACGACCCGGAAGACCACCCCTAAGATGACGATGACACCAGAGACGACAACCACTGAGATGACGACGACCCTGGAGACAATGACCCTGAAGACCACCCTGATGACGACGACCCCAGAGACGACGACCCTGGAGACGACGACGACATGGGAGACCGAGAAGCAGAAGAACAAGAGGCTGCAGAACAAAGAGCAGAAGAACATTAAGCATAACACAAAATATCAGAGCAAAAGATATTATCTAAATTATAAGCAGAAGAAGACTAAGCAGTGTATGGGGGTGAGTCCGTTCCTCCTCGTGGTGCCCCTGGATAAAGCCTGATGCTGCAGGCCAAACTGAACGCGGACAAATGTAACTCGTTTGTGACAGGCAGAACGGAAGGTGTAATCTTCAAACTTTTATAGATAACAACTACGGGAATGCCTGTCACAAATAAGAATATGATGAAGAACTTGAATATGAAGAAGAATAAGAGTTAACTAAAAAGAATATGAACAATGTAGCAAAAAAAAATTATAGGTAGAAGAAAAAGATGAATAAGGTGAAGAAGAACTTGATGTCAAAGATGCTGATGATGATGAAGAAGAAAGTGTGGGAGAAGTAAAAAAGATAGTGAAGGGCGTGGAAGTAGTGAAACATCAATATCTGACAAAATAAAAAAAATCTTAACATAGTCAATATCTTTGTAACTCCGAACGTCTTAAAAATTTTTTAAAATTCCTGCTATTCCATTTGATTGGGCTAAACCTCTATGCCTTTAATGTCTCCGCCACCTCCCCCAATACATCCTACATTATTCTTAGTTGTTTTCCTTCATGTAGAATGAACCTACAAGGAAATAAAGGGTTTATTTTAATTCCGATATTTTCGTCCCATTGACTTGCATTGGTATCGGGTATCGGAATCGGCGAGATCCGATACTTTGACGGTATCGGCCGATACTTTCCGATACCGATACTTTCCGATATCGGAAGGTATCGCTCAACACTAGTAACCATCATTTTAATTTTTATTTCGTAAATCTATAGTGTACATGAAAATAAGTATCTTTGTCATATATCTTATCAGAGAAATCTGCTTCTCTCTCTGCCAAAATCGATCAGTCATTATTAGTGTTGAGCATTCCGATGCTGCAAGTATCGGGTATCGGCCGATACTTGCTGTATCGGAATTCCGATACCGGGATTCCGATACTCTTGTGGTATCGGGTATCGGGTATCGCAACAACATTAATGTTAAAATGTGTAAAAGAGAGAATTAAAATAAAAAATATCGCTATACTCACCTCTCCGACGCAGCCGGGACTTCAGCGAGGGAACCGGCAGCGTTGTTTGTTTAAAATTCGCGCTATTACTTGGTTACGTGAATTCCCGGCTTGTGATTGGTCAGGTCGGCCACGTTGCCGGGACACGGACCAATCACAGCAAGCCGTGACAAAATTACGTCACGGCTTGCTGTGATTGGTCCGCGTCCTGGCAATATGGCCGCCCTGACCAATCACAAGCCGTGACGTCACGGGAGGCTGGACACGCACCCATTTTAAAATGAGCGCGTCCAGCCTCCCGGCTTGTGATTGGTTGACCGCGGCGCAACCAATCACAAGCCGTGACGTCACGGGAGGCTGGACACGCGCCCATTTTAAAATGAGCGCGTCCAGCCTCCCGGCTTGTGATTGGTTGACCGCGGCGCAACCAATCACAAGCCGTGACGTCACGGGAGGCTGGACACGCGCCCATTTTAAAATGAGCGCGTGTCCAGCCTCCCGTGACGTCACGGCTTGTGATTGGTCAGGGCGGCCATATTGCCGGGACGCGGACCAATCACAGCAAGCCGTGACGTAATTTCGTCACGGCTTGCTGTGATTGGTCCGCGTCCCGGCAACATGGCCGACCTGACCAATCACAAGCCGGGAATTCACGTAACCAAGTAATAGCGCGAATTTTAAACAAACAACGCTGCCGGTTCCCTCGCTGAAGTCCCGGCTGCGTCGGACAGGTGAGTATAGCGATATTTTTTATTTTAATTCTTTCTTTTACACATTTATATGGTTCCCAGGGCCTGAAGGAGAGTTTCCTCTCCTTCAGACCCTGGGAACCATCAGGAATACCGTCCGATACCTGAGTCCCATTGACTTGTATTGGTATCGGGTATCGGTATCGGATTGGATCCGATACTTTGCCGGTATCGGCCGATACTTTCCGATACCGATACTTTCAAGTATCGGACGGTATCGCTCAACACTAGTCATTATCAAAATTCTCAATTCTGAGGTAAAATCTGTATTCAGTGGGGACAGACTTTCCCATTACCGAGATATGAGATGTCAGTTCTACAGATAACTCTATGTAGGAAGAATGGAGGAGGAGGGAGGAGCTCTGCCACAAATATCAGCTGTTGGCAACTGTTCTTTTTGTGATAAGATGATAACTAGTTCAAACTTTAGTATTGGATTTGGGTGACATAAAATGAAGCCATAAATTACATGTAGGTCGGACTATGTGGTCTCATATAAACTCAAAGAGAAACGGAGTACAAGTCCACTTAATGAAATATATAAATTACTTTTTATTAGTCAAAAAAACCTTTCATGTACAATAAAATCACATTAAATACAATATATAAACTGAACAGTGAGGAGAACTAGAAAAAACACTGAAAAAATCACTGCGATAGTAACCCCAAATTATTCTCTGCTAATATTAATTAGTAAAGTGCTGGTAGTGCATTGTACCGGAAGAGGGAGAAAACCCAGACTGGCCACTATATTACATTTACAGGGATCCCCTTATAGAGTCTATTTCAAAATGGTACCATGTTAAGCCTGGCTAAATCCCTCTTACCCATTATAGCAGAGACACAGGGGACACCACCGGAGCCCCAACGCGCGTTTCGCGTCGGCTTCGTCAGGGGGCGGTGCAGTGCATTGAGTTATGCTGGCTTTTATTGTGTCCGGACACCGGATCCATATATCCCTAATTGCGGCGCATGTCGCATGTTGATCACGCCGGGACTTGCATCCTGTTCAGCGCCCAGCATGGCGCCGCGGTCCACAGCCGCGTACAAGTGACGCCACTGAGCCGCAGACGTCATTAGGAGGCGCCGCCCATGATGCCCCAAAGTACGGACCACAACGGACATGCGCACTAGGGAAAAAGCTGCCAGATACTTCCAGCAGCCATATCGCAAAGGTATCTACTCATTCTGGTTAATGCTGTGCAGCTATATATTGTATGCATATTTTAATACATACTGTGCTATCCCCCCATCGATTGGCATGTGATAAAATTAATAAACGTGAATATATAAGTGAAAGAGAAAAGAAAAGAAAAAATGAAACCAGAAAAAATGACCTCAATGAATAATAAGTGAAAAAAACAAGTGAAGGAAATCTATAAGAAAACACATATCATAAATATATATACCAAAATGTTATATAAATGTGACAAAAACCCGACTCAATCATTAAGCACATCATGGCAAAAGTAAAAAAAGTGCAATTTATATATATATTGCCAAACATAAGGAATTCAGTTGTCCATCGATAGCACAGCCCAGAATGTCCAAGGTCTAATACGACGGCCCCTAGCTGAAAACGGCATCATATCTGGATCCAACATATCCACTCCGGACACGGCATATCACTTGCGTAAATATGATGGAAAGCAAGATCATAACTACATGACAAAAATAAATAAATAAAAGAAAAAAAGTAAATAACACAATACACAACACACATTTAAAAAAAAAAAGAACATATATAAAATACAGGAGACATAAAGTTATTATAAAAAGGAACTAAAGCTCAGACTCTCATTGAGCCCTAATGGAGCAATGGTGTTCAACAACGTGATCCATCTGCACTCACATTGTGCAAGACGGCGTTTCAGATCTCCTCCTCTGATACCTGTATGTATCCTGTCAATCCCCCAGATTTTTAAATGTTTGGGATTACAGTCATGATATAAACGGAAGTGCCTAGGTATTGGTTTTAAATTCTCCACATCTTCCACCCCCCGAGCACCCATGATGTCCCGCACGTGTTCTCGTACACGTACCCGTAATTCACCGCCTGCCTCTCAAATGCTAGATCGTTATATCGACGATGTCCTGTTTATCTGGCATGGCCCTGTCTCTGAGTTGCAAGATTTTATGGTGGGTTTGAACCACAATGATTCCAATATCAGACTCACATATATGTATCATCAAAATGAAATTTCCTTTCTCGATATTACGCTAAAAGTGCAAGGAAATGGCCTCATTTATACAGATATGTACAGAAAGGAAACCGCGGTCAATGCCCTCTTGCACTCCACATCGTCGCATCCACCCTCCACGATAAGAGCCATCCCCATTGGGCAATTCCTTCGGGCCCGGAGGATTTGCACCTCAGATCTAGCATTTGAGAGGCAGGCGGTGGATCTTGGGGAGCGATTTAGACAAAGAGGGTACAGTGGTCGCTCCATTAGGAAGGGCTATGTCAGAGCCAAAAAAACTAAAAGAGATGCACTATTGGCTGGTGGAAAAAATGGGAACAAAAAGAGAAAAGAATGGGACGGTCAACCTAGATTTGTATCCACATACAATCACAAATGGGATACTATGAGATCTATCATGAGTAAACATTGGTCGGTTTTGTTAACTGACCCAGCATTACGGAAATGCCTATCAGAGCAACCTTTAATGACAGCACGGAGAAGTACCAATATACGGGACATCTTGGTGCATAGTCACTATGTGGCCAAGACTCCTAGCATTTTTGGAGTTGGACCACAAAAAAATGGCTTTTTCCCGTGCGGGAGCTGCATGGCATGTAGGAATTTGGTTAGATCCACATCTTTCACCTCATCAGATGGAAAAACCTTTGAAATAAGGAAACATATTACTTGCAGTACGTCCGGCGTGGTATACTACGCGGTATGTACATGCAAGTTAATATATGTTGGATTAACGTCCCGTGAATTACGGGTACGTGTACGAGAACACGTGCGGGACATCATGGGTGCTCGGGGGGTGGAAGATGTGGAGAATTTAAAACCAATACCTAGGCACTTCCGTTTATATCATGACTGTAATCCCAAACATTTAAAAATCTGGGGGATTGACAGGATACATACAGGTATCAGAGGAGGAGATCTGAAACGCCGTCTTGCACAATGTGAGTGCAGATGGATCAAGTTGTTGAACACCATTGCTCCATTAGGGCTCAATGAGAGTCTGAGCTTTAGTTCCTTTTTATAATAACTTTATGTCTCCTGTATTTTATATATGTTCTTTTTTTTAAAATGTGTGTTGTGTATTGTGTTATTTACTTTTTTTCTTTTATTTATTTATTTTTGTCATGTAGTTATGATCTTGCTTTCCATCATATTTACGCAAGTGATATGCCGTGTCCGGAGTGGATATGTTGGATCCAGATATGATGCCGTTTTCAGCTAGGGGCCGTCGTATTAGACCTTGGACATTCTGGGCTGTGCTATCGATGGACAACTGAATTCCTTATGTTTGGCAATATATATATAAATTGCACTTTTTTTACTTTTGCCATGATGTGCTTAATGATTGAGTCGGGTTTTTGTCACATTTATATAACATTTTGGTATATATATTTATGATATGTGTTTTCTTATAGATTTCCTTCACTTGTTTTTTTCACTTATTATTCATTGAGGTCATTTTTTCTGGTTTCATTTTTTCTTTTCTTTTCTCTTTCACTTATATATTCACGTTTATTAATTTTATCACATGCCAATCGATGGGGGGATAGCACAGTATGTATTAAAATATGCATACAATATATAGCTGCACAGCATTAACCAGAATGAGTAGATACCTTTGCGATATGGCTGCTGGAAGTATCTGGCAGCTTTTTCCCTAGTGCGCATGTCCGTTGTGGTCCGTACTTCGGGGCATCATGGGCGGCGCCTCCTAATGACGTCTGCGGCTCAGTGGCGTCACTTGTACGCGGCTGTGGACCGCGGCGCCATGCTGGGCGCTGAACAGGATGCAAGTCCCGGCGTGATCAACATGCGACATGCGCCGCAATTAGGGATATATGGATCCGGTGTCCGGACACAATAAAAACCAGCATAACTCAATGCACTGCACCGCCCCCTGACGAAGCCGACGCGAAACGCGCGTTGGGGCTCCGGTGGTGTCCCCTGTGTCTCTGCTATAATGGGTAAGAGGGATTTAGCCAGGCTTAACATGGTACCATTTTGAAATAGACTCTATAAGGGGATCCCTGTAAATGTAATATAGTGGCCAGTCTGGGTTTTCTCCCTCTTCCGGTACAATGCACTACCAGCACTTTACTAATTAATATTAGCAGAGAATAATTTGGGGTTACTATCGCAGTGATTTTTTCAGTGTTTTTTCTAGTTCTCCTCACTGTTCAGTTTATATATTGTATTTAATGTGATTTTATTGTACATGAAAGGTTTTTTTGACTAATAAAAAGTAATTTATATATTTCATTAAGTGGACTTGTACTCCGTTTCTCTTTGAGTTTATATGAAATGCTGGTGGAGTGTCCCTATATATGTTAGGTGATCTCCTTATACGCTTTGGTATAAAACACATGATTATGAGCATGTGTGGGAGACCCTCTATAGTAGTATCCATTGTGGGATGTGTTTATCGGACTATGTGGTCTGTTGTATCTTTTGTCCATGAGATTCTTCTATATGGGTATAACAACACACTCCATCTTTGTTCCTTTCTGAGAACATACCCATTTGATAGCAACAGTAAAAGAATGTTTGATATTAACTAAACCCATGATAGTTTATCATAATACAGATTCCTCTGCACTTACATTTATCAGCTTACAAAGGGTTTTTGTACCATCAAATGGGGTGTCAGACCTAAAAATCTATTAAGATGTGAAGCAAATTGAATTAGTAAAGCAGACGCACCGGGACCACTTGGTTTGAATAAATGCAATGATTTATCATTTTTATGAGCATTCCATATATTTGCCATTGAGATAGCATGTTAGTCTTTAAATGAGCTGCTACTGTTTAATGTTTTGATAATTGCATTTACAATATCTTTTATATTGTCACGTGTATGCAGTATACAATCCCGATATTACTACAAGCGAACCTGTCAGTAGGATTTTGCTCAGTAAACTACAGTCATTGTCACGGTGGCTCTGTTACACTGATGAAATTGATACCTGGATTGAAGACACCCGTCTTGTGGTTCTTGTGTAATCAGTGTTAGAAGTTTTCAGTTAATGAGATGCTCATGCTCTATTCCTGGACAGTAGGCAGAGTCTTATCTTCCTGCTCTATGCCAGGATTGTTATATATACATCTTATTTATGGGCATTTATCATACACAAGTAATTACACTTGCAATTTTTGCAGAGCCTTTCTAAGGACTGCTTGACAATTTAGAGTATATCCATTTACTTTTATACATACCGCCTTGTTCCGCCTTCATCCCTCTTGTTCTATTTTTCTGGTGCCCACCTCCCCACCCTTAGACATTTTTTGGCATGCAGCGGCTTTCCCCTCCCTTATTTGGAGGTCCTATACCCTGTATTTTTAAGTGTTTTTAAATATGTACACCAACAAAAAAAAATATTTTATTTCTAAAAATGTTTTGAATCTCTTCTTAACAGATGGTGTATACCCTCCATCTGTCTTTTGTGTTGCCAGTGAAACCAAGAAGACACCTGCCCACAGGCCGCCCCAAAGTACAAACAGTCTGTCTCTCGCTCTGTCTCTATGATGTGGAACATGCTTGTGCTCCCTGGGATTGAAAACTTCTAACACTGATTACACAACAACCACAAGACGGGTTTCTTCACCCCATGTATCATTTTAATTAGTGTAACAGTGCCAACCCGACAATGCCTGTAGTTTACTTCTGATTCACTTTGTCTCTTTCCTCATGTGCAGGCTGTAATGCCGTTGTAGCACCTTATGCAGTGAAGAGGCAGTGACCCACAAAGTTCAAACACAAAAGTCTCTTTAATGTGTTACTTCACACATAAAGGTGCATAGCATTTTATAGTACATGTCATCAAAGTTCAAGTCCCACAGTTGCATCTCGTCTCAGTGCCCGTTTCATAGCACAATACATCATATGGCTTTTAGATTGCACTCCCTAAACACACTGGACCTCTCCTTGTCCAGTATCCGCAGGGCGACCACATTCCATATTACAGTCTCCAAACATAGCTTCACATGTTGCAGACAATATACACGCCAGTCCTTCTCTGACTAGTTCCCGAGGGTGTCCTGCACCGCTGTATCACAGACTCTTTACTCACACAGCCGTACACAGCCCAGGATATCCTACGCCGGATAGCAGCCAGCGCCATATCCACCTGTTTGCAATCGTTACACATGCCAGTCCTCTTTCAGGCACAGGACATCCACATCCATGGAGACCAGTTACCATGGACGACTTGCATTGCTGTATACGCTGCAGGTGCCAAGCTATTCAGCTGCCATAGCTGCTGGCTATGCTGGCCTGTGCTGCTTCACACACACAGCTGACACACTCATACCCTTTAGTGCGGGGCTTTTAACAAACAAACCGGTGGCTCTCAGCCACATGGAATACCCGGACTGGAAATCCATAACTGCCATGTACACCTATGGACTTCATCCGTCTCCATGCACAACCTAGGGAGAACACACAGCACCCCTTACCTGTGAAACGAGTCACTGCCTCACAAGGCATTGAAGGACCTTAGGTATCTATGGTTCTGACCACTAGCACCTAGCTAACTAACTGTCTCTATATCAGTGGACATAATCATGGATACCTAAGGTCCTGCAAAGCCTACACATGAGGAAAGTGTCATAGTGAATCGGATAAACTATAGTACATTTCTAATTGGAGGTATTTGCTAATATTATTATTATTGCACTTACTATATTTTGGGACAGGACCTTGGAGATGGGAATACCCCTTTAAACGAATCTGTCAGCATGATTTTGCTAAATAAATTATAGGCATTGTCAGGTTGGCTCTATTATACTAATTAAAATGATACCTGGGGTGAAGAAACCCGTCTTGTGGTTGCTGTACCATGAACGTTAATGTGCTATAGATTGTAATGATGTATTTTAGACAGGCCAGTGTGTCATTTCTCCCAGGTGTTGTACTTTCAGTACTGCAGCCAGACACCTTCCTAATGCTGTTATCTTGCAGATTCACCCTATATCTGAAGATTTAAAGTGTTATCCCACCTTACAGATTCCCTTTCTTTAAGTTAATGATTGTGCAATTAGCATGATACATTAGTTAGTTTCCTTAGTTAGTTTCCTTACATGCAGGTTCCCAAAAATTGTTGGAGAAATTAACCTAATGCTATATTGGCATCAACTACTCAGAATTATTCTAGCACATAATTAAAGCCTAGGCAGAGCCCTAATACTTATTATGAGCATGTTCTTCTTATGGACAAAAGTTTCCACAAGTCCTTCTTTCAGTGAAATATATTATCTCAATTATCAGCCTCAGCGGTAAAGTAGATGTAGTTAAAGGTTTGGAAATGTCACGAGTCTTGAAGAAACTTTTAAATCCATAGCGACATTTATTCTAAATGCTTCATTGTCGCTTATTAATTACCTGCTCTGGCAAATTACTCTGTTCCAATATTTCAATTTAGCACCTGCATGCTTTGCATGGCTGGCAGTAATTGGGTTAATGGTTTGTTTTCGTAGACGGCACACGTTGACAATTTTATCTCCCATTTAATGACATCATCTTTGTTATCAGCTATTTCTTAGCTGTTAGCATTAGAAGAATTGCAAGCAACGCATTGATGACCCACTTTTTTTATGCTTAAGGCCAATGGCTATCAAATCCTATCTTAGGAATACACAATGTGCAGCCAGATGGCTCTGTTACGGGACATATATTCAATACCAGCGTGTACTATTCGCTCATTGTGTTTTATGTTCAGGCGCTATGTTTTGGGGGGGGTTTTTGTATGTTAATATTTTCTTTAATATTTACCCATTCAGTGATATTTCAGAAGGCATTTTTTAATGTATATAAGATATATGTAGGCATTTCACTCTTGCTACAAAAAAAAAATCCCTCAGTCAACCTCACAGCTGCCTAAAGTCATAACTTAACAGATCAGGAAAACTGGTGCCATATTAAACTTGTTGAACTAGCCCAGAGGGTATGTGATGCACAGAAGATCGAGATGGTGTTTTAATTGTAAGTGTACTGTTAATGTGTTCCAGCGAAGCTCATGCTAGCAAAGCTCTGCTCTCGGCACCAACCAGAAGACATAAGGTTGTACTTTTTTCAATTAAAAGATCATTTTTATAGTCATACCCAGTGGGAATATTTTTACCTCCAATATGATGTCATGGATAAAGTGTATATTGTAGACACAGGGTGCACTTAAGCCGAGAATTAAAGAAGGCTGCTATATATTATTGCTGCATATTTAGGAGGTCATATTGGGGTGTTATACACACAGTTGTATTTTAGATGTTTTTAAGTGTCCTTTTTGTGGTGTTCAATAAACATGCTTTGATATTTTTGTTACATGGTTGTGCAGGCTTGATTTAGTCCATTCTTTTTCTCTTGTCCTCTTTATGGATAAAGTGTAGTCTTTGGCGAGTGTAACTATGAGCCAACATTACCTATTTTAGTCATTTTCTATAGCTATCTTGCTTTAAATGCAAATTTTCGGGAATTATATTATTAGTATAGCTCCCCACACATGGGGGAAATCTGATAATTACCCTAAAGCTAAAAAAATAATTTCCAATTTGCAATGATATCATGTGCCCTATGTCATAGCTAGAAGGGGTAGATGACCTTGGTAGTGTAAATATCTACTGTAACTATATATATATATATATATATATATATATATATACATATATATATTAATATTATATATTTATATAGCAGTATAGTACCGTTAATTGTGCAGTGGCCATTCCTGTGAATTGCAGATTAGTTCCTACTCACTTCAATAGAAGCTGAGCTGCAGCACCTGAAAAATGCCACTGCTCAATGAACAGAGCTGTGCAGTTTTGGCACTATTCATTCACTGTTTGCAGTGTGCAAAAATGCCTTCAAGGAATTAATCTTCAAAAATGCAAAAAATATATTTCAGTTAGACACATTAGGTCTTCAAACATTTTTTTACTGTGGAGATAATTATGTGGAGGAGGAGAAAAAGATGTGCATGACAGAAACAAAAAGATTACCAATGTGCACCATAGTAATACTAGTTATTGCAGCTCTAGTTCAACACTCATGGACCTCCAACTGAAACATCCTCATGTTGGAACCAAGGTAATAGTGATCTATTAAAGGGAATCTATAACCAGGCTTTGGCTACCTCATCTGAAAGTATCATGATGTAGGTGCCGAAATCCTGATTCCAGCCATGTGTCCCCTATTTGGCTGCTTGTTGAAGTTTTGATACAATTACTGTTTTATCTGCTGCAGATCTACCAGTTCTCTGAATGCTGAGCCCTGTATAACCCCGCCCCCACCACTGATTGGCAGCTTTCTGTGCATAGTCAGAAAGCTGCCAATCAGTGGTGTAGGCGGGGCTATACAGAGCTTATGCACATGGAGCACTAAATGACAGCACTAGTCTTCTAGTGATAATCTCCTGCTGATAAAACTGTTTCATCAAAACAGCTCAGTAAGAGACCCATGGCTAGAATCAGTATCTCTGTCTCTGCATTATGCTCCTCTCAGATTATTGGTCAAAAACCTGATGACAGATTTCCCTTCAGGTCCTGTCAAAGATGTGTCAGAAGACCTTAAACTACAGGCAGCCTACCCAAGCCATATATAGCTTTTATTTGTAATAATATGCAGCCTGCTATATATAAGAAATACAAAAAGAGGAGTTTCCTATAGTGACTTCTAATAATATGACTAATATTACGTTTAGTGTCATAGTAGGAGAATATAGGCTTTCCTTTGAATACCAGGGCACCTTATTTTGTTGTTACTAATACCTCTCCTATTACATAAAGGGTGATTTCACTCTATGGCCTGGACCTGCTGTGAACAATACAGCAAGACCACATGTTGTAAATAGTGTTGAGCGATACCGTCCGATACTTGAAAGTATCGGTATCGGAAAGTATCGGCCGATACCGTCACAGTATCGGAATCCAATCCGATACCGATACCCGATACCAATACAAGTCAATGGGACTCATGTATCGGACGGTATCCCTGATGGTTCCCAGGGTCTGAAGGAGAGGAAACTCTCCTTCAGGCCCTGGGAACCATATAAATGTGTAAAAGAAAGAATTAAAATAAAAAATATCGCTATACTCACCTGTCCGACGCAGCCGGGACTTCAGCGAGGGAACCGGCAGCGTTGTTTGTTTAAAAATCGCGCTATTACTTGGTTACGTGAATTCCCGGCTTGTGATTGGTCAGGTCGGCCATGTTGCCGGGACGCGGACCAATCACAGCAAGCCGTGACGAAATTACGTCACGGCTTGCTGTGATTGGTCCGCGTCCCGGCAATATGGCCGCCCTGACCAATCACAAGCCGGGACGTCACGGGAGGCTGGACACGCGCTCATTTTAAAATGGGCGCGTGTCCAGCCTCCCGTGACGTCACGGCTTGTGATTGGTTGCGCCGCGATAAACCAATCACAAGCCGGGAGGCTGGACGCGCTCATTTTGAAATGGGCGCGTGTCCAGCCTCCCGTGACGTCACGGCTTGTGATTGGTTGCGCCGCGATCAACCAATCACAAGCCGGGAGGCTGGACGCGCTCATTTTGAAATGGGCGCGTGTCCAGCCTCCCGTGACGTCACGGCTTGTGATTGGTTGCGCCGCGATCAACCAATCACAAGCCGGGAGGCTGGACGCGCTCATTTTGAAATGGGCGCGTGTCCAGCCTCCCGGCTTGTGATTGGTTGACCGCGACGCAACCAATCACAAGCCGTGACGTCACGGGAGGCTGGACACGCGCCCTTTTTAAAATGAGCGCGTTTCCAGCCTCCCGTGACGTCACGGCTTGTGATTGGTTAATGGCGGCCATGTTGCCGGGACGCGGACCAATCACAGCAAGCCGTGACGTATTTTCGTCACGGCTTGCTGTGATTGGTCCGCGGCCCGGCAACATGGCCGCCCTGACCAATCACAAGCCGGGACTTCGCGTAACCATGTAAAAGCGGGAATTTTAAACAAACAACGCTGCCGGTTCCTGCGCTGAGGTCCCGGCTGCGTCGGACAGGTGAGTATAGCGATATTTTTTATTTTAATTCTCTATTTTACACATTTTAACATTAATGTTGTTCCGATACCCGATACCCGATACCACAAGAGTATCGGAATCCCGGTATCGGAATTCCGATACAGCAAGTATCGGCCGATACCCGATACTTGCAGCATCGGAATGCTCAACACTAGTTGTAAAGGAATGCCTTCAAGTCCAAAATAATCTTAATCCTTAGGAGGTTAAGAAGATAAAATAGTTTCTATAATGAAAGAAAGTTGTCTTTTTTGATGACTGAAGCCATCTGCTATTTCTGTAATGTCTGATCATGTTAGAAAGCCTACTCTCACGCTTCTCTCTAAATATGTGTGTGGATTCTGATAACCTCTCATTCCATTTAATGGAAATATTGAGGAAGATTTGAACGCTGATGATTTTGATAAAGAAGAAAGAAAATATCAATTTCAAGATGAGGATAGTGGTGAAATGTGTTGTCAACGCTACTTAGAGATCTGAAAAAAGTAGAGAACTTTGTACTATTCAGCGAGAAATGTTTAGTTACCTCAAAAAAACATGATAACGGTTGACGTGTTTCGAGCTACAGTAGCTCTTATTCACCATGATTAAGATCTAATGTAGCTCGAAACGCATTGACTGTTATCATGTTTTTACATTTTTCCTTTTCATGTTTTAAATCTACTAATAAATGTGATGTTTTATGACTTTTGCGGTTGCTGGATTTCCCCATTTTTTTAGCTAAAAAGATGCACATGCTCTTTTTAGACTTTTTTATTTGAAGAACTGAATAAACAGGAGACCCGGAAAATGACTTTAAAAAATGGAAGCTGCTTCTGCTCTAATTAACATTGTTATTACCCTGCGAGTGAAATCCTTGGCACCAATGATAAAGCCGAAAAATAATTGAAAAGATCAAATTTTGATCACAATAGTACCAGATTCAAATGCTCGCGCCTCAGTAAAAACCCAACTGAATATTCTGAACAGGCTATACCTCATTCCAATACATTCTTTCTTATAGTTCAAAATTTGATTGGGAGATGATGCCCCAAAAATAAGTTGAACGATTTACCATTTGTTGGCCAGCACCTTTCTTGGTTCATAGCCTTTTTAGGGAAAATTAAAGATAAAAAATGAAGGATTATCACCCAATAGAGAAAATAAATCTCAGTCAACTCTTGACAAGAATCCATTCAATGACACTGGGAATGTCTTCTTGCAAGCCTAGAATTACATCAAATCAGTTGGTTCTATGCGCTCTGGAAGATTTTTTGCTGTTGCCTTCCTCCAAAACAGTTTCGAAAAAGTTATGTTTTCTCTTAAGATCTTTAACAGAAAAAAATGCTTTAAAAGAATGTCTTTAGTAAAACGTGGAATTAGTAATTTCTCCACGATTTTAAATTGAAGCCCAATGGGAAGTTGAACCTAAAATGGGTAATTTCATGTTAAAACTAAAAGAACAACAGTGACACATTGCCACATGCATAGCAAGACTTCAGAGGTGACAACACTGAACTGTGTCCTACCACAGCCAATGCAAATTTAAAAAAAAACATGTTTCAATTGTCCCCAATATTTAGGTCAAAGAACATTCCTTAAGGGTATGTGCACACGTCAGGATTTCTTGCAGAAATTTTCCTGACAAAAACCGGACATTTCTGCCAGAAAACCACATGCGTTTTTTTCACATTTTTTTCATGCGTTTTTGGCATGTTTTTGGTACTTTTTTTTTCCAAATGCATAGAATTGCGGGAAAAACGTGGAAAATTCGCAAAATTAATGAACATAGTGCTTTTTTTTACCGCAATGCATTTTTTTCGCGGAAAAAAAACGCACCATATGCACAAAACATGCAGAATGCATTCTAAATGATAGGATGCATATGTATGTGTTTTTAATGAGTTTTTATAGCGTTTTTATAGCGAAAAAACCTGAACGTGTGCACATACCCTTAGTGTTTTAGCTGCACCTGAGATTTTCACAGAGTTGATTGTCATATAGTGTCTGGCCTGAGGATAAGAGACCTGTCTGTAACATTGTTCCCTGAATGTGCAACTCTTTACAGAAATTCCAGATGATCTGTAGATTGGGGTTGTTCAGACACTGAAAACAGTTATTCTTATTTTTTTCTAGATGAGTGTCCACTCTATGCTCAGAGAAGAAGTGACATCTATAACATTTTTAGCATACTGACTTAAACTAATTATATTATATATATATATTCTTGGACTTTTTATGAGAAATCAATCTTGATTTAACCCCTTAATGACCGCCAATACGTCTTTTAACTGACCTGAGATATAAGAGACTAGCCTCCCCATACAGGTGACAATCCAGCAGCTGTCAGCTGTACACTATAGCTGACAACCTGCTGCATCAGCCACGATCAGTGTTGTCACCGTACATATCTGTTTAAGATGTACCTTAACCATAGATGCTGCTGTCAATAGTGACTACATCATATAAATGGTTAACAGGGTGTGGGGGCTTCCTCTTTATCCCAATTGGTGCCCTCAGATCATGATTGTGTGGTCCTGATGTTTGCCATGGCAAATCACGACCAAATAGTGGCCTTATAGTCTGACGGCTGTTGTAACCTGTTCAGAAGTTAGAGGCATTTAGGTGGTAAATATACACATTTTCATTTCTGTCATACCATTTTGCATTAATTCCTGTAAAGCACCTGAAGGGTTAAAAACTACCTGACAGCAGTTTTTAATACGTCTAGGGGTGCTGTTTTTAAAATGGTATCACGTTTGGGGGTTTCCCAATATATAGGACCCCTAAAGTCACTTCAAACATGGATAAGTCCCTAAAAAAATAAATTTTGTAAATTTCCTTGAAAAAATGAAAAATTGCTGCTACATTTTTAAACCTCCTAAAATGCTAACAAAATAAAATAACATTTTACAAGTGGTGCTGATGCAAAGCCGACATGTGGGAAATGTTATTTAGTAATGGTTTGCTGAGGTATGACCATCTGGATTAAAGGGATGATCATTCAAATTTAGAAAATTGCTAATTTTTTAACATTTTTCTCAAATTTTTGATATTTTTTATAAATAAACACAAAACATATTGACCTAAATTTACCATTATCATAAAGTATAATGTGTCACGAAAAAAAAATCTCAAAATCACTGGGATTTGTTGAAGCATTGCAGATCTATTGCCACATAAAGTGACACTGGTCAGATTTCAAAAATTAGGCTCCGTCACTAAGGGGAGTAACTCAACTTTTTAAAATATAATTATCTTCCAAGCATTGCAAAATTATGACTTTTTACAATACACTTTATTACCTTATTTTTCTTCCTTTTATTCCAAACACTATGCTGCTGAGCTGTGTTAATACTATGTTCAAGCGCCTTTAGAAGCTGCTTTCAACTGCTGCTCACCAAAGATCCATACACTGTATACACTGTAGCCATGCACTATATTCAAACAGTCTGTGAATAGGATTTTTCATGTGTGAGACTCCGCTCCCCACCTATGAACTCAGACGGAGTACACCGGTTCTCAGACTGTTTGCATAAAGTGTAAGGATCTTTGCTGAGCAGCACTAGGAGGAGCATAAGCTGGGCATTGAAACAATATTGCAGCACAATGTTTGGGAGAGAATGAAGCAACATATGATAATGAAGTACCATATATTAATTCTTAACTTTGCTATCCAGGAGGATAATTATATTTTAAAAAAAGTTTAGAGTAAAAGTTTAGAGTGTAATTAGGCACCTAGAGTACTTCATTGATTTTTGGATGGCAGACAGTGTATATCCTTGGGATCTAAATGTGGTTTTGTTTGGCCTTATGATACCCTAGAAAAGCCAATATTGCTTTTCCTGCATACTATCTAAAATCCAACAATTAAGAGAGGGATTGGGTTTCATATACTTGTTGTTGGCAAAGCTATCTTCCTGTAAAAGCTTTAGATGAATAACAAATAGTCAATTTCTCTTTTTCTAATTCTCCACAAGTTAAGGGGAGACTATCACCCTCAAAACTTTATTTAAACTGCTTTGTAGCCATATAGGGGATTTAGTGCCCATAAAAATCATCCCTGTAGTATAGTTTTTAGAAAAAAATATTATTTCCTATGCAAATGAGTGAGATCCGAGTCCGTGCAGCCGCTTGGTTACACTGATACATAGAAGTGTAGAGAGCGGCCGCCGAAGACATGAGAGAGGGATGAGAGCACTCCCATACTGACACTGTGTGCATGCGCTGGTTGGGCTCCTGCAGTGCCAGTGCGCACGCGCAAACCGTGAGGTTTCTCCAGTACATGGTGCGGGCGGTCATGTAACTTCAAGTATGCGATTACAACTATACTGTATCTGGCCTCACTCAATACACTTGCATTAAGCGAGGCTTTGCCCATCTAGTCAGCACGTGACTGATTGTATGCAAATCACATACATGCAGTCATATGCCTGCTGCTCCAGATCCGGCTCCGGAGAATCTTCACATAGCACAGTGAGCGCTTTGTGAGAATTTACAGGTCTGCAGTCACATAAAGTAACTGCAAACTTGAAGCCTAAGAGCAGACAATCCCTATAACTGAATGTAGGATAGGTACCTCTAGTATGAACTTGGCAGTTTATGGTCAACACGATTGAATTTGAAAGAAGCAAGCACACAGTCATATCACAGCACCAACGCTAAAGACAAGTTTCGATCCGCTCCTGTGATATTGCATTAGCCTTCTCGAAAGCCATATTTCCTGTTTTAGAATTGTATTTAATCCCCTCAATTGCACTAAATAATGCATAATATGCCGCCTATAAATGTCCACAAAGACGTACTGTACATCTGTATATTTCCATATATCTTCCTATACACAGGAAGTTTATTTCTTTTGGATTAGTTTGGAATCCACAGCAAAACCAATTGATTCATGCTCCATGAGATGACATATTACAGAGCTTCTCCTGTGGAGTCACTGCTTTTCGTGGAGGATATTTTTGTAAGGGCTCATGCAGACCACCATGTTATTGGTCCAAGTGCAATTCAACAAAACATTGGATCACACTGGGACCAATGGTATGCTATGGGGCTGTGCACATGTCCAATATTTTTCCTCGGAGAGAGTCTGCATGCCTCAGTTTGATCTGATATTTGCATCGCACTCGGTCATGCAATTCAACGACTCCATAGAATAAGTCTGCACTCAGATGACACAATGGAGAAGAGGAAGTAATTTTTCTCTCCATCTTCTCCTCATCAGAGAGAATCAGAGCACACTATGATCACACTTTCAACAAGTCTCATCAAGAGTCTGATCAGAGTGTGGTTTGCATAATTGGTTTGATTTTGTTGGATGGCAAAAAATACGTTCATCTGCCCCGTGCCAAATATGGTGCCATTAGAAACCTTGTTCAGGAGGCACATGTACTGTCTATGACTCAGAAGTACGGACCCTTAGAGACTCTACATGTGCCTTACAGGCTCCTTGTGTTGAACCTTAGTAACTAGATTTAACTGTTTTCTCAACTGCCTTTTTTTGCAGGTAATCTCAGAATGGAAATGAAATCTTTTCATAATGCATTCTGAAACAGAAGACTATTAAAATGTGTTTAGTAGATTCCAATAAGTTTGGCGCACTTCCATATTTTAATGTGAATATGTTTTTAAAAGGTTTCACTTTATGTATTATTTTTTCTAATGACTGCTTTTATTTCCTTTACCTTAATTTCTGTTTGCTCTGATATAGAGTAGAAAAATGGTCATTCAATAAATGTTCGGAATTCTAAAACATCAGTGGAGAAGAAAATGGCATTACCTAAAGTTACACTACGGGGAATATCTGTAAGTAATTAAACATCAACGGGAAAGGTTTTCTTTTACTTTATTAAAATACTAAGTGATCTGATCTATTCAGACTAATGAAAATAAACCCAGGGCTTTAATTCCGAGGCCTTAGCATCATTACGTTTCTGCAAATCACAATATCCTGATCTAAATAGTTTCCAAGAACAATAACTATGGAGAGTTTCTATTAAAGGGCATTGTACTCAATGTATATTTCATTTTTGCTGCCTGCATTACAGTGCAAACCAACCAAACCTATCCCCAATATGTCATTTTCATCATACAGCTATGGATCAAAATGAGATCCTCAAATGTTTCTTTTGTGCTTTATCAAGTCATTAGTTGTACTGTCTTTGAAAAGAGGAATATTATGGGGTCATATAGAAATCCGGGTGACCATGTTACATTGCCAATAACATTCAATTTGAGGGATGGATGTATGGAGCCATAATACTGCAACCGTACACTTCTATGGTGTTGTGGGCCACATGTACAGTCATGGCCAAAAGTTTTGATACACACATTTTGGTTTTCACAAAATGTTTTGTGCAGTTTGCATTAACTTTAGAACTTTAGATTGCTATAAAGAGTGATCAGATAAACTGCAAAAAAAATTCTAAGTTATGTCTTGTTCTGAAAACTTATTCGTGATCCCTAAGTTTCCACAGAATTTAAGCCCTGCCAAAAATGACCTGCTTGCAACATTTCAGTAATCTTCTTGTTATCTCAGGAGAAAGTGGTCATGAGGACAAGGCAGCTGATATCACTGTCATGCTGAATGAATTATAGGACCAGACCGGTTGTTTTAAAAAGGGGCTAGTGCTTGAAATTATTGACTTCTTTTGCTAACAATGGTTACCTCCAAGAAAGCATGTCTTAGTTACCAGTGCTTTGCATCAAATGAGATTTCAAAGAATCCTGAGGCCATTTATGTGTAGGGTTGCTTTTCATCCATGGAGTGGGCTCACTCACAATTTTGCCTAAGAACACTGGCATAAATAAAGAATGGAATCTAATCATCAAGAGAAAGCAACTTTTCCAAAAGATCAATGAACAATTTGGTGCTGAAAAATTATTTTGTTTCCATCTTGATGAAGCACCATGTCACAAGACAAAAGTAACAACTAAGTGGTTCGGTGAACAAAACATTGACATTTTGGGTTCTTGGCCAGGAAGTGCCCCAGATCTCAATCCCATTGAGAACCTTTGGTCATTCCTCAATATGCACATGGACAAACAAAAACATAAAAATTGTGATTAACTACAAGCACTGATTAGGCAAAAATGTATTGTCATCAGTCAGGGTATGACCCAGAAGCTGGCAAAGGAAATGGAAGAAGTCTTTAAAAAATATAGGTCAACACTGTAAATATTGAGCCCTTACATAAACTTAATGTACTTGTCAATAACAGTTTAAAAACATATGAAATGCTAATACTTGTGTTCAGAAACCATAGAAACAGCTGATTAAAAGAAGCAGCTAAAATTGTGAAAATTGTGAAAAATTTTGTGTCAGCCATGATTGTATGCTTCTACAGATATAGAATGCTTTTATTATTGTTTCTTCTGGCTACATATATAACTCAACACACAAAAAATGAGGCACTCGAAAGCTTATCTCTGCAAGGTTAAAAGGGATAGGTTGATTCACCACAATTATGATAGTAGGCTCACATAAATGCTGATAAAAGAAAGTGGTTCAATGCTAAAAAAAATTGAGCGCAGATCTTCTGTATGTGATGTCATGCTGGCAACCAGTGTATAGTGGGAGCTTAGCTGCCCTATGGCCTAATAGATACCCTGGACAATACAGGTAAATTTTAAGTGGACTGAACAGGAGTCGTTAGAGGAATCAATAAAGGAAGGGTTTGTATGAATATTGCCAAGTGTACAAGTGACTATTTTCTGATTGAACTGATATGTCAAGGAAGGTATACTGTTAGTTGTTGTCGCTACTGTGATGTTTATAATCCTCTTGCATCAGCAGGAGTGAAGAACAACCAACTAAAATAGGAGTGCACAACAACCAACAAGAATAGTAGGATTAACAGTAGTGTGTTGCAATGTCAAGTTATTATGCTTATAGGTGTGAACTATGAATATTAAAGAGGTACTCCAAGAAGTTAATAAAATGGCGCTGTCATGTAATTCAAATGGCAGCCCATCCCAGTCACGTGTCAGGACAGTTTGAAGTCTGAAGAAACACAGATTTCGAGACCTGTGTCTTGACTGCCAGAGGAGTCGTATCATAAGCCCACATACCAGAGCTGCTGGAGAAATGTGTGACGGGATAAAAAAATTTTCTCAGCTAAGCATGGAGGACTGAGGATAGAGAAAAAATCCTTGTACACATTTAGAGGAGGAGAAAATGTATTTCTTCTCCTGTCACACACTTCTCCTTGGCTTATGGAGGTATGTATGGTTACGATACTGTGTCTTATTGAGGCAAAGCTCTCGGGAGTTGCGTTTCTTCAAACTGCAGCTTGCACTGACATGTCACTAAGATCATCTGCATTTTGAATTATGTGACTGGGCTGCATTTGGAATTATTTGACGGGGACCATGTTATTACATTCTTGAAGAACCCTTTTAAGTCTTGTGAGACCGCTACGTCATCTGGGGTAATTGACGTGAGTAGGGTTGAGCGAAACGGGTCGGCCATTTTCAGAAGTCGCCGACTTTTGGCAAAGTCGGGTTTCAGGAAACCCGACCCGACCCCTGTGTGGGGTCGGCCATGAGGTCGGCGATCTTCTGAATCTGGTATCGGAATTCCGATACCGAGTTCCGATATGTTTGCGATATCGGGAATCGGTATCGGAATCCATATTTAAGTGTTAAATAAAGAATCAAAATAAAAAATATTGATATACTCACCCTCGGACGCACCCTGGTGCTAACCGGCAGGCTTCCTTCCTAAGAATAAGCGCGTGAATGACCTGCGGTGACGTCGCGGCTTGTGATTGGTCGCGAGCGGTCACATGGACAAGCCGCGACGTCATCTAAGGTCCTTCACGCGCTCATTCTTAGGAAGGAAGGCTGCCGGAAAGAAGCAGGGCACATCCGAGGGTGAGTATATACCTAATAGGAATATACTCACCCTCGGACGCGCCCTGCTTCTTTCCGGCAGCCTTCCTTCCTAAGAATGAGCGCGTGAAGGACCTTAGATGACGTTGCGGCTTGTCCATGTGACCGCTTGCGACCAATCACAAGCCGCGACGTCACCGCAGGTCATTCACGCGCTCATTCTTAGGAAGGAAGCCTGCCGGTTAGTACCAGGGCGCGTCCGAGGGTGAGTATATCAATATTTTTTATTTTGATTCTTTATTTTACACATTAATATGGATCCCAGGGCCTGAAGGAGAGTTTCCTCTCCTTCAGACCCTGGGAACCATAGTATCCCATTGCACTGCATTGGGTTTCGTGTTTCGGCCGACCCCGACCCCGACTTTTTTATAGGATCGGCCGATTTCACTCGACCCGACTTTTGAGAAAGTCGGGTTTCGTGAAACCCGACCCGATCCTATAAAAATAAAAGTCGCTCAACCCTAGACGTGAGGCATTATTGGGAACAGGAGCACTGCGAGCATCGGGAACGCTGCGAGGGATGCCGGAAGGTGAGAATATCACGATTTATTATTTTTTATTATTTTTAACATTAGATCTTTTTACTATTGATGCTGCATAGGCAGCATCAATAGTGAAAATTTGGTCACACTTGTCAAATACTATGTTTGACAAGTGTGACCAACCTGTCAATCAGTTTTCCAAGCGATGCTACAGATAGCTTGGAAAATGCAAGCATTCTGCAAGCTAATTACGCTTGTAAAACGCTATTGTTTAGCAGGAAAACACATGCCAATTCTGCATGCGTTTTAACCGCGGCACAGTTGCAGAATTCACAATTCCGGACGTGTGCACATGCACATAGCCTTAGCGTTCAGTCCAAGCGTTTCAAATAAAAATCTCTGACATATGAAAAGTTTTATAAAATGACAGTTAAGCTTTAGAGTTAATTTTCAATGACTATAACACACAAACAGAGGAATATAAGTCACAGGATATATAAAGAAAATGTTCTGTATGTTTGGTGAAAATTCTCCATTAAATCTGAGAAGGTTTTATGCCTTAATTTTTTTATATTCTGTAATCGGCGCTACGATTCAGCAGTCCCACCATGAACTCATTCATGGTGAATTCTCAGATGAGAGGAAAAAGATGGCAAGATCCATCCAAGGGGACATGTAGTCCCTCCATTGTGACCAGTAGAATAAACACTTCCTACTCATGAAAAAGAAGGTGAATAATGACTATGAAGCAAAGTGGCACTGAAAAATTTCTCTTATTGGCCAAATGTAAATGTTTAGTCTCCGCAAACTAAGTGAAGATAAAAGGATTATGTTTGTAACATTGTAAGATTTTCTATTCTCCCACACAAATTATCCAAACTAGAACCACTTCTTATATGGCGTCATTTGGTTGGCATCAATTTTGATAAAACATGGCTGTTCTGTACCATGAATATCAAACTAATTTACAAGCTGACATACACTGCCTAAATATGTCTACGTAAGGGGGAATGTTTCTCCTTGTGATGAGTACCAAGTCTGAGTAAGGAGACTTATAGGTCATGCAATGCTCCTCTGGGAATTTAATTATGTAAATATTTATGTTTAGTTCAGAACATACGAGGACTAGATCTCTAGTGCATAGCTGTAGAAAAAGGCATGAACCGCCTATCCAAAACTCATACGTTTATCCCCTGCAGCCAAGCAAAAAGTCACAAAACTGAACACAAGGCTCTTAGTTTTCCTTTCTGAACAGACTATAGGGTCATTCCACATCAAGTGAACCAGTTTTAAAAATCGTCCCCACTCGACCTTCTCCGATTTTGCTGAAAATTTATAAGGATGTACATGTATATTTGAAAAGAGGTTCTGTAAATTTTTAGGGCCAGATCTCAAATACATTGGCCACTGTTGACCTTTCACTGGAGGTTCCACCAAGCCTGTGGCTTTAGCTAAGAGGATTTTCCAAACTTTGGCACATAGCCATTAGAGTTCTATACTGGCTATGATGCTCAAATTTGGCATACTAGCTCAACTTTTGCTGATAAACACGATAAAATTATTACCGGCTATGACAAAATAATATTTGGGCTGCAATTTTGTGTCAAAGTAGCTTGAAAAACACGTCGCATAAAATTTATGCCAAACTTTGCCCATATATAACTCAAGACCAAAAACCAATAGTAACTGGTGCTTTGCCCTGCACACCAAACATCTACATGACTTTGCATTGCTGCAATATCACGGTCAAAGCATATGTATTTGTGGAAATATTCACACCCACATATGATGAAAAACTTAAAAAAAACAAATTTTACCTATTTTTAGGTCAAATTTCTCAAAAAGGGTACCCCTAAAATATATTAATTCTGATATCATTAGAAAGAGCACATTTTTCTCTACAAGGATCATTGTTTGTTTTTTTGGAGTCTCTCAGTTTAAGAAATGAAAAATGCCACTGAACATGGTGTTATTTATTAATACGCAATGAATGGTAACTGCACTAGTCAAACCCTTGCGTTGGTCCATGGTGGTTATACCACAACCAATTCCCTAAGAATTGGTATTATAATCCTATTAAGAATTGTAATAATGCTGTCTTTCGAGAATTGGCAGCCCCATCGCCTAGGAGCCATGGCCGATAGCCGTGCAAGGCGAGCCTCGGGCGGTCTCTTTATTGCAGGTTCTGAAGCCTGAGGGTGGGTGTCTTTGCCTAGGATCCCAAGCCTAATATTGGGTATCTTTTGTTGGTTCCCAAGCCATAATGTTCAGTCTAAGTGGTCTGGAATTGTTGCTGAATTTGCAACATAATCGGTTCAGAGAAGCTGTATTGTCGGCCAATTGATGTTGCAGCTGGTGCTGGAATTATTGCAATGATTGACTGCTCGGGAATCCAGCATGTATAATTTCTCACAGGCCAGTGAAAGAAGCTAGCTGGTCCATGAGGATGCATAAAATTTATTAATGCATCATGCTCGTCGACAGAAATTTCAGAAATATTTCCAATCCACCAGTTCCTATCGTAAATGCAGGCAATATATTGCCCTGGCTGGAGGTTTGCAATTGGCACAATAGGCATTTCTGATCTGACAGATCTATCTACATAGGCAATGAAAGATGATGGGTCATTTGACACCCTTGAAATGCGAATCTTTTTGTCATCAAGTGGCACAAACTGATTTTCTCTTGTTCCAGCAATTGTAAGATACCCAATATTAGGCTTGGGATCCTAGGCAAAGACACCCACCCTCAGGCTTCGGAACCTGCAATAAAGAGACCGCCCGAGGCTCGCCTTGCACGGCTATCGGCCATGGCTCCTAGGCGATGGGGCTGCCAATTCTCGAAAGACAGCATTATTACAATTCTTAATAGGATTATAATACCAATTCTTAGGGAATTGGTTGTGGTATAAACACCATGGACCAACGCAAGGGTTTGAATAGTGCAGTTACCATTCATTGCATATTAATAAATAACACCATGTTCAGTGGCATTTTTCATTTCTTAAACTGAGAGACTCCAAAAAAACAAACAATGATCCTTGTAGAGAAAAATGTGCTCTTTCTAATGATATCAGAATTAATATATTTTAGGGGTACCCTTTTTGAGAAATTTGACCTAAAAATAGGTAAAATTCGTTTTTTTTAAGTTTTTCATCATATTTGGGTGTGAATATTTCCACAAATACATATGCTTTGACCGTGATATTGCAGCAATGCAAAGTCATGTAGATGTTTGTTGTACAGGGCAAAGCACCAGTTACTATTGGTTTTTGGTCTTGAGTTATATATGGGCAAAGTTTGGCATAAATTTTATGCAACGTGTTTTTCAAGCTACTTTGACACAAAATTGCGGCCCAAATATTGTTTTGTCATAGCCGGTAATAATTTTATCGTGTTTAGCAGCAAAAGATGGGCTAGTATGCCAAATTTCAGCATCATAGCCAGTATAGAACTCTAATGGCTATGTGCCAAAGTTTGCAAAATCCTCTTAGCTGAAGCCGCAGGCTTGGTGGAACCTCCAGTGAAAGGTCAACAGTGGCCAATGTATTTGAGATCTGGCCCTAAAAATTTACAGAACCTCTTTTCAAACATACATGTACATCCTTATAAATTTTCAGCAAAATCGGAGAAGGTGGAGTGGGGACCACTGGTCCACTTGACACGGAATGACCTTATATGAAGCCCATTACCACATCACGTTGAATCTCATAGTGGGTCTGTAACCTGAAAGGGGAGTCTGGAACCCCATGAATTTAACATTAATGGTTCATCCTAATATCAAACTCCTGCCAAAGCTTTTATAGCATATGCCAAGTATTTTTGCAAAGTGGCCAAACTCACTTAAATCATTTTATGAGAAGTTCATATTTACACCTTTATATTAAGGCATAAAAATCTTTTTTACACATTCAATGGAAGCCCTTACCCACAAAGCATGTAGTAGTACAACACGGCACACTTGAAAGCAGCTGCACAAGTAGGATCCCAATTATGTAGTATAATTTCTATGAAGAATTTGGCACTTACCCACAAAACAGTTCAAGCATTAAATGGATTGTCTGGTACTTTATATTGATGATATAAAATTAGTAGGGGTGCAACACCTGGCAGCCTCAGCGACCTCCTGTTCTCAGTGTCAGTGCATGCTCAATCAACTGTATAGTGGCAGTGGCTGAGTACTGCACATCTCATAGAATCATAGAATAATAGAATGGTAGAGTTGGAAGGCACCTCTAGGGTCATTGTGTCCAACCCCCTGCTCAATGCAGGATTCACTAAACCATCTCCGACAGATGTCTGTCCAGCCTCTGTTTGAAGACTTCCATTGAAGGAGAACTCACCACCTCTCGTGGAAGCCTGTTCCGATCTATCTACATCTACGACTATTCATCTAAATAGAGGAGCATGTACAGTACCCCACTGCAGCCAGTGTACAGTTCCGTGTACAGATCTGTGTAGTTCCGCTCTGCAAATGAGCAAATCCCACCGCCGCTAGCACCAAGCTGATCAGCTGGTGTGCCAAGTGTCTTTTGAACAGGTGATTAATATAACATCTCACACAACCCCTTTAACAAGGAGAATATATTAAAATGGGCATTAAAAGATATCTTGCACTTTCTAATTATAGACCTAATCAGTTCCTAGGGAACCTCATGTAGAAGGCCACCACTTCTAAAACCAAAACTGTAAAATGTGCAGCATTGATTTATTGATGTCCTAGGATTCTGCACAGAAATATCATTGCAGTTGGGCACCTTCATCTTCATGTTGTCTGGCACTAATGTAATGTATGTAATCCACAAGACATAATCTTTCATTTACAGAATATACATTTAATGTGTATTTTAATGTTTAATTGTTATTACCTTTGTTACTTTAGAATCCATTAAATTGTACATGGTTTTCCAACCTTTTGGTTTTTTAAGGGATATAATCTAAGTCCTCCGTTGATTGAAGATTCAGTAATGAAAATATAAACTATCCATTTTGTTGGCTAATTTATATTCACCTAACACAAAGGGGCAATAGAGCAACAAATTATCTTTTAATATTTGCTGTACAAATGAGTTATTTGTCACGGAGGCACAAAATATGTAAATTGTTCCCATCACGACATTTCTCGGAGCATAATTATTATTTGATAAGCCTTCAATCAGTGATTCCCACTGCCAGACATTTGTTTTTGTGCAGCCAGTGTATATCCATAATGGTGTACTCCAAGGATAAAAGTTGCTTCATAATTATGAAACCATGGAAAATAAAATCACAAAAAAAATTTTTTTTTTAATTCTAGGTGGTAAGTTTTTTTTAGATGACAAATACAGTTTTGTTATACATAACATGGTCATAAGTATTTTGAACCTTTAGCAGATGTTGCAACGAGCATTACTTATATACGAGCTAGAAAAGTTTTTAAGTTACAGTGTTTCAGTTATTTCTTATTCATACATATTTGTACTAAACAATAGTTTCATAAGGGCTTCTAGCTGTAAATTAAGTATAAGTGAAATTAACATGTTCTGCCTGTTATTAATTCAAGATATACTCTTAGAAAGATTGCAAACCAAGCAAGAATATCAAAAATAAGATGAATGAGTTGTCCTAGAGATTGTACATGTATGAGTGACCTTTCCAGATACTCTAAGTCTCATAGCAATGATTTACCATGAAGGGTGGTACTCTACATAATGACTGATACTGGATGGTAGGTACCATAGAAGTAAAAAACTGGAGATGTTCAAATCTCTAAGGCTGGTTTCACATTTGCATTGGGCACAGCTGCAGAGGGCTGCATATGTCCTCCATTATGCCCTGCCCACTGCCGCACCTTTTCCATTTAGCTCCACCTACGTCGGCATGCATCCTCCGTACCTATCTTTAATATTGGGTACGCAGGGCATGCGAACGTATGCGGATGCCTCTGCATGCGTCATTTTGACTCTGTGCAGACCGCAACAAAATGCAACATGTTGCGTTCGACGCAGTTCGGCGCAGCATCAAAACGACACATGCAGAGGTATCCGCATACATTCACATGGCCTGCGTATCCAATGTAAACCCCTTAAGCCCCGAGGGTGGTTTGCACGTTAATGACCGAGCCAATTTTTACAATTCTGATGACTGTCCCTTTATGAGGTCATGACTCTGGAACGCTTCAACAGATCCCAGTGATTCTGACAATGTTTTCTAGAGACATATTGTACTTCATGACAGTGGTAAAATTTCTTTGATATTAATTGAGTTTATTTGTAAAAAAAAAAAAAAATTGGCGAAAATTTTGAAAATTTCACAATTTTCCAACTTTTAATTTTTATGCCCTTAAATCACAGAGATATGTCACACAAAATACTTAATAAGTAACATTTCCCACATGTCTACTTTACATCAGCACAATTTTGGAAACAAATTTTTTTTTTTGTTAGGGAGTTATAAGGGTTAAAATTTGACCAGCAAATTTTTACAACACCATTTTTTAAAGGACCACGTTACATTTGAAGTCATTTTGAGGGGTCTATATGATAGAAAATACCCAAGTGTGACACCATTCTAAAAACAGCACCCCTCAAGCTGCTCAAAACCACATTCAAGAAGTTTATTAACCCTTCAGGTGTTTCACAGGAATTTTTGGAATGTTTAAATAAAAATGAACATTTAATTTTTTTTCACACAAAATTTAATTCAGCTCCAATTTGTTTTATTTTACCAAGGGTAACAGGAGAAAATGGACCCCAAAAGTTGTTGTAAAATTTGTCCTGAGTACGCTTATACCCCATATGTGGGGGTAAATCACTGTTTGGGTGCATGGCAGAGCTCGGAAGGGAAGGAGCGCTGTTTAACTTTTCAAAGCAAAATTGGCTGGAATTGAGATGGGACGCCATGTTGCGTTTGGAGAGCCCCTGATGTGCCTAAACATTGAAACCCCACAAGTGACACCAGTTTGTAAAAAGTAGATCCCCTAAGGATCTTATCTAGATGTGTTGTGAGAGCTTTGAACCCCCAAGTGATTCACTACAATTTATAATGCAGAGCCGGGAAAATAAAAATTAATTTTTTTTTCCACAAAAATTATTTTTTAGCCCCCAGTTTTGTATTTTTCCAAGGGTAGAAGGAGAAATTGGACCCCAAAAGTTGTTGTGCAATTTGTCCTGAGTACACTGATACCCCATATGTGGGGTAACCACTGTTTGGGCGCATGGCAGAGCTCGGAAGGGAAGGAGCACCATTTGGAATGCAGACTTAGATGGAATGGTCTGCATCTGCAGGCGTCACATTGCATTTGCAGAGCCCCTAATGTACCTAAACAGTAGAAACCCCCCACAAGTGACCCCATATTGGAAACTAGACCTCCCAAGGAACTTATCTAAATGTGTTGTGAGAACTTTGAACCCCCAATTGTTTCACTACAGTTAATAACGCAGAGCCGTGAAAATAAAACATCATTTTTTTCCACAAAAATTATTTTTAACACCCAGTTTTGTATTTTCCCAAGGGTAACAGGAGAAATTGGTCCCCAAAAGTTGTTGTCCAATTTGTCCTGAGTACGCTGATACCCCATATGTGGGAGGGAACCACTGTTTGGGCACATGGCAGAGATCGGAAGGGAAGTAGCGCCATTTGGAATGCAGACTTAGATGGATTGGTCTGCAGGCATCACGTGGCATTTGCAGAGCCCCTGATGTAACTAAACAGTAGAAACCCCCCACAAGTAATGCCCCATTGGAACCTAGACCCCCCAAGGAACTAATCTAGATGTGTTGTGAGAACTTTGAACCCCCAAGTATTTCACTACAGTTTATAACGCAGAGCTGTGAAAATAAAAAATCATTTTTGTCCCATAAAAATGTTTTTTAGCACCCCAAATTTTTTTTTCCCAAGGGTAACAAGAGAAATTGGACCCCAGAAGTTGTTGTCCAATTTGTCCTGAGTACGCTGATATCCCATGTTGGGGTAAACCCCTGTTTGGGCGCACAGGAGAGCTCGGAAAGAAAGGAGCACTGTTTTACTTTTTCAATGCAGAATTGGCTGGAATTGAGATTGGATGCCATGTTGCATTTGGAGAGCCCTGATGTGCTTTAACAGTGGAAACCCACAATTCTAACTGAAACCCTAACCCAAACACACCCCTAATCCCTACCACACCCCTAACCCCAACCCTAACCACACCCCTCACTCCAACACAACCATAACCCTAACCACACCCCTAACCCTGACACACCCCTAACCCTAATCCAAACTGTAAATGTAATCCTAACCCTAGCCCCAACCCTAACCCTAGCTGTAACCCTAACCCCAACCCTAACCCTAGCCCTAACCCTAGCCCTAACCCTAGCCCTAACCCTAGCCCTAACCCTAATGGGAAAATGGAAATAAATACATTTTTTTAATTTTTCCCTAACTAAGGGGGTGATGAAGGGGGGTTTTATTTACTTTTATAGCAGGTTTTTAGCGGAGTTTTATGATTGTCAGTGGTCACACAATAAAAGACGCTTTTTATTGCAAAAAAAATTTTTTCGCGTTACCACATTTTGAGAGCTATAATTTTTCCATATTTTAGTCTACAGAGTCAAGTGAGGTCTTGTTTTTTGCAGGACGAGTTGACATTTTTATTGGTAACATTTTTGGGCACATGATGTATTTTGATCGCTTTTTATTCCGATTTTTGTGAGGCAGTATGACCAAAAACCAGCTATTCGTCAATTTCATTTGGGGGGGGCATTTATACCGTTCCACGTTTGGTAAAATGGAAAAAGCAGTTTTATTCTACGGGTCAGTACAATTACAGCGATACCTCATCTAGATTATTTTTTTAAGTTTTGGCGCTTTTATACGATAAAAACTATTTTAAAGAAAAAATTATTATTGTTGCATCGCTTTATTCTGAGGACTATAACTTTTTTACTTTTTCACTGATGACACCGTATGGTGGCTCATTTTTTGTAGGACAAGATGATGTTTTCAGCAGTACCATGATTATTTATATCTGTCTTTTTGATCGCGTGCTACTCCACTTTTTGTTCGGCGGTATGATAATAAAGGGTTGCTTTTTGCCTAGTTTTTTTTTATTTTTTTTTACGGTGTTCACTGAAGGGGTTAACTAGTGGGACAGTTTTATAGGTTGGTTCGTTACGGATGTGGCAATACTAAATATGTGTACTTTTATTGTTGTTTTTTTTTGTTTAGATAAAGGAATGTATTTATGGGAACAATATATTTTTTTCCTTTATTTACTTTATAACATACTAGCTGAAGAGCCCGGCGTTGCCTGGGCATAGTAAATATCTGTGGTTAGTTATAGCACCTCACTTCTCTTATTTTCCCATCACGCCTCTCATTTTCCCCATCACATCTTTCATTTTCCCCCTCACATCTCTCATTTTCTCCCTCACACCTCTCATTTTCCCCCTCACTCCTCTTATTTTCCCCCTCACTCCTCTCATTCCCCCCTAACACTTGTCATTTCGACCTCACATCTGTCATTTTCAGATCACTCCACTATTTTCCCTCACTCCTCTCATTTTGCACTCACACCTTTTCATTTTCACCTCACACCTCTCATTTTCACCTCAGTATATACATGTTTGTCATCTCCCTTATATATAGTATACACCTGTATGTCATCTCCTGTATATAGTATATACCTGTATGTCATCTCCCCTGTATATAGTATATACCTGCTGTGTCATCTCCCCTGTATATAGTATATACCTGTATGTCATCTCCTCCTATATATAGTATAAACCTGTATGTAATCTCCTGTATATAGTATATACCTGTGTGTCATCTCACCTATATATAGTATATATCTGTGTGTCATCTTCTCCTGTATATAGTATATACATGTATGTCATCTCCTCCTATACATAGCATATACCTGTATGTCATCTCCTCCTGTATATACTATATACCTGTAGGTAATCTGCTCCTGTATATAGTATATACCTGTGTGTCATCTCCTCCTGTATATAGTATATACCTGTATGTCATCTCCTCCTGTATGTAGTATGTACCTGTATTGTCATGATCTCAATGGCAAGAGAACATAGCATAAGCATATATAGGAACTAGCTCTTGGAAGATGGGAACTGAGCTGACCATGAACTAAACCTAACGCACAACTAGCAGTGGCCGGGTAGCATGCCTACGTTGATTCTAGATGCCCAGCACCAGCCGGAGGACTAAATAAAACTAGCAGAGGAAAATATTAGTCCTAGCTCACCTCTAGAGAAATACCCCGAAAGGAGACAGAGGCCCCCACATGTATTGGCGGTGAGTTGAGATGAAATAACAAACGTAGTATGAAAATAGGTTTAGCAAATTTGAGGTCCACTTACTACATAGCAGAAGACAGAAAGGACACTTTCATGGTCAGCTGAAAACCCTATCAAAAACACCATCCAGAAATTACTTTAAAACTCTGGCATTAACTCATAACACCAGAGTGGCAATTCCTGTTCACAAGAGCTTTCCAGACACAGTAACGAAACTACAGCTGTGAACTGGAACAAAAATGCAAAAACAAACATGGACAAGAGTCCAACTTATCTAGTAGTTGTCTAGGAGCAGGAACAAGCACAGAGAGGCTTCTGATAACATTGTTGACCGGCAAGCAACTAACAGAGCAGCAAGGTTATATAGCGACTCCCACATCTTGATGGGAACAGGTGAACAGAGAAGATGAAGACACCAGTTCAATTCCACCAGTAGCCACCGGGGGAGCCCAGAATCCAAATTCACAACAGTACCCCCCCCTCAAGGAGGGGGCACCGAACCCTCACCAGAACCACCAGGGCGATCAGGATGGGCCCTATGAAAGGCACGAACCAGATCGGAGGCATGAACATCAGATGCATTCACCCAAGAATTATCCTCCTGGCCGTATCCCTTCCACTTGACCAGATACTGGAGTCTCCGTCTGGAAACACGAGAGTCTAAGATTTTCTCCACAACGTACTCCAACTCACCCTCAACCAACACCGGAGCAGGAGGCTCAACGGAAGGCACAACCGGTACCTCATACCTGCGCAATAATGACCGATGAAAAACGTTATGAATAGAAAAGGATGCAGGGAGGTCCAAACGGAAGGAAACAGGGTTAAGAATCTCCAATATCTTATACGGGCCGATAAACCGAGGCTTAAACTTAGGAGAAGAGACCCTCATAGGGACAAAACGAGAAGACAACCACACCAAATCCCCAACAGAAAGCCGAGGACCAACACGACGGTGGCGGTTGGCAAAAAGCTGAGTCTTCTCCTGGGACAACCTCAAATTGTCCACCACCTGCCCCCAGATCTGATGCAACCTCTCCACCACAGCATCCACTCCAGGACAATCCGAAGATTCCACCTGACCAGAGGAAAATCGAGGATGAAACCCCGAATTACAGAAAAACGGGGACACCAAAGTGGCAGAGCTGGCCCGATTATTGAGAGCGAACTCCGCCAATGGCAAAAAAGCAACCCAATCATCCTGGTCAGCAGACACAAAACACCTCAGATATGTCTCCAGGGTCTGATTAATCCGCTCGGTCTGGCCATTCGTCTGAGGATGGAAAGCGGACGAAAAAGATAAATCTATGCCCATCCTAGCACAGAATGCCCGCCAAAATCTAGACACGAATTGGGTCCCTCTGTCAGAAACGATATTCTCAGGAATACCATGCAAACGAACAACATTTTGAAAAAACAGAGGAACCAACTCGGAAGAAGAAGGTAACTTGGGCAGAGGAACCAAATGGACCATCTTAGAAAAACGGTCACACACCACCCAGATGACAGACATCTTCTGAGAAACAGGCAGATCTGAAATAAAATCCATCGAGATGTGCGTCCAAGGCCTCTTAGGAATAGGCAAGGGCAACAATAATCCACTAGCCCGAGAACAACAAGGCTTGGCCCGAGCACAAACGTCACAAGACTGCACAAAGCCTCGCACATCTCGTGACAGGGAAGGCCACCAGAAGGACCTTGCCACCAAATCCCTGGTACCAAAAATGCCAGGATGACCTGCCAACGCAGAAGAATGAACCTCAGAGATGACTCTACTGGTCCAATCATCAGGAACAAACAGTTTATCAGGTGGGCAACGATCAGGTCTATCCGCCTGAAACTCCTGCAAGGCCCGCCGCAGGTCTGGAGAAACGGCTGACAATACCACTCCATCCTTAAGGATACCTGTGGGCTCAGAGTTACCAGGCGAGTCAGGCTCAAAACTCCTAGAAAGGGCATCCGCCTTAACATTCTTAGAACCCGGTAGGTATGACACCACAAAATTAAACCGAGAGAAAAATAATGACCAGCGCGCCTGTCTAGGATTCAGGCGCCTGGCGGTCTCAAGATAAATCAAATTTTTGTGGTCAGTCAATACCACCACCTGATGTCTGGCCCCCTCAAGCCAATGGCGCCACTCCTCAAAAGCCCACTTCATGGCCAAAAGCTCCCGATTCCCAACATCATAATTCCGCTCAGCGGGCGAAAATTTACGGGAAAAGAAGGCACAAGGCCTCATCACGGAGCAGTCAGAACTTTTCTGCGACAACACTGCCCCAGCTCCGATCTCAGAAGCGTCGACCTCAACCTGAAAAGGTAGAGCAACATCAGGCTGACGCAACACAGGGGCAGAGGAAAAACGGCGCTTAAGCTCCCGAAAGGCCTCCACAGCATCAGGGGACCAATCAGCAACATCAGCACCCTTCTTAGTCAAATCGGTCAATGGTTTAGCAATATCCGAAAAACCAGCAATAAATCGACGATAAAAGTTAGCAAAGCCCAAAAATTTCTGAAGACTCTTAAGAGAAGAGGGCTGCGTCCAATCACAAATAGCTTGAACCTTGACAGGATCCATTTCAATGGAAGAGGGGGAAAAAATATATCCCAAAAAGGAAATCCTCTGTACCCCAAAAACACACTTAGAACCCTTCACACACAAAGAATTAGACCGCAAAACCTGAAAAACCCTCCTGACTTGCTGGACATGAGAGTCCCAGTCATCCGAAAAAATCAGAATATCATCCAGATACACAATCATAAATTTATCCAAATAATCGCGAAAAATATCATGCATAAAGGACTGGAAAACTGACGGAGCATTAGAAAGACCAAAAGGCATCACTAAATACTCAAAGTGGCCCTCGGGCGTATTAAATGCGGTTTTCCACTCATCCCCCTGCCTGATTCGCACCAAATTATACGCCCCACGAAGGTCAATCTTAGAGAACCACTTGGCCCCCTTTATGCGAGCAAACAAATCAGTCAGCAACGGCAATGGGTATTGATATTTAACAGTGATTTTATTCAAAAGCCGATAATCAATACATGGTCTCAAAGAGCCGTCTTTTTTTGACACAAAGAAAAAACCGGCTCCTAAGGGAGATGACGATGGACGAATATGTCCCTTTTCCAAGGACTCCTTTATATATTCTCGCATAGCAGCATGTTCAGGCACAGACAGATTAAATAAACGACCCTTTGGGTATTTACTACCCGGGATTAAATCTATGGCACAATCGCACTCTCGGTGCGGAGGTAACGAACCAAGCTTGGATTCTTCAAAGACGTCACGATAGTCAGACAGGAACTCAGGAATTTCAGAGGGAATGGATGATGAAATGGAAACCACAGGTACATCCCCATGAGCCCCCTTACATCCCCAGCTCAACACAGACATAGCTCTCCAGTCGAGGACTGGGTTGTGAGATTGCAGCCAAGGCAATCCTAGCACCAAATCATCATGTAGATTATACAGCACCAGAAAGCGAATAATCTCCTGGTGATCCGGATTAATACGCATAGTTACTTGTGTCCAGTATTGTGGTTTATTATTAGCCAATGGGGTGGAGTCAATCCCCTTCAGAGGAATAGGAGTCTCCAAAGGCTCTAAATCATACCCACAGCGTTTGGCAAAGGACCAATCCATAAGACTCAAAGCGGCGCCAGAGTCGACATAGGCGTCCGTGGTAATAGATGACAAAGAGCAAATCAGGGTCACAGATAGAATAAATTTAGACGGTAAGGTGCAAATGGAAACAGATTTACCAAGCTTTTTAGTGCGCTTAGAGCATGCTGATATAACATGAGTAGAATCACCACAATAGAAACACAACCCATTTTTCCGTCTAAAATTCTGCCGCTCGCTTCGGGACAGAATTCTATCACACTGCATACTCTCTGGCGACTTCTCAGTGGACACCGCCAGATGGTGCACTGGTTTGCGCTCCCGCAAACGCCTATCGATCTGAATAGCCATTGTCATGGACTCATTCAGACCCGCAGGCACAGGGAACCCCACCATAACATCCTTAATGGCATCAGAGAGACCCTCTCTGAAAGTCGCCGCCAGGGCGCACTCATTCCACTGAGTAAGCACAGACCATTTACGGAATCTTTGGCAGTAAATTTCCGCTTCATCTTGCCCCTGAGATAGGGACATCAAAGTTTTTTCTGCCTGAAGCTCCAAATGAGGTTCGTCATAAAGCAACCCCAAGGCCAGAAAAAACGCATCCACATTGAGCAACGCAGGATCCCCTGGTGTCAATGAAAAAGCCCAGTCTTGAGGGTCGCCCCGGAGCAAGGAAATCACAATCCTGACCTGCTGTGCAGGGTCTCCGGCAGAGCGAGATTTCAGGGACAAAAATAATTTGCAATTATTTCGAAAATTCTGAAACCCGGATCTATTCCCCGAGAAAAATTCCGGCAAAGGAATTCTCGGCTCAGATACAGGTGCATGACAAACAAAATCTTGCAAATTTTGTACCTTCGTGGCGAGATTATTCAAACCTGCAGTTACACTCTGAAGATCCATTACAAACAGGTGGACACAGAGCCATTCAAGGGTTAAGAGGAGGTAAGAAGCAGCTAGACAGCAATTAAGGGCTAGGCAGCAAAACTCTGAGGGGAAAAAAAAAAAAAAAAAAAAAAAAAAAATTTCCCTTCAACACTTCTTTTTCTCCTGCTTCAGCCCAAACAATTAACACTTTGAGGGCCGGTCAAACTGTCATGATCTCAATGGCAAGAGAACATAGCATAAGCATATATAGGAACTAGCTCTTGGAAGATGGGAACTGAGCTGACCATGAACTAAACCTAACGCACAACTAGCAGTGGCCGGGTAGCATGCCTACGTTGATTCTAGATGCCCAGCACCAGCCGGAGGACTAAATAAAACTAGCAGAGGAAAATATTAGTCCTAGCTCACCTCTAGAGAAATACCCCGAAAGGAGACAGAGGCCCCCACATGTATTGGCGGTGAGTTGAGATGAAATAACAAACGTAGTATGAAAATAGGTTTAGCAAATTTGAGGTCCACTTACTACATAGCAGAAGACAGAAAGGACACTTTCATGGTCAGCTGAAAACCCTATCAAAAACACCATCCAGAAATTACTTTAAAACTCTGGCATTAACTCATAACACCAGAGTGGCAATTCCTGTTCACAAGAGCTTTCCAGACACAGTAACGAAACTACAGCTGTGAACTGGAACAAAAATGCAAAAACAAACATGGACAAGAGTCCAACTTATCTAGTAGTTGTCTAGGAGCAGGAACAAGCACAGAGAGGCTTCTGATAACATTGTTGACCGGCAAGCAACTAACAGAGCAGCAAGGTTATATAGCGACTCCCACATCTTGATGGGAACAGGTGAACAGAGAAGATGAAGACACCAGTTCAATTCCACCAGTAGCCACCGGGGGAGCCCAGAATCCAAATTCACAACACTGTATGTCATCTCCTCCTCTATATAGTATATATCTGTGTGTCATCTCTCCTGTATATAATATATATCTGTGTGTCATCTCCTCCTGTATATAGTATATATGTGTATGTCATCTCCTCCTGTATTAGACCTCGTTCACACGTTATTTGGTCAGTATTTTTACCTCAGTATTTGTAAGCTAAATTGGCAGCCTGATAAATCCCCAGCCAACAGTAAGCCCACCCCCTGGCAGTATATATTAGCTCACACATACACATAATAGACTGGTCATGTGACTGACAGCTGCCGGATTCCTATATGGTACATTTGTTGCTCTTGTAGTTTGTCTGCTTATTAATCAGATTTTTATTTTTGAAGGATAATACCAGACTTGTGTGTGTTTTAGGGTGAGTTTCGTGTGTCAAGTTGTGTGTGTTGAGTTGCGTGTGGCGACATGCATGTAGCGACTTTTGTGAGATGAGTTTTGTGTGGCAACATGCGTGTAGCAACTTTTTGTGTGTCGAGTTGCATGTGACAGGTTAGTGTAGCAAGTTGTGTGCAGCAAGTTTTGCGCATGGCGAGTTTTGCGCGTGGCGAGTTTTATGTGTGGTGCCTTTTGAGTATGTGCAAGTTTTGTGTGAGCCAACTTTTGCATGTGTTGCAACTTTTGTGCATGTGGCAATTTTTCTGCGTGTGCAAGTTTTGCGTGTGGCGAGTTTTCCATGAGGTGAGTTTTGCACGTGTGGCGAGTTTTGCATGTGGAGAGTTTTGCGCGTGGCGAGTTTTGAGCGGCGACTTTTGTGTTTCGACTTTTATGTGGTGAGGTTGGTGTATGTGTGGTGAAATGTGCGCTGAGGGTGGTATATGTGTTCGAGCACGTGGTAGTGTGTGGCGCATTTTGTGTGTGTGTTCATATCCCCGTGTTGGTGTGGTGATTATCCCATGTCGGGGCCCCACCTTAGCAACTGTACAGTATATACTCTTTGGCGCCATCGCTCTCATTCTTTAAGTCCCTCTTGTTCACATCTGGCAGCTGTTAATTTACCTCCAACACTTGTCCTTTCATTTTTTCCCCATTATGTAGATAGGGGCAAAATTGTTTGGTGAATTGGAAAGCGCGGGGTTAAAATTTCACCTCACAACATAGCTTTGACGCTCTCGGGGTCCAGACGTGTGACTGTGCAAAATTTTGTGCCTGTAGCTGCGACGCCTCCAACACTTTTCCTTTCACTTTTTCCCCATTCTGTAGATAGGGGCAAAATTGTTTGGTGAATTGGAAAGCGCGGGGTTAAAATTTCACCTCACAACATAGCCTATGACGCTCTCGGGGTCCAGACGTGTGACTGTGCAAAATTTTGTGGCTGTAGCTGCGACGGTTCAGATGCCAATCCCGGACATACACACATACACACATTCAGCTTTATATATTAGATAACATTGCCCGGGGGGGGGCATCATGTTATAGGGTTAGATCGCTGATCTGACACTTTGCAGAGCACTGTGTCAGATCAGCAATCTGACAAGCAGGGCTGCAGGCTTACCAGCGCTTCCTCTGAGCAGGCGCAGTGAAGCCACCTCCCTGCAGGACCCAGATGCAGCCCCACGGCCATTTTGGATCCAGGGCCTGTAGGGAGGAGACACTTGGTACAAGGTGAGCACATCGCCTTGTACCGAGGGTGTCAGGGAAGCCTGCAGGGAGCTCCCTCCCTGCCCGATGCTTCCCTATTTCCCTATACCCCCGGAACGATGCAATCATGTTTGATTGCAGTGTGCCGGGAGTTAATGTGCCAGGGGCAGTCCGTGACCGCTCCTGACACATAGTGCCGGATGTCAGCTGCGGTAGTCACCCGGCCGCGATCGGCCGCGCTCCCTCCGTGAGCGCAGCTGATCGTGCTGGATGCACTATCCCGTCACTGGGAATTAAGTCCCAGGTCACCTTGACAGGATAGTACCTCCAATGGGATTAAGGGGTTAAAGATAGGTACGCCGACGTAGGCGGAGCTGAATGGAAAAGGTGCGGCAGTGGGCGGGGCTTAATAGAGGAACTACAGTATGCAGCCCTCCGCAGCTCTGCCCAACACAAATGTGAAACCAGCCTAAACGCAAAAATATGTATTTAAAAAGTAAAGGATTAAGGGGACAGCAGCTTATTTCTATTTTACAAATGTGTTGTGAACATGATTTTGTGGTACTTACTAATATATAGTGGATATAAAAAGTCTACACACACCCTGTAAAATGACAGGTTTTTGTCATGTTCAAAAATCATACCAGAAGAATCACTTTAGAACTTTTTTCCACTTTTATGTCACCCATAAACTGTGTAAAAACATTGAAAAGCAAAGTGAATTTTTGGGGGGTGGAAAAAGAAATGAATTAACAAAAATTAGTGCATTTACATAAATCTGCAAACCCTGAAACTAATACTCTGCTGAAGTACTCTTTGAATTTCTGGCAGTGTTCAGTCTTTTTGTGTAGGAGTCTATCAGCATCTAGAACTGTCAATATTTGCCAATTCTTCCTTGGAGAGTAATGCTCCAAATCTATCAGATTGTGAGAGCATCTCCTGTGTAAAGTGCCTTCTTATGGACAATCCGCAGATTTTTAATTGGATTCAGGTCTGGATTCTGGTTATGCCATTCAAAAACTTTGATCTTTCTTTGGCAAGACATTGTTTTGTTTGATTTTGAGGTCATTGTTTTGCTGGAAGGTGAAATTTCTCTTCATCTTCAGCTTTTTAGCAGAGGCTTGAAGGATTTGTGAAAAATGGAGTATTTGTAACTGTTCATAATTCCCTCCATAGTGACTAAAGCCCCAGTTCCATCTTCTAAAAAACAGCGCCAAAGATTAATGCTATCTCCACCATGCTTAACTGAGGGTATAGTGTTATTGATAATGTACAGTGTTGACTTTGAGGCAAATATACCTTCTAGAATTATGGCCAAAAAATCATCCTTGATCTCATCAGTCCATAACAAATGTGTTTGGCAGACTTGATGTAGGTTTGGCTATAACATTTCTGGGCTTAAATCTTCCATCTTGCCACCTAACTCAACAGGCCAGACATATAAAGAATATGGGAGATTGCCACATGAAGTACACAGTACTTGCCAAAAATTCCTGCAGCTCTTTTAATGTTGCTTTAAGCCTCTTGAAAATTTATTTATGGTAAAAAATGCAAAAAATAACATGGTATGCTATGGTTGCACAATGGGCAATATTATCACAATATATTTTACAGAAAATTAAAGTCAATTCTATGCTTTGAAAGTAAAGCTATACTCTAAAAAATAATAGAACATTGCAGCAAACCTTTGGTTTTTAGACAGAACTCCTGTATGAGACATATAGAATTATACAAATCCTATTGAAATCAGTGCATACGTTACCTATGTCCTACAGGGTAATCGCTGCTCCAGAACATATATGAAGATCATAGACAAGGAGGAAACCCTCTATAATCTGTGAATTTTCCTAATTTGGCATTTTTTGAGTAGGATAAATGTTAGAATGGATTGTACAGGTTAAAAATCCAATCTGTAAGATATTTAATCTTCATTGCTATTGGGCAAGACATAAAGCCATCTTACTGTTGGTGTACTGGAGGAGTCCACCAAGAAGAAAGAGTCTGCTGTAAGGGCAGATTTCTTTATTACTTGTTTCCTAATCAAGCCCTAAGGAATGCAGCCACTTTTCATGTTTGTAATTCAACTACTTTCTCTTCTTCTTCCAAGAGCCATAATTTTTTATTTTTCTGTCTACATATGTATATATAAGGGTTTTTTGTGTGATGAATTTTAGTTTTCATTGACATAATTAATTTTACCAAACAATGGACTGGAAAACTTTATGGCATTTACCATACGTGTTAAATAATTTTAGATTTTGATAGCTTGTACTTTTACAAATATTGCAATACTGATTTTTTTAAATTATTTTTGCATGTCTTAATTTTTAAGTGGTACATAGTGATTTGAATTTTTTATGATTTTTTTTAAATACTTTTAAAAATCTTTTGCTTTACTTTACACTTTGTTTTTATACCTCATAGGGGGTCTTCATGAGTACCAAAATGGCAGCAGTAAGTGCCTTAAGCATGCCCCCAGGCTCTCTCTGTTTGTGTCATGAGTGGGCTGAAGGGTGCCAGAATGTTGTCCTTTATGGAATCATGCCTTTTTAGTGATGAACAGTCTAGCCAGCATCTTCCCTGTGTGGAGCAGGCTTAGCTTCTAAGCCCACTCAATATATTCGTGCCCACACCACAGCATATAGGAATCTCATGATGCCGGAAGGGGATGAAATTGGACCACAGCCATCATGTATAAATGGACCAAAATCAGCCACTTTATTGTTAAGGATATGAAGGAGATCAATCTCAAGATGGAGTAAAATTTTTTACTAGATATTCTCTATATCCTTAACCATTTAAAATCCAAGGCAGTGTCTATGTTCTGGAGGACATCTTGCTGAATTGGTGAGCTGTATTTTTCCCTGTTTTTGCTTCTCTATTTTCGTTAAAAAAAAGAATAACTCCTATTTGGTTATTTTCTAATATTATGGCAGAGTTTTCAACATGTATCACGCATGCCACTTTTCCTTGTCAACGAGTTGATAGAGTTGTTGAGCTTCTGAAGTGTTGCTCCATCAGTTTTCTATGACTAGTTGGGAACACTTAAAGACACTACTTAGATATCTGTGATAATTAGATATTTCTGCTTCAAACATTACACATCATTCTCATGTAGACCAGATCTTTTTACAGCTCATAAACCAGTCTTACCGACAAGTGAACCTAAAGCTCATCCATTACTGAAAATAAACTGTTTGGTAAATTTCCATGAACAAGTTGTCAAACAATTTAGTTCAATGACTTTCAGAGAAACGGATGCAATCCACAAAAGGATTGCTCAACTGACACAAGTAGAGAATTTGGACTTTCGCTCCCAATAATTTTCTAATACACTTTGTATAACCAATCTATTTAGGAAATTAGCTAATACAAATCATAAAACCCCAGTCTGATCTCCTGGTATTTGTAACATTTTTAATTAATTGAAATTGGCGAGTATCTTAGAGCCTTTGATAGCAGGCTGGCTAGATACTGATATTCCTTAGTGCTCGACTTGCGACTGGGTTTCATTAGGTTAATATCCATGTTTTGGTATTTTTTCCATGCACCAGACGAATCCTGCCAGGTAGAAAATTACTATTTTCCTATTTAGGAAATTGTCTTGACTACGATAACGTTTGAATTTAAAAAACAGAATCAAATTTTCCATAAATGGTATGAAAATGAGATACTTAGAAGTCAAAGTAGTACATTTCTGCTGCCAAGTGGCATTAAAAAGTTCTTTCACTATCATGTACTGATTTAGAAAAGTATTTTAATGGTACAATGACATATTCTGCATTTTTTGGCAGGAAAAATGCAGAGGAAAAATGCAAGTTTTTTGCAGCATTTTTACCTGCGTTTTTGGTGCAGATTTATTTTTTTCCCGGTTGCCTCTCACTTTTAGGGACACCCAAGGAACGTGGCACTGCTTACACTAGACCTTAGATCTCTTCTATATCCACTCTAAGCCCTTTCTAATTTCCTGACAGAAACTGCCTCTTGTCATTTCAGCAAGTCACAATTCACATTACACATTACAAAAAGACTTGTTTCTTCAAGGGGGAACATGGGCAACAAGTCCATCTCCTTACATTACCAGAACACAGATCTTCATTAGGTAGCTTACTGTATTCACTAGTGGGATCAGTAATTACAAATGTTGCTGCGAATGATAAACTAAAGCTGGAGTGGATGCATGTAATATCCACAGCTCATCTGCACACACTTCCATGTACTGCTGATAAATTGAGATTGCAGAATAAAAAAATGCGGTTTTAATTTTTTTTTTATAAATAGCACCAAACTTGCCATTCTCCCTGCAAACATCTGGAACTAGCAACGCCAAAAAGAAAGAGAGACAGTGGTAGAGAATAGAAATGAGCAAATATATTAGATTTCTATTTGAATATTATAAAAATCCTCATTCACCAAAATGCTGATTTTTGTTTGCAATTGGATCCTGCTTGGTCTCAGGATGCTATTTGGCCTCTGGATGCTACTTTTATGAATCATAAAGGGCCATCACAAGGCTAAAAAAAACAAAAAAACCCTTCCACTCCTTCCCATCTGGTACTCATCACATCTTATCACCTTCATAAGCACTGAATCCTCAGGCACCCTCACACGTGGCTGAGACTTCCAGCTTTCAACAGGACCAGGATGGATCTGTGCATGAGTGCACAAAGTCATGCCGCATATATCATGACATCATGATCTTATGAGCACTTGCTCAAAATCCTTCCGATCCTCATCGGAACCACAAGTGCCTGCCTATCATGAAGAGGCCTGGAGATTCTGCATTCCCAGTGATGGTAAGAAAATGTAGCAAGGACCAGATGAGTAACAGTGAGAAATGGAGGGTACAGAGAGGTGAGTGTTAGGTGTCGAGATCCCGCCTCTGCACAGGGGGAGTCTCGAACCATCTCCGCTGCCATCTCCCATTCTTCTCCAGCCGCAGTGGAGCCTGCTCAGCGGAGATGTCGGTGCCAGCATCTAGCTCAGGCTGATACTGGACGACTGGTTACTACTGCCTTTCCAGCTTCTGCCATTGTAGCCAGTACTGGGCAGCGGCCAGCAGACGTGTTTGGGACTAAGTCCTGCTCTTCCTTTTCTGAGCATGCCCAGGGCAAGATCTCTCGTTGAAGATCAAGGGTCACATGCTTAGATACTGCAGCAAATCCCATTGGTCCTTTAGGAAGGTCCCGAAGGTGTTCTTCTTCTGTGGCTGACTCCCATTGGTCCTTCTGGGAAGGTCCTGTTCTTGCTGTAGCTATAAAAGGTTTGCATGGCTGCACGGCCATGCACCAGTGTACATTTGGAATCGTGTGTGTTGATGAGTGCAAGTCGTTCTTTAAAATCCCCTCCCTTGTGTATGACTGTTCGCAAAAGGTGGATGCTTGCTGTCTAGCACCCGACTAAGCTGTCAACATAAAGACACACGATACAGCGTCTATTGCTGTAACCACCAGTGTGGCGCTGTGCACTTATAGAGCGCTTTCCTATCCCAAGTCTGGGTGGTTAGTGCTGTCCACCAAAGCGGCACAGCATGCACTCTTGTGCTTTAAGTTATATTTTCTGTTACTTTGACACCCCAGTTGCGGTGTCGAGCGCAAGTGGTCTGTACGTACTCTAATCCAGTGTCTTGGGATAGAGTCCTGAGACTCCTTGCTTGCGCTCTTGGTGCGGTACCGCGGCCCTGTGATGCAACAGGGTTTGCTTCCTTCACACAGGGTGAAGTTAACCCATGTGTGTATCCACATTGTACCGCCATATAGTCCATCATTACTCAGCAGCAGGTTCCATCTCTGCACAGTGGACCCCGGGCTGCGAATGCACCTTATACCATCTCTCTTATAATTTGGTGTGTTCCGCTAGCCCTAACAGGTGAGTATACGCATTTCTAATTTTACATATTGCGTTATTATGTTCTGGAGCCTGAAGAGATGCCATAATAGAGACATTAAATTTGCAGAGAAAGACTCTACAAATTGAATTTTCAGAGAAAATCCTCTTAAAGAGGTGAATTTGAATGTTGCCCATTTCACTCAACTGTAATAGAAGCTACACTCAAAGTTGTGCCATGAATACTTAGCTATTGCAGATTGTAGCTTTTCTCAAGAGGTACAAAGGTTTCCATTTAGGATTTAAGAGGACCCGTCACTTGTCAAAGATAGCAATTTGTTTACGTTGTCTAAATTGTCATGAATCCCAATGGCTAGGGATAGCACAGGACAAGCAAAGTACAAATATATTACGGACGAGCTCTAGGGTGATGGAACCTGGGCTGACCGCTGCCCTACGCCTGACAAACGCAACTAGAGATAGCCAGGGAGCGTGCCTACGTTGGTTCTAGACGCCACGCACCAGCCTAAGAGCTAACTAGCACTGCAGAGAAAATAAAGACCTCACTTGCCTCCAGCGGAATGAACCCCAAAAGATATAGTTGCCCCCCACATGTATTGACGGTGAAATGAGAGGAAGGCACACACATAGAGATGATATATATAGTTTTAGCAAATTGAGGCCCGCTGTAAACTAGAAAGCAGAACGATACAAAAGGGGACTGAGCGGTCAGCAAAAAACCCTAATCAAAAAAAACCATCCTGAGATTACAAGAACCCATGTGCCAACTCATGGCACATGGGGAGAACCTCAGTCCACTAGAGCTACCAGCTAGCATAGAGACATAATAAGCAAGCTGGACAAAAAACCAAACAACTGAAAATCAGCACTTAGCTTATCCTGAAAGATCTGGGAGCAGGTAGGCAGGAACCAAACAGAGCACATCTGAATACATTGATAGCCGGCAAGGGAAATGACAGAAAGGCCAGGTAAAATAGGAAACACCCAGCCACTGATGGACAGGTGGAAACCAAAGGCCGCAACCCACCAAAGTCACCCAGTACCAGCAGTAACCACCAGAGGGAGCCCACAAACAGAATCCACAACAGTACCCCCCCCCCTTGAGGAGGGGTCACCGAACCCTCACGAGAACCCCCAGGGCGATCAGGGTGAGCTCTATGGAAGGCGCGGACCAAATCAGTCGCATGAACATCGGAGGCGACCACCCAGGAATTATCCTCCTGACCATAACCCTTCCACTTAACCAAATACTGGAGTTTGCGTCTGGAAACACGAGAATCCAAGATCTTCTCAACAACATACTCCAATTCTCCCTCCACCAGCACCGGAGCAGGAGGCTCAACCGAAGGAACAACGGGCACCTCATACCTCCGCAACAACGACCGATGGAACACATTATGAATAGCAAACGATGCTGGGAGATCCAAACGAAAAGATACAGGGTTAAGAATCTCCGAGATCCTATAAGGACCGATGAACCGAGGCTTGAACTTAGGAGAAGAGACCTTCATAGGGACAAAACGAGAAGACAACCACACCAAATCCCCAACAAGAAGTCGGGGACCCACGCGGCGACGGCGATTAGCAAACTGCTGAGTCTTCTCCTGAGATAACTTCAAATTGTCCACCACCTGATTCCAAATCTGATGTAGCCTGTCCACCACCACGTCCACTCCAGGACAATCCGAAGGCTCCACCTGACCAGAGGAAAAACGAGGATGAAACCCCGAATTACAAAAAAAAGGAGAGACCAACGTGGCCGAACTAGCCCGATTATTAAGAGCAAATTCGGCCAGTGGCAAAAAAGCAACCCAGTCATCTTGATCAGCAGAAACAAAACACCTCAAATAAGTTTCCAAGGTCTGATTAGTTCGCTCCGTCTGGCCATTCGTCTGAGGATGGAATGCAGACGAGAAAGACAAATCAATGCCCATCTTGGCACAAAACGTCCGCCAAAATCTAGACACAAACTGGGATCCCCTGTCAGAAACGATATTCTCCGGAATCCCATGCAAACGAACCACGTTCTGAAAAAATAAAGGGACCAACTCAGAGGAGGAAGGCAACTTAGGCAAGGGCACCAAATGAACCATCTTAGAAAAGCGGTCACACACAACCCAGATAACGGACATTTTCTGTGAAACCGGGAGATCAGAAATAAAATCCATGGAAATGTGCGTCCAAGGCCTCTTCGGGATGGGCAAGGATAACAACAACCCACTGGCCCGAGAACAGCAAGGCTTAGCTCGAGCACACACTTCACAAGACTGCACAAAGGTACGCACATCCCTAGACAAGGAAGGCCACCAAAAAGACCTGGCCACCAAGTCTCTAGTACCAAATATTCCAGGATGACCAGCCAACACAGAAGAATGGACCTCGGAGATGACTCTACTGGTCCAATCATCCGGAACAAACAGTCTTTCTGGTGGACAACGATCCGGTTTATCCACCTGAAACTCCTGCAATGCACGTCGCAAGTCTGGGGATACGGCGGACAATATTACCCCATCCCTAAGGATACCAGTAGGCCCAGAGTCTCCAGGAGAGTCAGGCACAAAACTCCTGGAAAGAGCATCTGCCTTCACATTCTTTGAACCTGGCAGGTATGAAACCACGAAATTGAAACGAGAAAAAAAAAAGACCAACGAGCCTGTCTAGGATTCAAACGCCTGGCAGACTCAAGGTAAATGAGATTCTTGTGATCAGTCAAGACCACCACACGATGTTTAGCACCCTCAAGCCAATGACGCCACTCCTCAAATGCCCACTTCATGGCCAAAAGCTCCCGATTACCCACATCATAATTGCGCTCGGCGGGCGAGAATTTTCTAGAGAAGAATGCACATGGCTTCATCACCGAGCCATTAGAACTTCTCTGTGACAAAACCGCCCCCGCTCCAATCTCGGAAGCATCAACCTCAACCTGAAAAGGAAGTGAAACATCTGGTTGACACAACACAGGAGCAGAAGAAAACCGGCGCTTAAGTTCCTGAAAGGCCTCCACGGCCGCAGGAGACCAATCAGCAACATCAGCACCCTTTTTAGTCAAATCAGTCAAAGGTTTAACAATACTGGAAAAATTAGCAATGAACCGACGATAAAAATTAGCAAACCCCAAGAACTTCTGAAGGCTCTTAACAGATGTAGGTTGTGTCCAGTCACAAATCGCCTGAACCTTGACGGGATCCATCTCAATAGTAGAAGGAGAAAAAATGTACCCCAAAAAAGAAATCTTCTGGACTCCGAAGAGACACTTTGAGCCCTTCACAAACAGAGAATTGGCCCGCAGAACCTGAAACACCTTCCTGACCTGTAGAACATGAGACTCCCAGTCATCAGAAAACACCAAAATATCATCCAAATACACAATCATAAACTTATCCAGATATTCACGGAAAATATTGTGCATAAAGGACTGAAAGACTGACGGAGCATTGGAGAGTCCAAAAGGCATTACCAAATACTCAAAATGGCCCTCAGGCGTATTAAATGCGGTTTTCCACTCATCACCCTGTTTTATCCGCACCAGATTATACGCACCGCGAAGATCTATCTTAGTGAACCACCTAGCCCCCTTAATGCGAGCAAACAAATCAGTCAATAATGGCAATGGATACTGATACTTGACTGTAATCTTATTCAGAAGGCGATAATCTATACAAGACCTCAGGGAACCATCTTTTTTTGCCACAAAAAAAAAACCTGCTCCCAGAGGGGACGAAGATGGACGAATATGTCCCTTTTCCAAGGACTCCTTAATATAATTCCGCATAGCAGTATGCTCTGGCAGTGACAGATTAAATAAACGACCCTTAGGGAACTTACTGCCAGGAATCAATTCTATAGCACAGTCACAATCTCTATGCGGAGGGAGCGAATTGAGCTTAGGCTCCTCAAAAACATCCCTATAGTCAGACAAAAATGCAGGGATCTCAGAAGGAGTAGATGAAGCGATTGAAATCGGAGGTGCATCATCATGAACCCCCTGACATCCCCAGCTTAACACAGACATTGTTTTCCAGTCCAGGACAGGATTATGAGTTTGTAACCATGGCAGACCAAGCACTAGTACATCATGTAAATTATAAAGTACAAGGAAGCGAATCACCTCCTGATGAACGGGAGTCATGCGCATGGTCACTTGTGTCCAATACTGCGGTTTATTCATAGCCAATGGTGTAGAGTCAATTCCCTTCAGAGGAATAGGAACTTCCAGAGGTTCCAGACTAAAACCGCAGCGTTTAGCAAATGACCAATCCATAAGACTCAGGGCAGCGCCCGAATCCACATAGGCATCGACGGAAATGGAAGACAGTGAAAAAATCAGAGTCACAGACAAAATGAACTTAGGCTGCAGAGTACCAATGGCAAAAGATTTATCAACCCTTTTTGTGCGTTTAGAGCATGCTGATATAACATGAGCTGAATCACCACAATAGAAACACAATCCATTTTTCCGCCTATAACTTTGCCGTTCACTTCTGGACTGAATTCTATCACATTGCATAGTCTCAGGTGCCTGTTCAGAAGACACCGCCATCTGGTGCACGGGTTTGCGCTCCCGTAAACGCCGATCAATCTGAATGGCCATAGCCATAGACTCATTCAGACCTGTAGGCGTAGGGAACCCCACCATAATATCCTTAATGGCCTCAGAAAGACCATTTCTGAAGTTTGCAGCCAGGGCGCACTCATTCCACTGAGTAAGCACCGACCATTTCCGAAACTTCTGACAATATATCTCCGCTTCATCATGCCCCTGAGAGAGGGCTAATAAAGCCTTTTCAGCCTGAATCTCCAGGTTAGGTTCTTCATAGAGCAATCCCAATGCCAGAAAAAACGCATCCACACTGAGCAATGCAGGATCCCCTGGTGCCAATGCAAATGCCCAATTCTGAGGGTCGCCCCGCAGGAAAGATATTACAATCTTGACCTGTTGAGCAGGGTCTCCAGAGGAGCGAGATTTTAAAGAAAGAAACAATTTACAATTGTTCCTGAAATTCAGGAAGGTAGATCTATCTCCAGAAAAGAACTCTGGAATAGGAATTCTAGGTTCAGACATGGGAGTGTGAACAACAAAATCCTGTATGTTTTGAACTTTTGCCGCGAGATTACTCAGGCTGGAAGCCAAACTCTGGACATCCATGTTAAACAGCTAAGATCAGAGCCATTCAAGGGTTAAGAGGAGGTAAGAAGCAGCTAGACAGCAATTAAGGGCTAGGCAGCAAAACTCTGAAGGGAAAAAAAAAAAAAATTCCCTTAAACACTTCTCTTTCTCCTGCTTCAGCCCAAACAATTAACACTTTGTGGGCCGGCTATACTGTCATGAATCCCAATGGCTAGGGATAGCACAGGACAAGCAAAGTACAAATATATTACGGACGAGCTCTAGGGTGATGGAACCTGGGCTGACCGCTGCCCTACGCCTGACAAACGCAACTAGAGATAGCCAGGGAGCGTGCCTACGTTGGTTCTAGACGCCACGCACCAGCCTAAGAGCTAACTAGCACTGCAGAGAAAATAAAGACCTCACTTGCCTCCAGCGGAATGAACCCCAAAAGATATAGTTGCCCCCCACATGTATTCACGGTGAAATGAGAGGAAGGCACACACATGAGATGATATATATAGTTTTAGCAAATTGAGGCCCGCTGTAAACTAGAAAGCAGAACGATACAAAAGGGGACTGAGCGGTCAGCAAAAAACCCTAATCAAAAAAAACCATCCTGAGATTACAAGAACCCATGTGCCAACTCATGGCACATGGGGAGAACCTCAGTCCACTAGAGCTACCAGCTAGCATAGAGACATAATAAGCAAGCTGGACAAAAAACCAAACAACTGAAAATCAGCACTTAGCTTATCCTGAAAGATCTGGGAGCAGGTAGGCAGGAACCAAACAGAGCACATCTGAATACATTGATAGCCGGCAAGGGAAATGACAGAAATGCCAGGTAAAATAGGAAACACCCAGCCACTGATGGACAGGTGGAAACCAAAGGCCGCAACCCACCAAAGTCACCCAGTACCAGCAGTAACCACCAGAGGGAGCCCACAAACAGAATCCACAACACTAAATGCTGTAGTCTTGAATTTGGAAGGGGTTTTTTGTACCCGTACATCCTGGAGACCATGACTAAGGCCTTGCTATAGGCCGAAACGTGTTGTTTTAGAAGTCCACTGGCTTGATCTGACTGCATGTAACTATGCTTTTTTTTACATTTTTTTAACTATTTCTCAATAAAATGGAAGTTTTACACAAATAAGACCTCTGAAAGTGCAGCAGATTCTTCATCGCCAGGTCACACATTTTTTTCTGGATTTCGTTGCTGCAGCTGCCGAGCTGAGACCCTGGCTGACGGACGGACCCCTGAAGTGAGACGACGATGGTGAGCTGACTAAAATATTTCTTTCAACATTTCTAATTACACCTGGAAAAAAATATAAACTGTTTTTATTTATGGTGGGTGACAGGTCTTTTATAAGTTCCAGGGCCCAAATGCAAAATCTAGGATTGAGCCCCACAACTGTCAAAAACAAAGACATTGCAAGAGTATTCATTGCCTAAACAAAATAGTGTTTTGTGTCATTTCTGCCATTTTTCATTGCAACAGGCCTTAGTACAGAAATATTAGAATATACATTAGTAGAAGACATCCAGAAATATTTCATGTGGGAAAGCATTCCTCGTATGCCCTTGACATTTACATTTAATTGAAAAATACCAAATGATAATCTCTATGCCTATGAGATCTCACAAGCATACAAAAGCATACTGCCTATTTTATTTTCATTGTATTAAGGCACACAAACATTAAAGTGCAAAGTTCATATCAAAGTTTTCCGATAACAGATAAAATAAAAAAAATAATTTATATTACTTGGGAAGAGGGTCCCAAATGGCCTAAAATACATGGATACAGAGTTCTTTGTATATTGGCATTGTATAGAACAGATATTTGTATAGAACAGATATTTTCTGAATAAAAATTGACACTGTCACTGCTGGAGCCTTTATTTATTAATAATTAACTGATTTTGCATTTGATGTGATTTTAGTTCAGTTCTGAAAGTTACTGCAGACTTGTACAGCTTGATACTAATGTGGAAAGCAGAGCTTTAACATTATAATTGTGGTTTGCAAAGTTGAAATTATATTTTCTATTATTTGAATATATTTCAATGCCAATTTGAAACAGACAAGCAATTCAATGCAAATTGAATTTGTGCTAAATTTTTAGAAATTCACTAAACTAGATTTGTGTGAAAAATGACCCTTGTCATTTTAAACTTTACAGAAAATTGCATCAGCTAGAGAAGGATTGGGTGCAGGTGAGTGGGCTTTAGCATAATGTCATTGGTGTGTCTAGCAAATGCATTTCGCATTCATGTAGTATTTTTTTGGTTGCTCCTATTTGCGGAAAGGAGGAATTGTGTTAAAAACTACAAAGCAGTTAAAAAATACAGACATTTAACGCTACAGTCATTTAACTTGTGATTGCCTGCGTCACAGACAACTCTACAGTCATTTAACTTGCATCACAAAGTGTGTGTGTCACAAATAGTACTGAATTTTTGCCCCCCTGTTCTATTAGTCTAATTTGGCATACATACATGACACACCAAAACTGCAGCCTGTAGCCGCTGTTGTTTTTGGGGGGCATTTACCTAGCATTTCTTGGGCACTCCTTTTTGTGAAAAATTACAAAAGATAAGTGGAAAAGCAAAAAATTTAACAAGTACGTCACTGTATGCCTCACAAAGTATCTCACAAACAGTATTGCTTTTTTGTACACCTACTTTATTAGGACATGTTTACCTTACGTTTCTGCAGTGTATTTAGAGTTTTCGACTGAATACTCCTAAAAACAAGATTCAAACAAAACCTCATGGGGTCATAAACTGTTATGAGATGGGGGTTAAATAAAAACAATTTGTACTTTTTCTCGAAGTGTCCATCATTTCAGAAACATATTGCAGCTCTCCATCACTGTATCTCTTAGAAAGTATGCTTGTCACAAACAGTACTTACTGTATTTTTTGCATGCTTGTTTTGCTAAATTAGTTTGACATACATACGCGCCACATCAATATTGCAGTCTTCTTTTGTGCATGTGTTTGACATAATTTCTTGGTTGCTCCTTTTTTCGGAAGGTGGGATTTGTTTTTAATTTTACAAAAGAAAAGTTAAAAAAGGAAACATTTAACTGCTTTGCAAATTGTGCATGTCACAAACAGTATCAGTGATTTTTTTTGAACACTCGATTTATTAGTCTAATTTGGCATACCGACACTCAAAATCTATACAGATGACTGTTGCCACTATTCATTTTGTGGAAATCAAACATTTCTTAGATGCTCCTCTTTAGGAAGGTGTGAATCGTGGCTAGAAAAAAAAAAAGATAATTCAAGCGTAGTTAAAATGCAGTAGTGTAAAAAAAAAGTGTTACCCCCTTCCTGATTTTCTATTCTTTTGCATGTTTGTCACACTTAAATATTTCAGATCACCAAACGTAGATATTAGACAAAGATAACACAAGTAAAGACAAATGCAGTTTTTAAATGAAGGTCTTTATTATTAAGGGAAAAATAAATCCAAACCTACAGGTCCTGTGTGAAAATGTGATTGGCCCCTAAGCCTAATAACTGATTTGACCACCCTTAGCAGAAACAACTGCAATGAAGCATTTGCAATAACTGGTAATGAGTCTTTTACAACGCTCTGAAGGAATTTTGGCAAACTGATCATTGCAGAATATTTGTAATTGAACCACAATTACTGTTACTGCTGTTCTTCCAGGTTCTGCCATTATAGCCAGTACTGGTCAGCGGTGAGCAGACGTCTCTGGGACTAAGTCCTGCTTTTCCCCTTCTGAGCATGCCCAAGGAAAGATCTCTCATTGGAGGTCAGGAGTCACATGCTCAAGTACTGTGGCAGCTCCCATTGGTCCTCTAGGAAGGTCCTGAAGTTGCTCAGGTACTGTGGCAGCTCCCATTGGTTCTCTAGGAAGGTCCTGAAGTTGCTGCAGCTATAAAAGGTTTGCATGGCCGCATGGCCATGCGCTAGTATCAACATGTGTATGAGCTTTGCTATTGTGGTCACGGTTGTATGTGACAGGGTTTGGCTGAAATAAGCCCCTAGAATACCGACACCTCCGGTGAGGAGTTTTGTATGAATGTATTCAGGGCTGGCTCATAGCCTCTAGAATTCCGGTTCCACCGGAAAGGAGGGTTTTGTGTGCTTCTCTGAGTGCGTGACCACTGACTGCTATCAGATCAGCAGTTACCTGTGTTCGCCTGTGACGTTAACAGGGCACAGCGTCTTCTTTCTGTGCGACTCTGTGAAGTAACAGAGTTCACTTATACCGCCATATAGTGCCGTCATTTGCTAGCAGCAGGTTCCTCCTGCACGGTGGACCCCGGGCTGCCAACACCAATAATAACATCTATATTTACTCGGTGCGTTCCACTAGCCCTAACATAATACTAACGCCAGGGTCTGGCTAGCAATGGTGGACAAACAGCAATCTTTGCAGTACGTCCAGCAGCTGGAGGGCAGGTTGGCGGCTCTTGAGCGCACAACCTCTGCTGTGGATGTTACCGCAGTGGCTGTTCAGGCTGCTAGCGTGGCTGCAGCAACTTTGTCCACTGTTACCCCTGTTCCGACCCTATCTCGCCTTCCGCTGCCAGAAAAAGTTTCTGATGATAGCAAATGTTGTAGGAGTTTCATGAGCCAGTGCTCTATACACCTCGAGCTCCTGGCTGCACGTTTCCCTACAGAGCGGGCAAAGGTGAGATTCATTATGTCTCTCCTGTCGGACAGGGCGTTGGAGTGGGTAACACCGCTGTGGGAGCATGGCGATCATGTGGTGCAGAGTGCTCTGCTGTTCCTGAGCACTCTGAAACAGGTCTTCTTAGGACCTCGAGTCACCCATGATATGGCGCTCCAACTGTTGGCATTGACTCAGGGCTCATCATTGGTCAGCCATTTTGCCATCCACTTCCGCACCTTAGCATCTGAGCTGGAGTGGTCAGATAAAGCCCTCATCCCTATATTTTGGAGGGGGCTGGCTGACCATGTTAAGGACGCCCTGGCCACTAGGGAGATTCCCGCCACACTGGAGGAGCTAATAGCTTTATCTACTCGTATTGACCTCCATTTTAATGAGCGGAGGATAGAGCGAGCCCAGTGTAGGCAGAGGTTTCGGCTGGCTCCCACCTTCGCCAAACCTTTGGAATCTCCGGTCGAGGCACCCGAGTCACATGAGGCCATGAAAGTGTCATGAGCGGGATCTAAGTCCCGGACCGCTAGTGCACTTAGGGTCTGTCATGATTGCCGGCAGCAGGACATCTTGCCACCAGATGTCCCCAGCAGTCGGGGAAACGTCAGCGTCTAGTGGTAGTGGTTGGAGGTTCACTAGACACGGCGACATTTGCCTCCAAATTGTCCTTTAAAGGGACAATTACCATTGGCCCATCCACTCATTTTTTTAGAGCTTTGCGTGTATTTCGGGGCGGAGTGCAATTTTATGTCTTCTGCTGTCGCCCAATGACACGTAATACCTCTGGTGATGCTCGCCCAACCAGTGACCGCACGAGTGGTGAATGGGTCGACACTGCCCTCACAGATTACACACCAGACCATTCCATTTACTCTATCCATGTCGCCACTTCATCAGGAGATAATATCTCTGATCGTCATTCCTGAGGGAATTGATGAGGTCCTGTTAGGGATACCTTGGCTACGGTACCACTCTCCTCATATTGGGTGGTCTACAGGCAGGATTTTGGGATGGAGTGAATCTTGTGGGGGTAGATGTCAGAGGTAATGCGTTCAGGTTGCTACTACAAAGGTACCTGCAGATCTCTCCACTCTCCCCAAGCAATATTGGCCCTATGCGAACGTGTTCTCGAAAAGGGCTGCGGAGACCCTTCCGCCTTACCACCCCTATGACTGTCCTATTGACCTCTTTCCTGGTGCTGAGCCTCCCCGGGGTTGAGTCTACCCATTGTCTCTCCCAGAGACAGATGCAATGTCTCAGTACATCCAGGAGAATCTGGCAAGGGGATTCATTAGGAATTCTGTGTCACCTGCAGGGGCTGGGTTCTTCTTCGTGCAGAAGAACGGAGAATTACATCCATGTATAGATTACAGGGGTCTTAACGCCATCACCGTTAAGAACAAGTACCCATTGCCCCTGATATCTGAGCTTTTGGACAAGCTTCAGGCAGCAAGAGTGTTTACTAAACTAGATCTGCTGAGTGCTTACAACCTGATTCGCATCCGTGAGGGGGACGAATGGAAGATGGCTTTTAACACCAGGGATGGGCACTATGAATATCTGGTGATGCGCTTTGGGCTCTGTAATGCCCCCACCGTTTTCCAAGACTTTATAAACGATATCTTCCGGGATATGCTCTCCACCTCGGTTGTAGTCTGCCTGGATGATATTCTCATCTACTCTCCAGATATAGACCACTGGAGAGATGTTTGCAAAGTCTTCGACCTCCTACGGGCAAATTCCCTCTATGCCAAGTTGGAGAAGGGTATGTTTGAGCAGGAGTCTTTGCCTTTCCTGGGCTATATCATCTTGGCCCATGGATTGGCTATGGATCCTGCCAAGCTACAGGCTGTGATGGACTGGCAGGAACCCCATTCTCTCAAAGCGGTGCAGCGCTTTGTGGGGTTCATTAATTACTATCGCCAGTTCATTCCCCACTTCTCAACTTTGGTAGCTCCTTTGGTTGCCCTCACCAAAAAGGGAGCAAATCCCAAATTGTGGTCGGAGGAGGTCTCCAAGGCCTTCCTCTCTATTAAGTCCCACTTTGCTAGTGCTCCCATTCTACATCACCCCGATGTAAATAAACCTTTCATAATGGAGATGGATGCCTCATCTGTCGGTGCTGGAGCAGTCCTCTTCCAAAAGTATGCTAAAGGTCGGAAGCATCCCTGCTTCTTTTTCTCTAAGACCTTCACACTGGCGGAGAGGAAATATTCCATCGGGGACAGGGCGTTGCTAGCTATGAAGTTGGCATTCTCGGAGTGGAGACACCTCTTGGAGGGGGCTTATTTTCGCTTCCAAGTTTTCACCGACCACAAGAACTTGGTCTATATTCAGACTGCCAGCGGCTAAATTCTCGCCAGGCCAGATGGTCCCTGTTCTTCTCCCAGTTCCATTTCACCTTCCATTTTCTCTCCGGGGAGTGTCATCAGCGGAGGAGGAGGAGGAACCTTGGCTTATTGTCCCTTCTGAGAGCCTGAGGACCGTGGCTCTGGTTTCGCTAGAGTCTGTGCCCCCGGGTAAGACTTTCGTGCCAGCAAATTTGCAACCGGAGGTTCTCTCTTGGGCTCACTCATCCAGGGTGGGTGGACACTTTGGGACCAAAAGGACATCTGAGCTTCTGGCGATGACGTACTGGTGGCCGCATATGGCCTGTGACGTCAGAGACTATATTTGGGCGTGTCTCCTGCGCCAAAAATAAGTCTCCTCGACAACGGCCAGCTGGGTTACTTTATCCCCTGCCGGTGGCAGACAGGCCCTGGGAGATGGTCAGGATGGACTTTGTGGTGGGATTACTCAAGTCCCGTGGCTGCACCATTATTTGGGTGATCACCGACCAATTTTCCAAAATGGTGCATTGGTACCTCTTTCACAGCTACCTTCTGCACGGGCTCTGGCAGCGCTGTTTATTAAACATGTATTTCGCCTACACGGCATGCCAGACAAAATTGACAGTGACCGGGGTCCCCAGTTTGCATCTCGGTTCTGGAGAGAGATTTGTCGTCTACTCAGCTGTTGTGAATTCCGCTCTTGGGCTCCCTCCGGTGGTTGTAAGTAGCACTTTTGTGAATTCTGCTCTTGGGCTCCCTCCTGTGGTTTTGAGTGGTATAGCTGCTTCTTGAATTTAGCATCAGCAGCTGTTTCCACTGATCGTCTTTCTGGCTCGGCTATTTTAGTCTGGCCTTATCCCTCAATCAATGCCAGTTGTCAATTGTTCCTGCTTGGAGTTACTGCTCTTTTGGATTTCCCTGACACTCTGTCCAGTGCAGCAAAGATAAGTCCTTGCTTGTCCTTTTGCAGTCCACTTGTTGTGGACTTTATTGTTCAGCACATTCTATGTTTTGTCATTTGTCCAGCTTATCAGTATGGATCTATTCAGCTAAGCTGGAAGCTCTGGGCTGCAGATTTTGCCCTCCACACCTTTAGTCAGGTGTGGAGATTTTTGCATATCTCTGCGGTGGACTTTTTCTAGTTTTTATTACTGACCGCACAGTGTTCTTTCCTGTACTATCTATCTAGCTAGAAGTGGCCTCCTTTGCTAAATCTTGTTTCATACTACGTATGTCATTTCCTTCTCCTCTCACAGCCAATATTTGTGGGGGGCTGTCCTATCCTTTGGGGATCTTCTCTGAGGCAAGATAGCTTTCCTATTTCTACCTTTAGGGGTAGCTAGTTCTCCGGCTGTGACGAGGTGTCCAGGGAGTGACAGGAACATCCCACGGCTACTGCTAGTGTTGTGTTAAGATCAGGAACTGCGGTCTGTATAGTTACCACCTGCTCAGAGCTAGTCGCATGTCGCTCCTTAATCACCAGTCCATAACAGTACAACTGGCCAAAAATGAGTTGAATGCATCTCAAAAGAAGGAAAAGAAAAAGAGTTCTGAGCCATTTTTTTTTTCTTTAGTCTGTTTTGTCTTTTTCCTTCCTCTTAATCTCTGGGTGGATTTGGGCGCGGACATGGATGTTCAGGGTTTGTTTTCTCGTGTGGATCAGCTTGCTGCAAGAGTTCAGAGTATCCAAGATTATGTTGTTCAGACTCCAGCCTTAGAGCCTAGAATTCCTACTCCAGATTTGTTTTACGGGGATAGATCTAAGTTTTTGAACTTTAAAAATAACTGCAAATTGTTTTTTGCTCTGAAACCCCGTTCCTCTGGTGACCCCACTCAGCAAGTTAAAATAGTTATTTCTCTGCTGCATGGTGACCCTCAGGACTGGGCATTCTCCCTTGAGTCAGGGGATCCGGCAATGCTTAATGTAAATGCATTTTTTTCAATCGCTCGGATTATTGTATGACAAACCTAACTCTGTGGATCATGCGGAAAAAACCTTGTTGTCCCTGAGCCAGGGTCAGGAAGCGGCAGAATTATACTGCCAGAAATTTAGAAAATGGTCTGTGCTCACTAAATGGAATGAGGACGCTCTGGCAGCAATTTTCAGAAAGGGTCTTTCTGAAGCCCTTAAAGATGTTATGGTGGGGTTCCCCACGCCTGTTGGTCTGAGCGAATCTATGTCTCTAGCCATTCAGATTGATCGGCGCCAGCGCGAGCGCAAAGTGGTGCACCATATGGCAGCATCCTCTGAACAGAGTCCTGAGCCTATGCAATGTGATAGGATTCTGACTAGAGCGGAACAGAGGGGATACAGACGTCAGAATGGGCTGTGTTTTTACTGTGGTGATTCAGCTCATACTCTCTCTGATTGCCCTAAGCGTATTAAGAGGGTCGCTAGATCTGTTACCATTAGTACTGTACAGCCTAAGTTTCAACCTGACTGTGCCAGAACATACCGCTATGTGGAGCTATGTTAAGGAGTCCTTGGAGAAGGGGCATATTCGGCCGTCTTCGTCACCATTGGGAGCGGGATTCTTTTTTGTTGCCAAGAAGGATGGCTCCTTGAGACCCTGTATTGATTATCGCCTTCTTAATAAGATCACGGTCAAATTCCAATACCCTTTACCTTTGCTCTCTGATTTGTTTGCTCAGATTAAGGGGGCTAGTTGGTTTACCAAGATTGACCTTCGAGGGGCATATAATCTTGTTCGTATTAAACAGGGTGACGAATGGAAAACTGCATTTAATACGCCCGAAGGCCATTTTGAATACCTGGTGATGCCTTTCGGGCTTTCTAAAGCTCCTTCTGTATTTCAGTCCTTCATGCATGACATTTTTCGCAATTATCTTGATAAATTCTTGATTGTGTATTTGGATGATATTTTGATTTTTTCCAATGATTGGGAGTCTCATGTGAAGCAGGTCAGGATGGTATTCCAGATCCTTCGTGATAAAGCTCTATTTGTGAAGGGGTGTAAGTGCCTATTTGGAGTTCAGAAGGTCTCTTTTTTGGGGTTTATTTTTTCTCCTTCGTCTACAGAAATGGATCCTGTTAAGGTCCAAGCCATTCATGACTGGATTCAACCCACATCTGTGAAGAGCCTTCAGAAATTTTTGGGCTTTGCTAATTTTTATCGCCGTTTCATTGCCAACTTCTCTAGTGTGGTTAAGCCCCTGACCGATTTGACGAAGAAAGGCGCTGATGTTACAAATTGGTCCTCTGAGGCTGTTGAGGCCTTTCAGGAGCTTAAGCGCCGATTTACTTCTGCCCCTGTCTTGCGTCAGCCGGATGTGTCTCTTCCTTTTCAGGTTGAGGTTGACGCTTCTGAGATTGGGGCAGGGGCCGTTTTGTCACAGAGGAATTCTGATGGTTCCTTGATGAAACCATGTGCCTTCTTTTCCCGAATGTTTTCGCCTGCGGAACGCAATTATGATGTCGGCAATCGGGAGTTGTTGGCTATGAAGTGGGCATTTGAAGAGTGGCGACATTGGCTTGAGGGAGCCAAGCACCGCGTTGTGGTCTTGACCGATCATAAGAATTTGATTTACCTCGAGTCGGCCAAGCGGCTGAACCCTAGACAGGCTCGATGGTCCCTGTTTTTCTCCCGTTTCGATTTTGTGGTTTCATATCTTCCGGGATCTAAGAATGTTAAAGCGGATGCCCTCTCTAGGAGTTTTTTGCCTGATTCTCCTGGAGTTCTTGAGCCGGTTGGCATTCTTAGGGAAGGGGTGATTCTTTCTGCCATCTCCCCTGATTTACGGCGGGTGCTTCAGGAATTTCAGGCTGATAAACCTGACCGCTGTCCTGTGGGGAAGCTGTTTGTTCCTGATAGATGGACAAGTAAGGTAATTTATGAGGTCCATTGTTCGGTGTTGGCCGGTCATCCTGGGATTTTTGGTACCAGAGATTTGGTGGCTAGGTCCTTTTGGTGGCCCTCCTTGTCGCGGGATGTGCGTTCTTTTGTGCAGTCCTGTGGGACTTGTGCCCGGGCTAAGCCTTGCTGTTCCCGCGCTAGTGGGTTGCTTTTGCCTTTGCCTGTCCCTGAGAGGCCCTGGACGCATATTTCCATGGATTTTATTTCGGATCTTCCTGTGTCCCAGAGGATGTCTGTTATCTGGGTGGTTTGTGACCGGTTCTCTAAAATGGTCCATTTGGTACCTTTGCCTAAATTGCCTTCCTCCTCTGATTTGGTTCCATTGTTTTTTCAGCATGTGGTTCGTTTGCATGGCATTCCAGAAAATATTGTGTCTGACAGAGGTTCCCAGTTTGTTTCCAGGTTTTGGCGGGCCTTTTGTGCTAGGATGGGCATTAATTTGTCTTTTTCTTCGGCGTTCCATCCTCAGACAAATGGCCAAACTGAGCGAACTAATCAAACCTTGGAAACCTATTTGAGATGCTTTGTGTCTGCTGATCAGGATGATTGGGTGGCTTTCTTGCCGTTGGCCGAGTTTGCCCTAAATAATCGGGCCAGTTCGGCTACTTTGGTTTCGCCTTTTTTTGTAATTTTGGTTTCCATCCTCGTTTTTCTTCAGGGCAGGTTGAGCCTTCTGATTGTCCTGGTGTAGATTCTGTGATGGACAGGTTACAGTAGATTTGGACTCATGTGGTAGACAATTTTACGTTGTCTCAGGAAAAGGCTCAGTGTTTTGCTAACCGCCGTCGGTGTGTTGGTCCTCGGCTTCGTGTGGGGGATTTAGTCTGGTTATCTTCTCGTCATGTTCCTATGAAGGTTTCTTCCCCTAAGTTCAAGCCTCGGTTTATTGGTCCTTATAAGATTTCTGAGATTATCAATCCAGTGTCTTTTCGTTTGGCCCTTCCAGCCTCTTTTGCCATCCACAATGTTTTCCATAGATCTTTGTTGCGGAGATATGTGGTACCCGTTGTTCCCTCTGTTGATCCTCCTGCCCCGGTGTTGGTTGAGGGGGAGTTGGAATATGTCGTTGAGAAAATTTTGGATTCTCGTTTTTCGAGGCGGAGGCTTCAGTACCTTGTTAAGTGGAAGGGTTATGGCCAGGAGGATAATTCTTGGGTGGTTGCCTCCGATGTCCATAAAAGATAAGTCCTTGCTTGTCCTTTTGCAGTCCACTTGTTGTGGACTTTATTGTTCAGCACATTCTATGTTTTGCTCATTTGTCCAGCTTATCAGTATGGATCTATTCAGCTAAGCTGGAAGCTCTGGGCTGCAGATTTTGCGCTCCACACCTTTAGTCAGGTGTGGAGATTTTTGCATATCTCTGCGGTGGACTTTTTCTAGTTTTTATTACTGACCGCACAGTGTTCTTTCCTGTACTATCTATCTAGCTAGAAGTGGCCTCCTTTGCTAAATCTTGTTTCATACTACGTATGTCATTTCCTTCTCCTCTCACAGCCAATATTTGTGGGGGCTGTCCTATCCTTTGGGGATCTTCTCTGAGGCAAGATAGCTTTCCTATTTCTACCTTTAGGGGTAGCTAGTTCTCCGGCTGTGACGAGGTGTCCAGGGAGTGACAGGAACATCCCACGGCTACTGCTAGTGTTGTGTTAAGATCAGGAACTGCGGTCTGTATAGTTACCACCTCCTCAGAGCTAGTCGCATGTCGCTCCTTAATCACCAGTCCATAACACTCAGCATTGAGTTGAATCTCTCTTCAGCATATCATCCCGAGACGAATGGGCTGGTAGAGAAGACCAACCAGACTCTAGTCACATATCTGCGTCATTTTGTTTCTGCCAGGCAGGATGACTGGGCATCCTTGCTACCATGGGAAGAGTTTGCGCTTAACAATGCCGTAGCCGACTCTACTGTTCAGACTCCATGCCTCCTTAATTATGGTCAGCATCTGCAGGTTCCTGTGCCTATGTTCGTGTCTTCCGCCGACTCCAGGGTGGCAGACTGGGCTGTGGAGGCACAGGAGATTTGGGACCGTACTCAGGATGCCATCCCGGCCTCCAAGGAGAGAATGAGGCCCTGTGCCAATGCACATCGGCGCCCCACTCCGACCTTTGCTACTGGCGACTTAGTGTGGCTCTCTGCCCGTAACATCAGGCTGCGAGTTGAGTCCATTAAGTTTGCACCTCGCTACTTGGGTCCCTTCAAGGTCCTCGAACAGGTTAACCCTGTGGTCTACCGTCTGGCCCTTCCTCCATGTCTAGGTATCACCGACACCTTTCATGTGTCCCACTTAAAGCCCGTATACATGTCACGGTTTTCTGCAATATAAATAAAAATATGCAAAAGTTTAGGAAATCAGAAAGGGGCGAAACACTTTTTCACACAATTGTGTATGCTAAAATAAAAAGTTGCACTGGCATTAGACATGGTAATGTGTTTAAAAACACACCATGGAATCTGTCAACATCTATCTCCAAGTTTATTTTATAGTAATAACACATAAAAATCCTGGCTGACTATTAATAGTTGTTACAAATGTAGACACAGGATCTGTAAAGATTACAAATACTGGACCAATGACCATAACAAAATAATTAATTGTAGTGAGGAGGCGGAGCTGTGAAGGGAATAGAGCTGGAGTGACAGAGGCTTCAGACCTATCATAGCTCTTCAGCCTTATTTGCATATCAATTTAAAATTTAACTTTTAATTAAAGATTATTAATAAAAAATCCGGATGAACTACACCAAGAAAAAATAAGTACACTATAGACGCGACAAAACACCAAAGGTAAATATTTAAACTAAATCAAACCAGATACACAATCACAAACATGTACAATAATACACATATATAAAAGGAGAAAGACTCCTCAAGCTTCAGCAAAAGTTATGCGGCCATATATTTAGGCCATACATAAATCAGGTCGCCCTTATTAGACCAATAATACAGACCCCTTTTTCCCCTGTATGACGGGTGTCTATACATGATGAGGATTTAGCACCCGTTTTTGTTTAATTATTACATCTTCCCCTGATGAGTCTTGAAAACGAAACGCGTTGGGAAGCTTGAATGCTGGGGTAATATGACTTCATGGTGATCGACGTGGGGTAATGTATGGAATTTGCATGATTTGCCTCCTCCATGCATATGACACCAACTTGCTTTATGGGCTATTCTCCCTCGATATGATGGTTAGAAGATTATGAGGTGAGATTGTTCCCTTCTGTATTATTGGTCTTTGAAAGAACTACATGTGCATATAAATAGTTTGGGAAAACTGCTAACAGAATTTTTTAAAACAAAAGATAAGAAAACACGATGGAGAGCATCCACAAACAATCCGCAGTGTGTAGACATTGTACTGAGAAACATCGGAGTGAAACATCTTCACTATAAGTTATTGGAATTGAAAGGGTTAAAGAGGTTGTCCAACTCTTTTTTACATTGATGGCATATCATAGAATGTCTGATCACCCCTCCCCCGCTAATCAGCTGTTATCGGTGGCAGCGTCCACCCACCAGAAGTGCTGGTGTAGACCTTTCCTTCTACTTGTAAACTCCCTGACAGAAGTTATGTCGCTTATCCATGTTATAAAAATAAAAGCTTATAACCTGACATTAAATTCATCCATTGGTTGTATAAATTTTTTCTTTTGAAAGCTGAAACCCTCTGAAATGTGGTTTAGGTTAAGAAAATAAATTGGCATCAATGCAGAAATATTGATCAGTTAATGGACACAGAATGGTCAGATTTTGGCAAGACAAATGCTTTGTCGCCCACAGAAAGTAATGTGATATTCAAACAAATAATTAACTTAAAAAACAAATATATGTTGCATAACATTGGTGAATGAAGTTGTGGTGCTAATAGAGTGATATTTAATATTTTGAGTGACTTCCATGAGCTTGAAGGACTGCATCCATGCGGTTCAACAATGATCCATACAAGTTATTAATGAAGTCATCAGGAATAGCAAAGAATGCAGTCTTACATGCCTCCCAGAGCTCATCTAGATTCTTTGGTTTTGTCTTCCAAGCTTCCTCTTTCATCCTACCCCAAACATGCTCAATGATGTTCATGTCTGGTGACTGAACTGGCCAGTCCTTGAGCACCTTGATCTTTTTTGCCTGGAGGAACTTTGTTGTAGAGATGGATGTATGAGCTGGAGCACCATCCTGCTGCAGAATTTGACCCCTTTTATGATTTGGAATATAAGAGGTAGCTAATACTTCTTGATATTTTAGGCTATTGATATTGCCTTCCACCTTGCAAATGTTTCGCACACCCCTTACTAAATGTAACCCCACACCATGATCTTTCCACCTCCAAATTTAACTGTTTTCTGGGTGTATTTTGGATCCATATGGGCTCCAGTAGGTCTCCTGCAGTATTTGCAGCAGCTGTGGTGTAATTCTACTGAAGATTCATCAGAAAAATCCACCTTTTGCCCCTTTTTCAGCGTCCATCTGTTTAGCAGGCTGTGGGACTTTGCAAATGCCACACGGCTTTTTGTTTGCCTTTTGTTTAGTGCTGGCTTCTGGGCACTGATTCGACCATGGAGGCCATTTCGAAACAGAATCTTACAACCTGTTTTAGTTGACACTGGGAATTGAGGTGTCCAGGCCTGTTGGATCTCTGCTGCAGTGGAAGAGGGGCTTGCTTTGGATTTTCTAACCAACAAACGTTCCTCCTGAGCAGTTGTCTTGTGGGGTCTGCCAGACCTGGGCTTGTCAAACACATCTCCAGTCTCTTCAAATCTTTCTTTAAATTCTATGTACTTGATGCTGAGACACATTAAAGGTGCCAGCCACCTCTGCAGTGGATGTGGTCTTCAGCCTCTCTATAATCCAGGCTTTGGTCGCAGGGTGGATTTTTGGTATATTGTCAGAGCTCAAGTTGCAGTTCAAGTGAAGGTCTGGGGTGCTGGGTTTCTTTTTATACACACACACTAGTTAACGAATCACTTACTGAGCACAGGTGATGATGTAAACTAGGATTGGGTGCATTATATGACCAGGCGACATAATTTTTGTCTTGCCAAAATCTGACCATTCTGTGTCCATTACCTAATCAATATTTCTGCATTGATGCAAATTTATTTTCTTAACTTAAACCACATTTTGGAGGGTTTCAGCTTTCAAAAGAATAATTTATACAATCAAAGGATGAATTTAACATCTGGTTATAAGCTTTTATTTACATAACATGGATAAGCGACATAACTTCTGTCAGGGAGTGTAGTTGTTACTGCACCAGCCATTACAAGTAGACTCCACCTCCATCACCAATAACAGCTGATCGGCGGGTGTTTCGGGTGCCGGACCCTGACTAATCAGACATTGATGACCTATGCTTAGGATAGGCCATCAATGTACAAGTAGTAGACAACCTCTTTAAATTCTCTAAACGCTTAAGAGATAGAAAGTTTTTATTAATAAAGTAAAGCTGTTAGACACAGAAGGTGTTGAATAACGCAGGCGTCATCTGTAGGCAAAAATCAAAGTCATATGAGGGTAAGGGGTTAAGGCTAATACAAACAGGCTGCTAATTGGGGATGAGTGCTTCTAAAATCATTCATTCCCCATTATATGCCTGCATAAATATGCTACCAATGACCTGTAAAATGCTCATTTGTCAGGTGATAGGATAACTTATACAAGCATAAAAACTATGTTATTAGTGGCTTAACGCTCCAAGTAAAAAGGAAATGTTCTGCCAACAATATGATGCTCTATGGGTGCAGAACGATCCTATTACCTTGCATATTGTCAATCGGAACTTGTTAATGGACCAAAAACCGCCATCCAAATAGGTCTCTACAATTGCTGTTTATTTGAATTTTAAAAAGCTTAGGAAACAAATGATAAACAGAAATGTTTCTTGAAAACTTTATATGGGGGATGTGGAATTTGATGTGTAATCTGTGTTGATTTTCACCCACAAACAACGTCTTGTTTACAAAGGTATGCTTAACTGTTCATTCAACCACAAACTGATTCCAGTCCCCACCAACAGTCCATAGTGACAACAATGGTCTTCTTTGCGGCCATTTGCTTAACGACAATGTGAAACGCCTATGAAGAATAACTAGCCACTTTTGCTAGAGAGTCAAAGGTAAATATATTTCATACTGTTATGTTTTATTATCTGGAAAACAACTGTAAGGATCTAAATTAATATAAAGTAAACTTTTCTGTCATTTCTGTGGTAACATATGGATGCAAGACCAGGACGATAAAGAAAAGACAGAAAAAGACAAATTGACGCCTTTGAAATGTGGTGTTGGAGAAGGATATTATCAGTTACATGGATGGCAAAAAGAACAAACAAATCAATCTTGGAACAATTCAAGCCAGGCTTGTCACTCGAAGCAAGGATCACTAAGCTTTGATTTGCCTACTTTGGACATATCATACGAAGAGAGCAATCACTGGAGAAGACATCATGGTTGGAAGAATAAAAGGAACAAGGCAAAGAGGAAGACCAACAATCCAATGGCTTGATACACTCAAGATAAGGGCAGAGAAGACCCTGGTGAACCTATCTATGTTTGCACAAGATCAATCTTCCTACTAATCGTTCATCCATTCACATTTTTAGTATCACAATGGAGGTCAGCACTTTATTTGTGCAATATAAGCTTGGTATACAACAATTGCATTCCAACTGATATGTAACATGCTTTGAAAGGAAAATTAGTTTGAGTCATCTTGAACCAATACAACTCTGTGGTTGGGATCTTAAATTGCTTAATAGATGTGTCCCTATTTAAATCTCCCCTTGTACCAGAAGACAAGTAGTACTATGTTGAAAAATACCTTGAGGGCGCTAATGGATACATATATGAGATACCAGCAAGGCAAAGTAAATAGAAGATTCATTGGAGAGACGGCTGTTTAGTAAAGTAATTTCATTTTCTTGGATTTTCAGTTTACACAGCCTAGCCAATGATTCTCCCATGTTCTTTGCTCATTTAAACTTCTAGCAGCACCCTCCAAACTTTTTTCCATAACACAGTATTACAGGCTCCACTTTAGCCCTTTCTGTTTCTCCCCAGGAATCCTGCAGTTGGAAACCCCCTTCCTTCCACCGTGTGTGGACTACATGCGATTATGTTACATGAGGTGATCGGTGACTTGTTTACCCCAACTTGGTAGAGGGTCCTCACTCCAAGCATAATACACAAGGTGCTGTTATCTTTTTATTTTTTTCCCTTTTTACTAAAATAGAGGGGGAATTGTAATTCAGCTCACACTGTATATAATACAGGAAAGATATGTATCTTGGTACCGTGTTAGCCAGTGGATAGAAAAATATGTAGAATTGAGAGTCCTCAGTGGTTAATATCCCTCACCAGGATGGATTAAATGCCTGGAAATTCTTCCTGGACAACACAGGGACTGATGCTGATTCTTTGGTGAAACTTATAAAATTCATCCTCACCCGCAATTACTTTGAATTTGACAACAAGATATATGTACAGAAGACTGGCACAGCAATGGGAAGTAAAATGGCCCCACAGCATGCAAATCTTTTCATGGCCAAGCATGAAAGAGACTTTTTGTCTCATGTCCCATCAGACCTCTGGCCTACTACTGCTACCGCTACATTGATGATATTTTAATCACCTGGACGGAGTCTGAGCAACAGCTAAAGATGTTCCATGAACAGTTTAATCAATTTCATCCTACCATCAACTTAACACTCAACTACTCCAGCCCTGAAATTAACTTTTTGGACACCATCATTAAGCTGCAGAACAATAAAATAGAAACATCCCTGTATCAGAAGACAATCGACCGTCCAACATACCTTAAATGGGACAGTTTCCATCCAAAGTACATAAAAAATTCTATTGTCTACAGCTAGTGTTGAGCATTCCGATACCGCAAGTATCGGGTATCGGCCGATACTTGCGGGTATCGGAATTCCGATACCGAGATCCGATACTTTTGTGGTATCGGGTATCGGTATCGAAACAACATTAATGTGTAAAAGAAAGAATTAAAATAAAAAATATTGCTATACTCACCTCTCCGACGCAGCCTGGACCTCACCGAGGGAACCGGCAGCGTTCTTTTCTTAAAATGCGCGCTTTTCCTTCCTTCCGTGACGTCACGGCTTCTGATTGGTCGCTTGCCACCCATGTGGCCGCGACGCGACCAATCACAGCAAGCCGTGACGTAATTTTCAGGTCCTTCTAGGCATTCAGTATTTTAAAATTACGTTCCGGCGTTGTGATTGGTCGCGTCGCGGTCACATGGGCGACGCGACCAATCACAAGCCGTGACGTCACGGGAGGCAGGAGACGCGCGCATTTTAAAATGCGCGCGTGTCCAGCCTCCAGTGACGTCACGGCTTGTGATTGGTCGCGTCGCCCATGTGACCGCGACGCGACCAATCACAACGCCGGAACGTAATTTTAAAATCCTGAAGGACCTGAAATTATGTCACGGCTTGCTGTGATTGGTTGCGTCGCGGCCACATGGGCGACGCGACCAATCACAAGCCGTGACGTCACGGGAGGCTGGACACGCGCACATTTTAAAATGCACGCGTCTCCTGCCTCCCGTGACGTCACGGCTTGTGATTGGTCGCGTCGCCCATGTGACCGCGACGCGACCAATCACAACGCCGGAACGTAATTTTAAAATACTGAATGCCTAGAAGGACCTGAAAATTACGTCACGGCTTGCTGTGATTGGTCGCGTCGCGGCCACATGGGCGGCACGCAACCAATCAGAAGCCGTGACGTCACGGAAGGAAGGAAAAGCGCGCATTTTAAGCAAAGAAGGCTCCCGGTTCCCTCGGTGAGGTCCAGGCTGCGTCGGAGAGGTGAGTATAGCAATATTTTTTATTTTAATTCTTTATTTTACACATTAATATGGTTCCCAGGGCCTGAAGGAGAGTTTCCTCTCCTTCAGACCCTGGGAACCATCAGGGATACCGTCCGATACTTGAGTCCCATTGACTTGTATTGGTATCGGGTATCGGTATCGGATTAGATCCGATACTTTGCCGGTATCGGCCGATACTTTCCGATACCGATACTTTCAAGTATCGGACGGTATCGCTCAACACTATCTACAGCCAAACCATCAGATACAATCGTATATGTTCCAAACCCTAGGATAAAGATGAACACCTTGGTCGCCTCAGAAAGACCTTTTTGAATCAGGGCTACCATCCAAGAACAATTGAAAACCAGATTACAAGCAGGACCAGAATATCAAGGAATCACCTGCTACATTACAAAGCTAAAGAAGAAAACAACCAGGTACCTCTAGTGGTCACCTACAATCCAAATCTGGAGGTGCTAACGGGAGCTGCATGGAAATTACAACATTTACTACAAAAAGATGCCCGACTACAATCCATTTTTCCAGACCCCCCACTACTGTGTTTTAGGCAGCCTCCAAATCTAAGAAGCATCATTGTCAGAAGCTTGCTGTCCTCTCCAACAGCTGCAGGAACCTTTCCTTGCAACCAAAAAAAATGTAAAACCTGTTTAGGAGAAAGAGTTTGTGTGTGAGGTGTCAGGTGCAACGTCAGTGTCAGTATGGTGTGTGCTGTTGTGCAGAGCAGAGGCCTGCAGAGCACTGGCTGTGTGTGTGAAGTAGCACATTCCAGAGGAGCCAGCAGCTATGGCAGCTGAATAGCCTGGCACTTGCAGCATACACAGCGATGCAAGTCATCCAAGGTAACTGGTCTCGGATGTGGACAGTCCTGTGCCCGAAGATGAACCAGAGCTGGATGTCCTGTGCCTGAAAGAGTCGGATGTGGACAGTCCTGTGCCCAGAGGTGCCAGAGGTGGATGTCCTGTGCCCGAAAGAGTCAGATGTGGAGAGTCCTGTGCCCAGAGGTGTACCGGAGGTGGATGTCCTGTGCCCGAAAGAGGACTGGCATGTGTAATGATTGCAAACAGCTGGATATGGTGCTATCCAGAGGATATCCTGGGCTGTGTATGGCAGTGTGAGTAAAGAGTCTGTGATACAGCGGTGCAGGACACCCACGGGAACTAGTCAGAGGAGGACTGGCGTGTGTCGTGTCTGCAACATGTGAAGCTGTGTTTGGAGACTGTAATATGATGTGTGGTCGCCCTGCGGATACTGGACAAGGAGAGGTCCCGCGTGTTTAGGGGCTGCAATCTAAAAGCCATATGATGTGTAGTGCTATGAAATGGGCACTAAGACGAGATGCAACTGTGTGTATTGAACTTTGGTGACATGTACTATAAAATGCTATGTGTTAGGGCTAGCGGAACGCACCAAATAATTAAATAGACAGAATAAGGTGCGTTCGCAGCCCGGGGTCCACCGTGCAGAGATGGAACCTGCTGCTAAGTAAAGGCGGACTATATGGCGGTACAATGAGGATACACACATGGGTTAACTTCTCCCTGTATGAAGAAAGCGAACCCTGTTACGTCACAGGGTCACGGTACCGCAAGTAACTAATATGCACAGAAGTGCGTGCTGTGCCACACTGGCGGACGCCACTAACCACCCTGACTAGGGTAAGGCAAGTGCTCTAATAGCACACGGCGCTGCACTGGCGGTCACAGCAGTTAGACGCTGTTTACGTGTGACTTTGTGCTGATAGCTCAGCCGGGCGCTAGATAGCAGACATCCACCTTATGCGAGCAGTCATACACAAGGGAGGGGATGTTTAAAGAACGACTTGCACTCATCAACACACACACATTTTCAAATGTATACTAGCGCATGGCCGTGTGGCCATGCGAGTCTTAAATAGTTGCAGCACGTACAGGACCTTCTAAGAAGGACCAATGAGAGGCTGCCACAGAGCGTGAGCACCTACAGGACCTTAGCTGCAGTGTCTGATCATGTGACCCTCTGCTCGCTGCTTCCCAGCACTGACTTCAATGGCAGAAGCAGGAAAAGCAGCAGTAACTCTCTGTACAGAGTCAGACTGAGCGAGACGCTGGGACCGACGTCTCCGCTGAGCAGACTCCACTGCGGCAGGAGAAGAATGGGAGACCGCAGCGGAGATGGCCCGAGATTCCCCCTGTGCAGAGACGGGAACTCGACCCCTAACACTATGCACCTTTATGTGTGAAGTAACACATTAAAGAGACTTTTGTGCTTGAACTTTGTGGGTTACTGCCTCTTCACTGTGTACAGTGCTACCGCAGCATTACACTATGTATAGAGAGGCATGCCACTCTGCAAGTGCAGTACAAATATAACGGAAAACCTTAGAGCTATGGTCCAGGTGAGGGATGTTAATGGACAGCTTAAATGGCCAGTCTCTTTGTTAGGGGGTAAATATTTCAAACTTATTAAACACTTATCAAAAACCATCCAGAAAAAGACAACAGTTCACATTGGCAGCAACAGAGTCAAGGCAGTCAGTCTCAGTAATGTACATGGAGAGCAAAACCTTGTCTGGGTCAGTCCCATGGAAGAGCTTCTGAAGAATAAGCTGGTGAAAAAATACTGCTGGCTAAGATAAAAAGTTGTCACAAAACGATATGAGCTGTATGTAGAGATGAGGCCAGAGCACCCATGTTGACCCCCTGCCTTTTACCAAATGTGACAACTTCCGGAAATGAGTAGAACTGGACAGAAGGCTGTGGGAGGCTCCAGAGAAATGTTCTACTGGAAAACCTTGCTGCAAGATTACCCCTTTATTTTAAGCCTTTCCTTTATGGGAATAGTTGTTTTTTATCACTATAATGTGCCCTGCCACACTGCAAAAAAATGATAAGGAATGGTCTGAAAAACATGACAAAGAGTTCAAGGTTTTAACTTAGCTTCCTTAGCATCTGGGTAATGTGCTTGAAAAACATGTCCGACCCATGGAGGCCCCACCTTTACAACTTACAGGATTTAAGGGATCTACTGCTAACATACTGATGCCAAATACTACAAGACAATCTGTTAAGTCCATGTTTTTATGGATCGGTGCTGTTTTGGCCGAACAAGGGAGAACTTCACAATAATATACAGATGTTATTGCAGATCAGGGTGTACTGAAATTGTTCAACAGGTGAGATTTACATTTAAAGATAAATCCAATGATATTTATAATATTTGTGTGCAGAATCAATTTTGGCTGATTGTAAAATGATACGTTTATAATTTATCATGAATTATTTGTTTAATTTAGACTAAGCATTAATCATAATAACTGCTTAGACTTGAAGGAAAGTGAGTAAGAGTCTACCTGACAAAGCTTTGCTCATATATAATTGTATAACTTCAGACACATTTTACATTCATTTTCTTCTTTTTATTAAACGTGTTCCCAAAAATGGGTATTATACCTACCGATAATTCGGTTTCCAGGAGTCCATCCTGACAGCACAATGGAGGACGTCCTCCTCCTCCTTGCAGGGACAGGAAACACAACACGAGAGGTTAAAAGGTCCCACTCCTCCCCCTTTCCCTCAGTGTTTTGACAAGTACCACACTATGGATAGATATACTTTGAAAACTTTATTAACCAAACATATTACAGCATATGAACTGGCATGCATAGGGGGGGAAATAACAGTGCTGTCAGGATGGACTCCTGGAAACCGAATTATCGGTAGGTATAATACCCATTTTCCAGGACGTCCCCCTGACAGCACAATGGAGAATACCAAAGAAAACTCCCTTAGGGTGGGACAACTGCCTGGAGAACCTTTCTCCCATATGATGTCTGCTGGGCTGCCATAACATCTAATTTATAATGCTTACAAAATGTGTTTACTCTGGCCCAAGTTGCGGCCTTGCAAATCTGATCTAGAGACGCTCCTGCTCGCTCAGCCCATGATGCTGAGACCGCTCTAGTAGAGTGCGCTTTTATCCCTGTTGGGCAAGCTATCCCCTCTGATGAGTAGGCTTTCGAAATTATAGTTGTGATCCATCTGGCTATTGAAGGCTTGGACGCTTTTTTACCCCTATTCTTACCCCCAAACAGAATAAAAAGATTAGGATCTTTTCTCCAGGAGCTAGTGGCCTCTAGATAGCTTAATACCGCCTGCCTAACATCAAGGGAGTGTAAAGCTTGTTCTTTTTCATTAGTCGGGTTCTCACAAAAGGACGGTAAAATTATCTCCTGGTCCCGGTTTTTAACTGAGGCTATTTTAGGGATAAATGCTGGATCTAGTTTTAGAATAATATGGTCTTCTCGAACCTGAAGATATGGATCCTTAATAGATAGGGCTTGAATTTCCCCTATGCGTTTAGCAGTTGTAATTGCAACTAAAAAGGCAGTCTTCCAGGTACGTATTGAAATGGGCATGTCTTCCTCAAGAGTATAAGGATCTTTACGCAGCGCCCTGAGGACCAGATTTAAGTCCCATGTAGGAGCTAGTTGTCTTAACGTAGGCCGTAATCTTTGGATAGCCCTCACAAATCTAATTATCCAGGGGTGGGAGGCCAATGGATAATCTAAAAAGGTACTAAGGGCCGAGATCTGGACTTTAATTGTACTCGGCCTGAGCCCCAAGTTAAACCCAGTCTGTAAAAAATTTAAGACTCTAGGAACATCCAAAGCCCCCGGTATCACGGCCGACCTGCCACTTTCCAAACAAAATTTCCTCCAGATTTTGTGGTAGATGGCTGTGGTCACAGGCTTCCTACTAGCCTGTATGGTTGTGATTACTTCGTCCGAAAGACCTCTGGATTTCAAGATGTCCCTTTCAGGATCCACGCTGACAGGTGTAGCCTCTCCGGATCCTGGTGCAATACTGGTCCTTGGTGAATGATATCCCTCCATAACGGGAGTTTGATAGGGTCTTCCACTGACATGGCCCCCAATAACGGGAACCAACTTCTCTTTGGCCAGAATGGTACAATCGTGAGCACCGTTGCCCGGTCCTCTTGAATCTTCCTCAGCACTATTGGAATAAGTGCTATTGGGGGAAATGCGTAAGAAAGAGGTTCGTTCCATGTTTGGCTTAAGGCATCGACTGCTTCTGGTATGTCTGAAGGGTTGAGAGAGTAAAACCTGGACACCTTTGAATTTTTCCTTGTGGCGAATAAATCTATCCTGGGCGTTCCCCAACGGTGGCATAGTATCTGGAACATCTCTTGATTTAGTTCCCATTCGGTCGGACAAACCTTCTTTCTGCTTAAATAGTCGGCTAGAATGTTTTGGGAACCTTCTAGATGAACCGCTGTTATCGACAGGACCACGTTTTCTGCCCATGTGAATATTGTTTGCGCTAGAATTTGAAGCGCCCTGTGTCTGGAACCTCCTTGATGTCTTAAAAAGGATACTGCTGTCACGTTGTCTGACAGGATTTTTACGTGCTTGCCTTTTAGGCATGAATAGTTTCTTCTGAGAGCTTCCCAAACTGCGTATAGTTCTCTGTAATTCGACAACATCTGACTGATTTCTTTGGGCCACTTGCCCTGAAAGAATTTTCCTCCTAGGTGTGCTCCCCATCCCCACTGACTTGTGTCTGTGGTGATTACCACACAAGGGGAAGATATCCAAGGAACTCCACTTCTTAGATTGTCGTCCCGGGTCCACCATCGCAGTGAACTTCTTACCTTCATTGATAGAAGCATCTTCTTGTCTAATGATGACCGGGAACGATCCCATACCGAGAGTACTTGTTCTTGTAAGGGTCTTGAGTGCGCTTGAGCCCATCTGACACAAGGGATGCACGCTGTCATCTTCCCCAAGATTTCCATGGCCATTCTTATCGTAACTGGCTTTCTTTGAAACTGTAGCACCATCTTTATTAATGGGCTTCGTTTGTCCCTTGGCAAGAAGGATTGTCTGGTTGTAGAATCCAAAAGTACTCCCAAAAAATTTTTTCGGGTCTTTGGTCTTAGATGGGACTTTCTTCGGTTTACGACCCATCCTAGTTGTTCCAATACTGCTATGACCCGATCTGTGTGTTGCCGCAGAATGATCTCGGACTGTGCTACGATGAGAAAATCGTCCAAGTACGGAATTATTGTTATTCCTTGGTTTCTTAGGAACGCCACTACTTCTGCTACTAATTTTGTGAAGATTCTTGGAGCAGATGCTAGACCGAATGGGAGGCATTGAAATTGGAAGTGGCAGGTTTGGTCCGGAAAACTCACCGAGAATCTCAGAAGCTCCTGAGAAGAGAGGGTGAATCGGAACCTGATAATACGCACTCTTCAGGTCGAGAGTGCACATCATCTAATCCTTGTTTATCAGATGAATGGTTGACCTGATTGACTCCATTCTGAATTTTTTGTACCTGACGTATACGTTCAGAGGTTTCAAATTTATTATTGTACGGGATTCTCCCGACGCCTTTGGAATCGAGAATAGGGAGGAATAATGACCTGTGTTTAATTCTGGAAAGGGAACTTGAACTATGACCTGGGACTTGTACAGATCTTGCAGGTCTGAGAACATAGGGGAATTTGTAGCTACCACTGTTGGTGCTATAACCCTCTGCGGTACATGAGAGACCAGTTCTATTCTGTAACCGTCTGAGATTATTTTGAGGACATAACTGTTGACTGAGATCTGACTCCAGTGACTTAAAAAGAATCTTAGTCTCCCGCCTATTCCCATGGCGTCATTGCTTTCTTGGTCTATAACTTGAACCAAAAAGGGAGGATCTTCCCCTTTTGTTCTGGGTGTAAGAGTTCCTAAATGTTCCTCTGCCTGATCTCCACTGCTCTCTATACTCCGGTTGTCTGCGGGGGGGAGGGGGGGGAAGTGGCCTCCTCCGAAAGGGCTGAAATCTCCTAGGTTTATCCTCAGGGAACCCTTTTTTACTATCAGCTGCCGATTCTAGTATGTCGTCTAGAGCCTGACCAAATATCCTAGAACCTGTGAATGGAATGGCACACAATTTGTTTTTGGATGCATTATCCCCCGACCAAGATCTAAGCCAAATGGCCCTACGGGTTGCGTTTGACAAAGAGCTATTTCTGGCCGCAAATCTAACAGATTCGGCTGAGGTGTCTGCCATGAAAGCCGTGGCTGACTTTATGATAGGCAGGGAAGAAATTATATCAGCCCTTGGAGTCTTATTAATTAAATGTTCTTCCAATTGTTCCACCCACAGGAACATGGATCTTGCCACCGACGTGGCTGCGATATTAGTCTTTATCAGAGCTGCAGAAGTCTCCCAGGTTCGGCGTAACAGAATATCCGCCTTACGGTCCATGGCATCCTTGAGGCTAGATGAATCTTCGAAAGGTATGGAAGTCTTCTTTGCCACTTTCGCTATGGGAACATCTACCTTAGGAATTTCTTCCCATGTCTTGATCTCGTCTGGATTAAATGGAAGACGGTTCTTAAATTCTCTAGACATCACCAACCTTCGTTCCGCATCTCTCCATTCCTGAGATATCATACGGCGAATATGGTCGCTCACCGGGAACACTGTTTGTTCTTGATGTGTGAGACCTCCGAACATCTGATCCTGTCTAGATCTTGGACGTGGATCTTCCTTTATCTGCATGGTATTCCTGACCGCTTGAACCAACTCTTCTGTATCTTCTACCGGAAAGTAATACCTTCTGCCTTGTTCCTGTTCCAATGGCAATTCTCCTTCTTCCTGGTCAAACTCTCCGTATTCCGACTCTGCTTCTGAAGAAACCTCCTGGTCTTCCTGTTCTGGATCCCTTCTTGGTCTCTTACGAGCCGGACTTGGACTGCTCCTATTCCGTTGGGACATAGAGGCCAGTGAGTTTTGGATTTCTTCTCGGATTAGACTCCTCATCTTCGACAACATTGCTGGTTGTTCATCCCTGACAACCTTAGTGATACAAGAACTGCAGAGAGCTTTCTTGTATGCTTCTGAAAGCTTCATGTTGCACATGGAGCATCTCCTAGATTTTGCTCCCGCTTTGCCCGACTTTTTTGCCTGAGAAAGGGGAGTTTGAGTGGCCTCTTTATCCTATAATAAGAATAAGAATGGCTCAGACTGCATGCGGTCTTATGTAAGTAATATGCGCACTGCGCACTTACCCCAGTCTCCTCATTTCTGTCCTCCGCATTCTCTGTTGAGAAATGCCCCGTATATAAAATAAGCTTTTTTAAATATAAGCAACCAAATGCGGGATATAGCAGCATCTGCCGCACTCACCCTTAGTCTCCGGCATTCTTTCCGACCGTCTGGCTAGCACAGACCACAACTCGTGTCCTGTAGCTCAAACGCTCCTCCACACTTCAAATCTGGCGCCCCTTACTCCAGAAGGAACGCTGAATGAGACGCTGCGGCGCTCTGTGCTCGGCGCCCTTAAGGACGCTCACTTCCGCGTTCCACCAAGTGGAACGCACACTGAGATGCCAGGAGGAGAGGGCGTCAGGCGCGCCCCGGATGTGACATCACCTTACCTGTGCTGATACCGGAAGCACTGTCCGGTATATGATTCCTATTGCCGCGTTCCACGCTGTGGAACGCCCGTCACGCCTGCTGCTGGCGCCGGATAATTCTCATGCGGCGCCTCTTCTCCTGGCGCCTGAACCGAGAGCCTCCCCCTGGGAGGAAGCGGTTCAACCCAGGAGCTCGTCCGCTCGACTGGTCTCTGGGCAGAGGGACTCCCCACCGGGGAGTTTCTTGCCTGGGGCTTAATACGGCGGGGGAAGGATATTGGCCTAGCCGCACGATCCCCCGAGCCCTCCGGTCTGGTGAGTCTTCACGCTGTATAGCGCTGTTCCTCTCGTGTGTCCCTCCATGCAGGGACAGGAAAAACACTGAGGGAAAGGGGGAGGAGTGGGACCTTTTACCTCTCGTGTTGTGTTTCCTGTCCCTGCAAGGAGGAGGAGGACGTCCTCCATTGTGCTGTCAGGGGGACGTCCTGGAAAAGTTCACAGTATATTTTTTAATCACTGGAATTTTTAACTACAATCCTCCTGTCTAGCCAGAAATTAGACTAAAGTAAGTCTGCGAGTAGCTACCATTAGATAAGTGACCCTACAACATCACAAAAAAACTGTGAAAATCTGACAAAAATCTATCTAAATTTGTCCTCACCACTCACCAGTAGTAAAATGAAGTTAAAAAAAATCTTGAAAATTGTGGCTATTTGGACCAACCAGAGAAAACTATTCTGAGGAACCATGTGTGTACCGATGCTTCTTTGATGTAAGATAAATCTTAAATAAGGTAAGGTATAATTAATTACGCTATTCACGAATCATCTCATAAGAAATAGTCCATAGTGGCCACGGATTGGTTTCCGAATGTGGTTATCTACTGCTAAACCTTTGGAACCAATAAGGCATCAGAGGCCTGGCCCAATTGAGGAACCTCTCATGCTCTGATAGGCCAGTAGTTTACTAATGCTGTAAAAGCACAATTCATATTCGAATCTCTTAAGTATAGAATTTCCCAGGTTTGATTAATTTTTAAAAACATTAGAATTGCAGCAAATCATTTGGCCATAATTCAAAATACTGAAAATCCTGCAATTGTCCTAAAAAGATGTGTGTAACATTCTGAGACCTTCTGGGACTATCCAATCCCTTTCAAGCTACTAACACAACCTTAGTGTTAAGTGACTTCACCATAGAAACAGATGGCAAGCCAATATTAACTAACAGTCTTTTTATTACAATAGCACACTAACAGACTTTTCATCTTTTCATGTTTTCTAAAATAAAAAAATACCAAATTATCTCTCTTAGTCATTTGTGATTAGATAGATCATTATTTTAGAAGCTGTCTCAAACTGATGGTGTCGCTGTCAGAGTTAACATCATCCTGATGTAGCTGAGTGATGTGCCATATATTTCATTAGGCTGTCCACTACTCTCCACCAATATGCTTGCCAGAGACAAAAGATGGCAACTGAACCCAGCATTTGGTATGACTGCTATCAGGACAGTTGATTCCAGCAGTGCCAATCATGGTGGTGCAGCTGCTGATGCTAGCAGCTCCCTCATTTTAACCTTGTTGTGTTTTTATTTCTCTTACACTACCATGTCTGTGGCCAGTGACACTTTTTTCATTTACTATAGATTTTGGACACAACTATAAAGTAAACAAAAAGTTTAACCACACTTGTGGTTGCCAAAATGCACTAGTAAACCAGGTATGCAAAAATTAAACCATGCATGTTACTTTTTTCTCATTATAAGTACTATTCTCGGTCTCTGATAAAAAAAAAAAGCCATGTGTGAAAAAGCTATGCAACAGTCCCCAGTATTGTTGCAGAGTATATGGTTGGTAAAATGGACTGGTAAAACAGGTATTCCAAAAGTTAAACATAAGTATAAAAAACATAAGCTAGAAGGCTACATTGGTTGTAGGAACACACACAAAAAGGAACATGCAGCACCAGCAAGCAGGATTGTTGTGGAGTGTAAGGCTGCAAAAATGGGCCGAAAGTAAAACGTGTGTATACATATTAAAAAAAATTATACACTATTCTTTCACCTTGAATGACAAAAAGCCATAAAGAAGAACGTTACATTGGTTGATCAACAAAAGCACACATGGTTGTTAAGTTTGTCTAGTAAATCAGATAAAATGTTACATTTGTTTTTTTATTTATTTTTTTAAGTCCATGCCCTTGACAAAAAATCTGTTACCAAAAAAGCTACAGTTCTAGTAGAGATGAAAAGGTCAATTCACGTGAATCCAATCCAGCTTCCATGTTAGTGCTACATGGCTACTAGACGGAGGCCTGTCAATCTCTTATCTGCCAGTGTCCCATGTTTTTTGATTAGCCAGGGCAGAAATGATGTTGTGCAAGCGCCAAGGATGTCAGAAGGTAAGAGATTTGGGGGCCTCCTGTCGAGCGGCCAGGTACCACTGACCTGAACATTGGACGGGAGTCCAGCACATCAGTTGATATCTAGCTGCTGGGTAGGTACAGTACATGCCCAGAAAAGAATATGTGGCAACACCACACAGGTATGTCATAGTGTATATGTTTGATACATTACAATAGTACAAGATGTATGAAAAAAGTGAAATGTGGACTTTCAATAGATTTAAATAAAAAGTAGATAACACCCACCCCCCTTTTTTAAAAAGAAGTGACAAATGCCAGGTGGGTACACGTCCCAAAGCCTGCAACTGCAACCCGCCATTTTATTTGTTGGCGTATACTGGTGTAATTATAGAGTGTTAAAAGAAGCGTGGAAAAAACCTTTCTTGTAAAACACATACTCTGTGTAATACGCAGTTGTATTTAAATGTCTGTAATATTGGGAAATTTCTCAAATCTTTCAAAAATAGAAATAGCACTACAAAAATGATTGCAAAAGAAATGCAAAAAAGATGTTGCTTATGGCTTGTCCAATTCACAAGCCCTAGAAACACATTTTCTCTGAAAGACAAGCCTTGGTTTCAGTATAATTAAGTAGGAAAATTAGGGGTATTAAGACTACCCTCCTTGTTTATAGTATGTCAAGAATATAGTATATTGTGGATGAATTAATTCACAGCACATAGACTCTGCAGGTCCAGCACTGTCCTATCACTTGGATCTTTGGATTGTTACTCACAGAGACTACCACCTATTTTCAATGTTCTTCAGTGTTGCAAGAGTAGACCGCAATCAGATTTAGGCCTTTGTATCCCTAACGAGTTGTGCACTCTTACCTACTATCCTTAGGCCGTAAAACTGTAAAATGGCAGCTGCTCTCCCTTCTTCATCTTTTGTAGTGGCTGTGATAGTCTCCCGATTAGCTACACTAAAGCCTATTAAGTAATAGCTGCAAGAAAATATGAAGGATCCGCACTAATCAAATCGAAAATTGTTAGAGAGCTCAAGAATCTACACATTTGATGAAACTCTATTTGAAGTTGAATATGGTGCAAACACAACATACATATAGCATTTATGAAGAAATAGAGTTGGGCACCAAAAAGTCAGAAAAAGTTAATAAATCTTTATTTAGACATACGTGATAAAATGGTAATTAAGAACAGGATCACAATGAATAATGAAATGATATCAACAGGGACTGAGAGGAGAGCATAATTGGATGCACAAAAATGAATCATTAATATTAATAATAAAAATATTTTATTTAGAAAATATTAATGACAGACGTATGGGCATATATGCAAGAATGAATTATTTAAACTATGCCAAGATAAGGAAATATAAATAAATTAATCATAAGAAATAACAATTAATTTGTGAATAATAAAATAGAATATAACAGACTTGTGAATAAAGTAACCTTGCTACATGAATCTAATTATTATTTAAAGATAATATAATGAAAAGTGTATGTACTAATTAGTAAATGGAAGTGGAATGCAGGTTATACAATATTAGTAAGGTATCATACCACACGCTGCAATGCACAATACTGATGAAAAGTCACATATGGCACAATAATTGAAATTAACAATAAATTGTAATTCTTTCGTGGGAGAAAGCAGCACCGAAACACATGATGTGGCTGATGTCATCACAGAGATCTGGGAGCTGTTTTTTGATTTGGATTAATTACAACTTATTTTGTAATATGTGACTTTTTATCAGTTTTGTGCATTATAACTTGCGGTGTGATATCTGACTAATATTATATAGCCTACATATCACCGTTATTTACTAACTAGCACATGCACTTTACATCCAAATATTTATCAAATGTATGAAAGAAATCATTTTATTATGTTTAAATTATAATTCAGTGGATAATTAAAATTAAAATTTTGTAATGAATGTCTAAATACAGATTTATGAATTCTTTTACTTTTCCATGTTCATGAACTCTATATCTTTATAAATGCTAATTGCTACATTTAGTGGCAGAACTTGATTAATTCAGTATTCTTTTATTCCCTTGCTATGATCACATCAATTGCAGGTCAGCCAGAGTGTTAATAAGTCGTAACTCGTAAAGTGTCAAGTTCCAGTACTTACCAAAGTTGAAAAATGCATTACACTTAGGCTGGATTTATTAATAGAGTTTTCCAGTATAATTCATTGTTGGGATTTTTTTTTAATCATTTTTAAAGGGAATTTATCATCTGATTCATGCTGCCCAAACACAATTGCAGCCAGGTATATTTTTCTGTGCAACGTTCTATAATTTCAGATAAAATATACTGTAAGTTATATGACAATAGCCAAAGATTAGACTGGTCCTGATCAATCCCGGACAGATTTTCCCAGCGTTGACTTAGATAATTGATAGGTCTTTCGCTATTTTATTATTTTTTTAGCATTTTTTTTTAATATATGCTTAAATAGTCAATGTTTTCCTCCATAAATGCCACACCTCATTGCTGGTGTTGATTTTTTAGTCATGAAAGAGTCACAGTCATTCCTGAGTTACAGCTATTCCTGTAAAATTCGTGTTTAATTCGGATGAAATATTCTTTGAACATCTGAAAATTAAAGTATAAAGAGTATCAACCAATGAGAATGCTGTATGTAAAAATCAGTATTAAACCTTCATACAAGCACCTCACGGATAAAACTGAGTGCTGACCTTCTTCTATTTAGATAAACCAAATTCTGTAACGAGTGAATTAGCAATGGAAGTTCTTCACTATGTAATACTAGAGTTCTCTTTGCGAATGTAGTATGCTCTTTCACAGAAGTTACCACACAGATTCTCTCCCTCTCTTGAACTCTGGCCCTAGTAAGGGTCACACAGTCGCATGGTTTTCCCGCTAGGCCGCAAGTCTCTCTCTAATGAAGTCTATTAAAGCACGCCGAGCCTCCCACACACCAACCAGCCCCCTCACAACCTGCTGTTCTGACCTTAGCCAACCTCAGTACTATATGTCAAAACTGGAAGTGACAAAGCAGCTCACTCGCGTCGTTCCTCTGTGGTCACAGGCGTGCCTACTTAGTCATCATCTCCTTACAGATTTTCGCTGCTTGACTTTCAATAAATATCTGCTCGGCCTGGAGCAGAGAGGACTGAGACTTTGCTTTTCACAAGTTAAATCTGGTCTCTGGGTCTTGACCACCGTAGGGGGCAGGTACTGGTCTTGACTAGAGTAGCCGGAATTCCTGGTCTTCCCAACCCTTAACAGGCGGTGTCTGAGGTCTGCATCTTCTCCTCTGCTATGCTAGGTGCCAAATCCCCCTGTGGTTTGGCGGGCAGTACTTTCATTTCCCCGGGCTCCGCCTTGCGAGTCACCTGACCACGTCCAGCACATGAAGCTGCCCCCCCTGAAATCTTTCTGGTACTAATTGGTTCCACCTGATTGCGTCTGGCCAGCAGATGGTGGTCCTTCCTCACTGTGATCACATCCCGCAAGGGCTCTTCAGGGGTATCACTGCTTCATCTTACAGGGCTGTTCTATATAAATCTCTGAGAGCCAACTCCTACTGCCAGTCAATAGTTCTGCTATCCTGCTTCAGACCTATGTGTTGTGCTAGTGTGTTTTGTCCAAATTATTTTGTTCTCTGATCTTAGCTTGATATTTGACTACCCGCTTGTTCTATGATTCTGTCTCTGATGTGACCTCTTGGCTTTGACACTTCCTACCTTTGACTCGCAATTACTGATGGCAGCCCTTTCGTGGTAGCAATCCACTAGATCCTGTTGCATAGATACCTGTAAGGCTACTTTCACACTAGCGACGTGCACTGCACGTCACTATGCGTCGTTTTGTAGAAAAAACGCATGTTGCAAAAGTGCTTGCAGGATGCGTTTTTTTCTCCATAGACTTGCATTAGCGATGCAGTGCGATGCATTGCCACACGTCGCAACCGTCGTGCGACAGTTGCATCATGTTGCGTCGGACCGTCGCCACCAAAAAACGTTGCATGTAACGTTTTTTGGTGCATAGTGACCGTCTTTTCCGACCGCGCATGTGCGGCCGGAAATCCGCCCCCGCCTCCCCGCACCTCACAATGGGGCAGCGGATGCGTTGAAAAACAGCATCCGCTGCCCCCATTGTGCGGCGCTTTCACTGCTTGCGTCGGTACGTCGCAACGACGCAATTCGTTGTGCGTCGTACGATGCTAGTGTGAAAGTAGCCTAAAGGGGTTAAAGGGTATTGGGGTTCCTCTGGAATCTGGCACCATGAGTGACCTGTACCAAGTCTGTTGAGGTAGCCTTTTTGAGCTGATGGCCTCAGACAGATGTAACAACTGAAAGCCGAACGCTTCTAGGGGGATAAGGTTTATTTCCTCATGGCAGTGGGGCTCTCAATGCTAGCGCCGCACAGTGTCAGAACGTTATTAACCTGCAGGTTAACCCCAAATTTGCAGGTTAATTGCACTATTTTACATGACCGGTTCCCTTTAACAGATTTCATAAACCTATGATTAGTTCCTCGTCAAGGAAAAGGTATTTTTGCTAACCTCACATAACTTCCCATCATGATTTTTCAATTTTGATAGGCGAAAAATAAAACTTGTTTAACTTTCATTAAGCTTAACTTTTTTTTAGTATACAGCATATATAGAGTGCATCCTAGATTCAACTGTCTAGATAACCTAAAAATGTAGTCATGAAAAATAAATTATTTTATTATGTGAAAAATTTCCAACATACTGTACAATTTCCAACGGACACTAAATAAAGAAAATAGACAAATAATTATAAGACTCCCAGCTATTCGTTTCTTAATCTCCTTTTTTCTCCTATGATCCTATTTTGTCTCATATTACAATCAAAACTATGAGAAATATATTTATCCCAGAAGATTGACCTTCTTTACTCTTGCTTCTCATAATCATATGTCTGGATATAAGACTGGCTACAGAAAATACCTTCTCCCATGCACAAATGTACCTAATAAAAACACAGCTAATATGAAGAAAAACCTGCTTTTTGTAAGCAACTTCTTTACTGCCAAGAGAGCAGGTTTTACCTTCAGAAAATAATGCAGCAAAAGGAACATAGTCTTATTGTGAACAGTTAAGCAAGTTGAATCTGAAATTATCTCTAAAAGGGCTAAATGTCACGACTCTGCTGTTGGGTGACCAGGGGCTCCTTCAGGGTCCCTAACATTAGGGGCTGCCCTAGCTCGCCCTATTCCCTGAGATACTTCTGAAGGTGAAGATGCCGGGACCGCCACCCTTGCCTTATCTCTTGAATCAGCCCTCCATCTGATCTCTTCCCCCACCCAGGGAAGAGAGCCGCTACCGTGCACCACAGTACACCAACCAGAAAACAAGTCAACACGAACAATGGTAACTGAAAATACCAGCCATACAAATATTTACTCACATATAACAGAGGAATGCATCGGGGAGTGGAGGATGGGGAAAAAACAAAGTAAAAGGAGGGAAGGGAATTATCACACTTACAAACCCATGCAACAGTCACAGATGACTCCTCCAAACTCCTCATATAAACACCTCTCCTCCAAGCCATGCAGCATAAACTAGCTTTGACAAGGATTTCAATCATGTCCCAGGTTAACAAGGGGAGTGGCTAACCAAGCTCAGCTGAGAGCTCAGTCTCCCAGAGCTCCAAACATGGCCAATTAACCCCTGTTCTGCCAAAATAAATCAACACCATTTAAAAAGAAGGTGAAGTGCTTTTTTTCAGCACAGGAATTGGAGCAATCAAACGCTGCAGTCTTCTGGCTCCTCTCTGTCGCCGGAAACCCTGTGACTCTAAAGTTAAAGATAAAACATTTCCTTTGTGTTTTAGGCTGAAAATATATACATATTTTTATATTTTACAAATCACAAAAAGGAAAATGGGTCAATTCAAAAGTTTTGGCACCCTGCATGGTTAGTACCCAGTAGCGACCCTTTTGGAAGTATCACAGCTTTGTTAACATTTTTTGTTTGAGGGATTTTTCATCCATTCTTCCTTGGAAAACTCTTCCAGTTCTGTGAGATTCCTGCGTCATTCTGTATGCACTGCTATTTTGAGGTCTACCCACAGATTTTAATGATGCTCAGATCAGGGGATTGTGAGGGCCATTGTAAAACCTTCAGCTTGTGACTATTGATGTAGTCTACTGTGGATTTTGACGTGTGTTTAGGACCATTATGCATTTGTAGAAGACATCCTCTTTTCAACTTCAGCTTTTTTTACATATGATGTTATGTTTGCATCAAGAATTTGTTGAAATTTCATTGAATCCATTCTTCCCTCTATCCGTGAAATGTTCTCCATGTCATTGGCTGTAGTACAACCCCAAAGCATTATAGATCCACTCCCAGGATTAATGGCTGGTGAGATGTTCTTTTCCTTAAATTCTGTGCCTTTTTTTCTCCACACATACCTTTGATCATTGTGGCCAAAGTGTTCTATTTTAATCTCATCAGTCTACAGGACTTGTTTCCAAAATGCATCAGGCCTATTTAGATGTTCTTTTGCATACCTCTGACTCTGAATTTTATTGTGAGTGTCATGGTTCCCAATGGCAAGGGAACGTCAGAGAACATAAATAACAGAACAGCTCTTGGGTGATGGAATCTCGAGCTGACCGTGAGCTACACCTACCACACAACTAACAGTGGCCGGGTGGCGTACCTACGTTTTATCCCTAGACGCCTAGCGCCAGCCGGAGGACTAACTAACCCTAATGGAGGAAAAGACAGACCTGGCTTACCTCTAGGGAAATTCCCCCAAAAAGGAGACAGAAGCCCCCCACATATATTGACGGTGAGTTCAGAGGAAAAGACATACGCAGTATGAAGGTAGGTTCAGCAAAGCGAGGTCCACTTACTAGATAGCAAGAAGATACAATAGGGAACTTCACGGTCAGCTGAAAACCCTATTAAAATACCATCCCGAAATTACTTTAAGACTCATGTGTCAACTCATGACACCGGAGTGGCAATTTCGGCCCACAAGAGCTTCCAGCTACAGAAAAATAACATAACTGTGAACTGGAACAAAAATGCAAAACAAACTTAGGACTAAGAGTCCAACTTAGCTGATAGTAGTCTAGAAGCAGGAACATGCAACAGAAAGGCTCTGGTTACATTGATGGCCGGCACTAGAATAACTGAGCAGCAAGGCTAAATAGGATACTCCCATATCCTGATGGAAACAGGTGAACAGAGAAAGTGAAGCACACAAGTCCAGTACCACCAGTGACCACCGGGGGAGCCCAAAAACCAAATTCACAACAGTACCCCCCCCTCAAGGAGGGGGCACCGAACCCTCACAAGAACCACCAGGGCGATCAGGACGAGCCCTATGAAAGGCACGGACCAAATCAGAGGCATGAACATCAGAGGCTGTCACCCAAGAATTATCCTCTTGACCGTAGCCCTTCCACTTGACCAGATACTGAAGTTTCCGTCTGGAAACACGGGAGTCCAAGATCTTCTCCACAACGTACTCCAATTCACCCTCAACCAACACCGGAGCGGGAGGCTCAACAGAAGGCACAACCGGTACCTCATACCTGCGCAATAATGACCGATGGAAGACATTATGGATAGAAAAAGATGCTGGGAGGTCCAATCGAAAGGACACGGGGTTAAGAATCTCCAAAATCTTATACGGGCCGATGAACCGAGGCTTAAACTTAGGAGAAGAAACCCTCATAGGGACAAAACGAGAAGACAACCACACCAAGTCCCCAACACGAAGACGAGGACCAACACGACGACGGCGGTTAGCAAAATGCCGAGTCTTCTGGGACAACTCCAAATTGTCCACCACCTGTCCCCAAATCCGATGCAACCTATCCACCACAGTATCCACTCCAGGACAATCCGAAGACTCCACCTGACCGGAAGAAAAACGAGGATGAAACCCCGAATTGCAAAAGAAAGGAGAAACCAAAGTGGCAGAACTAGCCCGATTATTGAGGGCAAACTCCGCCAACGGCAAAAAGGCAACCCAGTCATCCTGATCCGCAGACACAAAACACCTCAAATAAGTCTCCAAGGTCTGATTAGTTCGCTCAGTCTGGCCATTAGTCTGAGGATGGAACGCAGACGAAAAAGACAAATCAATGCCCATCCTAGCACAGAACGCCCGCCAAAATCTAGACACGAACTGGGTCCCCCTGTCAGAAACGATATTCTCCGGAATACCATGCAAGCGAACCACATTTTGAAAAAACAGAGGAACCAACTCGGATGAGGAAGGCAACTTAGGCAAGGGCACCAAATGAACCATCTTTGAAAAACGGTCACACACCACCCAGATGAGACATTTTCTGAGAAACAGGGAGATCAGGAATAAAATCCATAGAGATGTGAGTCCAAGGCCTCTTCGGAATAGGCAAAGATAACAACAATCCACTAGCCCGAGAACAACAAGGTTTGGCCCGAGCACAAACATCACAAGACTGCACAAAAACTCGTACATCTCGAGACAGGGAAGGCCACCAGAAGGACCTAGCCACCAAATCCATGGTACCAAAGATCCCGGGATGACCTGCCAACACAGAAGAATGAACCTCCGAGATGACTCTACTGGTCCAATCATCAGGAACAAACAGTCTACCAGGCGGTCAACGATCAGGTCTATCCGCCTGAAACTCCTGCAAAGCCCGTCGCAGGTCTGGGGAAACAGCAGATAATATCACCCCATCCTTAAGGATACCTGTAGGTTCAGAATCACCAGGGGAATCAGGCTCAAAACTCCTAGAAAGGGCATCCGCCTTCACATTTTTAGAACCTGGTAAGTATGAGACCACAAAATTAAACCGAGAGAAAAACAACGACCAGCGCGCCTGTCTGGGATTCAGGCGCCTGGCAGACTCAAGATAAATCAAATTCTTGTGATCGGTCAATACCACCACCTGATGTCTAGCCCCCTCAAGCCAATGACGCCACTCCTCAAAAGCCCACTTCATAGCCAAAAGCTCCCGATTACCAATATCATAATTTCGCTCAGCGGGCGAAAATTTTCGAGAAAAGAACGCACAAGGTCTCATCACGGAGCAGTCGGAACTTTTCTGCGACAAGACCGCCCCAGCTCCGATCTCGGAAGCATCGACCTCAACCTGAAAAGGAAGAGTAACATCAGGCTGACGCAACACAGGGGCGGAAGAAAAGGGGCGCTTAAGCTCCCGAAAGGCCTCCACAGCAGCAGGGGACCAATCAGCAACATCAGCACCCTTTTTGGTCAAATCAGTCAAAGGTTTAGCAACATCAGAAAAACCAGTTATAAATCGACGATAAAAATTAGCAAAGCCCAAAAATTTCTGAAGGCTCTTAAGAGAAGAAGGTTGCGTCCAATCACAAATAGCCCGAACCTTGACAGGATCCATCTCAATGGAAGAGGGGGAAAAAATGTACCCCAAAAAAGAAATCTTTTGAACCCCAAAAATACACTTAGAACCCTTCACACACAAGGAATTAGCCCGCAAAACCTGAAAAACCCTCCTGACCTGTTGGACATGAGAATCCCAGTCATCCGAAAAAATCAAAATATCATCCAGATACACGATCATAAATTTATCCAAATATTCACGGAAAATGTCATGCATAAAGGACTGAAAGACTGAAGGGGCATTTGAAAGACCAAAAGGCATTACTAAATACTCAAAATGGCCCTCGGGCGTATTAAATGCGGTTTTCCACTCATCCCCCTGCTTAATTCGCACCAAATTATACGCCCCACGGAGATCAATCTTAGAGAACCACTTAGCCCCTTTTATTCGAGCAAACAAATCAGTCAGCAGTGGCAGAGGATACTGATATTTGACTGTAATTTTATTCAAGAGTCGATAATCAATACACGGCCTCAAAGAGCCATCTTTTTTAGATACAAAGAAAAAACCGGCTCCTAAGGGAGATGAAGAAGGACGAATATGTCCCTTTTCCAGGGACTCCTTAATATATTCTCGCATAGCAGCATGTTCAGGTACAGATAGATTAAATAAACGACCCTTTGGAAATTTACTGCCCGGAATCAGATCTATGGTACAATCGCAATCTCTTTGAGGAGGTAGTGAACCAAGCTTAGGCTCCTCAAAAACATCACGATAATCAGATAAAAATTCCGGAATCTCAGAGGGAATAGATGACGAAATGGAAACCAAAGGTATGTCCCCATGAGCCCCCTGACATCCCCAGCTTAACACAGACATTGCTTTCCAGTCAAGGACTGGGTTATGAGATTGTAACCATGGTAATCCGAGCACCAAAACGTCATGTAGATTGTACAACACAAGGAAGCGAACCATCTCCTGATGGTCTGGATTCATACGCATAGTCACTTGTGTCCAGTATTGTGGTTTATTGCTAGCCAATGGTGTAGAGTCAATACCCTTCAGAGGTATAGGAACTTCCAGAGGCTCTAGATCAAACCCACAGCGCCTGGCAAAGGACCAATCCATTAGACTCAAAGCGGCGCCAGAGTCGACATAGGCATCCGCGGTAATTGACGATAATGAACAAATCAAGGTCACAGACAGAATAAACTTAGACTGTAAAGTGCCAATTGAAATAGACTTATCAACCTTTTTTGTACGTTTAGAGCATGCTGATATAACATGAGTTGAATCACCACAATAGAAGCACAACCCATTTTTTCGCCTAAAATTCTGCCGTTCGCTTCTGGACAGAATTCTATCACATTGCATATTTTCTGGAGCCTTCTCAGAAGACACCGCCAAATGGTGCACAGGTTTGCGCTCCCGCAAACGCCGATCAATCTGAATAGCCATTGTCATGGACTCATTCAGACCTGTAGGTGCAGGGAACCCCACCATAACATCTTTAATGGCATCAGAGAGACCCTCTCTGAAATTCGCCGCCAGGGCGCACTCATTCCACTGAGTAAGCACAGACCATTTACGAAATTTTTGGCAGTATATTTCAGCTTCATCTTGCCCTTGAGATAGGGCCATCAAGGCTTTTTCAGCCTGAATCTCTAAGTTAGGTTCCTCATAAAGCAACCCCAAAGCCAGAAAAAACGCATCCACATTGAGCAACGCAGGATCCCCGGGTGCCAATGCAAATGCCCAGTCTTGAGGGTCACCCCGCAGCAAGGAAATTACTATCCTAACCTGCTGTGCGGGATCTCCAGCGGAGCGAGATGTCAGGGAAAGAAATAATTTACAATTATTTTTGAAATTCAGGAAACGAGATCTATCCCTGGAGAAAAATTCTGGTATAGGAATTCTAGGTTCAGATATAGGAGCATGAATAACAAAATCCTGTAAATTTTGAACCTTCGTAGCAAGATTATTCAAACCTGTAGCCAAACTCTGAGGATCCATTTTAATCAGGTGAGATCAGAGCCATTCAAGGATTAGTAGGAGAGAGAGAGACAAAGGCTGCAATTAGAGCAGAAATGCAACTAAGTCAACTATAGAGCAAGCTCAGAGGAAAAAAAAAAAAAAATCTGCAGACTTCTTTTTCTCTCCTTTCTTCTGCCAACGGTTTTAACACTGGGCCGGCCATACTGTCATGGTTCCCAATGGCAAGGGAACGTCAGAGAACATAAATAACAGAACAGCTCTTGGGTGATGGAATCTCGAGCTGACCGTGAGCTACACCTACCACACAACTAACAGTGGCCGGGTGGCGTACCTACGTTTTATCCCTAGACGCCTAGCGCCAGCCGGAGGACTAACTAACCCTAATGGAGGAAAAGACAGACCTGGCTTACCTCTAGGGAAATTCCCCCAAAAAGGAGACAGAAGCCCCCCACATATATTGACGGTGAGTTCAGAGGAAAAGACATACGCAGTATGAAGGTAGGTTCAGCAAAGCGAGGTCCACTTACTAGATAGCAAGAAGATACAATAGGGAACTTCACGGTCAGCTGAAAACCCTATTAAAATACCATCCCGAAATTACTTTAAGACTCATGTGTCAACTCATGACACCGGAGTGGCAATTTCGGCCCACAAGAGCTTCCAGCTACAGAAAAATAACATAACTGTGAACTGGAACAAAAATGCAAAACAAACTTAGGACTAAGAGTCCAACTTAGCTGATAGTAGTCTAGAAGCAGGAACATGCAACAGAAAGGCTCTGGTTACATTGATGGCCGGCACTAGAATAACTGAGCAGCAAGGCTAAATAGGATACACCCATATCCTGATGGAAACAGGTGAACAGAGAAAGTGAAGCACACAAGTCCAGTACCACCAGTGACCACCGGGGGAGCCCAAAAACCAAATTCACAACATGTGAGGATGCAGGAGAGGTTTTCTTCTGATGACTCTTCCATGAAGGCCGTTTTTGTGTAGGTGTCTTTGAACAGTAGAATATTGTAACACAACTCCAGAGTCTGCTAAATCTTTCTGAAGGTCTTTTGCAGTCAAGAAGGGTTTCTGATCTGCCTCTCTAGCAAACCTAGCTCTCACTGAAATGTTTCTTTGTCTTGCAGACCTTATTTTGACCTCCACTGTTCCTGTTAACTGTCTTTTTTTAATTACATTTCAAACTGAGGAGAGGGCAACTTAAAAACGCTTTGCTACCTTCTTATAGCTTTCTCCTGCTTTGTGGGCCTCCACCATTTTCAATTTCAGAGTGCTAGGCACCTGCTTAGAAGAACTTATGACTCCTGTTTTTTGGTACAGGGATAGAGGCGGGGTTTTTATAAATCTGGGAAATTTTCGTCACTTGGCCTTTCCTAATGATAGTGAACAAGCCATAACCCTAACAGGCTAATAAACCTCTTCACCACCTTGGGTTTTTCCATTTTTGAGTTTTCCCCTTTTCCCAGAGCCATAACTTTTTATTTTTTCATCAATATGGCCTTGTGAGGGCTTGTTTTTTGCTGGACAAGTTATATTTTTGAACAGCACCATTGGTTTAAAGGGAACCTGTCACCATGTTTTTGGAAGATGGGATAAAAATAGCGTTAAATAGGGGCAGAGGTGGGCGTTACATTAGTGTGTTTGTTATGCGTTTATTACCCACCTAAGTTGCCGAAATACCTTTGCAAAGTCTCCGTTTTCGCCTGTCAATCAGGCTGGTCTGGTCAGATGGGCGTTGTCTTCCCCCAGATTTTGCGTAGTTTTCCGTTGGTGGCGTAGTGGTGTGCGCATGCCCAAGGTCCCGAATCCTCTGCCAGGGGATTTCAAAGAGCGCGGTGTCCGTTATTGCATTGGTGATCGGTGGGCGCGGCCATCTTCCTTTGGCCGCGCGTGCGCAGAAGCGGCGCTCTGCTGGCCGCGGCATCAGGTAAATGGCCGCGGGATGCCGCGCGTGCGCAGATGGATATCGCGGCGGCCATTTTCCTGAAGCCGCGGCCAGCAGAGCGCCGCGGCAAGCAGAGCGCCGCTTCTGCGCACGCGCGGCCAAAGGAAGATGGCCGCGCCCACCGATCACCAATGCAATAACGGACACCGCGCTCTTTGAAATCCCCTGGCAGAGGATTCGGGACCTTGGGCATGCGCACACCACTACGCCACCAACGGAAAACTACGCAAAATCTGGGGGAAGACAACGCCCATCTGACCAGACCAGCCTGATTGACAGGCGAAAACGGAGACTTTGCAAAGGTATTTCGGCAACTTAGGTGGGTAATAAACGCATAACAAACACACTAATGTAACGCCCACCTCTGCCCCTATTTAACGCTATTTTTATCCCATCTTCCAAAAACGTGGTGACAGGTTCCCTTTAACATTTAGTGTGCTGGAAAGCAGGAAAAAAAATCAAAGTGCTGTGAAATTGCAAAAAAAGTTCAATTCCACAACTTTTTTTTTAATTATTTTGCCATATTCACTAGATGCTAAAACTAACCTGCCATTATGATTTTCCAGGTCATTACAAACTTGTAGATACCAAAAATCTACCCCATGATTGTGGAGCCTACTGAAACAGACTAAGGGACCTTTATCAACGCTTAGGAAGTCTTTGCAGGTGTTTTTTTGTTAAGTATGCTAATTTACTGAGATGCTGACTTTTGGGTTTTCATTGGCTGTAAGCCATAATAAACAAAATTAACAGAAATACACACTCGAAATGGATCACTCTGCTTGTAATGACTCCATATAATATATGAGTTTCACTTTTTGTATTGAACAACTTAAATTAATAAATTTTTGATGATATTCTAATTTTGTGAGAAGTACTTGTATATGTCCAAGGTCTTAATGGGGCTAATGTCTGAAACCTTGATCAAGTTATCTGAGAATGAAATTACAGCAGGGCAAGGAAATTAATAAAACATAACTTTCAATAAGTCTGCCTAAAGGGTTATCAACCAATGTGTACACAGGACAAACAAACATTCATTTATCAAAGTGCAAGTGTTCATGTTTAACAGTGCTCTAGTTGAAAGATTGGTTTGATCTCACCAATGCGATTTCTTGCTCCTTCTCTCCGTTATAGGTTCACCATTGAAGAGAGGGAGGGCGGGGGGCACTTATTGTTTCTCTGAGTAATGGGGGATGAAAAGGGAGAAGGAAGTATCCTAGTTCCTTTACTACTCCTTGTCATGCCCCTGCTTTTCTCCCGCCTTGACAAGGGCAGTAGCCAAGTGTAAACCTATTCACCAGTGACCAATGTCAAATGTGTAGCCTTTGGAAGTGTATATATGGTTTAGGTACACTGTGGGGCTCAGAAGGGGGGGACATTTGGATTTCGCAGAATTTGCTGAATTTCTTTTGGAGGGTTAAGGAGCCATTTAGCTTTTCCAGAGCCTTTGTACTACCAGTAACATGGAAGCCCCCTATATTTCAGTTAACAGATGACAGACCTGAGTGAGGGATTGGTTTTTTTGTGGATTGAGTTGAAGCTTTTATTGGGAACATTTTAAATAATGTTTGGGATCACATTTATAGGGGGCTCTACGCTCTCCACTTACTTTCGGGCTTCCATCTAAATATCTGAGTGACATGATTCAGACGAAACACCGAAGGAATCCATTCACTATAATGAGGCAGCAAAGTTACTCTGGACTCCGTCTAGCCTCTGTTCAGTGGTGTTCTTCTTTTCAGAAGTGCACAAAACTGTGGCCAACAGCACTTTTATGCAATCCTTAAAAAAAGGACACCGCCGGATCACAGGTCAGACGGCAATTCAAAGTGGAAAATGGACAGCGCTCCAGCCCGGTGTAGTAGTAACGTAGAAAAAGTATTTATTCAGCCATGATAAAGCGACGTTTTGACCGACATTCGGTCTTTTTCAAGCAAGTAAAAAAGACCGAATGTCGGTCGAAACGTCGCTTTATCATGGCTGAATAAATACTTTTTGTACGTTACTACTACACCCAGCTGGAGCGCTGTTCATTTTCCACTTTGGATTACCTTGAATATCCAGGAAGGTTCCCTGGACATGGAACGGGCACCCCAATGAGTGAGTGCTGTCAGCAATCTCTTTATTGTCTATACAAAGGTCAGACGGCGTCCACAGTGCCTCCATCTGCCTCATTATAGGGAATCTTCCGCTAGAGGTTCCGTCTAAATCACATATTTCAGAGATTTGCACGGAAGCCCCGATGCAAGTGCTCAGCGCAGAGCGCAGAATAAATGTGTGCCAAGCCTTACTGCGATCTCCGAGAGGCAGAATGAAAAAATCAACAGCAGGTGAAAAATTGTTTTTATTTATTTTTTTAAGACATTCCTTGTGTGGTATAAGTGATTAGGTGACTGTATTCTTCAGGTTAGTGCGATTACAGCGATACCAGATTTATATAGAGTTTTTACGTTTGGTTGCTGTCACACACTAAGGCTGGTTTCGCACTAGCGTACGGGAGGGCTGTGGATGGCAGCGTACTTCCTCCCTTCATCCTCACTGAAACCCCGCCTACGCTCTGCCTACTACTCCTTGCATCCTACATTGCCCTATTTTGAACATTAGGTACGCAGGCCATTTGAATGGCCTCCGCATGCGCCGTTTTGACGCTGCGCCAACCTCAACAAAATGCAACATGTTGCATTCGCCGTAGTTCGGTGCAGTGTCAAAACGGCGCATTTGGAGGCATCCGCATACATTTGCATTTCCTGCATACCCAATGATAAAGATAGGTATGCAGGGCAACGCAGGATGCAAGGAGTAGTAGGCGGAGCGTAGGCGGAGCATAGGCAGGGTTTCAGGGAGGAAGAAGGGAGGAAGTATGCTGCCATCTGCAGCCCTCCCATATGCTCGTGTGAAACCAGCCTTACAGACGCATTTTATTGCAAAAAAAATAGTTTTTGCATCACAATATTTTTAGAGCTATAATTTTTCCAAATTTTGGCCCCTCATATGAGGGCTTGTTTTTTTCGAGACCAGTTTTTTTGGGAGGGGGTTTATGCCATTTCGTGTGTGGTAAAATTGATAAGGCAGTTTTATTCTTTGGGTCAGTACTAGTGTTGAGCATTCCGATGCTGCAAGTATCGGGTATCGGCCGATACTTGCTGTATCGGAATTCCGATACCGGGATTCCGATACTCTTGTGGTATCGGGTATCGGGTATCGCAACAACATTAATGTTAAAATGTGTAAAAGAGAGAATTAAAATAAAAAATATCGCTATACTCACCTCTCCGACGCAGCCGGGACTTCAGCGAGGGAACCGGCAGCGTTGTTTGTTTAAAATTCGCGCTATTACTTGGTTACGTGAATTCCCGGCTTGTGATTGGTCAGGTCGGCCACGTTGCCGGGACGCGGACCAATCACAGCAAGCCGTGACGAAATTACGTCACGGCTTGCTGTGATTGGTCCGCGTCCCGGCAATATGGCCGCCCTGACCAATCACAAGCCGTGACGTCACGGGAGGCTGGACACGCGCCCATTTTAAAATGAGCGCGTCCAGCCTCCCGGCTTGTGATTGGTTGACCGCGGCGCAACCAATCACAAGCCGTGACGTCACGGGAGGCTGGACACGCGCCCATTTTAAAATGAGCGCGTCCAGCCTCCCGGCTTGTGATTGGTTGACCGCGGCGCAACCAATCACAAGCCGTGACGTCACGGGAGGCTGGACACGCACCCATTTTAAAATGAGCGCGTCCAGCCTCCCGGCTTGTGATTGGTTGACCGCGGCGCAACCAATCACAAGCCGTGACGTCACGGGAGGCTGGACACGCGCCCATTTTAAAATGAGCGCGTGTCCAGCCTCCCGTGATGTCACGGCTTGTGATTGGTCAGGGCGGCCATATTGCCGGGACGCGGACCAATCACAGCAAGCCGTGACGTAATTTCGTCACGGCTTGCTGTGATTGGTCCGCGTCCCGGCAACGTGGCCGACCTGACCAATCACAAGCCGGGAATTCACGTAACCAAGTAATAGCGCGAATTTTAAACAAACAACGCTGCCGGTTCCCTCGCTGAGGTCCCGGCTGCGTCGGAGGGTGAGTATAGCGATATTTTTTATTTTAATTCTTTCTTTTACACATTTATATGGTTCCCAGGGCCTGAAGGAGAGTTTCCTCTCCTTCAGACCCTGGGAACCATCAGGAATACCGTCCGATACCTGAGTCCCATTGACTTGTATTGGTATCGGGTATCGGTATCGGATTGGATCCGATACTTTGCCGGTATCGGCCGATACTTTCCGATACCGATACTTTCAAGTATCGGACGGTATCGCTCAACACTAGTCAGTACGATTACGGCAATACCTCATTTATATATTTTTTGTTATGTTTGGTGCTTTTACACAATTAAAACTATTTTATAGAAAAATAATTATTTTTGCATTGCTTTATTCTGAGAGCTATAACTTTATTTTCCCGCTGATGGAGCTGTATGTTGTTTTTTTTTTTGTGGGACAAGATAACATTTTCAGTAGTACCATGTTTATTATATCTGCCTTTTTTATTCCATTTTTTGTTTGTTGGTATGATGATAAAGCATTATTGTTTTGCCTTGTTTTTTATTTTTTTATGATGTTCACTGAAGGGGTTAACTAGTGGAACAGTTGTATAGGACAGTTCATTGTGGACGAGACGATATCAAATATGTGTATTTTAATGTTTATATTTTTTTCATACAAATATTTATTTATAGATACAATATCTTTTGATTTTTTTATTACTATTTTGGATTTTTTCTTTTTAAATATTGTTACAATTATTGTAAATATTTTTACAATTATTAAAAAAAAAACATTTTTTACTTTTAGAAACTTTTTTACTTTGTCCCACTATGGAACTATCATTTTCTGCAGGCTGATTGCTTCTACAGCATAGAGATGAAGCAGCATTCCCATGCTGCAAAAACTGTCAGCTCTGCATTCACAGAGAAAGTTGCTGATCATGCACTGTGCATGATCAGCAACTTTCCTAGCTCTTGTGATCTGGATGTTGTCCTGACAACATCAGGTCACTATGATCATGACCCCCACTGCCAGCTCCTGGAATGCTGCGATTACTTTAGATCGCAGCATTTCAAGGGTTAAAGTTCTGGGTGTCAGCTGTCAGAATCAGCTGACACCCGGCTGCGATCGCCCACGCACAGCCCATGTGCATGGGTGATCGCAATTACATAATAATCCGTCCCTGGTCAATAGGCCCAGGGTACATGGACGGATTGTTACATCCGATGTCAGAAAGAGGTTAAAAAAGTATTCTCCTTTTGTTTTACCTAGTCAAGTGTCAATCATAAGAAACCGTAGATTAATACATAACAGAAACTTTAAATGACTGCACAGAATGAATATATGTAATTAATTATGAAAGTGGACAGTGTACTAACTAACCAGCCAATATACTTAATTAAAGCTTTATTGTCTCTTGATGTCTCTGAAATGTTTTCATTTGTACATCAAGTGAAAAAATGTTTCATTACCATGTGTCACTGAAGTGAAACATTATTTTGTTTTATATTTTATTTTCAAATATTGTCACATTAATCACTGTTATTACAATCACTGTTATTACAGCGTCCGTAATTAATAAAAGCTACAGAGAAAACTGTAGAAGGGCAATTCAAGCAAAATAGGTGCCACCATCAAGCACAAGACAGCTCTTACCACATGAATGAGATATAAAGCATTATTGATACATTATTTTATATTAAAATCAGGGCTTGACTGGCCCAAAGTATCAGAGGATCCATAATATTGAGCCCTAAAGACCAACACAAGACAATATCACTATGGCCAATCACTAGTCTTCCATCTTTATGGATGACTTACAGGTAGCATATTATACTCTGTTGATTATAAGACCTCTGTGAGCAATAATGTTTAGAACACAAAACAAAATAAGTGCAGATTTTGTATGCAACATTCCCAGATCCCCAATTTGCCACTAGATAAAATCAATAAAGGGAATGCATCATCACAAAATAACACATTGCTTAAAATTGAACAGAACTTTCAACAAACTTTTCAGAAATCAACAGTACAGGTGAATATAAGAAACTTTGTAATATGTGATAAGAGACCAATCAACTTCCTCCTGGACTTAGACACTTATTTCCCTTCTCTATCCTATCCACTCTGGAAAAAAAACAGCTCAAATCTTGCTGAGACAAGATGAACTACATGCTCATTCTGGCATCATAGGACACAGCTCCTACTCTTTCAACAAACTTTATTGGTTTTACAAAATTATATGGAGGTAAAGGGAAAGGGGAAGGGAAAGTGGGGGAAAGGGGAAAGGATAGGTAACCCCCTGCAACAAGTGGAATGGGAAAGAGAAGACAGGCGTATTAGTGTACATATAAGTGTTCTCGTAGATTACGCAAGCTATCTGTTACTAATTAAAGCCTTAAAGTAAACCTAGAAACAAGTAAAGTAAAGTAGAAAATACATTATATTATGCAGTAGATGTAGGCCCGTCATGTCTGGAAGCACCCTAAGGCAACCCTAAACTAAATGGAGGGAAAGTTTGGTTCTTCTGAGGAGTTACAGCCCATACTCTAAGGAGAGGGGAGGAGAAATTAGGAGCAAGGAGAGAAAACAAGCAGAGGGAGACACAGAAAGCTCATGCTGAGCTTAATTCACTTAATTCTAGAGCTTGGTACGCCGCGCCTCTGAGCTCTGCAAATCCCTTCATCTCATCAAACACGTGCCCCACGCTCATGATACACCACCATTATCGTAGCCAAAGTGCTGAAAATACTTTATGATCAACTCAAATATTTTCCCACACTTTTTACATAATGTTGCCGATTTTTACCGATTTCATAAAATTTTGCTCGTGTTTCCGATCACAAATCCGAATGTTAAATGATAAAACCACATGTTATACTGGGTATTTTCTCAAAGCTACATATTATACTGCTCAGCTCCCCCTGCTCTATAGCACGCTGTCTACAGAATGGACTGCATTTTCATGTTGACAGGTTTCCTTTAAGCTCAAGCCCACCATATACATTAGATGGCTGTTGACTGAATGATAGTTTGGCCTATAGTTCATTCGGCAGGCATCTTGGCTAGTTCTCCCATACCCAGAAGTGCTCCTTGGGCCAGTGTTCTGTATAGGAGAGCTTCTGGGATATAATATGATTGACAGTTTGAAATCAGACATGCAGAATCTTTAAAGGAATTGTTTTATTTTTTTCTTATGGGCTTAACAGTTTACAGGCAGATCATTACTAACAACCCGCCTGTTTTGCCCGTTGCCAATCTCTCCAGCTCAAAGCAGTCACAGACTCATTCCTGCCGGCGATTCTGGGGCTTCCAGTATCATCATATTGACAAAGCAGCGGCTTCTCTTCTGCTCTGTTGTTTACATTGAGTGAGTGCTGATGTTATGCTGATTGAGAATCTGCTCCCCACTGCATAACTGCGGAAACTAGCTGTCAATCAGCAATATATCTTGTCAGATGTCATGACCCATCAACATAGCAGTCTAGAAGAGGAAGAGCTGTTTGTTGATGTGAAGCAGCAGAATCACCAGCAAGAGTGGTGTATCATCGCTCTGAGCTGGCGCCAGGCACAACAGGCAGGTAGTTAGCAAACACTTACCTGTTAGTTCTTAGCCACATGAGAAATAAATAAATAAATGTCCCGGATAACTGCTTTAACTTTCCCAACAGACTGTCAGCTGAACCCATCAATATGTGTATAGGGGGAGCTTTAGACAACGTGATAACAAAACCATCAATATCAATAAAGCATACTGCTGTAGGAAATGTACAAGTGGTCTCACCCAGCTTTAACCCCTTCCCGACCTTTGACGCATACGCTGCGTCATGAAAGTCTGTGCCAATCCGACCTATGACGCAGCGTATGCGTCATGGAATGATCGCGTCCCTGCAGATCAGGTGAAGGGGTTAACTCCCATTTTACCCGATCTTCAGGAACAGGGGGAGTGGTGCTTCAGCCCAGGGGGGGTGGCTTCACCCCCCCGTGGCTACGATCGCTCTGATTGGCTGTTGAAAGTGAAACTGCCAATCAGAGCGATTTGTAATATTTCACCTAAAAAACTGGTGAAATATTACAATCCAGCCATGGCCGATGCTGCAATATCATCGGCCATGGCTGGAAATACTTAAGTGACCCCCCACACCCACCGATCGCCCCCCCAGTCCTCCGTTATGGGGTCTGGTCCCCTCCGTCCACCTGCCGGCTCCCCCGTCCTCCTGTCCGCTCCCTCCTTGTTTGTATTCACCCCCCCTGTGGTCCGATCACCCCCCTGTGCTCCAAACCACCCCCCCACCACCCCTTCATACTTACCGATCCTCCCGGTGTCCGTACGTCTCCTCGCTGGGCGCCGCCATCTTCCAATATGGCAGGCGCATGCTCAGTGCGCCCGCCGAATCTGCCAGCCGGCAGACTCCTTACAAGTACATTTTGATCGCTGTGATAGGTTCTATCACAGCGATCAAAATAAAAAAAATAATAAATAACCCCCCCCTTTATCACCCCCATAGGTAGGGACAATAATAAAATAAAGAAAATATTTTTTTATTTTTTTTTTCGTTTTCCACTAGGGTTAGGGTTAGAACTAGGGTTAGGGATAGGGGTAGGGTTAGGGTTACGGGTAGGGTTAGGGTTAGGGGTAGGGTTAGGGTTATGGCATGTGCGGATTTGGCTGCGGATCCGCAGCAGATTGGCCGCGGATCCGCAGCGGATTGGCCGTGGATCCGCAGCGGATTTGGCTGCGGATCCGCAGCGGATTGGCCGCTGCGAATTCGTTGCAGTTTTCCATCAGGTTTACAGTACCATGTACACCTATGGAAAACCAAATCCGCTGTGCCCATGGTGCGAAAAATTCCGTGCAGAAACGCTGCGTTGTATTTTCCGCAGCATGTCAATTCTTTGTGCGGATTCCGCAGCGTTTTACACCTGTTCCTCAATAGGAATCCGCAGGTGAAATCCGCACAAAAAAACACTGGAAATCTGCTGTAAATCTGCAGGTAAAACGCAGTGCCTTTTACCTGCAGATTTTTCAAAAATCGTGCGGAAAAATCTCACACGAATCCGCAACGTGGGCACATAGCCTTAGGGTTAGGGTTGGAATTAGAGTTAGGGTTGGAAATAGGGCTAGGGTTGGAAATAGGGTTAAGATTAGGCTTGTGGTTAGGGTTACGGATAGGGTTAGGGGTGTGTTGGGGTTACAGTTGTGGTTAGGGTTGGGATTAGGGTTAGGGTTGGGATTAGGGTTAGGATTAGGGTTAGGGTTGGAATTAGGGTTACGGGTGTGTTGCGGTTAGGGTTGTGGTTAGGGGTGTGTTGGGGTTAGGGTTGTGATTAGGTTTATGGCTACGGTTGGGATTAGGATTAGGGGTGTGTTGGGGTTAGTGTTGAAGTTAGAATTGAGGGGTTTCCACTGTTTAGGCACATCAGGGGTCTCCAAACGCAACATGGCACCACCATTGATTCCAGCCAATCTTGCATTCAAAAAGTCAAATGGTGCTCCCTCCCTTCCAAGCCCCAACGTGCGCCCAAACAGTGGTTTACCCCCACATTTGGGGTACCAGCGTACTCAGGACAAACTGGGCAACAACTGTTGGGGTCCAATTTCTCCTGCTACCCTTGCAAAAATAAAAAATTACTTGCTAAAACATAATTTTTGAGGAAAGAACAATTATTTTTTATTTTCAGGGCTCTGCGTTATAAACTTCTGTGAAGCACTTGGGGGTTGAAAGTGCTCACCACACATCTAGATAAGTTCCATCGGGGGTCTAGTTTCCAAAATGGGGTCAATTGTGGGGTGTTTCTACTGTTTAGGCACATCAGGGGCTCTGCAAATGCAACGTGATGCCCGCAGACCATTCCATCAAAGTCTGCATTTCAAATGTCACTACTTCCCTTCCGAGCCCTGACATGCGCCCAAACAGTGGTTTACCCCCACATATGGGGTACCAGCACACTCACAACAAACTGGGCAACAAATATTGGGGTCCAATTTCTCCTGTTACCCTTGTGAAAATAAAAAATTGCTTGCTAAAACATCTTTTTTGAGGAAAGAAAAATGATTTTTTATTTTCACGGCTCTGCGTTGTAAACTTCTGTGAAGCACTTGGGGGTTGAATGTGCTCACCACACATCTAGATAAGTTCCTTGGGGGGTCTAGTTTCCAAAATGGGGTCAATTGTGGGGGGTTTCTACTGTTTAGGCATATCAGGGGCTCTGCAAACGTAACATGATGCCCGCAGACCATTCCATCAAAGTCTGCATTCCAAAACGTCACTACTTCCCTTCCGAGCCCCGGCATATGCCCAAACAGTGGTTTACCCCCACATATGGGGTATCAGCGTACTCAGGAGAAACTGGACAACAACTTTTGGGGTCCAATTTTTCCTGTTACCCTTAGGAAAATAAAAAATTCTGGGCTAAAAAATCATTTTTGAGAAAAGAAAAATTATTTTTTATTTTCATGGCTCTGCGTTATAAACTTCTGTGAAGCACTTGGGGGTTCAAAGTGCTCACCACACATCTAGATTAGTTCCTTGGGAGGTCTAGTTTCCAAAATGGGGTCACTTGTGCGGGAGCTCCAATGTTTAGGCACACAGGGGCTCTCCAAACGTGACATGGTGTCCGCTAATGATTGGAGCTAATTTTCCATTCAAAAAGCCAAATGGCGTGCCTTCCCTTCCGAGCCCTGCCGTGCGCCCAAACAGTGGTTTACCCCCACATATGGGGTATCATCGTACTCAGGACAAACTGGACAACAACATTTGGGGTCCAATTTCTCCTATTACCCTTGGGAAAATAAAAAATTCTGGGCTAAAAATCATTTTTGAGGAAAGAAAAATTATTTTTTATTTTCACGGCTCTGCGTTATAAACTTCTGTGAAGCACCTGGGGGTTATAAGTGCTCACTATGCATCTAGATAAGTTCCTTGGGGGGTCTAGTTTCCAAAATGGGGTCACTTGTGCGGGAGCTCCAATGTTTAGGCACACAGGGGCTCTCCAAACGCGACATGGTGTCCGCTAACGATTGGAGCTAATTTTCCATTCAAAAAGTCAAATGGCACGCCTCCCCTTCCGAGCCTTGCCGTGCACCCAAACAGTGGTTTACCCCCACATATGAGGTATCGGCGTACTCAGGAGAAATTGCCCAACAAATTTTAGGATCCATTTTATCCTGTTGCCCATGTGAAAATGAAAGAATTGAGGCTAAAAGAAATTTTGTGTGAAAAAAAAGTACTTTTTCATTTTTGCGGATCAATTTGTGAAGTACCTGGGGGTTTAAAGTGCTCACTATGCCTCTAGATAAGTTCCTCGGGGGGTCTAGTTTCCAAAATGGAGTCACTTGTGGAGGAGCTCCAATGTTTAGGCACACAGGGGCTTTCCAAATGCGACATGGTGTCCGCTAACGATGGAGATAATTTTTCATTCAAAAAGTCAAATGGCGCTCCTTCCCTTCCGAGCCTTACCATGTGCCCAAACAGTGGTTTACCCCCACATGTGAGGTATTGGTGTACTCAGGAGAAATTGTCCAACAAATTTTAGGATCCATTTTATCCTGTTGCCCATGTGAAAATGAAAAAATTGAGGCTAAAATAATTTTTTTGTGAAAAAAAAGTACTTTTTCATTTTTACGGAACAATTTGTGAAGCACCTGGGGGTTTAAAGTGCTCACTATGCTTCTAGATAAGTTCCTTTGGGGGTCTAGTTTCCAAAATGGGGTCACTTGTGGGGGAGCTCCAATGTTTAGGCACACGGGGGCTCTCCAAACGCGACATGGTGCTCGCTAAAGATTGGAGCCAATTTTTCATTGAAAAAGTCAAATGGCGCTCCCTCCCTTCCGAGCCCTGCCGTGCGCCCAAACAGTGGTTTACCCCCACATATAAGGTATCAGCGTACTCAGGACAAATTGGACAACAACGTCCATGGTCCAGTTTCTCCTTTTACCCTTGGGAAAATAAAAAAATTGTTGCTAAAAATCATTTTTGTGACTAAAAAGTTAAATGTTCATTTTTTCCTTCCATGTTTCTTCTGCTGCTGTGAAACACCTGAAGGGTTAATAAACTTCTTGAATGTGGTTTTGAGCACCTTGAGGGGTGCAGTTTTTAGAATGGTGTCACTTTTGGGTATTTTCAGCCATATAGAACCCTCAAACTGACTTCAAATGTGAGGTGGTCCCTAAAAAAAATGGTTTTGTAAATTTTGTTGTAAAAATGAGAAATCACTGGTCAAATTTTAACCCTTATAACTTCCTAGCAAAAAAAAATGTGTTTCCAAAATTGTGCTGATGTAAAGTAGACATGTGGGAAATGTTATTTATTAACTATTTTGTGTCACATAACTCTCTGGTTTAACAGAATAAAAATTCAAAATGTGAAAATTGCGAAATTTTCATAATTTTCGCCAAATTTCCGTTTTTTCACAAATATCACAAATAAACTCAGAAATTATCGACCTAAATTTACCACTATCATGAAGCCCAATATGTCACGAAAAATCAATCTCAGAATCGCTAGGATCCGTTGAAGCGTTCCGGAGTTATTACCTCATAAAGGGACACTGGTCAGAATTGCAAAAAACGGCAAGGTCATTAAGGCCAAAATAGGCTGGGTCATGAAGGGATTAAGCAGTGCAGGCAGGGGTCCAAGCATGCTAGAAAGGCCCCGTAAGTACAGTGACCGCTGATAAACTAGCTCTATTATGCCATAATAAATAATAATAATCTTTATTTTTATATAGCGCTAACATATTCCGCAGCGCTTTACAGGTTGCACACATTATCATCGCTGTCCCCATTGGGGCTCACAATCTAAATTCCCTATCAGTATGTCTTTGGAATGTGGGAGGAAAACGGAGTACCCGGAGGAAACCCACGCAAACACGGAGAGAACATACAAACTCTTTGCAGATGTTGTCCTTAGTGGGGCTTGAACCCAGGACGCCAGGCTGCTGTGCTATCCACTGCGCCACCGTGCTGCCCCAATGACCCAGCTTCCGCTATTCTGTACTCCCAATCTGCCCTCCACTCATCCTGACATGTTTCCTCCAGTGATCTATGCAGGGCACATCAAGGGAATGTGTAAGTGACATTCTAAACTATGGGAGGGAGTGCTAGCCTAGTAACTAAATGGATTGTCTGAAACTGAATTTTAGTTCACTCCTAAACCTCAATCTATTTAATGTCATAATTAGTGTTGAGCGATACTTTCCGATATCGGAAAGTATCGGTATCGGAAAGTATCGGCCGATACCGTCAAAATATCGGATCCAATCCGATACCGATACCCGATCCCAATGCAAGTCAATGGGACGAAAATATCGGAATTAAAATAAACCCTTTATAAACTTGTAGGTTCATTCTACATGAAGGAAAACAACTAAGAATAATGTAGGATGTATTGGGGGACGTGGCGGAGATATTAAAGGGACAGAGGTTTAGCCCAATGTAATAGAATAGCAGGATTTTTAATTTTTTTTTTTGAAGTTTGGCGTTAGAAAGAATTTGACTATGTTATTTTTTTTTTTTTTTATGTCAGATATTGATGTTTCACTACTTCCACGCCCTTCACCTTCTTTTTTACTTCTCCCACGCTTTCTTCTTAATTATCCTCATCATCAGCTTCTTTGACATCAACTTCTTCACCTTATTCATCTTCTTCTTCATCTTCTACCTATTATTTTTTGGGTTACATTGTTCATATTCTTTTTATTTTACTATTATCTTCATCATATTCAACTTCTTCATCATATTCTTATTTGTGACAGGCATTCCCGTAGTTGTTATCTATAAAAGTTTGAAGATTACACCTTCCGTTCTGCCTGTCACAAACCAGTTACATTTGTCCGCGTTCAGTTTGGCCTGCAGCATCAGGCTTTATCCAGGGGCACCACGAGGAGGAACGGACTCACCCCCATACACTGCTTAGTCTTCTTCTGCTTATAATTTACATAATATTTTTTTGCTCTGATATTTTGTGTTATGCTTAATGTCCTTCTGCTCTTTGTTCTGCAGCCTCTTGTTCTTCTGCTTCTCGGTCTTCCAGGTCGTCGTCGTCTCCAGGGTCGTCGTCTCCGGGGTCGTCGTCATCGGGGTGGTCTCCGGGGTCGTCGTCATCGGGGTGGTCTTCAGGGTCATCGTCTCCAGGGTCGTCGTCATCACGGTGGTTGTCGTCTCTGGTGTCGTCGTCATCTTAGGGGTGTTCTTCCGGGTCATCGTGTTTAGTCTCTTGAACTTGGAAATGTAGCAGAAGGTACAAGAAGGCTGAGAAAATGCCGAGAACCAGCTGATGGAACTGGAACTCGGATGGCTACCCGAAGGTCCAAGAGCCAATGGAACTACCGAGGACCAGCTGACGTTACTGGAACCCGGTTACTAAGCAGGAGGTACCCGTGCCTGAAAGCACTACCAAGGACCACCTGACGTTGGTGGAACTCGGATACCCAGAGGGAGGCACCTAAGCCAAAGGCTCTGCCCGGAACCAGCTGACGGTACTGGAACCAGGATGGGGAGCAGAAGGTACAAGAGCAAAAGACACTGCCGAGAACCAGCTGACGGTGCTGGAACCCGGATGGGTAGCCGAAGGTCCAAGAGCCAATGGAACTACCGAGGACCAGCTGACGTTACTGGAACCCGGTTACTAAGCAGGAGGTACCCGTGCCTGAAAGCACTACCAAGGACCACCTGACGTTGGTGGAACTCGGATACCCAGAGGGAGGCACCTAAGCCAAAGGCTCTGCCCGGAACCAGCTGACGGTACTGGAACCAGGATGGGGAGCAGAAGGTACAAGAGCAAGTGTCTGCGTGGCTTTTGCAGGACACGATGCCGGCTGCACAGCAGGGGAACAGCTGGCGGTGCTGGACCCCACTGACACATTGGCGAGGTGTTTTTCTCTGTGCAGCTAGCACATCTGGGCCCCAACTGGCGGTTTGTTAGAGCCCAGGGTCAGCAGGAGGAGGAGCAGGAGGAGGAGGAGCAGGGGGAGGGGAGTGTAGGCCGAAGCCTGCACTGGCGGCAGCTTTGGGTGTGTTGTGTCTGCGTGGCTTTTGCAGGACACGTTGCCGGCTACACAGCAGGGGAACAGCTGGCGGTGCTGGACCCCACTGACACATTGGCGAGGTGTTTGGCTCTGTGCAGCCAGCACTTCCGGACAGCAACTAGCGTTGTTGGAGCCCGGGCTCTGCAGGTGGAGCAGAGTGTAGGCCGAAGCCTACTTGAACCGATTTCAAAGGTCACCTTTAACCCCCCCTCAGGGGTTAGAAAGTAGAAGAGCCACAGCTTATGCAGCAGTAGTGCTGCACAAGTCAAAGGTTGCTCTTTTAATTTTTCTCCTTGCACACGCTGAATGAAACACGTATAACATTTAGCCCTTTATACAGTCAAACTGTGTAATGGAGGCGAGAGTTCCCTTTGTAATGAGACGCAGCACAGGTGTCAAGAATCCCACCTTGGTGCTGGGTGCAGCCTCCCGAGCGTTGTTATTTGCTGTACAGGAGTCTGCGCTGTCGTGTTATCCCCTGGCCTAGCGCCGTTAGCGCTGCCCATCTTCTGGCATCATGTAATGTCGGCCGGTGCGGTTCGCGATGACCATGAATCCCAGCCCCGCAGTGTCTTAACATTGTTAAAACACTGCGGGGCTGGGATTCAGGGCCTGGCGCAGCACATATGTTGGCCTCTCACACTCGGGTCCTTACACCCGCTTCAGACTGTGCGGCGTCATCTGATCCCTTATCGCATGCCACGGCCATGAAGCCGCACAGTCCGAAGAAGGCGGAAGGAGAGGAGGGACAGGCGAACTGATGCACTGATCCTGCCCATCAATCACACCCTCGCAGTCCCAATAAATAAGACACCGAGGGGCGTTGTGTGGGTCAGGGCGGCCGCAGAGGCGCAGGCAGCCAAACAATGATGCCAGAAGACGGGCAGCGCTACCAAGGGGGTTGCAGCGTGTCATTACAAAGGAAAGTCACACCACCGGGACGGTTAAATGGTCACACAGAGGACACATTGCAGACGTGTTTTCAGTTCCACATGTGCGAGGAGAATACGTTTCTGAGCCACCTTGCACACATGCAGCATTACCGCTGTACAAGGTGGCTGGATAACGTAAAAACGCCTGGGGGAGGGGGGACAGGTTCCCTTCAATTTCAGTTCTTGTGTCTGCGTGGCTTTTGCAGGACACGTTGCCGGCTGCACAGCAGGGGAACAGCTGGCGGTGCTGGACCCCACTGACACATTGGCTGGTGTTTTTCTCTGTGCAGCTAGCACATCTGGGCAAAAACTGGCGGTGTGTTAGAGCCCAGGGACAGCAGGAGGAGGAGCAGGAGGAGGAGGAGCAGGGGGAGGGGAGTGTAGGCCGAAGCCTGCACTGGCGGCAGCTTTGGGTGTGTTGTGTCTGCGTGGCTTTTGCAGGACACGTTGCCGGCTACACAGCAGGGGAACAGCTGGCGGTGCTGGACCCCACTGACACATTGGCGAGGTGTTTGGCTCTGTGCAGCCAGCACTTCCGGACAGCAACTAGCGTTGTTGGAGCCCGGGCTCTGCAGGTGGAGCAGAGTGTAGGCCGAAGCCTACTTGAACCGATTTCAAAGGTCACCTTTAACCCCCCCTCAGGGGTTAGAAAGTAGAAGAGCCACAGCTTATGCAGCAGTAGTGCTGCACAAGTCAAAGGTTGCTCTTTTAATTTTTCTCCTTGCACACGCTGAATGAAACACGTATAACATTTAGCCCTTTATACAGTCAAACTGTGTAATGGAGGCGAGAGTTCCCTTTGTAATGAGACGCAGCACAGGTGTCAAGAATCCCACCTTGGTGCTGGGTGCAGCCTCCCGAGCGTTGTTATTTGCTGTACAGGAGTCTGCGCTGTCGTGTTATCCCCTGGCCTAGCGCCGTTAGCGCTGCCCATCTTCTGGCATCATGTAATGTCGGCCGGTGCGGTTCGCGATGACCATGAATCCCAGCCCCGCAGTGTCTTAACATTGTTAAAACACTGCGGGGCTGGGATTCAGGGCCTGGCGCAGCACATATGTTGGCCTCTCACACTCGGGTCCTTACACCCGCTTCAGACTGTGCGGCGTCATCTGATCCCTTATCGCATGCCACGGCCATGAAGCCGCACAGTCCGAAGAAGGCGGAAGGAGAGGAGGGACAGGCGAACTGATGCACTGATCCTGCCCATCAATCACACCCTCGCAGTCCCAATAAATAAGACACCGAGGGGCGTTGTGTGGGTCAGGGCGGCCGCAGAGGCGCAGGCAGCCAAACAATGATGCCAGAAGACGGGCAGCGCTACCAAGGGGGTTGCAGCGTGTCATTACAAAGGAAAGTCACACCACCGGGACGGTTAAATGGTCACACAGAGGACACATTGCAGACGTGTTTTCAGTTCCACATGTGCGAGGAGAATACGTTTCTGAGCCACCTTGCACACATGCAGCATTACCGCTGTACAAGGTGGCTGGATAAAGTAAAAACGCCTGGGGGAGGGGGGACAGGTTCCCTTCAATTTCAGTTCTTGTGTCTGCGTGGCTTTTGCAGGACACGTTGCCGGCTGCACAGCAGGGGAACAGCTGGCGGTGCTGGACCCCACTGACACATTGGCTGGTGTTTTTCTCTGTGCAGCTAGCACATCTGGGCAAAAACTGGCGGTGTGTTAGAGCCCAGGGACAGCAGGAGGAGGAGCAGGAGGAGGAGGAGCAGGGGGAGGGGAGTGTAGGCCGAAGCCTGCACTGGCGGCAGCTTTGGGTGTGTTGTGTCTGCGTGGCTTTTGCAGGACACGTTGCCGGCTACACAGCAGGGGAACAGCTGGCGGTGCTGGACCCCACTGACACATTGGCGAGGTGTTTGGCTCTGTGCAGCCAGCACTTCCGGACAGCAACTAGCGTTGTTGGAGCCCGGGCTCTGCAGGTGGAGCAGAGTGTAGGCCGAAGCCTACTTGAACCGATTTCAAAGGTCACCTTTAACCCCCCCTCAGGGGTTAGAAAGTAGAAGAGCCACAGCTTATGCAGCAGTAGTGCTGCACAAGTCAAAGGTTGCTCTTTTAATTTTTCTCCTTGCACACGCTGAATGAAACACGTATAACATTTAGCCCTTTATACAGTCAAACTGTGTAATGGAGGCGAGAGTTCCCTTTGTAATGAGACGCAGCACAGGTGTCAAGAATCCCACCTTGGTGCTGGGTGCAGCCTCCCGAGCGTTGTTATTTGCTGTACAGGAGTCTGCGCTGTCGTGTTATCCCCTGGCCTAGCGCCGTTAGCGCTGCCCATCTTCTGGCATCATGTAATGTCGGCCGGTGCGGTTCGCGATGACCATGAATCCCAGCCCCGCAGTGTCTTAACATTGTTAAAACACTGCGGGGCTGGGATTCAGGGCCTGGCGCAGCACATATGTTGGCCTCTCACACTCGGGTCCTTACACCCGCTTCAGACTGTGCGGCGTCATCTGATCCCTTATCGCATGCCACGGCCATGAAGCCGCACAGTCCGAAGAAGGCGGAAGGAGAGGAGGGACAGGCGAACTGATGCACTGATCCTGCCCATCAATCACACCCTCGCAGTCCCAATAAATAAGACAACGAGGGGCGTTGTGTGGGTCAGGGCGGCCGCAGAGGCGCAGCCAGCCAAACAATGATGCCAGAAGACGGGCAGCGTTACCAAGGAGCTTGTTGCGTGTGTCAATACAAAGTCAAATCACACCTGAGGGACGTTTTAATGGTCACAGAGGACACATTTTAGACGTGTTCACTTCAACATGGGCAAGGAGAATAAGTTTCTGAGCCACCTTGAACACATGCAGCATTACTGCTGTTCAAGGTAGCTGTAAAACATAGAAACACCTGGGGGAGGGGGGACAGGTTCCCTTCAATTTCAGTTCTTGTGTCTGCGTGGCGGTCGCAGGACACGTTGCCGGCTACACAGCAGGGGAACAGCTGGCGGTGCTGAACCCCACTGACACATTGGCTGGTGTTTTTCTCTGTGCAGCTAGCACATCTGGGCAAAAACTGGCGGTGTTAGAGCCCAGGGTCAGCAGGAGGAGCAGGGGGAGCGGAGTGTAGGCCGAAGCCTGCACTCGAGCAAGTTGAAAGGAAACCTTTAACCCCCCCCCCCCCAGGCGTTTGTAGCTGAAAGAGCCATTGTGTACAGCACTAATGCTGGAAAAGGTAAACTTAGCTCTTTTAATTATGGTCCTTGTACATGCGGAACCAAACATTTATGAAATGTGTCTCCTCACAGCGTTAAACCGTCCGGTAGGTGGAACTTTCCTTTGTCGTGTGACGCAGCACAGCCATCATTTTTACCCCCTTGGCGCCGTGCGCCCCCTCCTCAGCGTTGTTTGAATCTGTCCCGGAGCCTGCGCTGTTAGGTTAGCCCTTGGCCATGCACACATGTTGCGCTGCCCGTCTTCTGACCTCATTTGGTGTCAGGCTGGCTGCGCCTGTGCGGGTGCGCTGGCCGAGATCCCGCCTCGCAGTGTCGTCTAATGTAATCCCACCGCGGGCCTGTGATCCGTGCCCGTGCGCAGTGCATATCCTCTCCTCTCACTCCCCTCCCTACGGCTTTTTCAGACTGTGCGGTGTCACGGCCGTGGCATGCTATTAGGGACCAGCTGACATCGCACAGTCTGAAGAAGCCGTAGGGAGGGGAGTGAGAGGAGAGGATATGCACTGCGCACGGGCACGGATCACAGGCCCGCGGTGGGATTACATTAGACGACACTGCGAGGCGGGATCTCGGCCAGCGCACCCGCACAGGCGCAGCCAGCCTGACACCAAATGAGGTCAGAAGACGGGCAGCGCAACATGTGTGCATGGCCAAGGGCTAACCTAACAGCGCAGGCTCCGGGACAGATTCAAACAACGCTGAGGAGGGGGCGCACGGCGCCAAGGGGGTAAAAATGATGGCTGTGCTGCGTCACACGACAAAGGAAAGTTCCACCTACCGGACGGTTTAACGCTGTGTGGGGACACATTTCATAAGTGTTAGGTTCAGCATGTGCAAGGAGCATCACGAAAAGAGGCACTTTTTCCCTTTGCATTATTACTGCTGCACAAGGTGGCTCCTTCAGTAACAAACGCCTGGGGGGGGGGGGGGTCAGGTTCCCTTACATTTAACTTGTTGTGTCTGCGTGGCGGTCGCAGTACACGTTGCCGTATACACAGCAGGGGAACAGCTGGCGGTGCTGAACCCCACTAACACATTGGCGAGGTGTTTGGCTCTGTGCGTACAGCACTTCTGGACGGCAACTAGCGGTGTTGGAGCCCAGGGACAGGTGGAGGAGGAGGAGGTTGGAGGAGGTTGGAGGAGGTAGGAGGGATTGCCACACACACAGCAGGGGAACAGCTGACGTTACTGAACCCCAATAACAGAGGAGGGACTGTTGACTGTGCATACAGCACTTCTGGACGGCAACTGGCGGTGTTGGAGCCCAGGGACAGGTGGAGGAGGAGGAGGTTGGAGGAGGTTGGAGGAGGTAGGAGGGATTGCCACACACACAGCAGGGGAACAGCTGACGTTACTGAACCCCAATAACAGAGGAGGGACTGTTGACTGTGCGTACAGCACTTCTGGACGGCAACTGGCGGTGTTGGAGCCCAGGGACAGGTGGAGGAGGAGGAGGTTGGAGGAGGTAGGAGGGATTGCCACACACACAGCAGGGGAACAGCTGACGTTACTGAACCCCAATAACAGAGGAGCGACTGTTGGGACTGTGCGTACAGCACTACCAGGCAACAACTAGCGGTGTTGGAGCCCAGGGACAGGTGGAAAAGCAGAGGAACACAATGTAGGCCGAAGCCTGAGAAAGTCGAAAGGGAACCTTTAACCCCCCCCCAAGGCGTTTGTAGCTGAAAGAGCCAGCTTGTGCAGCACAAAAGATGCAAAAGGAAAAGGTGGCTCTTTTCATCATGCTCCTTGCAAACACAGAACTAAACACTTATAAAATGTGTCCCCTGCAACCGTAAAACCGTCCCGGAGGTGGGACTTTCCTTCGTAATGTGACGCAGCCCAGCCGTCATTCCTACCCCCCCGGCGCCGCGCACCGGCTCCTCAGCGTTGTTTTATTCCGTCCAGGAGCCTGCGCTGTTATGTTATCCCGTGGCCAGGCACACTTAGCGCTGCCCGTCTTCTGGCATCATTTGGTGTCTGGATGGCTGCGCCTGTGCGGCTGCGCTGGCAGAGAGCCCGCCTCGCAGTGTCTTCTGATTTAATCCCACTGGGGGCCTGGGATCCATGGACATGCGCAGTGCATATCTGAACCTCCACCTCTCACTCATCTCCCTATGGCTTCTTCAGACTGTGCGGTGTCACGGCCGTGGCATGCTGTTAGGGACCAGCTGACACCGAACAGTCTGAAGAAGCCATAGGGAAATGAGTGAGAGGTGGAGGTTCAGATATGCACTGCGCATGTCCATGGATCCCAGGCCCCCAGTGGGATTAAATCAGAAGACACTGCGAGGCGGGCTCTCTGCCAGCGCGGCCGCACAGGCGCAGCCATCCAGACACCAAATGATGCCAGAAGACGGGCAGCGCTAAGTGTGCCTGGCCACGGGATAACATAACAGCGCAGGCTCCTGGACGGAATAAAACAACGCTGAGGAGCCGGTGCGCGGCGCCGGGGGGGTAGGAATGACGGCTGGGCTGCGTCACATTACGAAGGAAAGTCCCACCTCCGGGACGGTTTTACGGTATCAGTGGACACATTTTATAAGTGTTAAGTTCTGCGTGTGCAAGGAGCTAAACAAAAATAGCTACCTTTTCCTTGGGCAGCATTACTGCTGCACAAGGTGGCTCTTTCAGTAACAAACGCCTTGGGGGGGGGGGGACAGATTCCCTTACATTTCAGTTGTTGTGTCAGCGTGGCGGTCGCATGACACATTGCCGGCTACACAGCTGGGGATCAGCTGACGTTACTGAAACCCAATAACACTGGGTCGTATGTTTTGACTGTGCAGACGGCACGTCTGAGCCTCAACTGGCGGTGTTGGAGCCCAGGAATTTAAGTTCAGGTGGTAGAAAGATGAACACAACAGGAGACCTGGATAACGTATACAGTGACCTAATTATTCAATCAGGAGGAGGAGTGGCAAATTCCGGCGAGATCCAGGCCTTGTTCATTTTCAGGAAAGTAAGCCGGTCAACGTTATCGGAGGATAGTCGCATGCGACGGTCAGTTAGTACACCACCTGCAGCACTAAAGACACGTTCCGATAATACACTGGCCGCAGGGCAAGACAGCACCTCCAATGCATACTGGCTTAGCTCTGGCCATGTATCCAGCTTTGAGACCCAAAACTTGAAAGGGGAAGAGCCGTCTGGGAGTACAGCAAGAGGGCAAGACATGTAGTCTGTCACCATCTGACGGAACCGTTGCCTCCTGCTGACTGGAGCCGTCTGTGATGGTGTAGACTTTTGTGGCGGGCACAGAAAACTGTGCCACAGTTCGGCCATACTGGTCTTGCCTTGGGCAGAGGCACTGCTTCTGCTCCCTCTTTGTGCAGAGCCTCCACCACGGCCTGGACGCACTGAGCTGCTTTGGAATGCACTAGCAGCACTTCTCTCAGTTGGAATGGAGAAGATGATGGAATTGACCAGTGTGTCTTGGTACTCCCGCATTTTTCGCTCCCGGTTCAACGGTGTGATGAGGCTTTCTACGTTGTCCCGGTAGCGAGGATCGAGGAGGGTGAACACCCAATAATCAGACATGTTGAGAATGTGGGCGATGCGGCGGTCGTTTCTCAGGCACTGCAGCATGTAATCCACCATGTGCTGCAGACTGCCAACTGCCCAAGAAACGCTGTCCCCTGCTGGAGGCGTGATCTCTGCCCGCTCGTCATCACCCCACCCTCGCTGTACACACTGAGTACTGGACAATTGTGTAACTCCCTCCTCTGGACGGATGTCTTCCTCCTCCATTGACTCCTCCTCATCCTCCTCACAAACGGTCCCCTGCCTACGCGTTTGTGAGGAACCACGTGGCGCTGACTGTCCAGAAGATGATGGAAATGGTGAATCCTCATCCTCCACCTCTTCCACAACATCATCCCTTAGCGCTTGCAGTGATTTTTCAAGCAGGCAGATAAGGGGGACAGTCATGCTGACTAGTGCATCATCTGCACTCGCCATCCGCGTGGAATAATCAAAGGAACGCAAAACCTGGCAGACGTCATTCATAGTGGCCCACTCTGTGGTTGTGAAGTCTGTACGGCGCTGACTGCGACTTTTTTGCGCCTGAAGCAGCTGGTACTCCATTACAGCTTGCTGCTGCTCACACAACCGCTCCAACATATGTAACGTGGAATTCCACCTGGTAGGTAGGTCACATATGATGCGATGTTCCGGCAGGCGGTGTCGGCGCTGCAGAGCCGCAATGCGCGCTTTTGCCGTGCTGGAACGCCGCAAGTGAGCACACTCTAGACGGACCTTGTGCAGCAGTGCATCAAGATCCGGATAGTCCCTCAAAAAGCTCTGCACGACCAAATTGAGCACATGTGCCAGACATGGGATGTGAGTGAGGTTGCCGAGGCCCAGAGCTGCCACCAGATTTCGGCCATTATCACACACTACCATGCCTGGCTGGAGATTCGCTGGCACAAACCACACATCGCTCTCCTGCTTGATGGCATTCCAGAGCTCCTGCGCTGTGTGGCTACGATTCCCCAAGAAAATTAATTTCAAGACGGCCTGTTGACGTTTGGCCACGGCTGTGCTCATGTCGGTCGTAACAGGTACACGTTCATCACGGGTCCATGTGGAGGTGGACTGTGACGGCTCCTGCAGCGATGATTCTGAGGAACTGGTGTAAGAGGAGGAGTCAATGCGTACAGAATGGATTCCTGCAATCCTTGGAGTGGGCAGGACACGTCCTGCGCCACTCGCACGGTCTGTACCCGGCTCAACGACATTAACCCAATGGGCAGTGAGGGAAAGGTATCGCCCCTGTCCATGTTGACTGGTCCACGCATCGGTGGTGAGGTGGACCTTGCTACTGACGGCGTTCAGTAGCGCGTGTTTTATGTGTCCCTCCACATGCTTCTGCAGGGCAGGGACGGCTTGCCTGCTGAAGTAAAAGCGGCTGGGCACATTGTACTGTGGGACTGCCAATGACATCAAGTCACGGAAGCTGTCAGTCTCCACCAGCCTGAATGACAGCATTTCCAGTGACAGAAGTTTGGCAATGCCTGCAGTCAGAGCCTGTGCTCGTGGGTGGTTTGACGAGAAAGGCCGCCTTTTCTCCCATGCCTGTACTACCGATGGCTGTAGACTGGGCTGGGAGTGTGTGGATGACTGGGAAAGTGGCGCTGCGGGTGGAATTACAGCGGGTCTCTGGACAACAGGGGCAGAGGTTCTTCCACGGCGATCCTGGGAGGACGCCGAACCAGCTGCGTGTGAGGTAGAGGAAGAGGCAACACGAGCTGAAGAGGTGGTAGCTGCCGCTGTTGGTTGGCCTACCTCTTCAGTGTGTTTTTCTAACTCCGCCGGGTGCCTGTTGCGCACATGTTTCCACATGTTGGAGGTATTGAGGTTGCTGACATTTTTCCCTCTTTTGACTTTTTGATGACACACGTTGCATCTGACATAGCAAATGTCATCTGCAACTGTGTCAAAAAAGGACCAGGCACTGCAAGTCTTGGGAGCGCCCTTTTTGGCTTTTGGAAGAGACATGCTCCTAACGGGTGCCAAAGCGGAGGCTGCAGGATCCGCAGTCTTCCCCCTCCCTCTCCCTCTTTGGGCCGTACGGGGAATCTCTTCCTCAGAGCTGCTCCCACCACCTTCCTGTCCCTCACGCCAAGATGGGTCGAGGACCTCATCATCTACACTACCCTCTGCCCCCAACTGCTCCTCCTGGGTAGTCTCAGCAGCAGAGCACGCACCAGTAAGTGGCACCTGAGTGTCATCATCAGCTGATGCGGCCTGCGATGTGGTGACCGGAGCCACTGGCCCACCCGCCTCTTCAGAGGAAGACAGAAAAAGCTGTTGGGCATCACTGCACCCTGCCTCTTCTTCCATTTCTCCAATGCTGCTTGGCTGGCCCCCTGTTTCCAAGCCAAGAGATTCAGAGAACAGAAGTAGAGACGGCTCCTGTCCTGGGCTCTCTGTCTGCCTGGGCAATTTGGCAGGTGGTGAAGAGACAGATGGCTGCTCTCCAGTGCTCTGTGTCTGAGAGGATGTGGCACTAATGGAAGTTGATGCATTAGCTGCCATCCATCCGACAACAGCTTCAATTTGTTCTTCACGCAGCAGCGGTGTACGGCGCTCGGACACAAAGCTTCGCATGAACGACTGTTGCCTGGTGAAAGTGGGTGCTGATGAGTCACCGGTGCCCGCAGCAGGCACAGAATCCCCACGTCCCCTCCCTGCTCCGCGACGGCTCCCACGCCCCCGTGCCTTACTCACTGCCTTCTTCATCTTGGTTGACTGATAAAGATAAGCAGAAAAGTACTAACGGATTTGTGTGCTTATTCCTGAGCAACTCCTCCTAACAGGTATAAGAAGCACTAATTATCTAAAGTGTGGACTAGACTTTAATATGAGCTAATGTGGCCTACAGAAATGTAAAGTGGTGTAACTGGTGTGTTTGGTGAACTTTATTATTTATTTATTTTTTGGGGGCTGAACTGACAACAGATAGAGCTGCAGTCACACGGAGACCGTGCAGACAGACGTAAACGGCGCTACAAGGCCCAAAAACCCTCCTCTACTTTATCCTATGTAGTGTTTTTCCACAAATTAGCTGGAGACGGGTGGAAAGACACTAATAGGATTTTTTTGAATAAATTAGCAGCAGACTACACTATTTGGAAAAAAAAGAAAATTGATTTGGCGGTATGACGCAGTGAAAAACCCTGAGCTGGAGACAACCAGGCTATAGCTGCTCACAGATTACAGGGCGAGCTGCAGTCACACGGAGACCGTGCAGACAGCCGTAAACGGCGCTGCAAGGCCCAAAAACCCTCCTCTACTTTATCCTATGTAGTGTTTTTCCACAAATTAGCTGGAGACGGGTGGAAAGACACTAATAGGATTTTTTTAAATTAATTAGCAGCAGACTACACTACTTTGAAAAAAAAGAAAATTGATTTGGCGGTATGACGCAGTGAAAAACCCTGAGCTGGAGACAACCAGGCTATAGCTGCTCACAGATTACAGGGCGAGCTGCAGTCACACGGAGACCGTGCAGACAGCCGTAAACGGCGCTGCAAGGCCCAAAAACCCTCCTCTACTTTATCCTATGTAGTGTTTTTCCACAAATTAGCTGGAGACGGGTGGAAAGACACTAATAGGATTTTTTTAAATTAATTAGCAGCAGACTACACTACTTTGAAAAAAAAGAAAATTGATTTGGCGGTATGACGCAGTGAAAAACCCTGAGCTGGAGACAACCAGGCTACAGCTGCTCACAGATTACAGGGCGAGCTGCAGTCACACGGAGACCGTGCAGACAGCCGTAAACGGCGCTGCAAGGCCCAAAAACCCTCCTCTACTTTATCCTATGTAGTGTTTTTCCACAAATTAGCTGGAGACGGGTGGAAAGACACTAATAGGATTTTTTTGAATTAATTAGCAGCAGACTACACTACTTTGAAAAAAAAGAAAATTGATTTGGCGGTATGACGCAGTGAAAAACCCTGAGCTGGAGACAACCAGGCTACAGCTGCTCACAGATTACAGGGCGAGCTGCAGTCACACGGAGACCGTGCAGACAGCCGTAAACGGCGCTGCAAGGCCCAAAAACCCTCCTCTACTTTATCCTATGTAGTGTTTTTCCACAAATTAGCTGGAGACGGGTGGAAAGACACTAATAGGATTTTTTTGAATAAATTAGCAGCAGACTACACTACTTGGGAAAAAAAAAAAAAAAAGGAACAGTATGAGGCAATGAACCACCCTCCCTGAACTGAATACAACCAACTATGGATGGCCTATGTGGCTGCACTCAGACTGGAGACTGGGCTGCACTCACACACACACACACACAGACCTTGCAGATCGCTGTGAAAACAGCGCTACAAGGCAAAAGCAAGGTGAATAGTAGGTGAACACAGCGGTTGCTAAATTAGCCTTTGGAAAGCACAAAGAAGCAAATCGCTATCTCTAAACTGTCCCTCAGTCAGCAAACAGCGTCCTGTCACTAACTGAATTCACAGCAGAGTGATCGCAAAATGGCGCCAGCGACTTTTAAACTGCATCATGACATCATTACACCAGCCAATCACAGCCTTGCCAGTAGTTTCATGCCCTCCATGCTAAACAGGATGTGCCCACACTTGGAATCAATCTCATTGGCTGAATTTCTGCTTTTTGAATCTTAGAACTTCCGATTCCGGTATCCGATACGCGGCAAGTATCGGAATCCCGGTATCGGAATTCCGATACCGCAAGTATCGGCCGATACCCGATACTTGCGGTATCGGAATGCTCAACACTAGTCATAATCTAATAATTTTTGTAATATACTTGTTTTTTTTCTACTACTCCCTCTTTGATGATGCTTTGGCCCCACCCTGGAACAAAAAGTCATCAATGACCTCCGTTACAGGAACTGGGATCATCGTGGGACCTCCATATTATGGATTACGGCGGACCCTGTGAACTATTATTTTTTATTGTTTTATTTTAATAAATGGGAGAAAAAGGGAAATTGTTGGGGGAGTTTTTTTTTTAAGTAAAGATTTTTATTCTGTGTGTTTTCTTCTTTTAACTTACTGATTTAGTAATGTGTGGTGTCTGATAGATGCCGCTCCATTGCTAACCTGCTAACCATTTGTTTGATATCAGCACACATCAACCCCACAATCTCATTATCCTGATTGCCACAGCACCAGAGCAATCGGGAAGAGCCGAAGCGCCATTTTTTGGGCAACTGAGGGCTGGTCTTATTAGGCTGGGAAGGGGCCAATGTCCATGGCCTTTTCCAGCCTATTAATATTAGTCCCCAGTTGTCTTCTTGCCTTAGCTAGTTAATAAAAATAGGGGGGACCTATGTCATTTTTTTAGGGTCTCCCCATTTTTAATAACCAGCTAAGGCAAAGCAAACAACTGGGGGCTGATACTAATAGATTGGGAAGGTCCATTGATATTGACCCCTTCCTAGAATAAAACCAGCTCACAGCTGTCTGCTTTCCCTTGATTTGTTGTTAACAATAGGGGAAACCCCCATTGTTTTTTTCATTTATTTATTAGTATTTTTCATATATTTTCTAGTAATAAATAGATAAAATGAATGGAAAAATGGCGTAGGGTCCCCCTATTTTTAATAACCAGCTAAGGGAAAGCTGTAATGCCCATGGTTATTGGGCCATTCCCGACCTAGCAATATCATTCTGCAGCCACCTCAGAAGTGGCGCATCATATTTGGTGCGCCAATTCTGGTGCTTAGCCTCAGCTATTCCGGATTGCCCTGGTGTGGTGACAATCGGGGTAATTGTTTTTGGAGTTAGTAATGGAGAGGTGTCAGTCAGACACCCCCAATACTAACCCAGTATTAAAACTAAATATACACACACACAATTTTATTTAAATTAAATACTCTCCCACACTTGTCCTCATACACCAATTTATTAATAAAATGATCCCATTAAGTAATCCATCTTCTTCTTTGTCTCCAGCAGTGAAGCTACCACTATGCACAGGTGCTGGGTGATGAATACTCTCATCAGCATCATCTGCTCTCACTGCTTTCAGCGAGAGCAGGAGACACTGATGACAGTAGTAGTCATCAGCTAGCACCTGACCACAGTCCACAGGTCTGATCACAGTCACTTGCTCAAATGCTGTCCTCTATGTGACAGAATGGGTACTTCAGTAAGGTTACTGCGGTCAGTGTAGTTTTTCCTACGCTGTTACTCGGATAACAGCGTAGGCCCTCCATTGACTTGAAGTGGAGTTAGGGTTCAGGATCAAGTTCATATACCGTTCTGAACCCAAACATCCACAGGTCTGCTCATCCCAAACTTCCACCCCAAAATAATTGTTGGTGTCAACATATAGGTGGTTCATTGGCATCTATGGGGTAATCATATGTCTCAGGTGTATGATTTCACCCAAATGTTCCTAATGACTAAAAATACAAATATTTAACTGCTCATTCAGTCTAATTGGGGTCATGTCACTGTTTTGGATTGGAATCTCTCATGTGTGTCTATTGAATTATACATATCTCCCACTATGCAACTTTTTTCTGCCAGAAAACCGGCATAGAGAGATGGATAAATTTTCCCTTTAGCTCTAAAAGTTTTGAAGTGTTTTCTAGTGACTTGTCTGCAGGCCATTGTAATTTGCATCAGCGTGATACATTGGCAATCCAATCTGAGGTAAGAATGAATTTCTAATAAAACAGTTTACAAGTGCAACTTTAGAATTGGGTGACTTCACAATATTAGGTAGAGCTGATGTTCTTAACTGGATGAAATAGAAAGCTGATGAGTCCATACCAAAGTGCAAATTCTGCTAGAGAGAAAGCAGCAGACATTTACCTACAACACAATATGCAATCAATAAGTCATCTACCTACGCCTCCAGCATAATATGCACAAAGAAACTAAATGTGTTTATAAAAGTTTTCTGGTTTAGAATATTCTATTAGGAACTTTTGAGTTAAAAAAGTGATCAACGTATATTTTTTTTTTAACTGAGTGCATACTATTAACCCCTTCCTGCAAAGGATGGTCTATTCATAGGCGAACCCGAACTGTAAAGTTTGAGGTCCATACTGAACACACAGCATGCTTGCACGAGCCCCAAACAAGGACTTCTCCAACAAGCACCCTGATCAATGGCTGTTTTCTATGCTGTAATCTGTGTGACAGCGCAAGAAACACCGGCGGCTCTGATCACTGGTAAGTTTGTTGCCGCCAGTCAGAGCACTGCGGTCCCCACGCAGTCAGATGACAACATGAGCCAGCTGCTGTGACCGGCGGTAAAAAGGTTCCACTGCCAGTCAAATTAATACGGTATTTTTAAAAAAATGGCGTGCCCCTCCCTTTTTGACAACCAGCCAAGCTAAAGCAGGCAGCTGGAAGCTGGTATTCTCAGACTGGTAAGGGGCCATTGATATTGCCACCACCGCAGCCTAAAAATAGCTGCCCATTGCCTCTCCAGAAAAGGTGCATCTATTAGATGTGCCAATTTTGGCGCTTTGTCCGGCACTTACCACTTTTACTAGTGTGATGGTAAGTGGGGTAAAAGGTTTGGGGTTGATGTCAGCTGTTTTATGGCTGCTAACATCAAGCCCAGAGGTTAGTAATGGAGAGGTGTCTATAAGATGCCCCCATTACTAACTCCATAGTTAGATTGAAAAAAAAATAGCCAGAATAAAATCCTTAAATTGAAATAATGACACAAACTCCTTCATTTGAAATAAAAATAAAAAAGCACAGTTAAACTCACCTTTACGCCTTATATACAGAAGCCCATGTCACCTGTATAAGACAGAAAATATTAAACAGCCATAATATTCACCTGTCCGACGTGAGGATAATCCATATCTGTCCCATGAAGATCCGGATGATTTGGATAGCAATCACATCAGTGATGCGACTGATATCCACACCAGCCAGCTCACACTGCAGTGTGTAGTGATGAGCTTCTGTAAAAAAGGTCACAGGAGTTCATAGCTGATGAACCTCGGTCACCTCATTTATGCTATGTGCACACGATGCAGATTTGGTGCAGAATTTTCTGCACAAAATCTGCACAACATCTGCATCTTCTGGCAGAAAACGCAGCTGACAATTCCTGCGTTTTTTATGCGTTTTTTATGCGTTTTTTATGCGTTTTTAATGCGTTTTTTGTGCGTTTTTTGCAGTGCAGTTTTGGTGCAGTTTTGGTGCAGTTTTGTAGTGAGTTTTTAGTGCATTTTTAGTGCGTTTTTTGTGCTTTTTTTATGCTTTTTTATGCTGATTTGTCAGCTTTTTTTAAAGCTAAATAAAGAGAAATAAAGTTTAAAAAAATATATATATTTACATGATGTCATTTCCTAGTCCAACCTCTTCTCAATCTCAATCAAATTTCACAACGTGCGTCGGTACGTCGGCCCGACGCATAGCGACGGACCCCTACCGACGCAAGTGTGAAAGAGGCCTTTATGAGCGTTGAATTTAAAAAAAAAAAACGGAAAAAAACGGCGTGGGCTCCCGCGCAATTTTCTGCACCAGAGGGGGAAAGCCGACGGCTGGGGGCCAATATTTGTAGCCTGCTATGAATATCAGCCCGCAGCTGTCTGCGTAGCCTTTACTGGCTATTAAAATAGGGGGACCCCCCCAAAAAATGACGTGGGGTCCCCCTATATTTTATATCCAGAAAGGCTACGCAGCCAGCTGCGGGCTGATATTCATAGCCTAGAGAGGGGCCATGGATATGGCCCCCCCCAGCTACAACTACCAGCCAGCAGCCGCCCCAGAAATGGCGCATCTCTAAGATGCGCCAAATCTGGCGCTTAGCCTCTCTCTTCCCACTCCCGTGTAGCGGTGGAATATGGGGTAATAAGGGGTTAACGTCACCTTGACATTGTAAGGTGATGTTAACCCCAGTTAATAATGGAGAGGCGTCTATAAGATGCCTATCCATTATTAACCCCTCAAAAAAAATTGGCGTAGGCTCCCGCCCAATTTTCATGTCCAGAAAGGGAAAGCCAGCGACTGCAGGCTGCTAATTTGTAGCCAGGGAAGGGGTTAATCTTCCCAGGCCAGGCTATGAATATCAGCCCACAGCTGTCTGCGTGGCCTTACTGGCTATTAAAATAGGAGGACCCCAGAAAAAAATGACATAGGGTCCCCCTATATTTTATAGCCAGAAAGGCTACGCAGACAGCTGCGGGCTGATATTCATAGCCTAGAGAGGGGCCATGGATATTGGCCCCCCCCCCAGCTACAACTACCAGCTCGCAGCCGCTCCAGAAATGGCGCATCTTTAAGATGCGCCAAATCTGGCGCTTAGTCTCTCTCTTCCCACTCCCGTGTAGTGGTGGGATATGGGGTAATAAGGGGTTAATGTCACCTTGACATTGTAAGGTGACGTTAACCCCAGTTAATAATGGAGAGGAGTCTATAAGACGCCTATCCATTATTAACCCCAAATTACTGAAGACAAAAAAAAGACACAGGAAAAAGTATTTTAATATTCTAAATTTTACCATACTTACAAATCCCTTGATGATCTGTAGTCTTTTCCGACGTAGTCCATTAATATCGAGTGTCCCACGACGATCTGCCATGGAGAACAGCCACACCAGGAGATGTGACTGCTCTCTATGGCTGCCAAAACACATTGACAGGAGCTAAAGCTCCTGCAGTGTGCCTGCACATGCGCGCGAGTTTACCGGAGTTCAATGAACTCCGGGACTCTCGCTTTACAACACTGCTGCGTGAGAGATTTCACGGCAGTTCAATTGCCGTAAAGTGAGCTTCCGGAGTTCATTTAACTCCAGGAAACGAACGGGCAGCTCCGATACACTGCAGGAGCGATTAACTCCTGCAGTGTATCACTGGAGGACGTCGTGGGACAACCTATACTATGGATTACGATGGAAAAGATTTTTTTTTTTTTAATTTTGGGACAAGGATGATCGTGGATGGTGGCCTTCGCGGACGTATGTGGTGAGTATGTACTACATGTTATATGTGTGTTTGTGTTTTTAACCCATTGTAGTCAGTCGCCTGACGATGGGACAACTCTCCCATCATCACATTTCGATGGGAGTAGTCCCACCGACGAATGACTACAATGAGTCACTACTGACAGACAGACACACAGACAGAGACACACACACACACACAGACACTATACATACCATTTCTACCATACGACTCCATTTTTGCTACACTCCGCCCACTCACTTCCTCCACATCACTGACGTCACTTCCTTCTGCTGCGGTTTTGACACCCAAATCCGCATAAAATCTGCAGATGGTATTTACATCTGCAGTTTTTATGCGGATTTGACCCACAAAATGGGAGTCAATGGGTGCAGAAACGCTGCAGAACTGCACAAAAGAAGTGACATGCACTTCTTTGAAATCTGCAGCGTTTCTGCACAGATTTTTCTGCACCATGTGCACAGCTTTTTTTTTTCACATTGATTTACATTGTACTGTAAATCACAGTGCAGTTCTGCAGCGTATCTGCCGCAGAAAAAAACGCTGCAGAACTGCACTAAATCTGCATGGTGTGCACATAGCCTTATGGCACCGCTCGCTGCATGAGAAATCTTCGTGAGACAGCTATAGATATCTTCACATCAGACAAGTGAGAAATATGGTTATTTATTATTTTTCTTTTTTTACAGGGGACATATACACCAGTGGATTAATCATTAAGCTGAGTATTATAGTTGTTTATTATTTTCTGTCTTTTACACGTGACATGGGTCATTTTTATTTTAAATTAAAAAAAGGTGTCAGTGTCTTTATTTCAATTAAAGGACTTTATTCAGTGTGTTTTTTATTTACAATGTGATTATGGGTTAGTAATGGGGGTTTCTTATAGACGCCTCTCCATTATTATCCTCTGGGCGTGATGTCAGCGGCCATAAAACATCTGACATCAACTGCACAAATATTACCCCACTTGCCACTGCACTAGGGCAAGTGGGAAGAGCAGGACAAAGTGCCAGAATTGGTGCATAATACCAGCCTCCAGCTGTCTGCTTTAGCATGGTTGGTTGTCAAAAATGGAGGAACCCAACGCCAATTTTTAAAATGATTTATTTAAATTTTTTTTTTTTTAAAACGGCGTGGGACCCCTCTATTCTTGATAGCCAGCAATGATAAAGTTAACAGCTCGCAGCTGTTGGTTTTGCCTGAGCCTGTTATCAAAAATAGAAGCGACCCCACGTCATTTTTTTATTTATTTATTTATAGCACAGGCGCCGGCTGATAAATACTCCTATCAGCGATGCCTGCTCTTGTTGTTAATTGTGACAGCAGTCGTACTCTCATGGGAGTAGGACTCTCTCATCAGGTGGCGCATGTGACCGGCGGTAACCTTTTTACCGCTGGTCACAGCTACTGGCTCACATGCTTTCATCTGTATGACAGCATGGGAACCACAGCGCTCTGACTGGCGGTAACAGTCTTACCACCGATCAAAGCCCATGCTTGTTGCGCAGATGACAGCATGGTAAACAATGAATGTCCAGGCCTCCATTTATCTGAATGGGGTTTGAGTTTGGGTACTGTTCCGATACCCAAACCAAACATTTTTTAAATACTTGGCTGACCCACCAGACCTGAACATCCACGGGTTTGCCCATGACAAATCCCAGGATGGGGTTCTCTGGTGTGGAGGCAACTCAGGAGCTGAGATTTTTCTAAACACGGCAGATGCTGTTAAAATTGTCTCTAACAGTTGAAGCTGGCACTGGGTTCTGGCCGCGGCTGTTAAGTAGAGCAGTGGCATTAAATGGAACGCATGCCAGTGCCAACACGTACTAGTGACTCCCACAGCCCACCATGATACAATCAGAGGGGAACAATGAATTACTATAATAGCCGGTGTATATATGATATATATACAGTTTATATATATATATATATATATATATATATATATATATATATATATACTGATTTGTATCAGTCTCAGTTGTGACAATGTGGACGCTTACTGTAATATCTCTTAAAATAGCTGGGCACTAAGAAAATTCCGGAGGTGATGGATGCAGTCATATATGAATGTACTTTTCTCTGGTGTCTTAAAAGGAATCTGTCAACAGGATTTTGCTACCTCATCTAAGATCAGCATAATGTAAGCAAAGAGACCCTGAATCCAAAGATGTATCACTCAGTTTACGGTGTGCAGTGGTTCTGACACAATCAGAGTTTTCATATTTAGAATGTGGCAGAACTGAGAAAGCTGTCCCTGCCCCCATCAGGCTCTGTATATACAATGTCTATAGACAGTGAGCTGCCTATCACAGAAGGGGGCAGAGTCGGACCAGGAGACAGTCGCTGCTGTGTCCCAGCAATAATAAGCTCTTAGAGCTAAAAAAAATTATTGCAAGGACAGAGCTTGATAAGAAAGGTATCGGTGAAATCTGTGTTTTAATCACTTCAGCATGCTGTCTTCAGATTACATAGGAAAAGCCTGCTGACTAGGGTTGAGCGAAACGGATCGTTCATTTTCATAAGTCGCCGACTTTTGGCAAAGTCGGCGTCTCATGAAACCGAGCCGATCCCTGTGTGGGGTCGGCCATGCGGTACGCGACTTTCGCGCCAAAGTCGCGTTTCAATGACGCTAAAAGCGCCATTTCTCAGCCAATGAAGGTGGACGCAGAGTGTGGGCAGCGTGATGACATAGATCTCAGTCCCCACCATCTTAGAGAAGGGCATTGCAGTGATTGGCTTGCTTTCTGCGGCGTCACAGGGGCTATAAAGGGGCGTTCCCGCCGACCGCCATCTTACTGCTGCTGATCTGAGCGTAGGGAGAGGTTGCTGCAGCTTCTTCGGAAGCAGGGATAGTGATAGGCAGGGTACATAAAGCTACAAACCGCTTGTGCTGTAGCGATTTCCACTGTCGAACACCACCTTTTGATTGCAGGGACAGTGGAAGCTACATTTTTTTTTCCTCAGCGCTGTAGCTCATTGGGCTGTCCTAGAAGGCTCCCTGACCCTGATAGCTGCGTTGCTGTGCCTGTGTGTACGCCGCTGTGCAAACCAACTGCTTTTTTCAAAGCACAAATCCTGTTTTTCCTTCCTTCCTGCACAGCTATCTTGTGTGTTTGTCCACACTTTTGTGTGCAGCAGTCCTTTTTATAGCTGCCTGCCATACTTTTCTGAGATAACTGCAGGGAGATAAATATTGGCAAGTCTGCCTCCGTGCCATTGCTGTGTGTGGTATCTGTCTCTCATTGTGTGGCACCGAAAACACTGTGTAATACTTGGCCATTTTTTTTTTGGGGGGGGTACATTCTCCCTTTTCCCCAAAAAAAATTAGTGGGAGATAAATATTGGCAAGTCTGCCTCCGTGCCATTGCTGTGTGTGGTATCTGTCTCTCATTGTGTGCCACCGAAAACACTGTGTAATACTTGGCCTTTTTTTTGTTTTTAGGGTAAATTCTCCCAGAAAAAAAAAAAAAATAGTGGGAGATTAAGATTGGCATTTCTGCTTGAGTGCTGGTCCTGTGTGTGCCATCTGTCTCAAATTATTGGGGCACAGAAAACCTAGTGTGTAACATTGGGCCTGATTTTCCTTTCAGTGTCAGGCACCTATAAAGGTATATATAAATCCTACAGAAGTTTGAGTTCACCTGATAAGTTGTTTTACAGTAACAAATAGCGTTACTTTGGTTACGTTTTGCAAACAATGAGGAAGTCTAGTTGAAGAGGTCGTGGCCGTGGGCGGTCATTGTCAGCTGGTAATGATGGTAGTGGTGGTGGAGCATCAGGTGGTCGTGGTAAAAGCAGTACAGCACCTAAGTCTCGAGTTTTTGAGCCAGGTTCGTTGTCTGGCTACACAAGGCCTCGAACGCTCTCTTTTCTGGGAGTAGGAAAACCACTTTTGAAGCCGGAGCAGGAGGAACAAGTATTGGCTTTCATTGCTGACTCTGCCTCTAACTCTTTCGCCTCCTCCTCGGAAAGTGCCAAATGTCAGAGCAGTGCATCGTCAGTGGATGCTCCCGGTCAGGAACAAGTCGCTTCCTTGTGTCCTTCACTAAAAACAACAGTGAAGGATGCGTCAGTCGACACAACAGGTTACTCCATGGAGCTCTTTACACATACCGTTCCTGGGTTACACAGTGAAACAGTTAACAGGCTATGCCCATTAGAAGTTGAATCGGACATGGAGTGCACAGATGCACAGCCACAGCCAGATTACTATGCTGTTCCTTTGACTCAGACCAGAACATTGCCCTCGCAGTGTACTGAGGCAGAATCAAAACCAGCGGAGACTATGGTGCTCCGTCACGAACGCAATACCACCGGCTTACACGGTGACACAGACGAAGTTGCACACAACATAGAAGAGGAGGTCATAGATGACCCAGTTGTGGACCCCGATTGGCAGCCATTGGGGGAACAGGGTGCAGGCGGCAGTAGTTCTGAAGCGGAGGAGGAGGAGCCGCAGCAGGCATCAACATCACAACAGGTTCCATCTACCGGGCCCGTATCTGGCCAAAAACGCGTGGCAAAACCTAAACCAGTTGGAGGACAGCGTGGCCATCCGGTTAAAGAAGCTCAGTCTGCAATGCCTGAAAAGGTATCCGATAGTAGAAAGAGTGCAGTCTGGCATTTTTTTAAACAACATCCAAATGATCAGCGCAAAGTCATCTGTCAAAAATGTTCAACTACCTTAAGCAGAGGTCAGAATCTTAAAAGTCTAAATACAAGTTGCATGCATAGACATTTATCCACCATGTATTTGCAAGCCTGGACTAACTACCAAACGTCCCTAAAGGTTGCAGCACCCTCGGCCAATGAAGCTAGTCAGCAACGCTACATCCCTTCCCTCCCTGTAAGCCGACCATTTCCCACACCACCTGCAGTATCTGTGCAGCTTTCGTCGCCAAGCCAAAGCAGTCAGGGAATCACCAGGTTAGTAGTAGGAAACACTGCATGTAGGGCACCGGCAAGAATACCATCTCCAACCCTCTCTCACTCACCCATGTCCACCGGCACCACCGCTAGTTCCACGATCTCCAGCTCTCCAGTCTAGCTCACCCTACATGAGACTCTTGTTAGGAAAAGGAAGTACTCATCCTCGCATCCGCGTACACAGGGTTTGAACGCCCACATTGCTAGACTAATCTCATTAGAGATGATGCCCTACCGGTTAGTTGAAAGCAAAGCTTTCAAAGCGCTGATAAACTACGCTGTACCACGCTACGAGCTACCCAGTCGGCACTTCTTTTCTAGAAAAGCCATCCCAGCCCTCCAACAGCATGTTAAAGACCGCATCGTCCATGCACTCAGGCAGTCTGTGACTACAAAGGTGCACCTGACAACAGATGCATGGACCAGTAGGCATGGCCAGGGACGTTACGTGTCCATCACGGCACACTGGGTGAATGTGGTGGATGCAGGCTCCACAGGGGACAGCAATATTGGGACAGTTCTGCCTAGCCCACGGTCAAGGAAAGAGTTGGCTGTAGGCGTTCGCCCCCCCTCCTCCTCTTCCTCCTCCTCCTGCAGAAGCTAGAGCTCGTCCACAGACCGCAGTCGCACATCCACTCCATCCGCAGCTGCCACTGTTGCACACCAGGTGTGCCATTATGGGACAGCTAGTGGCAAGTGTCAGCAGGCTGTATTGGCAATGAAGTGTTTGGGCGACAACAGACACACCGTGGAAGTTGTGTCCGAGTTCTTGCAGAAAGAAACTCAGTCATGGCTGGGCACTGTACATCTTGAGGCAGGCAAGGTAGTGAGTGATAACGGAAGGAATTTCATGGCTGCCATAGCCCTTTCCCAACTGAAACACATTCCTTGCCTGGCTCACACCTTAAACCTGGTGGTGCAGTGCTTCCTGAAAAGTTATCCGGGGTTACCCGACCTGCTCCTCAAAGTGCGCAGACTTTGCTCGCATATCCGCCATTCGCCTGTACACTCCAGCCGTATGCAGAACTATCAGCGTTCTTTGAACCTTCCTCAGCATCGCCTAATCATCAACATTGCAACAAGGTGGAACTCCACACTGCACATGCTTCAGAGAGTGTGCGAACAGAGGCGTGCTGTTATGTATTTGTGGGAGGATACACGGGCAGGCAGTTGGATGGCAGACATGGAGTTGTCAGGTGTGCAGTGGTCGAAGCTACAAGACCTGTGTCAAGTCCTTCAGTGTTTTGAGGAATGCACACGGCTGGTTAGTGCAGACAACGCAATAATAAGCATGAGCATCCCCCTAATGCGTCTGCTGATGCAAAGTTTGACGCACATAAAGGAGCAGGCGTCTGCAGCCGAGGAAGAGGAAAGCCTTGATGACAGTCAGCCATTGTCTGGTCAGGGCCGTGTAGAGGACGCGGTAGCGGGCGAAGAGGAGGAAGAGGACGAGGAGGATGATGGGGATGAGTACTTTTTTAATGAGGAAGCTTCTCCTGGGCCAACAGAAATTAGTGGCGTTGCAAGGCCGGGTTCTGTTTTTGTAAGGGAGACAAGTGACATAGATTTGCCTGTAACTGCCCCTCAAACCAGCACAACCGCAGATTTGCCAACTGGAACTTTGGCCCACATGGCAGATTATGCCTTACGTATCCTCAAAAAGGACCCACGCATTATTAAAATGATGAGCGATGACGATTACTGGTTGGCCTGCATCCTTGACCCTCGCTATAAAGGCAAATTGCAAAATATTATGCCACATAAGAACCTTGAACAAATATTAGCAACCAAACAAGCTACTCTTGTAGACCGTTTGATTCAGGCATTCCCAGCACACAGCGCCGGTGATGGTTCCCACACGAGCTGCAGGGGGCTACAGGGCAGAGGTGTTAGAGGTGCACAGATCGGAAGTGGCGTTGGACAGAGGGGTTTTCTGACCAGGTTGTGGAGTGATTTTGCAATGACCGCAGACAGGACAGGTACTGCAGCATCTATTCAAAGTGACAGGAGACAACATTTGTCCAGTATGGTTACTAACTATTTTTCAGCCCTTATTGATGTTCTCCCTCAACCGTCATTCCCATTTGATTACTGGGCATCCAAATTAGACACCTGGCCTGAATTGGCAGAATATGCTTTGCAGGAGCTTGCTTGCCCAGCAGCTAGTGTACTATCAGAAAGAGTATTCAGTGCTGCTGGTTCAATATTAACCGAAAAAAGGACTCGTCTGGCTACCCAAAATGTGGATGATCTCACCTTCATTAAAATGGACCACTCCTGGATTTCAAATTATTTTGCCCCACCTTTCCCGGCTGACACCTAGCTTTCCTATAAAAAGGTCTTGCTTGTGGACTGGTCTTACTGAGTGTTAAAATCTCTTAATTTGCAGCAGCTGTTTGACCAGCATACGACATGTTTACACATCCCCCAATGGGAAAACTCCCCCCACGGGTCCGTTGTCTCACTCTCGACACTTGGCGCAAGCACCCGTTAGTTACAGTGCTGTTTGTCAGAAGATGTGGGTGTGCTCGCTTTTGGTCGACGGCACTGCCACTGGGTCCCTCATAGTACAATGTAGTGTCTCTGGCGGTGGTGGTGCGCACCCAACGTCAGACACACCGTTGTAACATGAGGGGCCCTGAGGTGGTACCGCCAGCCACAAGAGAGTTCCCCCCCCCCAGCTCAAACTGTGCTCTACCACGTGCCAAATTATCTCGCACAGCTCCACCAATGTTTAGTCTATGCGCTGACATCATTCAATGCCTGGCACTGACAATCAATACCAATTTGTTGACATCTATGATGATAGTTACAGTAGTCTGGTGTTGTGATTTTGCTTTTTGCTCCCTCTAGTGGTCATTAGTGATTTGACTCTGGAGCTTCTGTCTTTTCCTATATCCTCACCTGGGCCGTTAGTTCAGGGGCGTTGCTATATAAGCTCCCTGGACCTTCAGTTCAATGCCTGGCATCGTTGAAATCAGAGCTAATCTGTTGTGCTCTTGTCCTATGATCCTGGTTCCTGTATTTCAAGCTAAGTCTGCTTCCTTGCTTTTTGCTTTTGTTTTGTTTGGTATTTTTGTCCAGCTTGTTCCAATCTGTATCCTGACCTTTGCTGGAAGCTCTAGGGGGCTGGTGTTCTCCCCCTGGACCGTTAGACGGTTCGGGGGTTCTTGAATCTCCAGCGTGGATTTTTATAGGGTTTTTGTTGACCAGATAAGTTATCTTGCTATATTCTGCTATTAGTAAGCTGGCCTCTCTTTGCTGAACCTGGTTCATTTCTGTGTTTGTCATTTCCTCTTACCTCACCGTTATTATTTGTGGGGGGCTTGTATCTTGCTTTGGGGTCCCTTTCTCTGGAGGCAAGAGAGGTCTTTGTTTTCTTCTCCTAGGGGTAGTTAGATTCTCCGGCTGGCGCGAGTCATCTAGCGATCACCGTAGGCATGATCCCCGGCTACTTCTAGTGTTGGCGTTAGGAGTAGCTATTTGGTCAACCCAGTTACCACAGCCCTATGAGCTGGATTTTTGAATCTCGCAGACTTACACGTTCCTCTGAGACCCTGTCCACTGGGGTCATAACAGTATGCCAGGCCAGTATTAAATGTTTAATGCATTGCAGAAGTGGGATTATAAGAAAGAAAATTTTGAGTTTTTTTTTTCCCTCTCTCATTTTTTTTTTTTTTTTCTTTTCCCCTTTACCTCAGAGTGGCTTAAGCTTGCTGCAGACATGAATGTCCAGACCTTGATTACAAGTGTGGACCAGCTTGCCGCTCGTGTGCAGGGTATACAAGATTATGTTACCAGAAATCCTAGGTCTGAACCCAAGATTCCGATTCCTGAACTGTTTTCAGGAGACCGATTTAAGTTTAGGAATTTCAGGAATAATTGTAAATTGTTTTTGTCCCTGAAACCTTGTTCGTCTGGAGACTCTGCTCAACAAGTAAAAATTGTTATTTCATTCTTACGGGGTGACCCTCAAGATTGGGCTTTTTCGTTGGCGCCAGGAGATCCGGCATTGGCGAATATTGATGCGTTTTTTCTGGCGCTCGGTTTACTTTATGAGGAACCCAATCTTGAGATTCAGGCAGAGAAAGCCTTGCTGGCTATGTCTCAGGGCCAGGACGAGGCTGAGGTGTATTGCCAAAAATTTCGGAAATGGTCCGTGCTGACACATTGGAACGAGTGTGCACTGGCCGCTAATTTTAGAAATGGCCTTTCTGAGGCCATTAAGAATGTTATGGTGGGTTTTCCCATTCCCACAGGTCTGAATGATACCATGTCCCTGGCTATTCAAATTGACCGGCGGTTGCGGGAGCGCAAAACCGCAAATTCCCTCATGTTGTTGTCTGAACAGACACCTGATGTGATGCAATGTGATAGAAAAACCGCAAATTCCCTCATGGTGTTGTCTGAACGGACACCTGATTTGATGCAATGTGATAGAATCCTGACTAGAAATGAGAGGAAAATTCATAGACGCCGGAATGGCTTGTGCTACTACTGTGGTGATTCTACACATGTTATCTCAGCATGCTCTAAACGTATATCTAAGGTTGTTAGTCCTGTCACCGTTGGTAATTTGCATCCTAAGTTTATTCTGTCTGTAACTTTGATTTGCTCACTGTCATCTTATCCTGTCATGGCGTTTGTAGATTCAGGTGCTGCCCTGAGTCTTATGGATCTCTCATTTGCTAAGCGCTGTGGTTTTATTCTTGAACCATTAGAAAATCCTATCCCTCTTAGGGGTATTGATGCTACGCCATTAGCAGAAAATAAACCGCAGTATGGGACACAGGTTACCATGTGCATGACTCCTGAACACCGCGAGGTGATACGTTTTCTCGTTCTACATAAAATGCATGATTTGGTTGTTTTGGGGCTGCCATGGTTACAGACCCATAATCCAGTCCTTGACTGGAAGGCTATGTCAGTGTCTAGTTGGGGCTGTCGTGGTATTCATGAGGATTTCCTGCCTGTGTCTATTGCTTCTTCTACGCCTTCGGAAGTTCCGGAGTATTTGTCTGATTATCAGGATGTCTTTAGCGAGTCCAGGTCCAGTGCATTGCCTCCTCATAGGGAATGTGACTGTGCAATAGATTTGATTCCAGGCAGTAAATTTCCTAAGGGAAGACTGTTTAATCTGTCGATACCTGAACATACCGCTATGCGTTCATATATCAAGGAGTCTCTGGAGAAAGGACACATCCGTCCGTCTTCTTCCCCTCTTGGTGCGGGATTCTTTTTTGTGGCTAAAAAGGACGGATCTTTGAGGCCTTGTATTGACTATCGGCTTTTAAATAAGATCACTGTCAAATTTCAGTATCCTTTGCCGCTGTTGTCTGACTTGTTTGCCCGGATTAAAGGTGCCAAGTGGTTTACCAAGATAGACCTTCGTGGTGCGTACAACCTTGTGCGCATTAATCAAGGGGATGAATGGAAAACCGCATTCAATACGCCCGAAGGTCATTTTGAGTACTTGGTGATGCCTTTTGGGCTCTCTAATGCCCCTTCAGTTTTTCAGTCCTTTATGCATGACATTTTCCGGAACTATCTGGATAAATTTTTGATCGTTTATCTGGATGATATTCTGGTTTTTTCTGATAATTGGGACTCGCATGTGGAGCAGGTCAGGATGGTCTTTAAAATTTTGCGTGAAAATTCTTTGTTTGTCAAGGGCTCAAAGTGTCTTTTTGGTGTACAGAAGGTTCCCTTTTTGGGGTTCATTTTTTCCCCTTCTGCTGTGGAGATGGACCCAGTCAAGGTCCGAGCTATTCTTGATTGGACTCAGCCCTCGTCAGTTAAGAGTCTTCAGAAGTTCTTGGGTTTCGCTAACTTCTACCGTCGTTTTATCGCTAACTTTTCTAGCATTGTGAAACCTTTGACGGATATGACCAAGAAGGGCTCCGATGTGGTTAATTGGGCTCCTGCTGCCGTGGAGGCTTTCCAGGAGTTGAAACGTCGGTTTACTTCGGCGCCTGTTTTGTGCCAGCCTGATGTCTCGCTTCCCTTTCAGGTTGAGGTGGATGCTTCAGAGATTGGAGCAGGGGCCGTTTTGTCGCAGAGAGGCCCTGGTTGCTCTGTTATGAGACCTTGCGCCTTTTTCTCTAGGAAGTTTTCGCCTGCGGAGCAAAATTATGATGTGGGCAATCGGGAGTTGTTGGCCATGAAATGGGCATTTGAGGAGTGGCGTCATTGGCTCGAGGGTGCTAAGCATCGTGTGGTGGTCTTGACTGATCACAAAAATCTGATGTATCTCGAGTCTGCTAAACGCCTGAATCCTAGACAGGCCCGCTGGTCATTGTTTTTCTCCCGTTTTGACTTTGTTGTCTCGTATTTACCAGGTTCAAAAAATGTGAAGGCCGATGCTCTTTCCAGGAGCTTTGTGCCTGATGCTCCTGGAGTCGCTGAACCTGTTGGTATTCTTAAGGATGGTATTATCTTGTCAGCTATTTCTCCAGATCTGCGACGTGTGTTGCAGAGATTTCAGGCTGATAGGCCTGATTCTTGTCCACCTGACAGACTGTTTGTGCCTGATAAGTGGACCAGCAGAGTCATTTCCGAGGTTCATTCCTCGGTGTTGGCAGGTCACCCAGGAATTTTTGGCACCAGAGATCTGGTGGCCAGATCCTTTTGGTGGCCTTCCTTGTCTAGGGATGTGCGGTCATTTGTACAGTCCTGTGGGACTTGTGCTCGAGCTAAGCCTTGCTGTTCTCGTGCCAGCGGGTTGCTCTTGCCCTTGCCTGTCCCTAAGAGACCTTGGACACATATCTCCATGGATTTCATTTCTGATCTTCCGGTGTCTCAAGGCATGTCTGTTATCTGGGTGATATGTGATCGCTTCTCCAAGATGGTCCATTTGGTTCCTTTGCCTAAGCTGCCTTCCTCTTCCGATCTGGTTCCTGTGTTTTTCCAGAACGTGGTTCGTTTGCACGGCATCCCTGAGAATATTGTGTCAGACAGAGGATCCCAGTTCGTTTCCAGATTCTGGCGATCCTTTTGTAGTAGGATGGGCATTGACTTGTCGTTTTCGTCTGCTTTCCATCCTCAGACTAATGGACAGACCGAACTAATCAGACTTTGGAGGCTTATTTGAGGTGTTTTGTCTCTGCTGATCAGGACGATTGGGTGACCTTCTTGCCGTTGGCTGAGTTTGCCCTTAATAATCGGGCTAGTTCCGCCACCTTGGTTTCGCCGTTTTTCTGCAACTCTGGTTTCCACCCTCGTTTTTCTTCGGGTCATGTGGAACCTTCTGACTGCCCTGGGGTGGATTCTGTGGTGGATAGGTTGCAGCGGATCTGGAATCTTGTGGTGGACAACTTGAAGTTGTCACAGGAGAGGGCTCAGCGCTTTGCCAACCGCCGCCGCGGTGTGGGTCCCCGACTACGTGTTGGGGATTTGGTGTGGCTTTCTTCCCGCTTTGTTCCTATGAAGGTTTCCTCTCCCAAATTTAAACCTCGTTTTATTGGTCCTTACAAGATATTGGAAATCCTTAATCCTGTATCCTTTCGCCTGGATCTTCCTGTGTCGTTTGCTATCCACAACGTGTTTCATAGGTCCTTGTTGCGGCGGTACGTTGTGCCTGTGGTTCCTTCTGCTGAGCCTCCTGCTCCGGTGTTGGTTGAGGGCGAGTTGGAGTACGTGGTGGAGAAGATCTTGGATTCTCGTCTCTCCAGGCGGAGGCTTCAGTACCTGGTCAAGTGGAAGGGCTATGGTCAGGAAGATAATTCCTGGGTGGTCGCCTCTGATGTTCATGCGGCCGATTTAGTTCGTGCCTTTCACGCCGCTCGTCCTGATCGCCCTGGTGGTCGTGGTGAGGGTTCGGTGACCCCTCACTAAGGGGGGGGTACTGTTGTGATTTTGCTTTTTGCTCCCTCTAGTGGTCATTAGTGATTTGACTCTGGAGCTTCTGTCTTTTCCTATATCCTCACCTGGGCCGTTAGTTCAGGGGCGTTGCTATATAAGCTCCCTGGACCTTCAGTTCAATGCCTGGCATCGTTGAAATCAGAGCTAATCTGTTGTGCTCTTGTCCTATGATCCTGGTTCCTGTATTTCAAGCTAAGTCTGCTTCCTTGCTTTTTGCTTTTGTTTTGTTTGGTATTTTTGTCCAGCTTGTTCCAATCTGTATCCTGACCTTTGCTGGAAGCTCTAGGGGGCTGGTGTTCTCCCCCCGGACCGTTAGACGGTTCGGGGGTTCTTGAATCTCCAGCGTGGATTTTTATAGGGTTTTTGTTGACCAGATAAGTTATCTTGCTATATTCTGCTATTAGTAAGCTGGCCTCTCTTTGCTGAACCTGGTTCATTTCTGTGTTTGTCATTTCCTCTTACCTCACCGTTATTATTTGTGGGGGGCTTGTATCTTGCTTTGGGGTCCCTTTCTCTGGAGGCAAGAGAGGTCTTGGTTTTCTTCTCCTAGGGGTAGTTAGATTCTCCGGCTGGCGCGAGTCATCTAGCGATCACCGTAGGCATGATCCCCGGCTACTTCTAGTGTTGGCGTTAGGAGTAGCTATTTGGTCAACCCAGTTACCACAGCCCTATGAGCTGGATTTTTGAATCTCGCAGACTTACACGTTCCTCTGAGACCCTGTCCACTGGGGTCATAACAGTCTGGGTCAGTGTCCTATATTGACACCAGTAAATACTAATTTACTGCCAAATTACTTTGTCATAAAGTCTGCAGATGAGCCCACCCCTGTACCTAAGCATGCCACCCTTTTTTTTATTTATAGTTGTTTTGCGAGACATTAACATCTATTTATTTTTTGGGAGTACTAACTGTGTCAGACACTTCTTGCAATACTCCTCCACTGACCACAATGCTGCCTGGAGTGCCTGCCTGTGTATCCATGTAACCGATTTTAAACTGCCATGCCTGCCTATTGTTTGTTATTTTAGGCCTTTGATAGCCTGTCTGCGGCCCCTACCTGCAATACTCCTCCACTGACCACAATGCTGCCTGCCTGTGTATCCATGTAACCGATTTAAAACTGCCATGCCTGCCTATTGTTTGTTATTTTAGGCCTTTGATAGCCTGTCTGTGGCCCCTACTTGCAATACTCCTCCACTGACCACAATGCTGCCTGGAGTGTCTGCCTGTGTATCCATGTAACCGATTTTAAACTGCCATGCCTGCCTATTGTTTGTTATTTTAGGCCTTTGATAGCCTGTCTGCGGCCCCTACTTGCAATACTCCTCCACTGACCACAATGCTGCCTGGAGTGCCTGCCTGTGTATCCATGTAACCGATTTTAAACTGCCATGCCTGCCTATTGTTTGTTATTTTAGGCCTTTGACAGCCTGTCTGCGGCCCCTACTTGCAATACTCCTCCACTGACCACAATGCTGCCTGCCTGTGTATCCATGTAACCGATTTAAAACTGCCATGCCTGCCTATTGTTTTTTATTTTAGGCCTTTGATAGCCTGTCTGCGGCCCCTACCTGCAATACTCCTCCACTGACCACAATGCTGCCTGCCTGTGTATCCATGTAACCGATTTAAAACTGCCATGCCTGCCTATTGTTTGTTATTTTAGGCCTTTGTTAGCCTGTCTGCGGCCCCTACTTGCAATACTCCTCCACTGACCACACCAATGCTGCCCGTGTACCCCTGGAACCTATTTAAAAGTTCATAGAGCCTAGTTATATATTTTATTTACTATTAATAAGGCCATGATGGACTACGCTGTACCACGCTACAAGCTAACCAGTCGACACTTCTTTTGCGAGAAAAGCCATCCCAACCCTCCACCAGCATGTAAAAGACCGCATTGTCCATGCACTCTGGCAATCTGTGAGTACAAAGGTGCACCTGACAACAGACGCATGGACCTGTAGGCATGGCCACGGAAGATTACGTGTCCATTAAGGTGCAATGGGTTAATGTGGTGGATGCATGGTCCACAGGGGACAGCCTACTAAGTCTGTCTGCAGTCCCTAATTCAAATTGTCCTCCACTGTCTAAATCGGAGCTTCCACCTTCTGGCTTTCGGCCTATAGTATCAGAAATTAAACTGCATTTGGCCTTCAACTTTGGTTACGGCCTACTAACCCTGCCTGCCCCTGCCTGGTGTTTGTCCTCAACTGAATAAAGCTGAGCTTCAACCTTCTGGCTCTCATTCAGTGCTGTGTTTTTAAAAATTGGTGGTTAGGGCCTACTAACGGTGTCTGCCCCTCCCTGGTGTTTGCCCTCAACTGAATAAAGCTGAGCTTCCACCTTCTGGCTTTCGGCCTATAGTATCAGATATTAAACTGCATTTGGCCTTCAACTTTGGTTACGGCCTACTAACGGTGTCTGCCCCTCCCTGGTGTTTGTCCTCAACTGAATAAAGCTGAGCTTCAACCTTCTGACTCTCATTAAGTGCTGTGTTTTTAAAAATTGGTGGTTAGGGCCTACTAACGGTGTCTGCCCCTCCCTGGTGTTTGCCCTCAACTGAATAAAGCTGAGCTTCCACCTTCTGGCTTTCGGCCTATAGTATCAGATATCAAACTGCATTTGGCCTTCAACTTTGGTTACGGCCTACTAACGGTGTCTGCCCCTGCCTGGTGGTTGTCCTCAACTGAATAAAGCTGAGCTTCAACCTTCTGGCTCTCATTAAGTGCTGTGTTTTTAAAAATTGGTGGTTAGGGCCTACTAACGGTGTCTGCCCCTCCCTGGTGTTTGCCCTCAACTGAATAAAGCTGAGCTTCAGTCTTAGGCTTTTGGCCTAAAGTATCAGATATTAAACTGCATTTGGCCTATTAGTGTGTTTGGGCCCTTAAAACAGTGTCTGCTGCTCCTGGGTTTGCTACTCCACTGAACAAAGCAATGCCGCCTGTTTAGTCCTGTTACCAATTTTGAACTGCATTTAGCCTACTTTATTCTTTGGCCCTATATCTGTTTCCTCCTCATCCTGCCCATTGCCCAGCCACTGCTAGATGAGTCTGCTGGTACATTGACCTAGACCACTACATTCCCCTTGCACTCTACACAGCCAGAATCTGACCCTGCTGAAAGTAAGGTTCCCCTTCCCGCATGTTATACCACCTTACACAGGGACAAAGAGGAAGGTGCAGATGAAAGTGCAGGTTCCTTCATCAGGTGGGGGGGCATACTCGTTGGCGACGTCACTGGCACAGGGCCCCTCAGAGTACGCAAAAGTGTCGCTACTGGTGGGAGGCGCCCCCGCCGTGCAAACACACCGCTGTACTTTGAGGGGCCCTGTGCCAGTGCCAATGCGAACAAGTGTGCCCCCCTGCTTGCTCAGGATCACAGCACTTGCAACGTTGAAATACTTACCTCTCCCTGCTCCACCGCCGTGACGTAGTCCACGATTCCTGGGCCCACTAAAACCTTGAACCAGCCCTACCCCCCACAACTTTTGCCAAATGACCCCCAAGTTCCATTGAACAACTATTATTATAAAGTTAATTAAGATTGACAAGCTTCAGAAACAAGAATGGATGTTTTTGGCATTAAAATGGGCACTGTAGGTGTTTTCCTGGCCTCCACTCACTGCCGACTATGCTTCCCCATTGACTTGCATTGGGTTTCGTGTTTCGGTCGATCCCCGACTTTTAGCGATAATCGGCCGACTGCACTCGACTCGACTCTGGACAAAGTCGGGTTTCACAAAACCCGACTCGATATTTAAAAAATGAAAGTCGCTCAACCCTACTGCTGACAAATTCCTTTTAAGATGCAGTACATTGGGCAAAAGACTGGTGCCATATGTCCTTGGTGCAGTTGCAAGCAACATCCTGCCACCCAGAAACACATATGCATTTACTGGAAACCATAAAGAAAGCTAAAGAAACATTCAGACTGTAAACTTTTTAAAGTTTATACTGATTTTGTCACTTGATTCAATTTTCAAAAAGACCCTTTAAAAGTATACTGTGTCTATTATTGTACAGTAAGTGTCTGTGCCACACTATCTCCACTACAGCCGAACTACAAGTAACTGGTATAGACCACAGTTTGATTGTAAAATAATGTAGACACTGTCATCAGGACAAGACAATGCCATCCATTAATCATTATCATCAGTTGTTAGGGCTGGCGAAATGCACCGAGTAAATGTAGCGATAGTAAAGGTGTGTTCGCAGCCCGGGGTCCACCGTGCAGGAATGGAACCTGCTGCTAGTTAATGGCAGCACTATATGGCGGTACTACGCCAGAATAGACACGAGTTCCATCACCCGGTCTGTATAGAAGCAAACTCTGTTGCTTCACAGAGTCGCAGGGAATAAAGGTAAATCAGTGCCCTGTTAGCAGTCACAGGGTGCAGCAAATGGATAGATACTAGTGGGATCCTTGCAATTTACCCCCACTATGCAGGTGATTGATCCCACTCTGACCTTCTTTGGCTTTTGAGCCCGCGCCTGAGGACACCCTGAGTCAGATGCTGGGATCAAGCGGGAGTTCCCACCCTACACTGACCGTTTGTCAGGAGTAATTAAAGGATAGCCGCACAGAGTGCGTACAGCGCCGCACTGGCGGTCACTGCTGGTTAGACGCAGTACAGATAATTCTCTTGTGTGTAGATTAACCCTGTCAGGCGCTAGTTAACTCCAACATTCGCGGGCATTCAACATCACTAGGAATGGGAATGATTAAGGAGCAATCAACAGAACAAGCATACACCCACACACACAATAACAGGTTTATACTAGCGCATGGCCAAGCGGCCATGCAAACCTTTTATAGTAGTAGCGCTTCAGGACCTTCCAGATGGTCCAATAGGAGCCGCAACAGGACCTGAGCATGTGACCCCCGACCTCCAATGGGAGGTCGTCCTGTGGGCATGCTCAGTATGGGAAAAGCTGGACTTAGTCCCAGAAACGCCTGCTCACCACTGATCAGTGCTGGCTACAAAGGCAGAGCCTGGAAAGGCAGCAGTAACCAAGAACAGTATCAGCTGGAGCCAGACGAAGGGATCTACGTCTCTGCTGAGCAGGTTCCACTGTGGCTTGAGGAGGATGGGAGACTGCAGTAGACATGATTCGAGATTCCCCCTGTGCAGCAGCAGGAACTCGACACCTAACATCAGTACAGTCACTTTCTGTCTGAGATCAAATTAAAATGAGCAGATTTACAATACAAAATATGTTGAGAAACAAGAACAGGCTGTGGATATAAATATCAATTATTTGATGAATTAGGAACTAGGGCCATATTTGCCATTGTGCACCCGAGGGCAGGTGCCTAGGGCGGCAGTATTTACAGGGCAACACTTACAAGATTGATTTTTTTAATTTGCTTTTTTTTATCTGCCTTGACAGCTTCTTAGAGGCGGGAGAGAGGGCTGTGGATGTGTATAGGGATGTGAATCTGGTAAATGTAAGGCAGCATTAAATAAACTATTTTTATTCCTTGCTGCTAGGTCTGCGAAACAGGAAGATATATTACTCACTTACACTCAGAAAATCAGTACTGTTATCAGCGAGTAGTTCAGACTATAGAGCACAAGGGGAAGTGACAGGAGCACCACCAATCACAGCATCTTACTAATCAGAGAAGCGCTGAAGCAGATGAGTGATATTTCTTCCTGTGTTTAACAATCTCTGAACACATTATCACTGGAGGAGTCTAATGGCCCATCTAGATGAGCCGATAATCAGGAACAAGCTAAGATACTTATTAACCAATTATCAGTTTGTGTTATCAGGCCATCAATCACCCAACCAACCATTAAAATGCTCATGCATTCAAATCATTTTCAATTCAATTTTATCGGCAGAACATTGTCATGTGTGAAGAGAAGTGCTGCCATTAACGATCGCTCGGTGTATATAACCTATCTGAACTGGCCACTAGATGACCAATGATTGACTTGTATATAACCGATCAGTGGTCGTTTAATGGCTGTTGTAGGTTTGTCTAAATGGCCACTAAAGTTCAAACTGGTTTATGTTTCTTTCTTATAAAAAAAAACTCAGGTTTGTGATTTGTAATTTTCTTTTTTAAACTAATGGGGAGAGAGTAAAGATATGAGCCCCGAGTCATTAAGACTGGAATGTTGTAAGTCATAGTTAGGGCAGCTGCACATGAGCGTATTTGTTATTCTATGGGGCCATGTACATGTCAGATTTCTTCCTCACACAGAGACGGTCTGAGGAAATAATCGCGGTATGTCCGAGTTTGATCCGAAAGCCGAATTGCACTCGGCCATGCATCTCAATGAGTCCATGGAAACCATCGGATGTCATCTGAGTGAGGTCTGATTTGGAGAAGGTGGAGAAATCAGATCACACTATGATCATGGTCTGATCAGAGTATGATTTATATAATTGACCCAACTCTCTCAGATGAGAGAATTTATGCTCGTGACCCTAGTGTTACTGAGGGGCGTGCAGGAATAATATGCGCCAAATTCATCAAAATGCCGATGCCACTTAATGAATGAATGAATTCAGCCCGTCTTATTTGTAAAAGAGCAAAGTCAAATTTCTGGTGTAAGAAGTTCCACCACCATTGATTAATTTGACTCTTCCTCAGCCGTATCCATTTTGGCGGAGCTGCCAAAAACTGTCTTGAGAATACCAACAGTCACAATATTTTTCACAACTACACCTTCCACAAAAATTTTCCAATTTCCCAACAGAACTGCACTTGGCATTAGAAAGTAGTGAATATACATTGAAATATACCATCCTATTCAATGGACGCCAATGTTAGACGAGTCTGATCACATTAGTCTCCATTATCCAGACCAAACCATTCTGGAGCAGCTTTTTTGAAGTGAGGACTTTGGCACTACTCTAGTAATTTGTAAAATAATTAAAAAGTGTCATTAACAAATGGAGCAGCAGTGTAAATATAGTTGTGTTGTTTTGTTGTTTGTACATGGAAAAGATGAGATCCCGCTCCCCTTATCTCTGTCTTACAGAGCATGGAGGATAATATACGACAATACTAGTGGTGCTACGGGATAAAAAAGTTACAAGTAGCACTGTAGCAGCAATCTTCCTGTATGTCGGTGCTGCGGTCCCCCTCCTTCACCTCCTTATCCCCTTCACATAAACTTCCATGAGCAGCATAGTTCTCAGTGAGTTAATAATTAGTGATGAGCGAATATACTCGTTACTTGAGATTTCTCGAACATGCTTGGGTGTCCTCCGAGTATTTTTTAGTGCTTGGAGATTTAGTTTTCATCACGGCAGCTGAATGATTTACAGCTACTAGCCAGACTGAGTACATGTGGGGGTTGCCTGGTTGCTAGGGAATCCCCACATGTACTTATGCTGGCTAACAGATGTAAATCATTCAGCTGCCGTGATGAAAACTAAATCTCTGAGCACTAAAAAATACTCGGAGGTCACCTGACCGTGCTCGAGAAATCTCGAGTAACGAGTATATTCGCTCCTCACTAGTAATAATCCATCTCTTCTCTGTTTCGCTTGAGATTTCTCCTGCGGACTGAAAGTGAGAAATCAGTGCAAAAGAGATGGGTGAGGGAATGGTCAGGGGAATTTTTTAAATAAGTTTGTTATTTTGCTTATACTATTAATTTATGCAAAGTTGATTACATCGACAAGAGATTTGTTAAAGTATTTGTTTGTCTTAGGTGAAACTATTGGGTGAATGTGTTTGTAGGAACATTACAAGTCAGTGGGCAACACCATCCATCAATGGTGATTAACATCACTTCCATCCTCCAGATGATGCTCCCTCCTTGTGCAAAGAATTACCCACAGTATCTAATTGGCTACCGTGACTTTAAATAACCTGGACATGCAGTGTATCATTACCACTTGATGAAGCTAGCTGTGAAACGCACGTCTGGTGCAGTTCTTTCATTGACCTGTGAGACCTTATGGCACTGTGCATTTTACATGCCCTACTGATGGGTGCAGTTTTGATAGAATCCCTGTTTACTCGGCTCTAGATGTAGCAGTGGGCAGAATGCTGAGCTGTGTATGTCCCCGCCCACACCTCTGATTGGTAGATTTCTTTGTACCCTGTCTGTTCTGGAGCTGCCAATCAGTGATAGGTCAGGGTTACGCACATTAGCTGGACTGGAGTGCACAAGAGACCTAGTTCTGTAGTGATAATCTCCTGCAGATAAAACACTGATTGTACTGAAATAACAGCACACAGCTCAGTAAGTTATACATCACTAGAATCAGACTCTCTTGCCCTATATTATGCTGCTCTCAAACTAAATAGAAAAACCTTCTGATATACTAACGGAATATTTTTGCTTTCTTCTAGAAACAGTGTTTTTTTTGTAAATGGTGCTGAGTCGTAAAGTAACATACACTGTGCATGGGCAAGAGTGGCACGGTTTCTGTAATAGTGAATCCTTAATCTTCTAATCTCATTCACCCATGCTGGGAGGCATTATGGGGCTATTTGGTTTGTCATATAACTTGCTGCATGCACCTAATGGCTTTGGCTTCCTTACTGCTCTAATCTTATCTCCCTGGCATTTAATTCATGATTGGGATAAAAGTGTTCTATTAGCAAAACAACCATCAGTGGGAAACAGCAAAATGTTCCCCGGTTTTGATTAGTAAATTGATTGAGAAAAATAGACAAAAATAGATGTGCATTGATGAGTTAAAATATGAGACTTGTTAGATTTTGAACTATGTTGATGTGACTGCAACAAGCCCGTTAATATATCTGCCATTTTCTGGCAAGTTCATCTATTATCCAAAAGCACATTGTAAAATCTGTGTCAGAGCATGGAGTTACTGTATTTATTCCAAAGGGTGTGTAACCAAATATTAAGTTGAGGGTGGCAACAATTTTGTCCAGCCCATTTTGGGACTTTTGAGGGACATTATGTCCAATTTGCCTTTTTTTCTTTTTTTGTGTTGTTCCAATGCTCACAAAGGAAATAAACGTGTGTAATAAAACGTGTAATTACAATAATTTTCTGGGAGAAATACTTCATTTTCTGGAAAAATTTCAAGGGTGCCAACACTTTCGGCCATGACCGTATATGCATTGGTCATCCAGTCATGTGAAAATATATTAGAAATAGTTTTACTATAATCACAATTCCACTTATTCAGAAATTGTTCTTCTGTTGCTAATGTTTAGGGACCGATTTTTCCAGTGCTTTAGTCTGATTTGGCTGTTTGGATTCCAAAATATTCTGAGGAAATCCGGAGATACCTTCCACAGGTGGCTGCCGGACCTCAGCTATTAGCGAGGCTGACAGGCTATGGGGACAGACAAGGGATTCCGAGCGTGGCGTCACGCCTAGCTGAACAGCAGTCTCCAGAGGTCGGAGGACTACACTGTCCCTACACGTTTCAGAAGTCTTCTGTTCCTGCCTGACCTATAGAGAAGATTTCCAAAACGCGTAGGTGGAGTGTGGTATTCTGGCTGCTATTCAGCTAGTTGTGAAGTCACATGCTGGGAATCCAAAAATGGCTTACAGGTGTCCACGTTATCCGTAGCAGTGAGTATACCATTTGTGGTTACGCCAGTGTATTTCTGATATACCGTAATCGTTAATATTAAATAAAACTCTGGAACCTTGCAGAATAAGAAAATACAATATACATCCCAGTCAGCCTACAAGCATAGACATTGTGAATTTGCCTTCTCTCAGGCTTTGACTAACTAAGCACAGAATTAAACTTCAGGCACAACACGGAAACAGATGATTAATTTAGGAGCAAGTCTTAGAATTATTATGTTTTCTATGTTTCACTATGTGAAATTTTTTCTATGAATTTGGTGGAACATTCTGTAAAAGCAGAAGGCAGGCTCTTATCTATTCTTACAACCTGTTCTCTGTTCAGCTCATCGTCATCGTTCATCCGTAGCTCACGTACTTCATCACTCCATCACCCCTTTACAAAATAGATGGGTTTAATTGGGTTATACATCTGCTTCATACTAATGCAGAATACTATCTCAGACTCCAATTGCCTTACTAGGTAAATGAAAAAGAACAAACCTTACCTTGGTTCCCTTTAGCTGAATTAAATTCTTATTGCAAATAATCCATTTAAATAAAGATGGTTACCATGGAAAAAGTTTTGTATTGAAAAAGTACTTTTTACAGAAACATTACATATATGAGGGTTTATTCAAAATTCTTCGCGCCGGATGACTTTGTTCATTTATTAATTTGGAATATTATGAGATCTCATTGTAAATTAGACTCTGCAGAGGAGGAAGACTCTGGAGATCATGCTTATTGTCTTAATGTATGCTCCCGGTGTTTCGGTCCCATCATAGGCTCCTGATGACTATAGTAAACACATCATTACAGCTTTAGACACATCTGGAATACACATTTTCTGCGATGTTAGCAGCTTAATAAAAAACTGAATATAGTGACAATCAATAATTTTTGTTTAGTAATCTCTTATTTAACAGGCATTTGAGAAATGGCCAGCATGCAACGTTCAAACACAGGTAAAGCAATTACTTGGGGTATAAAAATTGTAATGCTGGTCACAACAACGCTAGAAAGACTTTCAGCTCTAAATATTACCAATTCCATGAATGTCTTTAAAGCCTTGATTGGATGCAAAGCATTTTACAATCACAATATGTATAAGAATAATTCAGCAGCAAAAACTGTAAACAGTTTGGTTCCAATCTGGCCTATAGGTTGTCATAAATCACTAAATACCAGTAAGAAGGATGGCTAGCTTTCGAAAGTAAAAACACATTTTAGAAAGTTTGGTTTTAAATATTCCAAGTCATAATGTATATACAGGATGTGCTACCTTTACTAACTTCATAAATTCACCATTCAGTTACATTTTTTTTCTCCTAGCAATGTCCTGTTTTTTATTTGTTTTTGCCTATTATGGCACACTCCTATCATTGGTCCCCTGATGAGACCCGATAAAGGAAGGGGGCGAAACGTGTAGGGACGAGGGACAATAGACTTCAAGAAGAAATAATTCCCTGACAACTATTAGCTAAGTGATCCATTGGGATCTTTTCCAAAATGATTTTCTTATCTGTCTATGACTAATGATGGGGCACACATGCACCTTATCTAATGCTGTGTAGAATGCCAATTGCATTGGTAGGGCACATATGCACCTTTTTCAACTAGATGTGGAATACCAGATTTTGATGTACAGGTACACATGCACTTTATCTAATTTTATGCGGCATATCTAAAACCTGTGGTTGGTTATTTTGAGGGAACCCTATTAGGACCCAGAGAACTAGCATATGTCCTCATTAGCCACATGTTCCTCTGGATTCTCCTTGTGACTCTTTTTCTTTGCATATCTAGTTCAAATAGAAAAGACTGCTACTTACAGGCTCATTGAAGTCTATAGTAACCTACACAGCCACAGACAAATAGAATCATAGATAGAAAGATTTACGTTGTGTGTATGTGGTTAAATACTATAGCTGCCGGCATTGAGTTATGGTGCCATATTGAATTTTAGGGTGCCAACATCTGCAGTCAGGTAGGACAACAGATTAGAAAGGACCTACTAGGGTCATTTCAGGATACCTACATAGAATATCTTCTTTACTGTACAAAAATACTGCATCTCCCTAAAAAGGGCATACATGGTGTGTTTTTAACTAATTTTTTAATAGACACTCTTAATTGTACTAATTAAAAGTTGATTTTTAAAGGGTTTTTTTTTGTTCTTTCTGGTTTTGTCATGATCTCTGCAGGCAGAGATCATAGCAAGCCTATAGAGGGACAAGCTCTCGGAAGATGGAACTATACTGACCATGAACTAAGCCTGCCGCGCAACTAGAAATAGCCAGGTAGCATTTCCTATTTATCGCTAGATGCCCAGCTCTGGCCTAAGACCTAAATAGCTAGCAGAGGGAAATATAAGACCTGGCTCACCTCTAGAGAAATATTCCAAAGAAGACAGTAGCCCCCCACATATAATGACGGTGAGTTCAGATGAAACAACAAACGCAGCAGGAAAATAGTCTTAGCAAATTTGAGGTCCGCTTACTAGATAGCAGAAGACAGATAGTATACTTTCATGGTCAGCAGAAAAACACTAACAAAACACCATCCAGAGATTACCTTAAACTCTGGCATTAACTCATAACGCCAGAGTAGCAATCCCTGATCAACGAGAGCTTTCCAGACACAGTAACAAAACTTCAGCTGTGAACTGGAACAAATAGGCAAAACGAAACATGGACAAAAGTCCAACTTATCTAGTAGTTGTCTAGAAGCAGGAACAAGCACTGAGAGGCATCAGATAACATTGTTGACCGGCAAGAAACCACCAGAGAAATGAGCTTAAATAGCGACACCCACTACTGATGGAACCAGGTGAAACAGGAAAGAGGATGACAAGTCCAATTCCACAAGCGGCCACCGGGGGAGCCCAGAATCCAAATTCACAACAGTACCCCCCCCTCAAGGAGGGGGCACCGAACCCTCACCAGATCCACCAGGGCGACCAGGATGAGCCCTATGGAAGGCACGAACAAGATCAGAAGCATGAACATCAGATGCATTGACCCAAGAATTATCCTCCTGGCCGTAACCCTTCCAGTTGACCAGATACTGGAGTCTCCGTCTGGAAACACGAGAGTCCAAAATTTTCTCCACAACGTACTCCAACTCACCCTCAACCAACACCGGAGCAGGAGGCTCAACTGAAGGTACAACAGGTACCTCATACCTGCGCAATAACGACCGATGAAAAACGTTATGAATGGAAAAGGACGCAGGGAGGTCCAAACGGAAAGAAACAGGATTAAGAATCTCCAATATTCTATAAGGGCCGATGAACCGAGGTTTAAACTTAGGAGAAGAGACCCTCATAGGGACAAAACGAGAAGACAACCACACCAAATCTCCAACACAAAGCCGAGAACCAACACGACGACGACGGCTGGCAAAACGCTGAGTCTTCTCCTGGGACAACTTCAAATTGTCCATAACCTGCCCCCAGATGTGATGCAATCTCTCCACCACCGCATCCACTCCAGGACAATCCGAGGATTCCACCTGACCGGAGGAAAATCGAGGGTGAAACCCCGAATTACAGAAAAACGGGGACACCAAGGTGGAAGAGCTGGCCCGATTATTGAGGGCGAACTCTGCCAATGGCAAAAAAGCAACCCAATCATCCTGGTCAGCAGAGACAAAACACCTCAGATATGTCTCCAGGGTCTGATTAGTCCGCTCGGTCCGGCCATTAGTCTGAGGGTGAAAAGCAGATGAAAAAGACAAATCTATGCCCATCCTAGCACAGAATGCCCGCCAAAATCTAGACACAAATTGGGTACCTCTGTCAGAAACAATATTCTCAGGAATACCGTGCAATCGGACAACATTCTGAAAAAACAGAGGAACCAACTCAGAAGAAGAAGGCAACTTGGGCAGAGGAACCAAATGGACCATTTTAGAGAAACGGTCACAGACCACCCAGATGACAGACATCTTCTGGGAAACAGGCAGATCTGAAATAAAATCCATCGAGATGTGTGTCCAAGGCCTCTTAGGAATAGGCAAGGGCAACAGCAGTCCGCTAGCCCGAGAACTACAAGACTTGGCCCGAGCACAAACGTCACATGACTGCACAAAGACTCGCACATCTCGTGACAGGGAAGGCCACCAGAAGGATCTTGCCACCAAATCCCTGGTACCAAAAATTCCGGGATGACCTGCCAATGCAGAAGAATGTACCTCAGAGATGACTCTGCTGGTCCAATCATCCGGAACAAACAGTCTATCAGGCGGACAACGATCCGGTCTATCCGCCTGAAACTCTTGCAAGGACCGCCGCAGATCAGGAGAAACGGCCGACAAAATTACTCCCTCCCTAAGGATACCTGTGGGTTCAGAATTACCAGGAGAGTCCGGGTCAAAACTCCTAGAAAGGGCATCTGCCTTAACATTCTTAGAACCCGGTAGGTATGACACCACAAAATTAAAGCGAGAAAAAAATAAAGACCAGCGCGCCTGTCTAGGATTCAGGCGTCTGGCAGTCTCAAGATAAATCAAATTTTTGTGGTCAGTCAATACCACCACCTGATGCCTAGCCCCCTCGAGCCAATGGCGCCACTCCTCAAACGCCCACTTCATGGCCAAAAGCTCCCGATTCCCAACATCATAATTCCGCTCTGCGGGCGAAAATTTGCGAGAAAAGAAGGCACAAGGCCTAATGACGGAGCAGTCGGAACCTTTCTGCGACAACACTGCCCCAGCTCCGATCTCCGAAGCGTCAACCTCAACCTGAAAAGGCAGATTCACATCAGGCTGACGCAACACAGGGGCAGAGGCAAAACGGCGCTTAAGCTCCTGAAAGGCCTCTACAGCATGAGGGGACCAATTAGCAACATCAGCGCCTTGTCTGGTCAAATCAGTCAGTGGTTTAACGACATCCGAAAAACCAGCAATAAATCGGCGGTAAAAGTTGGCAAAGCCCAAAAATCTCTGAAGACCCTTAAGAGAGGAGGGCTGAGTCCAGTCACAAATAGCTTGCACCTTGACGGGATCCATCTCAATGGAAGAGGGAGAAAAAATATACCCCAAAAAGGAAATTTTCTGGACCCCAAAAACGCACTTAGACCCCTTCACACATAAAGAATTAGACCGCAGAACCTGAAAAACTCTCCTGACCTGCTGGACATGAGAGTCCCAGTCATCAGAAAAAATCAGAATATCATCCAGATATATTATCATAAATTTATCCAGAAAATCGCGGAAAATATCATGCATAAAAGACTGGAAAACTGAAGGGGCATTAGAAAGACCAAAAGGCATGACCAAATACTCAAAGTGGCCCTCGGGCGTATTAAATGCGGTCTTCCACTCATCCCCCTGCCTGATCCGCACCAAATTATACGCCCCACGAAGATCAATTTTAGAGAACCACTTAGCACCCTCTATACGAGCAAACAAATCAGTAAGCAATGGCAATGGGTATTGATACTTAACAGTGATCTTATTCAGAAGCCGATAATCAATACATGGTCTCAAAGAGCCGTCTTTTTTTGAGACAAAGAAAAACCCAGCTCCCAAGGGAGAAGAAGATGGACGAATATGTCCCTTTTCCAAAGACTCCTTTATATATTCCCGCATAGCAGCATGTTCCGGCACAGACAGATTAAACAAACGACCCTTTGGATATTTACAACCCGGTATCAAATCTATGGCACAATCGCACTCACGGTGCGGAGGTAACGACCCAAGCTTGGGTTCGTCAAAGACGTCTTGATAATCAGAGAGGAACTCAGGGACTTCAGAGGGAATGGACGACGAAATAGAAACCAAAGGTAAGTCCCCATGAATACCCTTACATCCCCAGCTCAACACAGACATTGCTCTCCAGTCCAAGACTGGGTTGTGAGACTGCAACCATGGCAATCCCAGTACCAAATCGTCATGTAAATTATACAGCACCAGGAAACGAATAATCTCCTGGTGATCCGGATTGATACGCATGGTTACTTGTGTCCAGTATTGTGGTTTATTATTAGCCAATGGGGTGGAGTCAATCCCCTTCAGAGGAATAAGAGTCTCCAAAGGCTCTAAATCAAAACCACAACGATTGGCAAAGGACCAATCCATAAGACTCAGAGCGGCGCCAGAGTCAACATAGGCGTCCGTGGCAATGGATGACAAAGAGCAAATCAGGGTTACAGACAAAATAAACTTAGACTGAATGGTGCCAATGGAAACAGACTTATCAAGCTTCTTTGTACGCCTAGAGCATGCTGATATAACATGAGTAGAATCCCCACAATAGAAACACAATCCATTCTTCCGTCTAAAATTCTGTCGCTCGCTCCTGGACAGAATTCTATCACACTGCATACTTTCTGGCGTCTTTTCCATAGACACCGCCAGATGGTGCACCGGTTTGCGCTCCCGCAGACGCCTATCAATCTGAATAGCCATTGTCATGGACTCATTCAGACCTGCAGGCACAGGGAACCCCACCATAACATCCTTAACGGCATCAGAGAGACCTTCTCTGAAAGTTGCCGCCAAGGCGCACTCATTCCACTGAGTAAGCACAGACCATTTACGGAATTTTTGGCAGAAAACTTCAGCTTCGTCTTGCCCCTGAGATAGTGCCATCAAAGTTTTTTCTGCCTGAAGTTCCAAATGAGGTTCCTCATAAAGCAAGCCCAAGGCCAGAAAAAACGCATCCACATCGCGTAACGCAGGATCCCCTGCTGGCAATGAGAAGGCCCAATCTTGAGGGTCACCCCTGAGCAAGGAAATCACAATCCTAACCTGCTGAGCAGGGTCTCCAGCTGAACGAGACTTCAGGGACAAATAAAGCTTACAATTATTTCGGAAATTCTGGAAGCTAGCTCTATTCCCTGTGAAGAACTCCGGCAAAGGAATTCTCGGGTCAGATACCGGAGCATGTACCACAAAATCTTGTAAATTTTGTACTTTCGTGATGAGATTATTCAAACCCGCAGTTACACTCTGGAGATCCATTATTGTCAGGTGCACACAGAGCCATACAGAGATTAGGAGGAGAGAGAGAAAAAAGACTGCAGCAAGGCAGACTGGAGGGAAAAAAAAAAAAAAAAAAAAAAAATTTCCAGCAGACTTCTTATAACTCTCCTTTCTCAACCTGGGTCTTTAACACTTTATTGTCCGGTCAAACTGTCATGATCTCTGCAGGCAGAGATCATAGCAAGCCTATAGAGGGACAAGCTCTCGGAAGATGGAACTATACTGACCATGAACTAAGCCTGCCGCGCAACTAGAAATAGCCAGGTAGCATTTCCTATTTATCGCTAGATGCCCAGCTCTGGCCTAAGACCTAAATAGCTAGCAGAGGGAAATATAAGACCTGGCTCACCTCTAGAGAAATATTCCAAAGAAGACAGTAGCCCCCCACATATAATGACGGTGAGTTCAGATGAAACAACAAACGCAGCAGGAAAATAGTCTTAGCAAATTTGAGGTCCGCTTACTAGATAGCAGAAGACAGATAGTATACTTTCATGGTCAGCAGAAAAACACTAACAAAACACCATCCAGAGATTACCTTAAACTCTGGCATTAACTCATAACGCCAGAGTAGCAATCCCTGATCAACGAGAGCTTTCCAGACACAGTAACAAAACTTCAGCTGTGAACTGGAACAAATAGGCAAAACGAAACATGGACAAAAGTCCAACTTATCTAGTAGTTGTCTAGAAGCAGGAACAAGCACTGAGAGGCATCAGATAACATTGTTGACCGGCAAGAAACCACCAGAGAAATGAGCTTAAATAGCGACACCCACTACTGATGGAACCAGGTGAAACAGGAAAGAGGATGACAAGTCCAATTCCACAAGCGGCCACCGGGGGAGCCCAGAATCCAAATTCACAACATGGTTTACTCTCTAAGCATTTACCCTTTAAATCCTGGTTATTTTATTCCTGTTTTTTTGTTAGTTTTTCTAAGTTCATGAATTATAGCGTTGTAGCTATATTTCTAATTTCTGACTATATATGGTCTAGCAATTAGTCACTATTGATTGTACTAAATACAAGACAAATGCAACAAGGCAATCTGGGAGAGTTACTCCAGTTTACGACACTTTAATTAGTTCCAAAATGTTCATGCAATGTAGAGTTGTACAAAAATGTTGTGACTTTTGTTACTTTCATGTAGAAAAAAGGCATGGGTACACCCACCCTTTCAAATTCATGACAATTCAAGTGACATTGTTTCTCATTCCAAAAATGTTACTCCAATCTCTGACTGGGGAGTAACAGGTCTCGTGATGCGTACATAAGTGCACGTCGCTGATAAGATGTGCCGAGTTCACTAAGTGTCATGCACTTCTTAATGAATTTGGCACATCTTATTCGTGCATGTGCAGCGCCCCAGAGTCCTGGTCGTTGCAGTACTGTGGCTCCGCCGCTAAGGGGAGTGATGGTACGTCTGATGGCAGGGTCATTCCATATCAAGTGATCCAAATATGAATATTTTTTTTACCTTACATCTTTAGATTGTTTTGATTTTTTGTTTTTATGAAGTACAACTTTAGTTAATTACAAATTAAAAGTTTAGAATTTTTTTCTTCATCAGTTAATTTTTTACAGATTTTTAAAGTTTTGAAAAAGCGTGGATTTTGGCCTGGTATAGCTTTACATTTTTTATCATATCTCGGGCTAGAATTAAGATATAGAGGTGGGAGAGGCATCATTTTTCTCAGAACGGTACTGGCTTTCATTTGATATGTCACAAGACTATGTTTCTTTATATTTTGTTTTGGAGAAATCAAATTAAAAATTTTGATGCGCAATTCTGAAAAAAACGTATGTTTTAAAATTGTGAAAACATGCATGTGTGTTACTTGTGTCCTTGTTTATATTTGTACAGGGATTCAGCTTGGGATCTATCACATTTGTATTTTTTTTAAGCCTTGAATCATCTGATTTTATGTTTGTGTGAGTTTCTTCCTTTTTTCTTTTCAAATTACAACTTACTGCATTCAACATTTATATCTAATATATAATTGCCTAGAATACTACTTCCTGCAATTTGTGCCAACTTCCGTGGCTTTGTCCGGAGCTAATGTCCGGAGATAATGTCCGGAGCTAATGTCCGGAGCTAATGTCCGGAGATAAGTGACGTCACCAGTGTCCTACACCCAGGCAGAGCACAGGGGCCCCAGGCAGCATATGGGGCCCCAGGCAGAGCACAGTGGCCCCAGGCAGAGCACAGGGGCCCCAGGCAGCATATGGGGCCCCAGGCAGAGCACAGTGGTCCCAGGCAGAGCACAGGGGCCCCAGGCAGCCTATGGGGCCCCAGGCAGAGCACAGTGGCCCCAGGCAGAACATGGGGCCCCAGGCAGAGCACAGTGGCCCCAGGCAGAGCACAGGGGCCCCAGGCAGAACATGGGGCCCCAGGCAGAGCACAGGGGCCCCAGGCAGAGCACAGGGGCCCCAGGCAGCATATGGGGCCCCAGGCAGAGCACAGGGGCCCCAGGCAGCATATGGGGCCCCAGGCAGAGCACAGGGGCCCCAGGCAGCATATGGGGCCCCAGGCAGAGCACAGTGGCCCCAGGCAGAGCACACACCAAATCGGAGGCCGAGGGTCCCCGCCAACCAAATCGGAGGCCGAGGGGCCCCGCCAACCAAATCGGAGGCCGAGGAGCCCTGCCCACCAAATCGAAGGCCGAGCGGCCCCGCCCACCAAATAGGAGGCCGAGGGGCCCGGCCCCGCCCACCAAATCGGAGGCCGAGGGTCCCCGCCCACCAAATCGGAGGCCGACGGGCCCCACCCACCAAAGCGGAGGCCAAGGGTCCCCGCCCACCAAATCGGAGGCCGAGGGTCCCCGCCCACCAAATTGGAGGCCGAGGGGCCCCACCAACCAAATCGGAGGCCGAGGGGCTTCGCCAACCAAATCGGAGGCCGAGGAGCCCCGCCCACCAAATCGAAGGCCGAGCGGCCCCGCCCACCAAAGCGGAGGCCGAGGGGCCTGGCCCCGCCCACCAAAGCGGAGGCCGAGGGGCCCCGCCCACCACATCGGAGGCCGAGGGGCCCCGCCCACCAAATCGGAGGCCGAGGGTCCCCGCCCACCAAATCGGAGGCCGAGGGTCCCCGCCCACCAAATCAGAGGCCGAGGGTCCCCGCCCACCAAATCGGAGGCCGAGGGTCCCCGCCCACCAAATCGGAGGCCGAGGGTCCCCGCCCACCAAATCGGAGGCCGAGGGGCCCCACCAACCAAATCGGAGGCCGAGGGGCCCCGCCCACCAAATCGGAGGCCGAGGGTCCCCGCCAACCAAATCGGAGGCCGAGGGGCCCCGCCAACCAAATCGGAGGCCGAGGGGCCCCGCCCACCAAATTGGAGGCCGAGGGTCCCCTCCCACCAAATCGGAGGCCGAGAGTCCCCGCCCACCAAATCGGAGGATAAGGGGCCCCGCCAACCAAATCGGAGGCCGAGGAGCCCCGCCCAACAAATCGAAGGCCGAGCGGCCCCGCCCACCAAAGCGGAGGCCGAGGGGCCCGGCCCCGCCCACCAAAGCGGAGGCCGAGGGCCCCCGACCACCACATCGGAGGTCGAGGGGCCCCGCCCACCAAATCGGAGGCCGAGGGGCCTTGCCCACCAAATCGGAGGCCGAGGGTCCCCGCCCACCAAATCGGAGGCCGAGGGTCCCCGCCCACCAAATTGGAGGCCGAGGGTCCCCGCCCACCAAATCGGAGGCCGAGGGTCCCCGCCCACCAAATCGGAGGCCGAGGGGCCCCGCCCACCAAATCGGAGGCCGGGGGTCCCCGCCCACCAAATCGGAGGCAGAGGGTCCCCGCCCACCAAATCGGAGGCCGAGGGGCCCCGCCCACCAAATCGGAGGCCGGGGGTCCCCGCCCACCAAATCGAAGGCCGAGGGGCCCCGCCCACCACATCGGAGGCCGATGGGCCCCGCCCACCAAATCGGAGGCCGAGGGTCCCCGCCCACCAAATCGAAGGCCGAGTGGCCCCGCCCACCAAAGCGGAGGCCGAGGGGCCCCGCCCACCACATCGGAGGCCGAGGGGCCCCACCCACCAAATCGGAGGCCGAGGGTCCCCACCCACCAAATCGGAGGCCGAGGGTCCCCGCCCACCAAATCGGAGGCCGAGGGTCCCCGCCCACCAAATCGGAGGCCGAGGGTCCCCGCCCACCAAATCGGAGGCCGAGGGTCCCCACCCACCAAATCGGAGGCCGAGGGTCCCCGCCCACCAAATCGGAGGCCGAGGGTCCCCGCCCACCAAATCGGAGGCCGAGGGGCCCCGCCCACCAAATCGGAGGCTGAGGGTCCCTGCCCACCAAATCGGAGGCCAAGGGGCCCCGCCAACCAAATCGGAGGCCGAGGGGCCCCGCCCACCAAATCGGAGGCCGAGGGGCCCCGCCCACCAAATCGGAGGCCGAGGGTCCCCGCCCACCAAATCGGAGGCCGAGGGTCCCCGCCCACCAAATCGGAGGCCGAGGGTCCCCGCCCACCAAATCGGAGGATAAGGGGCCCCGCCCACCAAATCAGAGGCCGAGGGGCCCCACCAACCAAATCGGGGCCTGAGGAGCCCCGCCCACCAAATCGAAGGCCGAGCTGCCCCGCCCACCAAATCGGAGGCCGTGGGGCCCCGCCAACCAAAGCGGAGGCCGAGGGTCCCCGCCCACCAAATCGGAGGCAGAGGGACCCCGCCCACCAAAGCAAAGGCCGAGGGTCCCCGCCCACCAATTCGGAGGATAAGGGGCCCCGCCCACCAAATCAGAGGCCGAGGGGCCCCACCAACCAAATCGGAGGCCGAGGAGCCCCGCCCACCAAATCGAAGGCCGAGCTGCCCCGCCCACCAAAGCGGAGGCAGAGGGACCCCGCCCACCAAATCGGAGGCCGTGGGGCCCCGCCAACCAAAGCGGAGGCCGAGGGACCCCGCCCACCAAATCGGAGGCCGAGGGGCCCCGCCCACCAAAGCAAAGGCCGAGGGTCCCCGCCCACCAATTCGGAGGTCGAGGGTCCCCGCCCACCAAATCGGAGGCCGAGGGTCCCCGCCCACCAAATCGGAGGCCGAGGGGCTTCGCCAACCAAATCGGAGGCCGAGGAGCCCCACCCACCAAATCGGAGGCCGAGGGTCCCCGCCCACCAAATCGGAGGCCGAGGGTCCCTGCCCACCAAATCGGAGGCCGAGGGGCCCCGCCAACCAAATCGGAGGCCGAGAGGCCCCGCCCACCAAATCGGGGGCCGAGGGGCCCCGCCCACCAAATCGGAGGCCGAGGGTCCCCGCCCACCAAATCGGAGGATAAGGGGCCCCACCAACCAAATCGGAGGCCGAAGAGCCCCGCCCACCAAATCGAAGGCCGAGCAGCCCCGCCCACCAAAGCGGAGGCAGAGGGACCCCGCCCACCAAATCGGAGGCCGTGGGGCCCCGCCAACCAAATCGGAGGCCGAGGGTCCCCGCCCACCAAATTATTCTTACATTTGAATAAATAAAGTATATATGGATTCTAGACTGCCGATTCTTTAGAATCGGGCTGCCATCTAGTGTAACAATAAAGAAACACAAAAAACAAATACCGAAGTGCCAGAATAAATACATCTTAATCATCATAACACAACTTGCTCAGCATTTTCAACCTGAATTCATTGAACAAGCCAAAAGATAAAAGGTGATCACATCCTCAAGTGTGGTTTTCTAAATACAGTCTCGTCCTAATTATGTTAAAAACATGATTAAAAGAACCAATATTTCTACCACCTATTTATACATGGAACAATTTTTTTTCTACTATATCACTAAACATGTCATTTCTGAAGTGTTTAAGAAGAATAGTCCAGTAGTTAAATCCTCTTTCTATAAAATATGAACTAATCAAACAATTAGTAGTAGGTTTTTACACTGGCCTGTGATCATCAATGTGTCCCTTCTAGTGGGTGAAATGTGACCTTGTCCATCAGCGCTCACTAGCAATGGCCGTCTCCTTCTGTGTCAGAGTATGTACGGCCTGTCATGGTGCTCGGCTCCACCTGAGTTATATCTGATTTTTGTTCACTTTTACAATGTCTGATTTTCTTGGATACACAAAGGACGGCGCTGGACCAGACGGTGCAGAAAAGTCACTTCTACGTCTTCATTTTCACAATCTTTGGAGAGTCCAGTAGCCACCAGCGCTGATCATATTCACAGGTCACATCACCAGTTATGTCATCCATTGCCAATCTTGTGCCGCCTTCTACCACTTCATGGACGTCACTGTCTTTATTTCCACTACATGGGATGACAGTCCGGTATTGCTGAGTCCCTGTGATGGGTTCTGCTTCCTGTAACTGATGTTATAACAATCTCTCCTCCTCCCCGTAGTCCTGGTTTGTACAATACATGAACTGGATGTTAGGAATATTTTTCTCCCTACATTTGAGGAGTTGCCTGGGTGATAAGATTTGGTGTGAATACGGTCTGTGGAGGCCCGAGCTGCCGGCCTGTCATCTGCTCTGCAGTCACCGTCTACCCCTGGTCATCCTCAGCCCTAACAAAGCTTCTCCTCTGTCCTCTCCTGCTTCTAAGTGGTAACATAATAAAATAATACCGTAATATCTAACAATCATGGATTATTTGATAAATCTACACCCCACACTGTTAGACCACAGGCTGAACAGATCTGAAATCAAGATTTTTGAACTGACACTGTAATAGTTTTATTTTTTAAAATATGATCCCATCATGATCCCATCTTGTGTTTTGGTACAGATGTGAATAGGAGCATAGCAGGCACATGTGCAGTTTTTCAAATTTTTAAATTAAACGTTTTTTTCGGAAATGCATTTTAAAGTTTCGCGCTTGCGTTCACATAGGTAAATTATTATCAAAGATACTCTTGTGACATATCTGGTGAAAGCCTGTACTGTTCTGAGAAGAATGGTGTTTATTTTGTTTCTCTATCTCTTTTCTATCCTGAGTTATGGGGAGAAATGTAAAGGCAGGCAACACCGAAATTTGCACTTTTTCCGAACTTTGAAAATCAATAAAAAATAAAAAATAAAAATCTAGATTTTTTTTTCTTCACATTTTGCATTCTCTGACACACTATTACCAAATAACAAAATCTCAAAAGAATTAAAAATATAGTGGTAAAAATCATTGGTTCACTTGACATGGAATGACCCGGCACTGAAGGAGTTCACCTGACCAGGTATCACAGACACCAATACACTTCATAGTCTGGCCTCCAGGGGGAGCTAAGGGTGCTATGTATTAGGCCACTCCTCACAATCTGGTAAAACTGGGGGTTAGATAGAAAGTCAGAGAGAAGCTGACTGGGTTGGAACCAGGCAACATCCTGTGGCAGAGGGTGTTGCAGGGGAAGATTCAGGGGGGTCCCTGTCAGGGGTGGGATCCTGACAGAGGCCTAGTGAACAGGAAAGAACGTTAAGGAACCGCGCCTGCACTACATCGCGGCGGTATCTCAAGAAAGGACAAGAAGCGAGGTTTATTGCGAAGAGTGAGAAACGAGATCAAAGCAGAAAGGAGATAACACCAATAGGAGTCGTGATGTAAGATCGAGGCACCATCCTATTGAGGCGCGTAGCCAGTGGCCGGAACGCCGAGGAAGTATTGGGCTCCAAGCATTACTTCAAACCAACGGCAGGACAGTTAATTATAGGTTGGCTGTCTCACCTAAATCACCTAAGCAGACATAGGGGGCAACTGTGGGAGAGGGGCGTCACTAGGGTCCCAGAAGAACTCCAGGCCTACCCGTCATACGGGTGCGTCCTATCCATATCATCTGGGGGACGGAGAAGAACATCAGAACAGACATAAGTTGTGGGAAAAAACATCAGAAATAGACACAACAGTTGTGAGGACTATCCCGTGGTGCTCAGCAGGGAAGTACTACAACACACAGGCGCTAGAAGGTAGGCACAGATTTCCACCTGCAAAGGGAACTGTGGAGGTGCCATCGGACTGGCCGTTCTCAGACAGCCCTGTTAACCGTACTCTGGATTGAGGACCTTGAAGCCTTCATTAAAGAGGTAAAGAGACTGCAACCCTGTGTCCTCGTTATTCATCGCGACCTGCACCACGCACCACCACTTACAACTTTCATTGGACGCCCCTTAGAAGGGTCACGGACCGGGTCTAGCCACCGTGACAACCCCAGAACTGAGACAGAGAAGCCCGATACCGAGTACCCCGCGGCCCTGCGTCTGGGGGCACTCCACATACACCTAATTAAATCTGGCATTAAAAAAAATGCCAATCTTAATGAATCGGGACATAAAAGTTCAGGCTATAAACACCAAATCAGGGATGCCAAAGGTGCTGTGTGGCAGAGGGCATGAAGCCACCTATGACCGGGGGGCAACAATCCACTAAATCTGGAGAATTCTTAAAATAGGTCACCAGTATTGTAGACATTGCAGAAGACTGCATCAGCCAAAGAAGGCTCGTATGACCTAGGGCTCCAGCCAGGCGGACTTCCCCATAATGCATTGAAGCTATGACATCACATCGTATAGAACAGCCAATCAGCAGGAATTATCATAGCCCATATAAAAGCAGGGGTAGAGAATTCAGTATCTATGAAAGGACCTCATAGACTAGCTAGTTTGTGAAAGCACAACATTGAGGAACATTTAGATGACATTAATAGTACTGTTTTGAGTTTAAGAGCTTGAAATTATATTATACATTCCTAACAGACCTCCGCCTGTTGAACTCATCTTTTCAGGTCAAGTGTAGTTGAGATTAACCACAAATCAATTAGCACCAAATCAAACTTTGGGGAAAATTCAGCTAATCTAATGATGCTAGTAAGTTCGAGTTCCAAAAGATTTACTGATCTGTGATCTCTACACCAAACACATACTTATTCAATGTTGTAAACTCTTTGCAGACTACAAATATGAGATGAAGATTGTACTTAAAATTATACTTTTAAAATGGATCTGTCACCAGATTTCACAATACAAGCTAAATATGTTAATAAATGGATTTCTCAATACCTTAGTACCTACGTTGTATTTACTTTGACAACCCATGCAATAATGGTTGTATGCTGCTATTAGGATGAGTCTAGTTGTAAAATTAAAAAGCTCATGTGTAAAATGTATTCAAACTCTGCCCACCCAGTTTGACTCAGGGGCAAACATATAGCCAGAGCAGCTGCTGCAGCTGCACTGCGTCTCGGAGGTGGAGGGGGGCCCATGGCCAGATTGCCCTCATCATATGTGGCGTGCTTGGTAGGGAGCAATCTGGCAGCTCTAGTGCCTACAAGAGAAAATGGCAGCGGAGCTGTAGGAACACGTCTTACCTTCCAGCCTGGTGCTTTCTCAGAACTCGTCTTGATGACATGAGCATGCAGTGCACTCCTGTGTTATTTAGAAATTTTCTAACAATAAAGAAGGGAGCATGTTGTGAAATTGGATTCTGGGCTCCCCCGGTGGCCACTTGTGGAATTGTACTTGTGTGCATCATCCCCTCTGTTCACCTGCTCCTATCAGGATGTGGGAGTCGCTATATAACCTTGCTCCTCTGTCAGTTTCATGCCGGTCAACAATGTAATCAGAAGCATTTCTGTGCATGTTCCTGCTACTAGACAACTCCCAGCTAAGTTGGACTTTTGTCCTTGTGTGTTTTTGCATTTTGTTCCTGTTCACAGCTGCTGTTTCGTTACTGTGTCTGGAAAGCTCTTGTGAGCGGAAATTGCCACTCTGGTGTTATGAGTTAATGCTAGAGTCTTAAAGTAATTTCTGGATGGTGTTTTGATAGGGTTTTCTGCTGACCATGAAAGTGCCCTTTCTGTCTTCTTTCTATCTAGTAAGCGGACCTCGATTTTTGCTAAACCTATTTTCATACTACGTTTGTCATTTCATCTAAAATCACCGCCAATATATGTGGGGGCCTCTGTCTGCCTTTTTTTGGAAAATTTCTCTAGAGGTGAGCCAGGACTGTCTTTTCCTCTGCTAGGATTAGGTAGTTCTCCGGCTGGCGCTGGGCATCTAGGGATAAAAAAACGTAGGCATGCTACCCGGCCACTTCTAGTTGTGCGGCAGGTTTAGTTCATGGTCAGTATAGTTTCCATCTTCCAAGAGCTAGTTCTCATATATGCTGGGCTATGTTCTCTCGCCATTGAGAATCACGACAGTTTGACCGGCCCAAAAAAAAGGGTTAAATTACTGGCTGAGAAAGGAGAGAAAAAAGAAGTCTGCTACAATTTTTTTTTTTTTTTTTTCCTCTAGTTCTGAGTGTGCTCTTAATTGAATCACTTGCTAGTCTGCCTATACTGCAGCCTTCCTCTCTTTCTCTCCTTCTTATCCTTGAATGGCTCTGTGTTCACCTGTTTCAAATGGATCTTCAGAGTGTAGCTACAGGTTTGAATAATCTCGCCACAAAGGTACAAAATTTGCAAGATTTCGTTGTTCATGCACCTATGTCTGAGCCTAGAATTCCTTTGCCTGAATTCTTCTCGGGGAATAGATCTCACTTTCAAAATTTTAAAAATAATTGCAAATTGTTTTTGTCCCTGAAGTCTCGCTCTGCCGGAGACCCTGCACAGCAGGTCAGGATTGTAATTTCCTTGCTCCGGGGCGACCCTCAGGACTGGGCTTTTGCATTGGCACCAGGGGATCCTGCGTTGCTCAATGTGGATGCGTTTTTTCTGGCCTTGGGGTTGCTTTATGAGGAACCTCATTTAGAGCTTCAGGCGGAAAAGGCCTTGATGTCCTTGTCTCAGGGGCAAGATGAAGCTGAAATATACTGCCAAAAATTCCGCAAATGGTCTGTGCTTACTCAGTGGAATGAGTGCGCCCTGGCGGCGATTTTCAGAGAAGGTCTCTCTGATGCCATTAAGGATGTTATGGTGGGGTTCCCTGTGCCTGCGAGTCTGAATGAGTCCATGACGATGGCTATTCAGATCGATAGGCGTCTGCGGGAGCGCAAACCTGTGCACCATTTGGCGGTGTCTACTGAGAAAACGCCAGAAAATATGCAATGTGATAGAATTCTGTCCAGAAGCGAGCGGCAGAATTTTAGACGAAAAAATGGGTTGTGCTTCTATTGTGGTGATTCAACTCATGTTATATCAGCATGCTTTAAGCGTACTAAGAAGCCTGACAAGTCTGTTTCAATTAGCACTTTACAGTCTAAGTTTATTCTATCTGTGACCCTGATTTGTTCTTTGTCATCTATTACCGCGGACGCCTATGTCGACTCTGGCGCTGCTTTGAGTCTTATGGATTGGTCCTTTGCCAAACGCTGTGGGTATGATTTGGAGCCATTGGAGGCTCCGATACCTCTGAAAGGGATTGACTCCACCCCATTGGCTAGTAATAAACCACAATACTGGACACAAGTGACTATGCGTGTTAATCCGGATCACCAGGAGGTTATTCGCTTTCTGGTGCTGTATAATCTACATGATGTTTTGGTGCTGGGATTGCCATGGCTGCAATCTCATAACCCAGTCCTCGACTGGAGAGCTATGTCTGTGTTAAGCTGGGGATGTAAAGGAACTCATGGGGACGTACCTTTGGTTTCCATTTCATCATCTATTCCCTCTGAGATTCCTGAATTCTTGTCTGACTTTCGTGACGTTTTTGAAGAACCCAAGGTTGGTTCACTACCTCCGCACCGGGAGTGCGATTGTGCCATAGACTTGATCCCGGGTAGTAAATACCCTAAGGGTCGTTTATTTAATCTGTCTGTGCCTGAACACGCGGCTATGCGAGAATATATAAAGGAGTCCTTGGAAAAGGGACATATTCGTCCTTCGTCATCTCCCTTAGGAGCCGGTTTTTTCTTTGTGTCTAAGAAAGACGGCTCTTTGAGGCCGTGTATTGATTATCGACTTTTGAATAAAATCACGGTTAAATATCAATATCCGTTACCACTGCTTACTGATTTGTTTGCTCGTATAAAGGGGGCCAAGTGGTTCTCTAAGATTGATCTCCGTGGGGCGTATAATTTGGTGCGAATCAAGCAGGGGGATGAGTGGAAAACCGCATTTAATACGCCCGAGGGCCATTTTGAGTATTTGGTGATGCCTTTTGGTCTTTCAAATGCCCCTTCAGTCTTCCAGTCCTTTATGCATGACATTTTCCGCGATTATTTGGACAAATTTATGATTGTGTATCTGGATGATATTCTGATTTTTTCGGATGACTGGGACTCTCATGTCCAGCAGGTCAGGAGGGTTTTTCAGGTTTTGCGGTCTAATTCCTTGTGTGTGAAGGGTTCTAAGTGTGTTTTTGGGGTTCAAAAGATTTCCTTCTTGGGATACATTTTTTCCCCCTCTTCCATCGAGATGGATCCTGTCAAGGTTCAGGCTATTGGTGATTGGACGCAACCCTCTTCTCTTAAGAGTCTTCAGAAATTTTTGGGCTTTGCTAACTTTTATCGTCGATTTATTGCTGGTTTTTCTGATGTTGTAAAACCATTGACTGATTTGACTAAGAAGGGTGCTGATGTTGCTGATTGGTCCCCTGATGCTGTGGAGGCCTTTCGGGAGCTCAAGCGCCGCTTTTCTTCCGCCCCAGTGTTGCGTCAGCCTGATGTTGCTCTTCCTTTTCAGGTTGAGGTCGACGCTTCTGAAATCGGAGCTGGGGCGGTGTTGTCGCAGAGAAGTTCCGACTGCTCCGTGATGAGACCTTGTGCTTTTTTTTCCCGTAAATTTTCGCCCGCCGAGCGGAATTATGATATTGGGAATCGGGAGCTTTTGGCCATGAAGTGGGCTTTTGAGGAGTGGCGTCACTGGCTTGAGGGGGCCAGACATCAGGTGGTGGTATTGACTGACCACAAAAATTTAATTTACCTTGAGTCTGCCAGGCGCCTGAATCCTAGACAGGCACGCTGGTCGTTGTTTTTCTCTCGGTTTAATTTTGTGGTGTCTTACCTACCGGGTTCTAAGAATGTTAAGGCGGATGCCCTTTCTAGGAGTTTTGAGCCTGACTCCCCTGGTAATTCTGAGCCCACAGGTATCCTTAAAGATGGAGTGATATTGTCTGCCGTTTCTCCAGACCTGCGGCGGGCCTTGCAGGAGTTTCAGGCGGATAGACCTGATCGTTGCCCACCTGGTAGACTGTTTGTTCCTGATGATTGGACCAGTAGAGTCATCTCTGAGGTTCATTCTTCTGCGTTGGCAGGTCATCCTGGAATCTTTGGTACCAGGGATTTGGTGGCAAGGTCCTTCTGGTGGCCTTCCCTGTCACGAGATGTGCGAGGCTTTGTGCAGTCTTGTGACGTTTGTGCTCGGGCCAAGCCTTGTTGTTCTCGGGCTAGTGGATTGTTGTTACCCTTGCCTATCCCGAAGAGGCCTTGGACGCACATCTCGATGGATTTTATTTCGGATCTGCCTGTTTCTCATAAGATGTCTGTCATCTGGGTGGTGTGTGACCGTTTCTCTAAGATGGTCCATCTGGTTCCCTTGCCTAAGTTACCTTCTTCTTCCGAGTTGGTTCCTCTGTTTTTTCAAAATGTTGTTCGTTTGCATGGTATTCCGGAGAATATCGTTTCTGACAGAGGGACCCAATTCGTGTCTAGATTTTGGCGGGCATTCTGTGCTAGGATGGGCATAGATTTGTCTTTTTCGTCTGCTTTCCATCCTCAGACTAATGGCCAGACCGAGCGGACTAATCAGACCTTGGAGACATATTTGAGGTGTTTTGTGTCTGCGGATCAGGATGATTGGGTTGCTTTTTTGCCTTTGGCGGAGTTCGCCCTCAATAATCGGGCCAGCTCTGCCACCTTGGTGTCCCCGTTTTTCTGTAATTCGGGGTTTCATCCTCGATTTTCCTCCGGTCAAGTGGAATCTTCGGATTGTCCTGGAGTGGATGCTGTGGTGGAGAGGTTGCATCAGATTTGGGGGCAGGTGGTGGACAATTTGAAGTTGTCCCAGGAGAAGACTCAGCTTTTTGCCAACCGCCGTCGTCGTGTTGGTCCTCGGCTTTGTGTTGGGGACTTGGTGTGGTTGTCTTCTCGTTTTGTCCCTATGAGGGTTTCTTCTCCTAAGTTTAAGCCGCGGTTCATCGGCCCGTACAAGATATTGGAGATTCTTAACCCTGTGTCCTTCCGTTTGGACCTCCCTGCATCCTTTTCGATTCATAATGTTTTTCATCGGTCATTGTTGCGCAGGTATGAGGTACCGGCTGTGCCTTCCGTTGAGCCTCCTGCTCCGGTGTTGGTTGAGGGTGAGTTGGAGTACGTTGTGGAAAAGATCTTGGACTCTCGTGTTTCCAGACGGAAACTCCAGTATCTGGTCAAATGGAAGGGATACGGTCAGGAGGATAATTCTTGGGTCACTGCCTCTGATGTTCATGCCTCCGATCTTGTCCGTGCCTTTCATAGGGCTCATCCTGATCGCCCTGGTGGTTCTGGTGAGGGTTCGGTGCCCCCTCCTTGAGGGGGGGGTACTGTTGTGAAATTGGATTCTGGGCTCCCCCGGTGGCCACTTGTGGAATTGTACTTGTGTGCATCATCCCCTCTGTTCACCTGCTCCTATCAGGATGTGGGAGTCGCTATATAACCTTGCTCCTCTGTCAGTTTCATGCCGGTCAACAATGTAATCAGAAGCCTTTCTGTGCATGTTCCTGCTACTAGACAACTCCCAGCTAAGTTGGACTTTTGTCCTTGTGTGTTTTTGCATTTTGTTCCTGTTCACAGCTGCTGTTTCGTTACTGTGTCTGGAAAGCTCTTGTGAGCGGAAATTGCCACTCTGGTGTTATGAGTTAATGCTAGAGTCTTAAAGTAATTTCTGGATGGTGTTTTGATAGGGTTTTCTGCTGACCATGAAAGTGCCCTTTCTGTCTTCTTTCTATCTAGTAAGCGGACCTCGATTTTTGCTAAACCTATTTTCATACTACGTTTGTCATTTCATCTAAAATCACCGCCAATATATGTGGGGGCCTCTGTCTGCCTTTTGGGAAAATTTCTCTAGAGGTGAGCCAGGACTGTCTTTTCCTCTGCTAGGATTAGGTAGTTCTCCGGCTGGCGCTGGGCATCTAGGGATAAAAAAACGTAGGCATGCTACCCGGCCACTTCTAGTTGTGCGGCAGGTTTAGTTCATGGTCAGTATAGTTTCCATCTTCCAAGAGCTAGTTCTCATATATGCTGGGCTATGTTCTCTCGCCATTGAGAATCACGACAGGAGCAATGTCACGAGGAAACAGATTGAAAGGTGAGTGTCAGTTTTTTTCCAATACACTGGAGGGAGGACAATGATGGATATGGGGTAGAAGACAATCATGGAGCTGGGGGAGAGGACAATGATGAGAGTGGGGAGAGGACAATGTTGGACATGGGGAGAGGACAATGATGGAGCTGGGGGAATGATGGAAGTGGGGAGAGGACAATGATGGTGCTGGTATAGAGGACAATGATGGACCTGGGTTAAAGGACAATGATGGAGCTGGGGAGAGGACAATGATGGAAATAGTGAGAGGACAATGATGAGAGTGGGGAGAAGACAATGTTGGAGGTGAGGAGAGGAAAAAGATGGAGCTGGTGAGAGGACAATGATGGGAGTGGGGAGAGGACAATGATGGAGGTGAGGAGAGGACAATGATGGGAGTGGGGAGAGGACAATGATAGGAGTGGGGAGAGGACAATGATGGGAGTGGGGAGAGGACAATGATGGGAGTGGGGAGAGGGCAATAATAGGAGTGAGGAGAGAACAATGATGGTAGAGGGGATTTGGATTGAAGTAAGAGGAACTTATAATGGACTTATGAATGGGGGAGAAGAATGTTAGATATAGATGTAAAATTAATTGGGTGGTGGAGGAGGGTGCTAAGTCCCTCATAGCGTTCTCTCCATCCCACAATTCATTATGTCACTATCAGAGACTTAAAATTATTTGGGGAGTAGGAGAGAATGGGGTAAGGTGCATAGGACAACTTTTAATTAATTGAAAGGTTGGAGAAGATGCTGTCAGGGACTTGTAATGAATTGGAAGGTGGTGGATGATGTTAAATACCTGATTCCGTCTTCTCCCACCCCCAAATTCATTATGATGCTATCGAGGACTTATAATGAATGGGGGGGCACAGGACAGGGACTAAGGCTTATGTGCACATGTTCAGGATTTGTAGAAGAAAATTCTGCTGCATATCTTAATGTGCTGGCAGGAAGAACAAGGCATAAAATTTGTCATATTTTTTACATCCTTTTGTTATGTACTTTTCCCATTCATTAGTATGGGTGAAATACGCTGCAAGAATTTACATTATGCAGATTTTAATCTTCTGCAAATTTGAAAGGAAAAAATAAGCAATGTGTGCATGAGACTTCAGAGATCTCATTCACTTTGCTTTTACTCTAAAACCATGCATGTTTTCTACAATCAAAACATAACGTGTGCACGTAGCCTCATTGTTAATTGAGGAGAGTCCCAGTGATTGAATAATTTATATTTATTAGGCGGCGGAGATTATAGTTAATGGTCGGCACAGTGCTGCTTAGAAATTTAAATTGGTGCATGGCTAATAGCATATTAATGGTGGGGTACATATCTGTAGTCAGGGGCACAGAGACACATGTATGTATACAATATATGTGACCTTGTTATTTTCAGGGCTGCGGTGATCACTGTGACAAGACAATTTATGGCTGGGAGATGTTGACAAGAGGGTCTAACCAGATGGAGAAGCATCAGAAAATTACTCTAATCAGAAGAAACAACAGTGGTAAGTACCTGGATGTCAATATTAAGCTGTATTGTATGATTTGGAGTGATAATGTTATTTGTAAAATCCCTTAGGCCACATTCTTACATTTGTCTGAAATGTCCGTGTGCTGCCAGATTTTTTTTATCAGATGGCACAGGGAATCGTATAGTTTTATAGGTCCATTCACACCTCTGTGAAAATCATAGATCTGAGAATGAGATCCTTAAGGGTCAGAGAACGTCCTGTCCTGATCCGATTTTGAGGATCAGAATAGGACATGCTCAATGTGTCTGGAAAAGTGGGCAGCAAACCAACACAGCAAACAGATACAGGAATTTAGCCTTATTATATATAGCACAGTCCCTTAGTATATAGTGCACTCACTTATTATGTATAGCGCCGCCCTTAGTTACATAGTTTCCTCTCTTATTATGTACAACACCACCTTTTATTACGTACCAATTGCTCTAGTTACAGTGGTGTGAAAAGTGTTTGCCCCCTTGCTGATTTCCTATTCTTTTGCATGTTTGTCACACTTAAATGTTTCAGATCATCAAGCAAAGTTACATATTAAACAAAGATAACACAAGTAAACACAAAATGAAGTTTCTAAATGAAGGTTTTTATTATTAATGGAAAAAGAAATCATAACATACAGGGCCCTGTGTGAAACAGTGATTGCCCCCTAAACCTATTAACTGGATTGACCACCCTTAGCAGCAACAACTGCAATCAAGCATTTGAGACAACTGGCAATGAGTCTTTTACAATGACCTGGAGGAATAATGGCTCACTCATCTTTGCAGAATTGTTGTAATTCAAGCGCATTGGAGGGTTTCTGATAATGAACCGCCTTTATCAGGACATGCCACAAGATTTTAGGTCAGCACTTTGACTAGGCTACTCCAAAGTTTTAATTTTGTTTTTCTTAAGCTATTTAGAGGAGGATTTGGTGGTGTGTTTTGGATCATTGTCCTGCTTGCAGTCACAAACAGATGGCTAGATATTCTCCTTCAGGATTTTTTGGAAGACAGCAGAATTCATGGTTCCGTTTGCCTCAGCAAATCTTCCAGGTCCTCAAGCAGCAAAACAGCTCCAGACCATCACACTACCACCACAATATTTTACTGTTGGTATGATGTTCCTTTTCTTTAATGCTGTGCTAGTTCTGCCCCAGATGTAATGGGACATACACCTTCTAAAAAGTTCAACTTTTGTCTTGTCAGTCCACAGAGTATTCTCCCAAAAGTCTTGGGGATTCTCAAGATGTTTTCTGTCAAAACTGAGACAAGCCTTTATGTTCTTATTGCTCAACAGTGTTTTTTGTCTTGGAACTCTGCCATGCAGGCCATTTTTGCCCAGTCTCTTTCTTATGGTGGGTCATGAACACTGACTTTAACTGAGGCAAGTGAGGCCTGCAGTTTTTTTGAATGTTGTTGTGGGGTTTATTAAGACCTATTGGATGAATCATCGTTGCACTCTTGAGGTAATTTTGGTTGGCTTGCCACTCCTGAGAAGGCTCATCACTGTTTCTTGTATTTGCCATTTGTGGATAATGGCTCGCTCTGTGGTTCGCTGGAGTCCCAAAGCTTTAGAAATGGCTTTATAATTTTTTCCAGACTGATAGATCTCAATTATATTGTTTCTCATTTGCTCCACAATTTCTTCATGATGTCTAGCTTTTGTGGAACTTTTGGTTTACTTCACTACTTCAGGCAGGTCCTATTTCAGTGATTTCTTGACTGAGAAAAGGTGTGGCAGTAAACAGGCCTGGGTGTGGCTAGGGAATTTGAACTCAGCTTCCCAAAGATGTGTAAACCACAGGTAATTTATGTTTTAAGAGGAGGAGAGGGGAATTACTTTTTCACACAGGGACCTGTAGGTTTGGATTTCATTTTCCCTTAGTAATAAAGACCTTCATTTAAAAACTCCATTTTGTGTTTACTTGTGTTATCTTTGCTAATATTTAAATTTGTTTGGAGATCTGAAACATTTAAGTGTGAAAAACATACAACACAATAGGAATTCAGGAATGGGGCAAACACTTTTTCACACCACTATATGTATGGGGCAGTCCCTTTATATAAAGCTTATTTGTTGTTATGTACAGTGCTGTCCCTTACAAAGCATATTCTTGTTATTTTTCTTTTTGAGTGTCCTCTTTTATTACATAGCCCTCTATTGTTAGATATAAAATGACTTCTGATGGAGTAATGGAGGAGATGATGGAGCAGTTGGTGACCAGAAGACCAGTCCATCAGCCTCCTCCATTGGAAAAGAAGCTTTCCCATGCTTCATCAGCAGTTATTGCATTATATATCTAACAAGAGAGGATGTTATGTAGTAAAAAACAGGGCTCTATATAGTCCGATATGTAAGGGATGGTGCTATAAATAGCAAGAGAGGGCACTGTGTAGTAAGGGGCGGGAATATACATAATAAAGGAGACTATATATATAGTGTGTTGCTGTATATACAGCTCTGGCAAAAATTAAGAGATCACCACCACATGAAAACCCTGTCATGGGCAGCCCAATCTCCAGACCTGAACCCCATTGAAAACCTCTGGAATGTAATCAAGAAGATCGATAGTCACAAGCCATCAAACAAAGAACTGCTTACATTTTTGTGCCAGAAGCAGTGTGAAAGACTGGTGGAAAGCATACCAAGATGCATGACAGCTGTGATTAAAAATCATGGTTATTCCACAAAATATTGATTTCTGAACTCTGCCTGAGTTAAAACATTAGTGCTGCTGATTCTAAATGATTGTTAGCTTGTTTTATTTGCATTATTTGAGGTCTGAAAGCACTGGGTTGTTTTTTTTAATTTTGACCATTTCTCTTTGTCAGAAAAAAAAAAAAATTTATAGCTTGGAATTTCAGAGATATGTTCTCAGAAGTTTATAGACTAATCGAACAATTTACATTTTACTCAAAAATATACCTGTAAAGAGAAAAATCAGACAAACAACATTTTGCAGTGGCCTCTGAATTTTTCCCAGAGCTGTATATATATATATATATATATATATATATATATATATATATATATATATATACTGTATAGCTGTAGCTTTGTCATGATAAAAAGAGGGAGGCCCAGACACATTACTTCCACAGGGGACCCAAGCTGTTGGTATCCGCCATAGTTTGAGTGATTTGTTCAGCCATTCTGACAGATGTTTTCTAAATAAATATATAATCCTTAGGTCTAGGAGATCTATTTAAAGGGAACCTGTCACCCCCCCCCCCCCCCAGGCGTTTGTAACTAAAAGAGTCACCTTGTGCAGCACTTATGCTGCATTTGGACAAGGTGGCTCTTTTAGTTATGCTCCTTGCACACACTGAAATAAACACTTATAAAATGTGTCCCCTCATACCATGAAATCGCCAGGGAGGTGGGACTTTCCTTCCTAATCAGACGCAGCATAGCCTTCATTCATACCCCCTTGGCGCCGGGCGCCGCCTCCTCAGTCTTGTTTGAATCTGTCCCGGAGCCTGCGCTGTTATGTTATCCCTTGGGCATGTGCAGTTAGCGCTGCCCGTCTTCTGACATCATTTGATGTCAGGCTGGCTGCGCCTGTGCGGCCGCGCTGGCCGAGATCCCGCCCCACAGTGTCTTCTGATTTATTCACACTGTGGGGCTGGGATTCATGGGCATGCGCAGTGCATATCTTCACCTCAGGCTCTCATTCATCTCCCTCCGCCTTCTTCAGACTGTGTGGCGTCACGGCCGTGGCATGTGATTAGGGATCAGCTGACGCCGCACAGTCTGAAGAAGGCGGAGGGAGATGACTAAGAGGCGAAGATATTAAGAAATAGGGGAGTGATCACAGAACCATCAAAAGTTTCCATCGCATGCATCGAAGTCTCCACTGATAGTTCTGCAGCTCCATGTGAGAGGACAGAGAACCTTGGAGCTACACCACAGCTACAGACCAGCCAGGTTACACAGGGTTGCCCACCCCCCCTGGCTTCACATCAAGGAGAAGGTTCCATCCCTAAGCAACTGAACCCTGAAGCCCCAGGCTAGAAAACTGTGCGACTGCAGAACTGCCACATTAAGGAGTGAATAGCTTGCTGGGACTTGTGGTGCTACTAAGGTGAATTGTGTTTTCCATAAGAGAGAATTGCTGGGACTTGTGGTTCAATGCACTAGGAGTTATAATAGGACCAGCTGTGGAGAGGATTTAGTTCCTATGGTATTACATGCACCAACGGATTCTGCAAGTATGCCATCATCCATGGCAACCGGTCCGCAACATTGAAATGTGTTGTTTCCATTGCTACAGCCATTTATAAGTTAATTAATATTAGTTAGAAGTGTGCCTGTTGTAATTTAAAAGGGAAGCGCCAGCCCTAACATTCTGGTTTACTGCAAAGTCACATCTAATATTTGTACTTGTAGGTTGTGTTATACTATTTGTTTCATTGTTACTTATAATTCCCCTTACCATATTCACCAATTATCCCCTGTATAAATAAACCCGATAATTGTTTCAACTTTATCTCTTGTGAGTGTGTGCGGAGCGTGGCAGAAGAGGAAGACCCTCCTGCATCCCACTACAGCTCCCAGCAGGTGGAGGCACTGTGCCATATTGAGGTGACACCTACCAGACACCCAGCCTACGGATGCGGCTTAAAGGTGTGTTACGAACAGTAGGGAAAATGTTTGTTTTTCATTTAGTTGTAAAATATTTCTGCACGCTAATAGTTGCTCAATAATTCTGCACACATAGATATTCTCCTAAAAAAGACAAAACCTCACTTTACTTTCTGAAATATTCAGGTTTCAGGTTTATTAACCTTTTGGATTGACTGACAACAATGTAGTTATTCAGTAATAAAATTAAAGGAAAAGACGATTCACGGTTTTGTCTGAAATGAAGATCCCTGATCCAATAATATTAAGGCTACTTTCACACATCAGGTTTTCGCCGTCAGGCTAAATCCGGCTAATTTTCCAAAAACCGGATCAGGCGAATGTTGCCGCCGGATCAGGTTTTTTTCCCATAGACTTGTATTAGTGCTGGATTGCATCGGATGACATTGCGTTTCGTCCAATTTTCGCCGGATCCGGCAAATCTGCCGCTTCCGGTTTCTTGAAAAAACGTCCATCGCAATGTTTTTTGTCTCCAGTGAAAAAGCCTGAAGCGCCGCATCCGGCGCTTCCGGCTGTTTGCTACAATGAAAGCCTGTATGAGCCGGAAGGTGCCAGATCCGGAAAAAGGAAGAAATCCGGCGGCCTGATCCGGTTTTTTAAACTGAGCATGCTCCATATTTTTTTTTATCCAATACTCTAGATAGGCTAGCTGGATCCGTAAAAAAAACGGATCCGTCGCATCACTTTTTCAAAATCTGCGCCGGATCCAGTTTTTCCAACATTCGCCGGATTTAGCCTGACACTGAAAACCTGATGTGTGAAAGTAGCCTAAGGAGCGTTTTTTATTCCACAATACGTTTCCACGCCGGACTGGCATCTTTCTCAAGTGTAGAACCCAACTGTGCAGTGTTTATCAATAATTAAATAAATCATCAAAAAAGTGATTACCTAATAATTATGCACATAGTGTGTTATGATGTCTTCAGTGGCCCTAACACAGTATAGTAATGCCACCACCCAACACAGTATGATACCCCTACGGTGCCCCCATACAAAATGTCCTGACAGATCCCCTGCCCACATTGTTAGGTCCTCATTGTGACCCCCTATGGTACAGGTATATCTGGTAGAGAAAGGTTATACTTGATGGACACATGTCTGTTTTCAAGCTATAACTATGTATCTATATATTTGGTCTTCTTGGGGGTTGCCTTCTCAAAGAAGACATCCAGTATGCATAATATATGGTGGAACTAAAAATCTACCACGGAAATCTCGTCTGGATATGCAGTGGTCTTTTGCAATAGGTGTTCTTTGGGCATGATCTCACCATATTCATGTGCCTTTATTGTTATTGCTTTTAGACAATTCAATAGTAAAGATCTGCTTTTATTTACATATTAAAAAACACTGGAATATGAATGCAGTTAAATTATTTAATCCATGATACAACCAATCTCTGTTTTTAAAGACAATTTGTTCTCTATTACTGGGTTTCTAAAACATATTCTTATCATGAGACTATCTACTGCAGCTTTCTCAGCCCAAGGCTCTTAATACAACAGTATTAACTGTCGATATGTATCAAAAAGGTTAGTTGTATTAAAAAAAAACATTTGTCCTTCTCTACTTGAGAGGCCAGCATTGTGCTCCTGGGTTCTTCAATAGAATCTGATCTTGAACTGGGAGATACACGTGCCAAAGCCTTGAAGCAATGAAACAACTCCCTACTGTACCACTAACAGCTGTTTCATTATGTTTAGACTCTATGATCCTTTCTCATATCTCTTTCGGCTTTTCCCTGCAGTACAACTCATCCGGTTCATTATTTCCTAATAATGAAATGTGTGATAAATGTTTGATGCCCGTCAAGCTGCAAAAACAACATTTATCTATTTCATAATTATAACAAAATAATTACAAAGTTACATAATATGACATGAAAAATACACATGTCCATCAAGTTCAACCAAGGAATGGGAAACGATAAAGCTCATGGGTTATAGGTATATCAATAATTCATGATCTTATCTACCCTAAAAGAATAGGTTCCTGAACCTGAGTGTTGACAGACTGGATCAACATTCAGAGCAATCATTTTATATTTTTATAAAAGTATTTATGTTATATGCTTGTTAAAATGCACATAAGCCCTTTTTAAACCATGTATGGATCCTGGCTGTGACCAGGTCCTGAGGAAGTCTTTTCTCATGGGAAAGAAGCCTTGCCTTCTCTGGAGGTTGAACCTTTTTATCTCCATACATAGCAAGTGCTCGCTTGTCTTTTGAGGGGGTTTTACATGACACAGCTCTTCTTTCTTTTAATCTTTCCTCATAACTAAAGGCCATTTATATTACAAAATTATTGTGAACAAGCATTTCTGGGAGCCCTCAATTTATTATAATCTTGCTATGTAAACAGGCTGCTGATCACCCAACTGTTAGGCTCACCAGGTGAGTTGGATCCTCTAAGCCTCAGGTCCAGGATGGCACATGGAACTTGAGCGTTGATGCAGCAAGGAGAAAAGCAGCAAGGACCAGGCATGCTCAGGAATCACAGGAACAGCAGGATGGATGAAGTTGAGCTCAGCAAGAAAGGAAAAACAGTAACACAAACACAAAAAACACATGCGGTGGCGTGCACCAAACATAGGATGAGTTTAGGTGTAGGGAGATAATGTAATTGATCCACACTGGGCAACCTGTAAAACCTTACATGGAGCACAACACAGGGCAGTGGACCCAGGGGAAGGAAGGAGAGCCTGGAATTGGCAGAAACGATATGTAAAACCAACTGACAAGCAAAACATTTGTTTGTCAAGTGAAATATCTTCTCTTAATCTGCACAAAACATCTTTCTTGACAACACATTGTCCAGTGTAAACAGGAACTCTGCTGTCAAGAACAAGGATAGTCTAAGAGCACTGAATCTACTATTTCTATTACAGATCCTTCAGTGCATATCTGAAGTGCGGTATACCTGTGTAAAATGGCATTTAAAGGACTTCAGACCAGTAAAATCTATCTTCCAAATCTTTGTTTTTTTCAACATCAACCATGAGTTCCCTATACACAATGCATCATTGACTTAATGAAATGAGTGGGTTTTTCGGCTTAGCTCAGTGATGTACATCCTTTTCTGATCTGAAGGTCACATTGGCGAACAGAACCAATCCCAGAAATTGCACTAAAACTTAAAGGAGTATTATTATATGACACACACTTATGGCAAAGCAAAAGTATATTATGGAAATCTACCACTTAGGTGTCACTCCTCAAACTCACCAACGCAAAGCTCAGATGGTACACAAATGCCACCTTAGCTGCATCCTAGTGCTGTCTGTTCCTTGCATTTTATCACAAAAACTGATAAAGATCTGATCTGGTATACTGATGAAAACCAGTCTCTTATTTTTAAGAAAAAAAAAACAGATGCCTGAGTAAGCCTCAGGCAGACAGTGCACAAGTTCTACCTTGCCTTGGCCCATATTCATTTTCTTCTGTAATTTAACATGACAGACCGGACACATTACTCACCTGCTCTTTCCCCCCATTTTATGCAGCTGTCTGAGAATACTTTTTATGAGGCTTACATATTTTGAAAACAATAAACACACTAATACTCACCATCCCCAGGTCCAGCGCTGCCTCTCTGTCGCTGCTCCGGTCTTTGTTTACCAGATGCGGCAGTGACATCACAAGTACAGTGGAAATAAGTGCTGCAACCAATCACTGAGCTCAGCAGCTCTGCTAAAGTAGATGGCCAGCTCAAGGAAGAGATAAATTTACTCTCTGAAAAAGCAGACGATGAATCGAATTTAATTTTTAAGCATTGGGAAATTTAACTTTCTAATTGAGATTGGCTGATAAGACCATCCGAAGTATGAAGACCTCAGTTTTGGTGAATTGTTCAGCTAAATTGTGCAACATGATAATTGCTGACAGAATTGTCAGTTTTCACACTGCAGCTCGGACATCTATTGAGATAAATTATCTCTTGTTGAATTGCAGATATTCAGCTGTGGACTTCATATTTAAAGAAGTTTTCCAGGACTATCTTATTTTTTTACTTTGGGCCTAAGAAGTAACAGGCAAATAGTTGCTAAATACCTACTTGTTCTACCTGGTACTGGCTGAGATTGGTCACAGACCGCTCTTGCCAGCGATCCTGCTGCTTCACATAAACAGAGCAGCTCTTCCTCTTCTGGGTTGCTCTGTCAAGGAGGCATGACTGCTGACGTCACGCTTACTGATAGCCAACTCCCTGCATTTAGGCAGCACCGAGCCAGCAGTCAATCAGCATAACATCGGTAGTCATACCCCGTCAACAGAATAGAGTGGAAGAGAAGCAGCTGCTTTGCTGACATGACGCCGCTGGAAGATGCAGAATCAGCTGGTAGGAGCAGTCTGTGACCTCTCTGAAGAGGTCGGTGCCTGGGACAACAGGCAGGTAGTTAGCAACTATCTGCCTGTTAGTTTTAGGCCCATAGTGAAAGAATAAAATAGATAAACTCTTTAATAGTATAGTCAATGCCATGTTCATATAGCAAAAGTATTGTTTGTTACGTTTCATAAAGAGACTGCGGTTCTCACCATATTTCAAGTCATACAGAGTTACTTTCAGATGATGGGAGGGTTAGTGAAAGAATGAGTATATTGTAACCTACAATATCCTATTATCATTTAAAATAAACAAATGACGGCTTTCAGGCTTCTTGACCTTAAGTACGCTGTATCAGATTGTAATTGGAACACTAACCAAAGACATAAAAATGAGACATGCTAAATGCTATAAAAAGAATAGCCTTGTTACAATTTACAGTGCGGCATAAATCACAAGTTAACTTTATCCTGCAGGTCAGGACAATTATTGTAATTAAACATTTTTTTTACTACTTTTGCCCAAACACATTTGAAGAGAATCTGTCAGTAAGATTAAATCCCTAAAACTACAAATAAGGACAAACAAGTCTTTGAAATGTAATTCTATCCACCCCTTTACACCTTCCATCTGTTGCTGAATTCCCAAGACGTTTCTATTTTTATACATATACAAATGAGGCATATGGGAGCCCTTATCCCCATTAGGACCTTTGACATACCCATGCGTCATAGATGGGAAGGGGTTCTCGATCTTTGACGTATAGGAGCTGTGCCTGCGCGATCCATGGTTACGACCACTAACAACTAACTAACTGTGGTCATGGTGGTCATAACTATGGATACCGAAGCTAGTGCAATGCTACCCAATGCAATTACACCTACTACATATTGGGATAGGATCTTGGAGATGGGAATACACCTTTAAGTATGCATACTAATTAGGATTGTTAAAGGAGAGTTTACTAAAGAAAAGCAGTGGGTAAGATTTCTCATTATACAATGTATAAATGTCTCCTACAGGCAAAAAGTATTGTGCATTCAGGCTCTCTGAAGTATATCAGAGTATCATAAGTTCACCACATTGATTTGAGTTAAAAGTCAAATTAAGCTGGATTCATGCACAGTACATTACATCATTTTCAGTGTGTTTGTTGGCATTTATAACAACATTTTATTTTCGAAAGGGAAATATAAAATGTGTGACATACAAAGCATTTTGGTGTTTTTGTGGTCAGTGATATTTTTCTGAAAATGCTGCTCGCGCTCAATAAGGCATTTTTCCTATTACTTTTTTTCCTAAAAGGTTTTCTATATGATATAAAACCAAAAAATCCACCACCACCCCAAAAAAAAAAAAAAGTTTGAAAGTTTACAAAATAAAAGTCACCAAACATACTCAGAAAAAGATGTTTAAATAAAACTATTTTATTCAATCATTTAAATATGTAATGCAGTAAGTCTGCCTCCTGCTGTCAGATGATATAAAATGTAAAGTTCTACGTATGGAATGATAAGGTGGCACTATGAAGCATGACACATGAAACTTATTGTTTAGACAATAATAAAAAAGCAGTTTTTTAGCTAATAACACTAGGGTTGAGCGACTTTTGCTTTTTTAGGATCGAGTTGGGTTTTGTGAAACCCGACCTTCTCGAAAGTCGGATCGCGTGAAATCGGCCGATTCTACTGTAAAGTCGGGTTCCGGACCGGAACACGAAACCCAATGCAAGTCAATGTGGATTATTTTTTACATGTACTTAATATCTCTCTCTCTCTCTCTCTCCCCTCCGTGCAAAGCATATGTTGTGTTTGACTCCGGAAATCACTGCAGCCCAAACGGTAATATGGCTCTATGACGCCGCAGAAACCAGGCCGGAACCTATGTCATCACGCTGCCCACACTCCTTAATTGGCTGAAAAAATGGCGGGGAAGGCGTCATACAAAACGCGACTTTGGCGCCAAGATCGCCGACCACGTGGCCGATCCCACGCTGGAGTCGGGTCGGGTTTCACGAAACCCGACTTTGCCAAAAGTCGGCGACTTTTGAAAATGAACGATCCGTTTCGCTCAACCCTAAATAACACTTTTTATTGAATATACATATGTCAAATTATTTAGTAAAGCAAAAAATATAAAGGACAATACCCAGGACATTGGCAGTGCAAATTAGGCCCCTTCACACATATTTATGTGGTCCATTTTTAAGAACCAAAAATACGGACACACGCACACCCATTGTATTCAATGGTAGAACACATGTGATATTTTTCACATGGACCATGTGTGCACACATGCACACTGATGACACACGGACGACATCCGTGTATCATAAGTGTAACATGTACCGGAATGAAAAGCTATGGCGTGCATGCTCCGGCATCTGAAAAAAGCAGTACAGTTATCGCTGTTCCCAGGTGCCGGGTGCTGAATTAAACTCATCATTGTCACCTGGTCTCTCTTCGATCCGCGAGACCAGACGACGCTGATGAGACTTGTTGTCAGCACCCATTGTGTAGTGTGTATTAAATAAATAAACGGCGTGGGGTCCAGCTAACCAGCTAAGAGAAAGTCAACATGATGTTAATATTCTGGGAAGGGGCCAATAGCCATAAAGGTTTCCAGGCTATTAGTATCAGCTCACAGCTGTTTGCTTAGTAATGTTAGTAATGGAGAGGTGTCTATGAGAGGTGTCTAACCATAATGACGTCACCGCCGGTCATACGCAGTCGTGTTCTTATGCTCAGCTCAGTGTGTTCTGGCTGGTGTGGGACATGGGCATTGATGGATTATCGGCGGAAATAGAAAATAACTTTACTTTTTTATTTTTATTTTTTGAATAAATGGGTAATAGAGGGTTGGGTAGTGTTCTTTCAAATCAAGCCTGGCTTGAAAAAAGTTCTCAGTAGAACTAAAATGTCGCTGAGCCCAAATGGGCTATTAAAAACACAGTTCTATTTTCTGCCTAACTGGACTCGGATGTCACATGGATGTCACATACATACATACGGATGGCACATGGACCAAGGATCTCACTAGCACTGCTTTCTCCAGGACCAAAATCACCAGGATGTGTGAAGGAGGCCTAACATTGTAAGCTCCAACAAAGTGTTAATCCGCACAGCGGGGAAGCCCACTCAGTGCACAGGTAACTGCATGAACTGATGCTGCAAGCATATATACAGCAGTAAGTGCTCCGTGAGCCGGGGTGCCACTCCAAAGAAATAGTCACAATGGATACAAAAATTGAAAGGAACCGATGGCACTCACCTGTTAAAAAAACTTCTTTATTCCAATACTTTAAAACATCGGCATCGGGAGGATGGGAGCAGGAGTGGAATGGACGACAGCCGTTTTGCACTGCAGTGGCGCTTCTACTGGTCCAGTATTGGAATAAAGAAGTTTTTTAACCAGTGAGTGCTATCCGTCCCTTTCAATTTTTGCACCTAACATTGTAAGGATGGGCACAATGACTATAATTTTATAAAACTTCAAACACTTGACACAATGGTCAAAACATATGTTAGACATACAAGTACCAGTTCATAAGTTTATGGCAAAAGTCCCCTTACCCATAGTGTGATGCAACCTGCAGAGTTACCATAAAATCATAATCGACAACACATGTTTCCCATGTTTAGATCTTGCTTCTTTAGGGGGTCTGGTATATTGTTTAGGATGACCTATTGCTTAGGATGACTTAATGACCCAAACCAATGGGAATTTCTGACTTGTCACATTGACATGCCAGAAGATGCTGATTTGGAAACACTTAAGTTAAAGGGGTTATGTTATCCAGTCATTGAAAAAAAGGGCTCAGAATGGCATAATAAAATAAGTCATACTCTCCTAACATCATCACTCGCCACTTCCATTGCAATGCTTCCTGGTCACCCCACTGGCATCCATATTTCCATTTACAATGATATTGTCCCAATACGGACAATTGACCACTGCAGGCAATCACTGTTATTAATGGTTCACTTCTTTGTCCAGTAATTGGCTGCCATCTACTATATAATTGTCTAAGGGTCACTTCCGTCCTTCTGTCTGTCTGTCTGTCACGGATATTTATTGGTCGCGGCCTCTGTCTGTCATGTAATCCAAGTCGCTGATTGGTCGTGGCAAAACAGCCACGAGCAATCAGCGACGGGCACAGTCCGGCGGAAAAATGGCCGCTCCTTCCTCCCCGCAGTCAGTGCCCTGTTCTGTACTCCCCTCCAGTCTGCGCTCACACAGGGTTAATGGCAGCGTTGACCGCGGTGTAACGCACTCGGTTAATGCTGCTATTAACCCTGTGTGACCAACTTTTTACTATTCATGCTGCCTATGCAGCATGAATAGTAAAGCGATCTAATGTTAAAAATAATAATTAAAAAAAAAAATCGTTATATACTCACTGTCCGTCGGCCCCCGGATCGACAACAGGCCTTTCCCGCTCGCGACGCTCCAGTAACTGGTCCATGCTGCGATCTCGCGAGATGATGACATAGCGGTCTCGCGAGACCGCTACGTCATCATCTCGCTAGACCGCAATGCACTCTTGAGACCAGAGCGCACGAGCAGCATCGGTAACCGCTTTGCTTGGATCCGGGGGCTCCGGAAGGTGAGTATGTAACTAATTTTTATTTTATTTCTTTTTTTTAACAGGGATATGATGCCCACATTGCTATATACTACGTGGGCTGGACAATATACTACATGGGCTGTGCTATATACTTCGTGGCTGGGCAATATACTACATGGCCTGTGCTATATACTACGTGGCTGGGCAAAATACTACATGGGCTGTGCTATATACTACGTGGCTGGGCAATATACTATATGGGCTGTGCTATATACTACATGGCTGGGCAATATACTACATGGGCTGTGCTATATACTACATGGGCTGTGCTATATACTACGTGGCTGGGCAATATACCACATGGGCTGGGCAATATACTACATGGGCTGTGCTATATACTACGTCGCTGGGCAATATACTACATGGGCTGCGCTATATACTACGTGGCTGGGCAATATACTGCATGGGCTGTGCTATATACTACGTGGCTGGGCAATATACTAAGTGACTGGGCAATATACTATGTGGCTGTGCTATATACTACGTGGCTGGGCAATATACTAAGTGACTGGGCAATATACTATGTGGCTGGGCAATATACTACGTGGCTGGGCAATATACTACATACTACGTGGCTGGGCAATATACTACGTGGCTCTGATAAAGGGATCCAAACCCTAACCCTACCCCTAACCCTACCCCTAAACCTAACCCTGATTAGCCACCCCCCCCCATCAAGGTGATAAAGGGATCCAAACCCTAACCCTACCCCTAACCCTACCCCTACCCCTAACCCTAACCCTAACCCTGATAAGCCACCCCCCACCATCAAGGTGATAAAGGGATCCAAACTCTAACCCTACCCCTAACCCTACCCCTAACCCTACCCCTAACCTTAGGGATCCTAACCCTAACCCTAACCCTACCCCTAACCTTAACCCTAACCCTAACGTTACCCCTAACCATAGGGATCCTAACCCTACCGTAACCCTGACTACTATGACTGGGCACAATATACTACGTGGCTGGGCAATATAGTACGTGGCTCTGTGCTGTATACTACGTCACTGGGCAATATACTACGTGGCTGGGCAATATACTACGTCACTGGGCAATATACTACGTGACTGGGCAATATACTACGTGGCTGGGCGATATACTACGTGGGCTGTGCAATATACTACGTGGACATGCATATTCTAGAATACCCGATGCGTTAGAATCGGGCCACCATCTAGTAGCCATATATTTATGTTGCCGTGTCATCAGTGGAGAGTAAAGTACAGAGATTGGCAGGAAAACACTGGAATGGGAATGGCAGTGAGCTAAATATTGCTTTTTATTTATTCATTTTTTTTAAACTATTCTGACCCTTTTCTAATTTCTTGCCTGGCTGAACAACTATAAACTGAACAGAAAGTTCACATAGCCGTTTTTTTAGTGATATGATATCAGGCTTCTTCACACGGAAATAAAGAATTAAATCAAAGTTACCTCTAAACAAAAATGAAGCTTACAACTTTTATTTTTCTCCTGATATTATTATTTCTACATCATATCTGGCAGATTTATGTCATCATTTTATATAGTGTGAACCTTACATATTTCATTATGGCTCAGCTGAAAGGTTCTCTTACTAGTACATGTACCCTAGTAAAACTGTGATTTTGATATGATTAGTGTTGAGCGATACCGTCCGATACTTGAAAGTATCGGTATCGGAAAGTATCGGCCGATACCGGCAAAGTATCGGATCTAATCCGATACCGATACCCGATACCAATACAAGTCAATGGGACTCAAGTATCGGACGGTGTCCCTGATGGTTCCCAGGGTCTGAAGGAGAGGAAACTCTCCTTCAGGCCCTGGGATCCATATTAATGTGTAAAAGAAAGAATTAAAATAAAAAATATTGCTATACTCACCTCTCTGACGCAGCCTGGACCTCACCGAGGGAACCGGCAGCGTTGTTTGCTTAAAATGCGCGCTTTTCCTTCCTTCCGTGACGTCACGGCTTCTGATTGGTCGCGTGCCGCCCATGTGGCCGCGACGCGACCAATCACAGCAAGCCGTGACGTAATTTTCAGGTCCTTCTAGGCATTCAGTATTTTAAAATTACGTTCCGGCTTTGTGATTGGTCGCGTCACGGTCACATGGGCGACGCGACCAATCACAAGCCGTGACGTCACGGGAGGCAGGAGACGCGCGCATTTTAAAATGTGTTTTGCCGCGTTTGACGACGCATGCGTCGTTTCTATGCTTGCGTTTTTTTGCGGAAATGCAACATGTAGTAATTTCTAGAGGCTTTTTTTGCGGCAAAAAAGCATGCAAAAAAAACGCATGCGTTTTTAATGTTAAATATAGGAAAAAAACGCATGCGTTTTTTGCGGTAAAACGCAGCGGCAAAAAACGCAAATGTGAAACCAGCCTAAGGCTGGTTTCACATTTGCGTTTTCGTTTTACCGCAAAAAAAGCATGCATTTTTTTCTATATTTAACATTAAAAACGCATGCGTTTTTTTGCATGCGTTTTGCCGCGTTTGACGACGCATGCGTCGTTTCTATGCTTGCGTTTTTTTCGGAAATGCAACATGTAATTTCTAGAGGCTTTTTTGCCGCAAAAAAACGCATGCGTTTTTTTGCGGCAAAAAAACGTATTGCTGTCTATGTAAACATATGCGTTTTTAAGCACATGCGTTTGTTAGCATTTAAAACGCATGCGTTTTTATAGAAAAAAAACAAGAATACACACTGATAAGCCACCCCCCACTATCAAGGTGATAAAGGGATCCAAACCCTAACCCTACCCCTAACCCTACCCCTAAACCTAACCCTGATTAGCCACCCCCCCCATCAAGGTGATAAAGGGATCCAAACCCTAACCCTACCCCTAACCCTACCCCTACCCCTAACCCTAACCCTAACCCTGATAAGCCACCCCCCACCATCAAGGTGATAAAGGGATCCAAACTCTAACCCTACCCCTAACCCTACCCCTAACCCTACCCCTAACCTTAGGGATCCTAACCCTAACCCTAACCCTACCCCTAACCTTAACCCTAACCCTAACGTTACCCCTAACCCTAGGGATCCTAACCCTACCGTAACCCTAACCCTAACCCTACCCCTAACCCTAACCCTGATAAGCCACCCCCACCATCAAGGTGATAAAGGGATCCAAACCCTAACCCTACCCCTAACCCTACCCCTAACCCTACCCCTAACCTTAGGGATCCTAACCCTACCCCTAACCCTAACCCTACCCCTAACCTTAACCCTAACCCTAACGTTACCCCTAACCCTAGGGATCTAACCCTACCCGTAACCCTAACCCTACCCCTAACCCTAACCCTAACCCTGATAAGCCATCCTGTTGTGAATTCTGCTCTTGGGCTCCCTCCGGTGGTTGTAAGTGGTAGTGCTGCTGTCTTTGAATCACAGCAGTTATCAGGTGTGTTCACTTTCTGCAATTCGGACTGGGCTATTTAGTCTTGCTTGACCCTTTAGTCAGTGCCAGTTGTCCATTGTTCCTGGAGGATTCACAACCTTGCCTGGTTTCTCCTGCTTTGCTGTTCATTTCAACAAAGATAAGTTCTGGCCTTGATTTTGCTGTCCACATGTTGTGGCCTATTGTTCAGTTCTTTTCCATGTTTTTGTCTTGTCCAGCTTGGTCTGTATAAGGATTTGTTTTGCCAAGCTGGTATCTCTGGAGATGCAGATATACCCTCCATATCTTTAGTTAGCTGTGGAGATGTTGTATTTTCTGTGGTGGATTTTCTAGTGTTTTTATACTGACCGCATAGTAATCTGTCCTATCCTTTCTATTTAGCTAGAAGTGGCCTCCTTTGCTAAAATCTGATTTCAGTCTGCGTATGTTATTTCCCTCTCCTCTGTGGGGGGCTGCCTATCCTTTGGGGATTTTCTCTGAGGCAGGATAGTTTTCCCTTTTCTATCTCTAGGGGTAATTAGTCCTCCGGCTGTGTCGAGATGTCTAGGGAGCGCTAGGTACATTCCACGGCTACTTCTAGTTGCGGTGTTAAGTTCAGGGTCTGCGGTCAGTACAGGTACCACCTTTTCCAGAGTAAGTCCCATGCTGCTCCTAGGCCACCAGATCATAACACCATCAAGGTGATAAAGGGATCCAAACCCTAACACTAACCCTACCCCTAACCCTACCCCTAACCCTAGGGATCCTAACCCTACCCCTAACCGTAACCCTAACCCTAGCTATTTCTATTTATAGTGGGTTTTCTTGTTGATTTTGATGATTGGCAGCTGTCACACACTTCTCAGCATGCGTTTCAAAAACGCAAACACAGGAAAAAACGCATGTAAACATGGCAAAACGTCTAAAAAACGCAGCGTTTGCACGCATTTACATGCCTTTTTTCACCACCTGCGTTTGCGTTAAAAACGCTGCGTTTTTAAACGCAAATGTGAAACTAGCCCAAGATACACTTTTTTTCCAAAAATGTAGGATGAAAATGAGGGAGCGATTTATAGTTCGAATGTACCTTATGGTGGGGTGGCAGTGATGGAGAGGGATCACAGGAGGCAGGGTCAGTGCTGCAGGAAGTCAGCAGTGGTGGGAGTGGGGTGATGCTGCAAGCCATGGGCTGGGAGGAGGGGGTGTCCCAGCGGTGTGAGGCTGCGGGTCCTGGGATTTAACAAAAATGTTGATGGTGAATCAGGAGCGGAGTCCCGCTCTGCATATTGATTTCCCAGTGGGGGGCTTCAGGAAAATGGCCATCAGAGGAAGCACTCGCACAGATTTAGATCTCAGCTCTAAATGGTTAATACAGTAGTTCAGCTCAATTATGCATTGCAATACATACTTACATGCATACATACACATTTGAAACACCCCGGGAAGCTGGTTGTTACAGTGGTGTTGCCCTCCTTTTGGGAGGGTGATGCCATGCCTGGAAGTGAGGAAGATTCCTTTAACAGGTAGCACATACATGCAACATGTTCTGACTCCAGGCCAGAAGGGGAGCTCTAGACTCGGCTTCAGGGGAACTTCCTTATATATGTTCTGGCTTGGAGGAGGAGTAGAGGCAGTCAGTCTGAGGCAGTCAGTCAGTAGGACACAGTAGTGAGTACATATAGGACAAAGAGAGAGGACCTTGTGTAAAGTCTCAGGCAGCAAGGGATGCATACTACAGCGCAGAAGGAAGTCTTCCAACCCAACCTGGCTAAGGGGATTCCTAATCACTTCCAGGCTGGCCAGACCTCACCATCATCTGTTGCCGGCACCCTGGACTGTGGCTGCATACTACCAGTAAAAGGTAAAGAGACTGCAACCATCTGTTATTTTTGCCACTACACCGGGAGCCCTGGGAACTAAGCTTCACCAGTGGGAAGCCACACCATCCCTGCTGCAATAACATCATCCCCAGTGGACCCCTTTAAGCAGCGTCGGTCATCCCTGACCGAATACCACAGAGGGCATCACGAACATTCTTTATTCAAAACAACCCCTATTAAGACTTTCCCTTTAACTTGGACACCCAGGGAAATGGATCAGGTCACTGCCACCGTGACTACCCCTCTAACGACCACCGGACCCGGTACCTAGTACACCTAGGCCCTAGTGGGCACTCCACATTCATCTTTAGTAAAAAGCTCAATGGAGAATGCATGCTCTGATGGATGCATGTATAATCCTACATACTGTAATTAATAGCAACAATGATTTATAACACACCAGCATTTTATGCAGCATAACCCATTTATATGGAAAAGCATAAGACAAAAGCATAATTCTGGCCATGAACAGTAAAACGCTATAATGGCAAAAACAAAATTGCCTCAAAGAGTTTCTGTCTTTTCAGGCAACATTTAGAATAAGGTGTGTGGAATAACACTACTTCTGGCCATTATGCAACATGTATAATGTATTTTTCACCAGTTTTTCCCTTTGCAGGCTCTATATCTTATTTCCGAGTCTCTATGAACTAGTGAGACAAGACTAGTAGCTGGCATAATGTTCACACACTGGACACACAAATAGACAGATTTCTGCTTCTTTCTCTATTTGGCACATGTTTAGGAGTAGCAGAATCCTGGAGAACATCACAGTATTGAGCTGCGTAGCTGTGACTCCAGCTATGCAATATGCTAAGTCATACACTAACTTAAGCACAATCTGCCTGTTTCTACTTGTTTTCTCACCCTGCTCCTCACTCCCCTACCCCCTTCTCTCTCCATATAATATAGTGAGAGAGGAAACCTGACTCCTCACTGTGCTGGCAGTCCATTTTGTATTGATCAAGACTAATTATCAGCTCTGTTTTTTCAGAAAGATGGTGAATCAATAGGCAGAGGGGAGGGGAAGAAGTGTCTCATAAATGGAGAAAAAAACAGAATTATCTGTTAAGATATACTATATTTGAAACTTTCTTATATACACCTTTACTATTGATTTATGCAAAGTTTGTTGAAGCGATAGTGACCATTTAATCTCAGAATCTTTGAAAAATCCTAGAGAACAGGAAAAGTCCCAGAAGATTGGAGAAGTGCAAATGAGCCTTACTTCTATACCAGTAAAGAGCTTGGAAAAAATTATTAAACAGCATGTACAGTATGTAAGTACTTGGACAAGAATAAAGTAATAAACCAAAGCCAGCAAGGGTTCGTAGCAAACAAATCATGCCAGACTAATCTAGTTTCCTTCCATGATGGAATCACTGACTGGATGGATTAGGGAAATGTGGTAGAAGTAGGCTCAGTTATACTCAAAGAGTGGTAATAAATGGTTGCACATATCCAATTGGAAGAGTGTTTCAAGTGGGGTACCACAAGGCTCTGTTCTGGTCCCAGTGTTGTTCAACATATTTATAAATGATCTAGATAAGGGAACTGAAGGTAAACTAATCAGATTTGCAGATGTTGCAAAGCTAGGAGGGATAGCTAACACTACAGAAGAGAAAGGATTGAGAAGGAGCTAGATAAGCTTGAACAATAGGCAGCGACTAATAGAATGGTATTTAACAGGAAGAAATACAAGATTCTACATCAGAGCAATAAAAATTAAAATTACATCTACAGAATGGGAGGAAAAGAACTAAGCAACAGCAATTGTGTAAAAGACTTGGGTATACTAATAGATGACATGCCCATGAGTGAACAGAGTGATGCAGCAGCAAAAAAGGCAAACACAGTTCTAGGATGTATTAACAGAAACATAGAGTGTAGATCACGTGAAGTAATTATCCCCCTCTACTCCTCCTTGGTCAGGACTAAACTGGAATACTGTGCCCTTGTTGCAAAACTGGAGCAACTTCAGAGAAGAGCTACCAGGATGGTGAGCGGACTGCAAAGTATGTCCTAAAAGGAACGATTAAAAGATCTGGAAATGTTTAGCTTGCAAAAAAGAAGGCTAAAAGGTGCATTAAAGTGCATCTGTCATCACATTTGACCTATCTAAACTATTAAGATCGCCATACAGGCTATAGACTGCTGAGGAGAGTCCTACCTGTGTGTCTCATATCAGATGTGTTGTTGCTGAAAAATCATCTTTTATCACGTTATATAAGTGACCTCTTCTAGGCTCCAGGGCGGATGCTGCCAGGAGATAACTCTACCCCCAGAGATTATTTTAAATATAAGGGGTAGTTTCCAGTGTGATGTGACATGGTTACCAGTGTTACCAGTGTGATGTGTAATAATGACAGCTCTCTACTCTCATAATAACTAACACATCTGCAGGTTCTTCTCAGTTTCAGCTTTCATTTTACAGGCAGACAGGGTTGCAATATTGTTGCAATACAGCAGAGCTGAGAGAGAAGCCAAGATATGTTTGCAAGAAGACAAATTTCATTTCTCCTGTTTTGTGTTAGTTACTTGTCTTACACTGGTAATTACCCTTCATGTAAAATAAGCTCTGGAGGCAGAGTTATCTCCAAGCACCATCCTCCCGTGAGCCTGGAAGAGGTCACTTATATAAAGTGATTAAAGATGATTGCCCAGCAACAACACATCTGATATGATACACACAGATAAGACTTTTATCAGCAGTCTATATCTTGTATGGCCATATTAATAGTTTAGATAGGTCAAATGTGGTGACAGATTCCCTTTAATAGCTGTCTACAAATATCTGAAGGGCTTTCATAGTGTAGAGGGATCATCCTTATTCTCATTTGCACATGGAAACATGAGAAGCAATGGAATGCAGCTGAAAGGGAGAAGATACAGATTAGATATTAGAAAAAACTTTTTTACGATGAGGGTGATTAATGAGTGGAGCAGGCTGCCACAAGAGGCGATGAGTTCTCTCTCAATGGAAGTCTTCAAACAAAGGCTAGACAGACATCTGTCTGAGATGGTTTAGTGAATCCTGTGCTGCTTTGAGCAGGGTGTTGGACATGATGACCCTGGAGGTCCCTTCCAAATCTAACATTCTATTATTCTATTAATATTGGGGTTTGTATTGGTCCAATAATTATGGAAGATACCTTTGCGACACTGTAGCGAAGGCATGAACAGAATGCATTCATCCATAACACCGTATGTCAATCAGAACCCCTCCACCTTAAAAATCAGACCAATAGATGATGCTATATAGGCCATGTTTGATCTCTATGTAAATTTAGAATTGTGAAAAGAAACATGACTACATTATCTACCACCTGAGACTTCCAGGGGTGAAGACATCTTGTAAGTTGGGGACCTCATAAAATTCTAACACACCTAACACATCCTACAATCAGCCCCCACCTGAGGTCATCAAGGGGAGCTATGTGAGCATAATTTTGAGCTAATAAAAGCAGTATTTCTGTTTGGGCCATTGTTCATTCTGGAAGTCATAGTTCATTGTGAGGGTGGTCCATTTTCCCCTTCGGAGTGCTTCCCTCTACTAAGCTCTGAGCCATTTCCGTGACATCAGGTTTAGTAATTCTCTTCTGTTATTACTTTTTCTGTCATTTAATTGTATATACCATTTTTTTTTTTCCCAGTTTGTATCATCTTGTATATTTTTATAAATACTACCTGTTAGGGTTGGCGGAATGCACCGAGTATACATATATACAGTGGGGCAAAAAAGTATTTAGTCATTCAGCAATAGTGCAAGTTCCACCACTTAAAAAGATGAGAGGCGTCTGTAATTTACATCATAGGTAGACCTCAACTATGGGAGACAAACTGAGAAAAAAAATTCCAGAAAATCACATTGTCTGTTTTTTTTAACATTTTATTTGCATATTATGGTGGAAAATAAGTATTTGGTCAGAAACAAAATTTCATCTCAATACTTTGTAAAATATCCTTTGTTGGCAATGACAGAGGTCAAACGTTTTCTGTAAGTCTTCACAAGGTTGCCACACACTGTTGTTGGTATGTTGGCCCATTCCTCCATGCAAATCTCCTCTAGAGCAGTGATGTTTTTGGCTTTTCGCTTGGCAACACGGACTTTCAACTCCCTCCAAAGGTTTTCTATAGGGTTGAGATCTGGAGACTGGCTAGGCCACTCCAGGACCTTGAAATGCTTCTTACGAAGCCACTCCTTCGTTGCCCTGGCGGTGTGCTTTGGATCATTGTCATGTTGAAAGACCCAGCCACGTTTCATCTTCAATGCCCTTGCTGATGGAAGGAGGTTTGCACTCAAAATCTCATGATACATGGCCCCATTCATTCTTTCATGTACCCGGATCAGTTTTCCTGGCCCCTTTGCAGAGAAACAGCCCCAAAGCATGATGTTTCCACCACCATGCTTTACAGTAGGTATGGTGTTTGATGGATGCAACTCAGTATTCTTTTTCTTCCAAACACGACAAGTTGTGTTTCTACCAAACAGTTCCAGTTTGGTTTCATCAGACCATAGGACATTCTCCCAAAACTCCTCTGGATCATCCAAATGCTCTCTAGCAAACTTCAGACGGGCCTGGACATGTACTGGCTTAAGCAGTGGGACACGTCTGGCACTGCAGGATCTGAGTCCATGGTAGCGTAGTGTGTTACTTATGGTAGGCCTTGTTACATTGGTCACAGCTCTCTGCAGTTCATTCACTAGGTCCCCCCGCTTGGTTCTGGGATTTTTGCTCACCGTTCTTGTGATCATTCTGACCCCACGGGGTGGGATTTTGCGTGGAGCCCCAGATCGAGGGAGATTATCAGTGGTCTTGTATGTCTTCCATTTTCTAATTATTGCTCCCACTGTTGATTTCTTCACTCCAAGCTGGTTGGCTATTGCACATTCAGCCTTCCCAGCCTGGTGCAGGGCTACAATTTTGTTTCTGGTGTCCTTTGACAGCTCTTTGGTCTTCACCATAGTGGAGTTTGGAGTCAGACTGTTTGAGGGTGTGCACAGGTGTCTTTTTATACTGATAACAAGTTTAAACAGGAGCCATTACTACAGGTAATGAGTGGAGGAAAGAGGAGACTCTTAAAGAAGAAGTTACAGGTCTGTGAGAGCCAGAAATCTTGATTGTTTGTTTCTGACCAAATACTTATTTTCCACCATAATATGCAAATAAAATGTTAAAAAAACAGACAATGTGATTTTCTGGAATTTTTTTTCTCAGTTTGTCTCCCATAGTTGAGGTCTACCTATGATGCAAATTACAGACGCCTCTCATCTTTTTAAGTGGTGGAACTTGCACTAGTGCTGAATGACTAAATACTTTTTTGCCCCACTGTATATGTATTATTAGGTGCGTTAGCAACCCGGGGTCCACCGTGGAGGAGAGAAACCTGCTGCTAGCAAATGGTGGCGCTATATGGCGGTATAAGCAAACTCTGTTAACTCCACAGAGTCGCTAGGAACAAGATGCTGTGCCCTGTTAACCTCATAGAGGTACACAGCTACCAACCAGAGCAAACTGTGGTCATGCAGAGAAAACAGACAAACAACTCCTCACCGGAGGTGCCGGTATTGTAGCGGCTTATTTCAGCCAAGGCCCTGAATACACTCATACAAACTCCTCACCGGAGGTGCCGGTATTCTAGGGGCTTATTTCAGCCAAACACTAACCGCATCCAGACATGACCACACTGGTGCTGAGCTCATAGACATTGGTTTGATACTAGGGCATGGCCGCGCAGCAATGTGAACCTTTTATAGCTGCAGCAACTTCAGGACCTTCCTAGAGGACCAATGGGAGCTGCTACAGTACCTGAGCAACTTCAGGACCTTCCTAGAGGACCAATGGGTGCTGCTGCAGTATCTGAGCATGTGTCCCACGACCTCCAATGAGAGGTCTTACCCTGGGCATGCTCAGAAGGGGAAAAGCAGGACTCAGTCCCAGAGACGTCTGCTCGCCGCTGACCAGTACTGGCTACAAAGGCAGAGTCTGGAAGAACAGTAGTAACCAGTCACCCAGTATCAGCCTGAGCCAGATGCTGGGACCGACATCTCCGCTGAGCAGGCTCCACTGCGGCTGAAGAAGAATGGGAGACCGCAGCGGAGGTGGTTCGAGATTTCCCCTGTGCAGAGGTGGGAACTCGACACCTAACTTTACCCCCCTCCTTAAACCTTGCTACGCTCGAAGGCAGCAATGAGATGCGGAGCTCGAATGTGCTCAGCAGGCTTCCAGGACCTGTCCTCTGGGCCATAACGCTTCAAGTCCACCAAATAAAAAATTTTGCCACGTACCACCTTGCACCCCAAAATAGCGTTCACCTCATAATTGTCCGAAGACGAACCAGATGTCCTGGCAGATGACTCGGAAAAGCGGGACATGTACACGGGCTTCAGGAGGGACACATGAAAGGTGTCGGTGATACCTAGGCATGGAAGAAGGGCCAGACGGTAGACCACAGGGTTAACCTGTTTGAAGACCTTGAAGGGACCCAAGTAGAGAGGTGCAAACTTAGTGGATTCAACTCGCAGCCAAATGTTATGGGCGGAGAGCCACACTTAGTCGCCAGGAGCAAAGGTCGGAGCGGGGCAAGGATGTGCATCGACGGAGGACTTCATTCTCTCCTTGGAGGCCCGGATGGCATCCTGAGTGTGGTCCCAAATGTCCCGTGCCTCCACAGCCCAGTCTGCCACCCTGGAGTCGGCGGAAGACACTGGCATAGGCACAGGGACCTGCAGATGCTGGCCGTAATTAAGGAGGAAAGGAGTCTGACCGGTGGAGTCAGCTACAGCATTGTTAAGCGCAAACTCCACCAATGGTAGCAAGGATGCCCAGTCATCTTGCCTGGCAGAAACAAAATGTCACAGATATGTGACCAGGGTCTGGTTGGCCCTCTCTACCAACCCATTCGTCTCGGGATGATATGCTGAGGAGAGGTTCAACTCAATGTTGAGTAGACAACAAAGCTCTCTCCAGAATCGAGATGCAAACTGGAGACCCCGGTCACTGACAATTTTGTCCCGCATACCGTGTAGGCGAAATATGTGTTTGATAAACAGCGCCGCCAGAGCCCGTGCAGAAGGTAGCCGTGGAATAGGCACCAAGTGCACCATTTTGGAAAAATGGTCGGTGATCACCCAAATAATGGTGCAGCTACGAGACTTGGGTAAACCCACCACAAAATCCATTCCGACCATCTCCCAGGGCCTGTCTGCCACCGGCAGGGGTTGAAGCAACCCAGCTGGCCATTGACGAGGAGACTTGTTCTTGGCACAGGAGACACATGCCTGAACATAGTCTGTGATGTCACGGGCCATATGCGGCCACCAATATGTCCTCGCCAGTAGCTCAGATGTCCTTTTGGTCCCGAAATGTCCACCCACCCTAGACGAGTGAGCCCAAGAGAGAACCTCCAGACGCAAACTGGATGGTACAAAAGTCTTGCCCGGAGGCACAGACTCTAGTGAAACTGGGGCCACAGTTCTCAGGCTCTCGGAAGGGACATTAAGCCGAGGCTTCTCTTCCTCCTCCTCAGATGATACAACAGAGCAAGAGAGAGCTTCGGCATGAATGTTCTTCTCCCCGGAAACAAAATGGAGGGTAAAATGGAACCGAGAGAAGAACAAGGACCATCTGGCCTGGCGAGAATTTAGCCGCTGGGCGGTCTGTAAATTAACCAAATTCTTGTGGTCTGTGAATACTTGGAAGGAAAAGCGAGCCCCCTCCAAGAGATTTCTTCACTCTGAGAAGGCCAACTTCATTGCTATCAAGTCCCTGTCCCCGATGGAATAATTCCTCTCTGCTGGTATGAAGGTTTTGCAAAAGAAGAAGCAAGGATGCTTCCGACCTTGAGCATCCTTTTTGGAAGAGAACTGCACCAACGGATGAGGCATCCACCTCCATTATAAATGGCTTATCTACATCGGGACGATGTAGGATGGGAGCGCTAGCAAAATGAGATTTAATAGAAGTGAAGGCCTTGGAGACCTCCTCAGACCACAATTTGGGATTTGCTCCCTTCATGGTGAGGGCTACCAAGGGAGCTACCAAAGTTGAGAAATGAGGGATGAACTGGCGATAGTAGTTAATGAACCCCATAAAACGCTGCACTGCTTTAAGAGAATGGGGTTCCTGCCAGTCCATTGCAGCCTGTAATTTGGCAGGATCCATAGCCAATCCCTGGACGGAGATGATATAGCCCAGAAAAGGTAAGGACTCCTGCTCAAACACACATTTCTCCAACTTGGTGTAGAGGGAGTTACTTCGTAAGAGGTCGAAGACTCTGCAAACATCTCTCCAGTGGGAGTCAATATCTGGAGAGTAGATGAGATTATCCAGATAGACTATGATCGAGGTGGAGAGCATATCCCAGAAGATATCATATACAAAGTCTTGAAAAGCGGCTGGGGCATTACAGAGCCCAAAGGGCATCACTGGGTATTCATAGTGCCCATCCCTGGTGTTAAAAGCCGTCTTCCATTCGTCCCCCTCACGGATGCGATCAGGTTGTAAGCACCCCGCAGATCTAGTTTAGTAAACACCCTTGCTCCCCGAAGCCTATCAAAAAGCTCAGATATCAGGGGCAGAGGATATTTATTCTTAACAGTGATGGCGTTAAGACCCCTGTAGTCTATGCATGGACGTAGTTCCTCGTTCTTCTTCTGCATGAAGAAGAACCCAGCCCCGGCAGGTGACACTGACTTTCTAATGAATCCTCTTGCCAGATTTTCCTGGATGTACTGAGATATTGCCTTCATCTCCGGGAGAGATAACGGATAGACTCGACCCCAGGGAGGCTGAGCACCAGGCAAGAGGTCAATAGGACAGTCATAGGGGTAGTGAGGCGGAAGGGTCTCCACAGCCCTTTTGGAGAACACGTCCGCATAGGGCCAATATTGCTTGGGCAGGGAGGATAGATCTGCGGGTACCTCAGTTGTAGCAACCTGAACGCTCTCTGTTGTGGATTCTGTTTGCGGGCTCCCTCTGGTGGTTACTGCTGGTACTGGGTGACTTTGGTGGGTTGCGGCCTTTGGTTTCCATCTGTCCATCAGAGGCTGGGTGTTTCCTATTTTACCTGGCCTTTCTGTCATTTCCCTTGCCGGCTATCAATGTGTTCAGATGTGCTCAGTTTGGTTCCTGCCTACCTGCTCCCAGATCTTTCAGGATAAGCTAAGTGCTGATTTTCAGTTGTTTGGTTTTTTGTCCAGCTTGCTTAGAATGTCTCTTTGTTAGCTGGTTGCTCTAGTGGACTGAGGTTCTCCCCATGTGCCATGAGTTGGCACATGGGTTCTTGTAATCTCAGGATGGTTTTTTTTTTATTAGGGTTTTTTGCTGACCGCTCAGTCCCCTTTTGTGTCATTCTGCTTTCTAGTTTTCAGCGGGCCTCTATTTGCTAAAGCTATATACATCATCTCTATGTGTGTGCCTTCCTCTCATTTCACCGTCAATACTTGTGGGGGGCAACTATATCTTTGGGGTTAATTCCTCTGGAGGCAAGTGAGGTCTTTGTTTCCTCTGCAGTACTAGTTAGCACTTAGGCTGGTGCGTGGCGTCTAGAACCAACGTAGGCACGCTCCCTGGCTATCTCTAGTTGCGTTTGTCAGGCGTAGGGCAGCGGTCAGCCCAGGTTCCATCACCCTAGAGCTCGTCCGATATTTATTATACTTTGCTAATCCTGTGCTATCCCTAGCCATTGGGGATTCATGACAGCTCTCCCTCTGACATCTACCCCCACAAGATTCACCCCATCTCAAAATTCTGCCTGTGGACCACTCGATATGAGAAGAGTGATACCATAGCCAAGGCATCCCTAACAGGACCTCATCAATTCCCTCAGGAATGACGAGCAGAGATATAATATCCTGATGAGATGGCGACAAGGACAGAGTGAAAGGGATGGTCTGGTGTGTAATCTGTGAGGGCAGTGTCGACCCATTCACCACTCATACAGTTACTGGTTGAGCTAGCATTACCAGGGGTATTATGTGACATTGGGCGAAGGCAGAAGACATAAAATTGCCCTCCGCCCCAGAATCTATGCAGAGCTCTACCGAGTGAGTGAATGAGCCTATTGTAATTGTCCCCTTAAAGGACAATTTGGAGGCAAATGTCGAGTATCTAGTGTACCTCCACCTACTACCACTAGACGCTAACGTTTCCTCGACGGCTGTGAACATCTGGTGGCAAGATGTCCTGACTGCTGGCAAACATGGCAGACCTTGAGTCCAGGAGTTCGAGATGTACAGAGCACTGGCTCACGAAACCACTACAAGATTTCCTATCACCAGAAATTTTTTCTGGCAGCGGGAGGCGAGATAGAGTCAGAACAGGAGTGTCCGTGGACAAGGTTGCTGTAGCCACACTATCAGCCTGAACAGCAACCGCAGTAACATCCACAGCTGAGGTTGTGCGCTCGAGAGCCGCCAACCTACCCTCCATTGTGCGCTCGAGAGCCGCCAACCTACCCTCCAGCTGCTGGATGTACCGCAAGGATTGCTGTTTATCCGCCATTTACTAGCCAGACACTGGCGCTAGCATTATGTTAGGGTTGGCAGATCGCACCGAGTATATATATATGTATTTTTAGGTGCGTTCGGAACCCGGGGTCCACCGTGCAGGAGAGGAACCTGCTGCTGGCAAATGGCAGCGCTATATGGCAGTATAAGCAAACTCTGTTAACTCCACAGAGTCACTAGGAACAAGATGCTGTGCCCTGTTAATCTCACAGAGGTGCACAGCTACCAACCAGAGCAAAATGTGGTCATGCAGTCAGAGAAAACAGACAAAAAACTCCTCACCGGGGGTGCCTGTATTCTAGCGGCTTATTTCAGCTAAGGACCTGAATACACTCATACCAACTCCTCACTGGAGGTGCCGGTATTCTAGGGGCTTATTTCAGCCCAACCATAACTGAATCCAGACATGGCCGCTCTGGCGCTGAGCTCACAGACATTGGTTTGATACTAGCGCATGGCCGTGCGGCCATGCGAACCTTTTATAGCTGCAGCAACATCAAGACCTTCCTAGAGGACCAATGGGAGCTGCTACAGTACCTGAGCAACTTCAGGACCTTCCTAGAGGACCAATGGGAGCTGCTGCAGTATCTGAGCATGTGACCCCCAACCTCCAATGAGAGGTCTTACTCTGGGCATGCTCAGAAGGGGAAAAGCAGGAATTAGTCCCAGAGATGTCTGCTGTTGTGAATTCCGTTCTCGAACTCCCTCCTGTGGTCATGAATGGTACTTCGGTGAGTTCTGTCTGTGGACTCCCTCTGGTGGCTGTGAGTGGAGCAGCTGGTTCTGAGATTCCTTCTTCAGCTGCCCTCGTTTGGGGCTAGGCTGATTCTCTATTTAACTCCACTCAGATCGTTGCTCCATGCCAGCTGTCGGTGTTCTAGTGCTGGTTCGGGTCTCTCCTGGATCTTTCTGAGGACCTGTCTGCTCCAGCACAGGCTGGGTTCCTGCTTGTTCATTTGTTTCATATGGTTTTTCTTGCTGAGTTCTAGTCCAGCTTGCTATCGTGAATTTACCTGGCTGGCTGGAGGCTCTGGGGGTGCAGAGTGGCACCACCGCATCGTGAGTCGGTGCGGGGGTATTTTTTGCACACTCTGCGTGGTTTTTGTAGCTTTTTGTGTTGACCGCGGAGATCCCTTTTCTATCCTCGGTCTGTTTAGTTAGACTGTCCTCTCTTTGCTAGATCCTGTTTCATCCTGTGTTTGTGATTTCCTCTTGTCTCGCGGTCAATGCTTGTGGGGGGCTGCTTTTACCTTTGGGGAGATTTCTCTGAGGCAAGTAAGGCTTTGTTTCCTTTCTTTGGGGGTTGTTGGCTCTTGGGCTGTGGAGAGGTGTCTAGGCAGAGTCGGGCACGCTCCACGGCTGTTTCTAGTTGTGTTGATAGGAGTAGGGTTTGCGGTCAGCAGAGTTCCAATTTCCCCAGAGCTCGTCCTGATTCCATGTTTAACTATCAGGTCATTCCTGGTGCACCTTACCACCAGGTCCATAACAGTCTGCTCGCCGCTGACCAGTACTGGCTACAAAGGCAGAGCTTGGAAGAACAGTAGTAACCAGTCGCCCAGTATCAGCCTGAGCCAGACGCTGTGACCAACGTCTCCGCTGAGCAGGCTCCACTGCGGCTGGAGAAGAATAGGAGACCGCAGCGGAGGTGGTTCGAGATTCCCCCTGTGCAGAGGTGGGAACTCGACACCTAACATTACCTTTGTGGGTTAAATATATAAAATTTAATAGCTCTGTTCCTCTTGCTATTTAAACCGCACTCCTGAAGCCATATGCTGTATAAACGATTGGTGGTGGCAGCTAGTACTCCTTTTTGTTATTGTGGAGTGGTCAGTGACCCTACCGGTATATATTCCATGTGTTGACATCGAAGGTGTATATACTATATGCTCACTGTGAGTTCCCCAATAACAAGCTTAAAAGTTAAAGCTGCTATTGCCTCGTCCATCACTCGTCAGCCAATTGCGTTACCCTGACAAATTGGCGGCAGCAGTGATATCTGTGTGATTTCTCCAGTGTCATCTGTGACAAACTGGTAATAGTGGTTGGGATCTGCATGACCTTCACCCCCTGGCTGTTATCTTTGACACCTTTGACCTGTGAACCTGGCCAAGTGACTTAACTAAGCACAAAAACATAGCAACTGGAGTGCTGAATAATGGCAGAAGGTACTTTGGTCTGATGAGTCAAAATGAAAAATATTTGAAGGCATCTTTTGTCAAAGGGTTGGAAAGTGGTATAACAATGAGTGTCTATAGGCAGCAGTGAAGAATGGTAGAGGGTCATTGCAATTTTGTGTTTACATTTCAGTAAATAGATTTGAGATTTGGTCAAGATTAATGCTGTCCTGAATGCGGAGAAATTCTGGCAGATACTTATCCATCATGCAACAACATCAAGCAGGCATCTGATTGGGTCCAAATTTATTATTAAAGTGAATCAGTCAGCAGGATTTTGCTAAGTAAACTACAGACATTGTCATGTTGCTGCTGTTATACTGATTAAAATGATAATTGGGTGATGAAATCCATCTTGTATTTCTTGTGTAATCAGGATTAGAAATTTTCAATAACAATATGCCCATTCTCCGGGTCAGGACTGTTGGTAGAGTCTTATCTTCCTACTCTAGGCCAGAGAAACTAAGGAAAAATCTGCCCACAGGCCGCCCCCAAGCACAAACAGTCTGTCTCGATGATGAGGAGCATATTTGTGCTTCGGGTGGCCTGTGGGCAAGTCTTTCCTTGGTTTCTATAGCTTAGAAGAGAAAGATAAGATTCTGCCTTCAGTCCCGCCTCGTAGCACAAGCATATCATTAACTGCAAATTTCTAACACTAATTTCACAAGAACTACAAGACGGATTTCTTCACCCCAAGCATCATTTTAATCAGTATAATAGCGGCAACATGGCACTGTGTGTACTTCGAAAAATCCTCCTGATAGGTTCACTTTAAGTAGGAAAACATTCACAAACATACAGCCAATGTCAATAAGACCTTTAGTGCAAGGAAGAAGTCTTACATTACATGGCCACCACAGAGACCTGATATCAACATCATCAAGTATGTCTGGGATCACATGAAGACACAGGAATATGCACAGGCCTACATCCACAGTAGATCTGCATACCGGTATATCTAAAAGAATTGATACTATAAAGCTGTTTTGAAGGCAAGGGGTGGTTAAACAATTATTGATTTGATTTAGATTTCTCTTTTGTTCATTCACTTTTGTGAATTGGTGAAAATAAATTAACACTTCTATTTTTTAAAGCATTCTTACTTTTCAGCCTTTTTTCCGCACCTGTCTGAAACAGTTCCTGGAGATGTAGTATAAGGACTGAGGATTGAGGATTTGTGATGAGCACATCGCATCTGCAGTGTCTAACAGAACTGCTGCAGACTGATGTTAAATCCTTTTTTTGACATTATGCAGAATCAGTCGTATGATCAAGTAGCATTGCCTTTCTTTATATTACTGCAGATAATATTATCCTTGCTTTTAAATATCATTTTTAAGATTGAAAATGGCAAAAACTGTATATTTAATTTTCTGTCTTTAGAATAGTCCAAGATGAATATTTCACTTCTAAAAATACTTAACACATTTCACTCAGAACCTTAATTTAAGTTTGGAGTGTAAAGCCATTAATCTTAATTTTCCCCCTTTTTTTTTCTCTTAAATGGAAAAGCTTAATAAAATTTTTCAAAATGCAATTTAAGGGTAGTTATTCCTTTTAGATTATTTTTTTCTGTTCTGTTGCTGTCATGTGTCTAGGTTTGAATCTTTGAGCCTGTGCTTTGTGGTCAGCAGATACACCTTTTCTCTGGGTTTTTAGGTTCTGTTATTCTTGCTTCAGTCTTTTTAGGGTAACAGATGGTTTCATTTACTCATTTCTCTGCCCTATCACCTTTCAGGTGTGGTTTATATACTTTCCTCTTGATGGTATTTAATGCTGGTGATAGTCTCATTTGGATGTCCAGCCATACTGATGTAGTTTAACCCCTTCCCGACATGTGACGGTATAGTACGTCACATGTCGGGACCCCCGCTTTGATGTGCGCTCCGGCGGTGAGCGGACATCAAAGTCGCGACATGTCAGCTGTTTTTTACAGCTGACATGTGCGCGCAATAGCGGCGGGTGAAATCGCGATCACCCGCCGCTATTAACTAGTTAAATGCCGCTGTCAAACGCAGACAGCGGCATTTAACTACCGCATCCGGCCGTGCGGCCGGATATGAGCGCATCGCCGACCCCCGTCACATCATCGGGGGTCGGCGATGAGTCAGGAAGGTAACCATAGAGGTCCTTGAGACCTCTATGGTTACTGATTGCCGGTGGCTGTGAGCGTCCCCCTGTGGTCGGCGCTCACAGCACACCTGCAAATCTGCTGTGTAACAGCGATCTTATGATCGCTGCTGCATAGCAGAGCCGATCGGGCTGTGCCTGCTTCTAGCCTCCCATGGAGGCTATAGAAGCATGGCAAAAGTAAAAAAAAAAAGTTTTTAAAAATGTGAAAAAAATAAAAAATATATAAAAGTTTAAATCACCCCCCTTTCGCCCCAATCAAAATAAATCAATAAAAAAAAACCCAACCTACACATATTTGGTATCGCCGCGTTCAGAATCGCCCGATCTATCAATAAAAAAAAAGCATTAACCTGATCGCTAAATGGCGTAATGAGAAAAAAATTCGAAACGCCAGATTTACGTTTTTTTGGTCGCCACGACATTGCATTAAAATGCAATAACGGGCGATCAAAAGAACGTATCTACACCAAAATGCTATCATTAAAAACGCCAGCTCAGCACGCAAAAAATAAGCCCTCACCTGACCCCAGATCATGAAAAATGGAGACGCTACGAGTATCGGAAAATGGCGCAATTTTGTTTTGTTTTGTTTTTTGCAAAGTTTGGAATTTGTTTTCACCACTTAGGTGAAAAATAACCTAGTCATGTTAGGTGTCTATGAACTCGTAGTGACCTGGAGAATCATAATGGCAGGTCAGTTTTAGCATTTAGTGAACCTAGCAAAATAGCCAAGTGAAAAACAAGTGTGGGATTGCACTTTTTTTGCAATTTCACTGCACTTGGAATTTTTTTCCCGTTTTCTAGTACACGACATGCTAAAACCAATGATGTCGTTCAAAAGTACAACTCGTCCCGCAAAAAATAAGCCCTCACATGGCCAAATTGACGGAAAAATAAAAAAGTTATGGCTCTGGGAAGGAGGGTAGCGAAAAACGAAAACGGAAAAACGGAAAAAGCTCCGGGGGTGAAGGGGTTAAGCCAGTTAGTGAAAGACCAGCTAGGGTTTATCTCTCTGCTGCTTATGATGTATAAACTCCGAGTTGCCATTCATCTAGTCTGTGGTTAGCGCTATCTCAGCTCATGCAGGAACCACTAGGGACTACAGGATCAGGATCTCTAGTCTGTACAGGAACCAGCAGGGTCTGCTGCAGTTTTTAGTCTATTATCTATTGTTCCCGAGTGAGTTGCTACACTGTAGCATCAGCATTTTCACATATTTTATAGTGACTTTGTGAAAAATACAGCATGGTATGCAAACCTCCAAACATGTTCTAGATGTCATTGCTCTTGAGCAGGGGTGGGGTAACTTTTTACCTGCCAGTGGCCATTTGGATATTTACACCATTCTTGGGGAGCCATACAAAATTATCAACTTGAAGTTTATCCTGCTAAATGTGGTCAAACATTTAATTAACTCACCCCTAATGTGCCGGCTGGAGCTGCTTCTCTTTACTGAGGCTGTGGTATTGATGATGTTGCTACTCATAACTGGAGCGCAGGCGACTCTTTCAATGAATTTTGAAAAGAACTCCCAGCAGTAAGTTCAGAATACAGATGTAGATTACATTACATGTCTTCACAAAATGGAAAATGTATCACTGCTCACGTTACATTTATATAACTCAAGCAGTGGGAGATCTGCAGTATACATCACGTACAGTAGAATACACTTAGACTGCTGTATATATTACATAGGAAATACTGGGACACTTGAATATATATCACATAGAAGACACTGAGACTGCTGTATATACATCACATACGAGACACTAGGGCTGGAGCATATGCATCATATAGGATACACTGGGATTGGGGCATATACATTACAGGAGACTCTGAGGCTGAGCATATAAATCACATAGGAGACACAGGGCTGGAGTATATAAATAACACAGTGTACACTGGGACTGGAGCATATACATCACATAGGATACACTGGGTTGGGGTATATATATTACAGGATACCTTGAGGCATATATATCGCAGGTGATGCTGGGTCTGCAGCATACACATCACAGGAGATGCTGAGGACATAAACATCAGAATAGATGCTAGGATCATATAGATCACAGGAGATGCTGGTGTAGTGACCCAATCGAGAGTGTGTCCTTCCCTTTAAGTAATCCTGCATTGTGAGAAGCTTCTGTACACTACAGCTCACTCTCTAACTGCCCCTCTACATTATTCCCTGCATTTGTCAGCTCTGATTCTCCATTTCTAGTCACCTCCATGTTAGATGCAATGTATTTCTCATTTGCTGTGTTCTGGCGTCATCTAATGGTGAAAGTGTACAATGACTCATAATTATTGTTGTTTTGTAAGGATCTGAGATGTGAATCCGGTGTCCTATTGGCCAGCTCCTAGTCACATGGCCAATAGGAGGAGCGGTTTCCCAGGCAAGTCTAGAATGTTCTTTAGTCTGAGGGATGCCCTTAGGGAGAGCAGAACACACGTGGAGGCTACTTTCACTACGAGATCTCCTGCAGGCCTAAGAGCCCGGGTTCCCTCTCTAACCTGTACAGACATCATTCTAAAGTCTTTCTGACTGGAATCACCTCAGTTTTACATTCGCCTATAAGTACTTGTGCACGTGCCATGACACACTGTGGAATTAGCCCCAAGTACAGGTCTGTAACCTCTAATTCCTGCGTCTACCTCCTTCTGTAAACTATCAAAAGACACTGTCGAGAGCTCTTAAAGCTCCAAACCCCAATCACATCTCAGCATCTAAGTGTGAACTGTAATTGCCGTGGACTATCCATGAGAGACTGTCCCTTTTTTGTTCCAAGTTATAATTCCCATTCCTGCTGAAGTAAAAGCAACTGTTATCCCCGAGACTGATGTGTATCATAATTCCTGTGGACATCGTGTGGGGGTGCATAGCAGGGAACGTTCGGCCTGGTCATTACACTGGGGCATATGCATCACAAGAGATTCTGGGGGCATATACATCACAGGAGATTCAGGGGGTATATACATCACAATAGATTCTGGGGGCATATACATCACAAGAGATGCTGAGAGAATATACATCACAGGAGACACTGGGACACATACATTGCAGAACATGCTGGGGCACATACTTAGCAGAAGACCCTGTGGTACATACATTGCAGGAGAAGCTGGGGCATCTATACAGCACAAGAGACTCTGGGGCATTTATACAGCACAGGAAGGGCTGAGTCACATACAGCACAGGAGAGGCTGGGGCATCTATACATCACAAAAGGGGCTGGGGCACATACATCGCAGGAGTCGCTGGGGCACATACATTACAGGAGATGATGGTGAATGATGTGTGTGCATGCTTGAACTGTCAGGTGCAATTAAAGTGCCGACGACCAACATCTTGCCGACGCAAACACTGCAGCCCCTGGAATCTGCCCGGGGCTGGAGAAAAGGGCATCTCCACTCTTGCTCTAGAGCAAAGACTGCAAAGTCCTTACTAAAAAGGTTGTCCCAGTGTTGGTTGCATTGAATGACAGGATTTGTAATCTAATGGAAAATACACAATTTTCTTGCAGATTTCAAAGATATTTTTCATCCTGCTTTATGGTAAGAAACCTCATTATTTATCACAAGTCTCTATCATTGCTTATTCAATACCCTTATTTATTCTGTGTGTTTATCAGCTACTGGCCCTGAATAAGACACGGGTGCTCAGATGCTTTATGAAAATTTTCTGAAAAATACTCTTTGATTAATGCAAACTCAACACTTCAACAAGTGCCGTCTATGTATATGAAAGGGAGATTTTATCCACAAAGATATATCTGAAAAAATAAATGTCGGTACAAATATCACACTGTGGAGGGCTTTTCCTGTTTAGCACTCCTGGACAGTCATTCTCGTCCTCATAAAATGGGATTCGAAATAAAAAGGTTTTAGTAGCAACAAAACTATTCCGACATGAATTTCCTAGAATTTATTAATTCAAAAAGCTAAACATGAAGCTTGTGGGCAACGATGCAAAATCCGTAACAGTTCCCTTCCACCTCTCAAGTGCAATTTATTACACTCTCATGCGTTGGATGAGCTTTTGGCTCCCATCAGGCTCCAGGGCCTGAATGTGACTGCCACATCTACACGCCCTACAATTAGTGGTTCATCAATATAACAATTGTCTCACTTTTGAGAAAGCTCTCCAAAAGAATTTGGAACATGGCTGCAGGTAGTTGTCTCTTTTCGATCAGTGATCAGACCTGGATTTATGGCTTTATCTCAAATATGTTTCTCCAAGATGAGTCCAGGTTTCAGTGAGCTCTTTCAACACTGACACTTTACTGTAGCTGCTTTGTGTTAAAGGATGCGCAATTCTTCACTACAGAGAAGGCGATCATAGTGATGTAGAATTCAGTTTACTATAGTTCCACTCCACACAATACTTGTCATTGCATGTGGTTTCTCGGGATTACATGGAGGTTTGCGGCCATAAAATGTTAATCAGGAATTGCTTCTTTCTTAAGAACCTGTTGATTCTTCTTGTAAATGAGGACTGGTTCTGCAATTTATTGATTATTGAGTAAACTAGTCATGGTCCTAGATATTTAACTTCACAAAAACAGCAATTACAGTTGAGCATGATCACTCTAAGAAGACAGAATTCTGAGAGACCAATTGGTGGCTTTCTACAACGGTGCCATGTTAAATGTCCCTCTGCAACTCATTTCAATTTTATGATTTGTCTGTAGAGATCATATGGCTGTAAATTGTATTTTATGGTCATGTTAAAGGGAACCTATCACCCCGTTTTTTAAAGATTAGATAAAAATAGTGTGAAATAGGGGCAGAGCTGGGCTTTACATTAGTGCTTTTTTGGTGACTTTATTCCCCCGTTAGGCTGCCGAAATACCTTTGTGAAGTGGCCGTTTTGTCCTGTCACTCAAGTTGGTCAGGTCGGATGGGCGTGGTTAAATAGCGGTTCCTCCCCCCTGCTTCTCGGCGTGTCTTTCGTAAACGCGATCTGTGAATGGCACAGATCGCGCTTTTTCTTAGCAGTTGCGCAGTGAATTCGCCTCCGGCGCCTGCGCATTATGTTTTTCCCAACTGTGGGCATAGCATATTTTATATCATTGCGCATGCGCGGGTCGTAACTTTAGCCTTGGTGCCCGGAAGTGATCATATGGGCATAGTGTTTATCTGGATGCCGGTAAAAAACGATAGATAGAACAGTAGGCAGGCGAGCGATTTTGGCACCAAACTTACGCTCGCAGTTCGGGCTGAGAAAAAATTACCGGCATCCAGATAAACACTATGCCCATATGATCACTTCCGGGGCACCAAGGCTAAAGTTACGACCCGCGCATGCGCAATGATATAAAATATGCTATGCCCACAGTTGGGAAAAACATAATGTGCAGGCGCCGGAGGCAAATTCACTGCGCAACTGCTAAGAAAAAGCGCGATCTGTGCCATTCACAGATCGCGTTTACGAAAGACACGCCGAGAAGCAGGGGGGAGGAACCGCTATTTAACCACGCCCATCCGACCTGACCAACTTGAGTGACAGGACAAAACGGCCACTTCACAAAGGTATTTCGGCAGCCTAACGGGGGAATAAAGTCACCAAAAAAGCACTAATGTAATGCCCAGCTCTGCCCCTATTTCACACTATTTTTATCTAATCTTTAAAAAACGGGGTGATAGGTTCCCTTTAAGGCCACGTTCACATGTTCCGGATTTGGTCAATATTTCACATCAGTATTTGTAACCCAAAAGCAGGACTGGGTGATATATACAGAAGTGGTGATGTGTTTCTATTATACTCTGACTATCCCACTCCTGACCCCCCCAAAAAAATTGACATATTGTCCCCCTATAAAATCTAATCAGCAAAGACTAGGCAAACAACTGTGGGCTGATATTAATAGCCTAGAAAGGGGCCATGGATATTGTCCCCCTCCCAGACTAAAATCATCAGTTATGATTTTGGCTTGCAAATACTGATGTAAAACACTGACCAAATACTGAACATGTGAACAAGGCCTAACACTGAATTTGGCTGGATTGGCCAAGCCCCTCGAAAAAAAAAAAAGATTATATTAGGCATCTTCATACTTTTGCTAATGGAGAATATATAAAAGACAAATATATGGGAAAAATTCAAAGTTCACATTAAAATTAACCTTTATTATCCTTATTGTCTTATTATAAAAGTTATGATATCTGTATTCCCGCAAAAATACATTTAGGCTTGGTAAAACTAGCTTTGGTATTGAACTGGGCTACTAAAAACGATGGAATAAGATATGGGAATCGCGGTGGCTCAGTGATTAGCACTGTAGTGGGTTTACATCTAACCAAAGACAACATGCAAGGAGAGGAGTTCTCCCAATGTTGCGCGGGTTTCCACTGGTATATCCAATTTCTTCCCACACTTCAAAGACATACTGATTGGAAATTTAGATTGTGAGCCCCAATGGGGACAGTGATGATGATGTCTGTAATGCGCTGTGAAAATTAATGGTGCTATGTAAGCAAGTAAAATAAATAAGTCCACACATTACACTTCTTCTGATTAATGGGCTACTGCAATTTGGGAGTACCATTACCTTGAAGTGTTGCACATGGTCTGCAACAATGTACCTGTGAAATTAACACTCATATGAATACCCCAAAAAATCCACATAAATGTGTTCACAGCCTCCCAAAGGTGCTGCACATCCAGACGAAAACAAAATATAGCCTAAGGTACTATACATGTCAAAGCAGCATCCATATAAATGCAAGGACCCAATCTTTCCCAGCAGACATTCGGCTATTTTCAGCTATTTTCATTATGTGAAATGAATCGAGATTTATTGGACCCAACCACTTTCTTCTATTGTTCCGTGGTCAAATTCTAATGTTTACATGCTGTCAGTGCTTTCAGTGGTGGACAGCAGTCACCATGGGCTCTATGCAGCCTCATACACAGCAAGTTGCAATGTACGCTATGTCCTAACACCTTTCTATCAAAGTCAGCATTAGCTTTTCAGCAATTTGTAGGACTCTCTGAGATCAGACCAAACAAGCTACAGTAGCTTCCACGACTTATTTGGGTCAATTAACTTTAGGCATCTATGTATCTATGTCTCTTTCTGCAGTTTTCGGTTTTCTTTACTTGAACCATTTTTATTAGCACTTTAGTCCAGGTACACCTCAAAGAGAAGGAAAAAATTCAGCTTCTGGCAATAATTATAAAAATAAAAAAACTTTTATTGGGACATGTTAAAATCTCACAAAATTCACAGCATAATGCGAGGAGCAGGAAACAACATGGCAAGGAGTTTCGAATGCTTCCAGCGTTCTTCCTCAGGGCCTTGAGGAAGAATGCTGACAGCATTCGAAACACATCGCCATGTTGTTTCCAGCTCCTTGCATAATGCTGTGAATTTTGGGGATTTTTATGTTCCAATAAGGGTACATTCCGACGGTCAGTAAACGCTGCAGGTTGGATGCTGTGTACCTTCGCAGAGTCCAACCCGCAGCATCCAGATGTTACAGCATACCACTATGCGTGCACCGACGCCATCAGACACCCGCGGAGATGGACATGCGGCGTGTCTTTCCAAACTGCAGCATGTCAATTTAACTTGTGGATAAGCGAGTCTCCGCAAGATAAATCTCACCTATAGAATGTATTGGACACATGCAGAATCAGTTGCATTCAAAAGCCAGCAGCGCTTTGGATGCGGCGGACATATGCTGCGTTCAAAGCGCTGCCAATTACTGACCATGACAATTATTGCCAGAAGCTGGATTTTTTTCCTTTTTTTATCTGCTACGTCACATTTTGTCAGAACATCATTCCATGCATGCTGGATTGTAGGATATAGTGAGCTGACAAACTTTTTCTTTTCCTATTTACACCTCATAACTCCTACAAATTTGGAGATGCTCTGTCCTGGTTATCTAGCCGTCACAATTTGACCTTTGTTATTCAGATCCTTACACATGCTCAATTTTTCTTCCTTGAACACATCAACTTCGAAATTGACTGTTTACTTGCTATTATGTCCCAACCTTGGTATGTGCTATTGTAGCACAATCAATATACAGTAGTTCACTTATTTTCACTGGTTTTAATTAGAGATGAGCAGACTGGTTGAAATTTGAATTTTTTGGCTTTGACAAATTTTCCTAATGAATTTGATTTGCGGCATATAAATTAACACAAAGCTCAATACTGGAAAGCTTCTAATTATTTCGAAAATACACATGAGGCAGAAGAGAGAGAGAACTCCACTGACCATAAGGGAGTAGACTGTACAGGAAAGAGAGAGTGAGAACTCCACTGACCATAAGGGCTTACACTGTCCAGGAAAGAGCGAGGACCCCGCTGACCATATGAGTTTGTTTTATTATTTATTGTTATTTATTATTATTGCGCCATTAATTCCATAGCACTTTACACGTGAAGAGGGCTATACGTAGCAAAAAACAAGTAGAATAATCTTGAACAAAATGAGTCACCAATTGGTACAGGAGGAGAGGGGTACCCTGTACATGTGGCACTTACACTCTACTGGATAGAGAGTGGACCGTGCTAACCATAATACCTTACACTCTACAGGATAGAAAGAGAGGGACAGGACCCCGATGACCATAACAGCTTACACTCTACAGAACAAGGCGAAAGGACCCAGCTTACCATAACAGCTTATGCTCTACAGGACAGAGACAGGATGCCGCTGACCATAAGAACTTACACTCTACAGAACTTAAGAGAGAGAACCTCCTGACCATAAGAGCTTACACTCTACAAGAGAGAATCTTATTTAGTGACTCTGGAATTGGCAAATGACTCTATATAACATCTTCTGAGGTTTAACAGAAAATTTGCCTCATTGGGTCAGAGCTGTTTTAGCAACATGAGGGGGACATGAACAGTATCTGGTAGGTGGTTTTATCATCATGCCTGACTGGTGAAAGTAGTCAGTTCAACTTTAGTGACCCTGTAATAATCATCAGTCAAGACTTTAGTGGACATGCCATGAATTTTACTATACAATGTAACTGACTATACATGGATACGGTTCGTTTATAACATATTTACATACAGATGTTTCAGTACTAAATTCTTTACTATACAATCAAATTATATCTAATGTTCACTGCAAAAATACATTTAGGCTTTGTAGAAGTAGCATTTGTATTCAATTGGGTTATTAAAGGGAACCTATCACCCTCCCCTGGCATTTTTCACTAAAAGAACCACCTTGTGCAGCATTAATGCTGCATTCTGTCAAGGTGGCTCTTTTATTTGGGGTCCCATCCAACGCTGAAATATTCGTTTTTATAATTTTCCTGCCATACCTGTAGTCTGCCCAGGGGCACGTCTTTCCCAACGCTTCCCAGCCATCACTCGGCCCCTCCGTGCGCCGGGCGCCACCTCCTCTGCCTGCATTAACATCCCCGGCACCTGCGCTGTAATTTTTTTTTCAGGCATACGCAGTTTGCGCTGCCCTTCGACTCACATCACATGATGGCAACTTACAGCGCAGGCGCCGGGGATGTTAATGAAGACAGAGGAGGCAGCGCCCGGCGCACAGAGGGGCTGAGCGATGGTTGGAAGGCGGTTGTGTCCGGAGGGAAAAGATGTGCCCCCTGGGCAGACTACAGGTATGGCGGGCAAATTATAAAAACAAATATTTCAGTGCTGCAAGGGACCCTCCCCCCCCAAAAAAAAGCCACCTTGACAGAATACAGCATTAGTGTTGCACAAGGTGGCTCTTTTAGTTAAAAACGCCAGGGGGGGTGACAGGTTCCCTTTAAGACCTGATTGAAAATCCCATAATCACTACTTTCCTCTTTTGGCCAAATCTAATATATAATTGCCTAGAATACTACTTCCTGCAATTTGTGCCAACTTCCGTGGCTTTGTCCGGAGCTAATGTCCGGAGCTATTGTCCGGAGCTATTGTCCGGAGCTATTGTCCGGAGCTAATGTCCGGAGCTAATGTCCAGAGATAAGTGACGTCACCAGTGTCCTACACCCAGGCAGAGCACAGTGGCCCCAGGCAGAGCACAGGGGCCCCAGGCAGAACATGGGGCCCCAGGCAGAGCACAGGGGCCCCAGGCAGAGCACAGGGGCCCCAGGCAGCATATGGGGCCCCAGGCAGAGCACAGGGGCCCCAGGCAGAGCACAGGGGCCCCAGGCAGCATATGGGGCCCCAGGCAGAGCACAGTGGCCCCAGGCAGAGCACACACCAAATCGGAGGCCGAGGGGCCCCGCCAACCAAATCGGAGGCCGAGGAGCCCCGCCCACCAAATCGAAGACCGAGCGGCCCCGCCCACCAAAGCGAAGGCCGAGGGGCCCGGCCCCGCCCACCAAAGCGGAGGCCGAGGGGCCCCGACCACCACATCGGAGGCCGAGGGGCCCCGCCCACCAAATCGGAGGCCGAGGGTCCCCGCCCACCAAATCGGAGGCCGAGGGTCCCCGCCCACCAAATCGGAGGCCGAGGGTCCCCGCCCACCAAATCGGAGGCCGAGGGTCCCCGCCCACCAAATCGGAGGCCGAGGGTCCCCGCCCACCAAATCGGAGGCCGAGGGTCCCCGCCCACCAAATCGGAGGCCGAGGGTCCCCGCCCACCAAATCGGAGGCCGAGGGTCCTCGCCCACCAAATCGGAGGCCGAGGGTCCCCGCCCACCAAATCGGAGGCCGGGGGTCCCCGCCCTCCAAATCGGAGGCTGAGGGGCCCCGCCCACCACATCGGAGGCCGAGGGTCCCCGCCCACCAAATCGGAGGCCGAGGGTCCACACCATCCAAATCGGAGGCCGAGGGGCCCCGCCCACCAAATCGGAGGCCCACGGGCCCCACCCACCAAAGCGGAGGCCGAGGGTCCCCGCCCACCAAATCGGAGGCCGAGGGTCCCCGCCCACCAAATCGGAGGCCGAGGGGCCCCACCAACCAAATCGGAGGCCGAGGAGCCCCGCGCACCAAATCGAAGGTCGAGGGGCCCCGCCCACGAAAGCGGAGGCCGAGGGTCCCCGCACACCAAATCGGAGGCAGAGGGACCCCGCCCACCAAATCGGAGGCCGAGGGGCCCCGCCCACCAAAGCGGAGGCCGAGGGTCCCCGACCACCAAATCGGAGGCCGAGGGTCCCCGCCCACCAAATCGGAGGCCGAGGGTCCCCGCCCACCAAATCGGAGGCTGAGGGTCCCCGCCCACCAAATCGGAGGCCGAAAGTCCCCGCCCACCAAATCGGAGGCCGAGGGGCCCCGCCAACCAAATCGGAGGCCGAGGGGCTTCGCCAACCAAATCGGAGGCCGAGGGTCCCCGCCCACCAAATCGGAGGCCGAGAGTCCCCGCCCACCAAATCGGAGGATAAGGGGCCTGGCCCCGCCCACCAAAGCAGAGGCCGAGGGGCCCCGCCCACCACATCGGAGGCCGAGGGTCCCCGCCCACCAAATCGGAGGCCGAGGGTCCCCGCCCACCAAATCGGAGGCCGAGGGTCCCCGCCCACCAAATCGGAGGCCGAGGGTCCCCGCCCACCAAATCGGAGGCCGAGGGGCCCCTCCAACCAAATCGGAGGCCGAGGGGCCCCGCCCACCAAATCAAAGGCCGAGCGGCCCCGCCCACCAAAGCGAAGGCCGAGGGGCCTGGCCCCGCCCACCAAAGCAGAGGCCGAGGGGCCCCGCCCACCACATCAGAGGCCGAGGGTCCCCGCCCACCAAATCGGAGGCCGAGGGTCCCCGCCCACCAAATCGGAGGCCGAGGGTCCCCGCCCACCAAATCGGAGGCCGAGGGTCCCCGCCCACCAAATCGGAGGCCGAGGGGCCCCTCCAACCAAATCGGAGGCCGAGGGGCCCCGCCCACCAAATCGGAGGCTGAGGGTCCCCGCCCACCAAATCGGAGGCCGAGGGGCCCCGCCCACCAAATCGGAGGCCGAGGGTCCCCGCCCACCAAATCGGAGGCCGAGAGTCCCCGCCCACCAAATCGGAGGATAAGGGGCCCCGCCAACCAAATTGGAGGCCGAGGGGCCCCGCCAAACAAATCGAAGGCCGAGCGGCCCCGCCCACCAAAGCGGAGGCCGAGGGGCCCGGCCCCGCCCACCAAAGCGGAGGCCATGGGGCCCCGACCACCACATCGGAGGCCGAGGGGCCCCGCCCACCAAATCGGAGGCCGAGGGGCCCCGCCCACCAAATCGGAGGCCGAGGGGCCCCGCCCACCAAATCGGAGGCCGAGGGTCCCCGCCCACCAAATCGGAGGCCGATAGGCCCCGCCCACCAAATCGGAGGCCGATGGGCCCCGCCCACCAAATCGGAGGCCGAGGGTCCCCGCCCACCAAATCGGAGGCCGAGGGTCCCCGCCCACGAAATCGGAGGCCGAGGGTCCACACCAACCAAATCGGAGGCCGAGGGGCCCCGCCCACCAAATCGAAGGCCGAAGGGCCCCGCCCACCAAAGCGGAGGCCGAGGGTCCCCGCACACCAAAGCGGAGGCCGAGGGTCCCCGACCACCAAATCGGAGGCCGAGGGTCCCTGCCCACCAAATCGGAGGCCGAGGGTCCCCGCCCACCAAATCGGAGGCCGAGAGTCCCCGCCCACCAAATCGGAAGCTGAGGGGCCCCGCCAACCAAATCGGAGGCCGAGGGGCCCCGCCAACCAAATCGGAGGCCGAGGAGCCCCGCCCACCAAATCGAAGGCCGAGCGGCCCCGCCCACCAAAGCGGAGGCCGAGGGGCCCTGCCCACCACATCGGAGGCCGAGGGGCCCCGCCCACCAAATCGGAGGCCGAGGGTCCCCACCCACCAAATCGGAGGCCGAGGGTCCCCGCCCACCAAATCGGAGGCCGAGGGTCCCCACCCACCAAATTGGAGGCCTAGGGTCCCCGCCCACCAAATTGGAGGCCGAGGGTCCCCGCCCACCAAATTGGAGGCCGAGGGTCCCCGCCCACCAAATTGGAGGCCGAGGGGCCCCACCAACCATCTAATATATAATTGCCTAGAATACTACTTCCTGCAATTTGTGCCAACTTCCGTGGCTTTGTTCGGAGCTAATGTCCGGAGCTAATGTCCGGAGATAATGTCCGGAGCTAATGTCCGGAGATAAGTGACGTCACCAGTGTCCTACACCCAGGCAGAGCACAGGGGCCCCAGGCAGCATATGGGGCCCCAGGCAGAGCACAGTGGCCCCAGGCAGAGCACAGGGGCCCCAGGCAGCATATGGGGCCCCAGGTAGAGCACAGTGGTCCCAGGCAGAGCACAGGGGCCCCAGGCAGCCTATGGGGCCCCAGGCAGAGCACAGTGGCCCCAGGCAGAGCACAGGGGCCCCAGGCAGCATATGGGGCCCCAGGCAGAGCACAGGGGCCCCAGGCAGAACACAGTGGCCCCAGGCAGAGCACAGGGGCCCCAGGCAGAACATGGGGCCCCAGGCAGAGCACAGGGGCCCCAGGCAGAGCACAGGGGCCCCAGGCAGCATATGGGGCCCCAGGCAGAGCACAGGGGCCTCAGGCAGAGCACAGGGGCCCCAGGCAGCATATGGGGCCCCAGGCAGAGCACAGGGGCCCCAGGCAGCATATGGGGCCCCAGGCAGAGCACAGTGGCCCCAGGCAGAGCACAGGGGCCCCAGGCAGAACATGGGGCCCCAGGCAGAGCACAGGGGCCCCAGGCAGCATATGGGGCCCCAGGCAGAGCACAGCGGCCCCAGGCAGCATATGGGGCCCCAGGCAGAGCACAGTGGCCCCAGGCAGCATATGGGGCCCCAGGCAAAGCACAGTGGCCCCAGGCAAAGCACAGGGGCCCCAGGCAGCATATGGGGCCCCAGGCAGAGCACAGTGGTCCCAGGCAGAGCACAGGGGCCCCAGGCAGCTTATGGGGCCCCAGGCAGAGCACAGTGGCCCCAGGCAGAGCACAGGGGCCCCAGGCAGAACATGGGGCCCCAGGCAGAGCACAAGGGCCCCAGGCAGAGCACAGGGGCCCCAGGCAGCATATGGGGCCCCAGGCAGAGCACAGGGGCCCCAGGCAGCATATGGGGCCCCAGGCAGAGCACAGTGGCCCCAGGCAGAGCACAGGGGCCCCAGGCAGCATATGGGGCCCCAGGCAGAGCACAGTGGTCCCAGGCAGAGCACAGGGGCCCCAGGCAGCCTATGGGGCCCCAGGCAGAGCACAGTGGCCCCAGGCAGAACATGGGGCCCCAGGCAGAGCACAGGGGCCCCAGGCAGAGCACAGGGGCCCCAGGCAGCATATGGGGCCCCAGGCAGAGCACAGTGGTCCCAGGTAGAGCACAGGGGCCCCAGGCAGCCTATGGGGCCCCAGGCAGAGCACAGGGGCCCCAGGCAGCATATGGGGCCCCAGGCAGAGCACAGGGGCCCTAGGCAGCATATGGGGCCCCAGGCAGAGCACAGTGGCCCCAGGCAGGGCACAGGGGCCCCAGGCAGAACATGGGGCCCCAGGCAGAGCACAGGGGCCCCAGGCAGAGCACAGGGGCCCCAGGCAGCATATGGGGCCCCAGGCAGAGCACAGGGGCCCCAGGCAGCATATGGGGTCCCAGGCAGAGCACAGCGATATTTTGGACCACTGTGCGGTGTTTCAGACCCCCTGTGTGATGTCTGGGGCCCTGTTCTTAAGTATATTAAAGATTAAAGTAACGTATATTAAAGTATATTATAGATCAAATTTGACACGTTTATGAGCACCATTGAGTGATATACTCAAGAATGACATAATTTTTCAACATTTTATGGTTTCAAACTGTAAACACTCAGAGTTTTTTTTACTTCAACCAGAAAACCTTAACGGTTCATAAAAAACTTGACTGTTCAGGATATGATAAAAGTCATAGTATTCTGAATCTTTAACTTATAAAGATACCTTTACATGGGGTGATTATTGGTTCCAGAGAGGCTTTCGGCCGATAATCGTACACATGGCTGGTGACAGGACAATACAATATAAACGTTCAAAGGTAAACACTGATAACATTAAAATCTAATATATAATTGCCTAGAATACTACTTCCGGCAATTTGTGCCAACTTCCGTGGCTTTGTCCGGAGATAATGTCCGGAGATAAGTGACGTCACCAGCGTCCTACACCCGCTCAGGGTGGACAAAGATATATGCCTTCGTGGTGCGCGGCACTTTTCTGATTGGTTGCCGCCTGCCGCAAGCGACCAATCAGAAATGTGCCGTACTGTCAAGAATTGTCAAGAGCTGGTGAGTGCAGCCATTTTTTGTTCTTTCTTACTATTATTTATTAATTGTATTATTCTTACATTTGAATAAATAAAGTATATATGGATTCTAGACTCCCGATTCTTTAGAATCGGGCTGCCATCTAGTAAATTAATAAAAATATATAAACACACGTATATGATCTTAGCAGCTTTTATTACTGAGTCAAGACTGCATGATCACTTTCTATATACCGCATATCATTTTATACATGTAATTTTGACCATCCCTTTATCCATGTTAGTTATGCTTTGGGGCTTACAATCAAAACCTTGCCGGTAATTTTATTTTGTTTTCTCATAATGAATATTAAGAAATAGACATAAAAAGTATTTTTCAGAAAATAAATCTGTGACATCTCTTTGAAAAAGACACACAATACAAATTTCCAACATATTTGGATTTTCTGCGATGCTGATGCGGCACTTGTGAGATGACAGCACTTTTGCCTTCTTAGCCTAACTTCAACTTTGTAGATGTTTTCTACTTTCTTATTAGAACTTCTTACATTCTTTGGTACTATATTGTAGTTCGATAACCCTTTGAACTTAGAAAAGACTTGTAATCCCATGCCAAACTGAACACCTTGATGTATATAGTAGGTTGCGTCAAATGACCACTTTGCTGCCTTTCCACAAACTTGTCTCTGCCATATATAAGCAAGATAACCTGTTAATGAATATCATGTCCTACTATACTTATCAAAAATGTTGTTAATAAATGGTGAACCCTCAAATGTTACATTACTCACTAACTTACAGATTGGGGTGTAACCAGTAAAACATGCTAAGGGTGAATAAAAACTGACCCAAGATCATCGTCACCATCAATATTGGGACATACTGATAGGGAATTTATATTGGGAGCCCCAATGGGGACAGCTTTGCCAATGTCAGCAAAGTGGGGTGGAATTATTGGCGCTATATAAGTGAGTAAAATAAATAGAAACCATTTTATACCAGGTAAAATGCTATATTTCTGGCCAATAGAACTTTTTAGGCACATTAGATATACATGTCAGTTGCATTTTTCACAGTATATTAACGGCACGTAGTGGATTTTCTTTATACCATAAGCCATGACATTGTGCCGGATTCTTTGAGCAGTATTTACTCAATCGATTTATAATGGGGTCTGTCGAGCTCTTTTTCAGTTGTTTTCACGGTAAAAATAAAAGTGCTTGCTTTGAAAAGTGATACAACTACCAAAGGAGGTTCTTAAAGTGAACTGAGATTAAGAAAAAATAATAGAAGAAAAATAGTTTATGTGAAGTTTTAATAGACAGTTGTTCTTGAGAATTTACACAAACTATAACTAAGTATAAAAAAAAAACTAAGTGAAAAAAAAAAACTAAATGAAGAAAGCACGAAAGATCATTTATAAATAGATGTCCTAAAATGAAACATTGGGAAAGTAGAAATCTAATCTCTCTCATTCGAATATTATCTCTCTCTAGAGGAATTACATTACAGCAAAACTTGCAACTGATGCTGGTAAAACAAATAAATTGTGTTGATTGCCCAAAATGTCCCTAATAATGTGAAAGTAAAATAGCCAATAAAACTTGATAAAGGCTTACTAGACAATGATAGAATCAGCTTCTCGTTACATGCTTGTATCTAGAAATCGTATTTGAATAGTTATGTAATTCATGCTGTAAGACTGTCAGACATGCAAATCATGTAGATGGAAGTGTGTACAGATGCCTTCACAACTCATCACCCTAGGGCATAGTGGACAGTCCAACACCTCCTGCCCTCTGTGACCTTGAGCTGGTTCTTGCTGTCACAGAATCCTTTAGATGTCACCTCTCAGCCATACATAAACTCAAAGCAAGGTGGCACACACCTCTTTGTGGCACATACCTCTTGGTGGCACGTACCTCTTGGTGGCACGTACCTCTTGGTGGCACATACCTCTTGGTGGCACGTACCTCTTGGTGGCACGCACCTCTTGGTGGCACGTACCTCTTGGTGGCACGTACCTCTTGGTGGCACGTACCTCTTGGTCACACATACCTCTTGGTGGCACGTACCCCTTGGTGGCACGTACCTCATCAGCTGAAGACTTCCAAATAATACCCCACAACTATGATTCTTATTGCCAGAATTGCAGCCTACACTAAACAGACTACTGATGAATCACAAAGAACTTACATAGGGTACAAGAAGCAAATTATATTAGAAGCCATCCCCAGGAGTTGTGTTTTCCTAGCATTGCTCCAATATCCTTTTTCTACTCACTTGAGTATTTTGATTGCATACATTTCTGTCTTTTATTCAGAAAAAGGATAGAAAGCAGCAATGTGTGGAGCAAAAGTTAGAAAACACAATGTGACTTCATCAATTAGTTTTGCATGGCAAACAAGGAATTATCTATCCATAAGTTGCATCCTTCAACCAATATTTGGTACCCACCAGCATTCTGGAGCTTCTTGTTCCTGAGGACTGACAGAATCACCAGTAGATTGCCCAAGATGTCCACAATGATGGTGAAGATGAGGACAGTGGCCAAAGCAGTGGTCAGCCCAGGCGAGGCTTGGTCCTCTCTCTCTGTGCCAGCAGTTCCAGGTGTCCAGCAGTCAATACAGGTCCTGTTCACCTCCATCATCGCTGGTCTATTGGATGGGTCTCTCAGAACCAAACTGGATCTTTACACAGGTTGCTGTTCTGTTCATAAGCAGTGGGCAGGTCTTCTGGACTCACAGAGGAGTTAGGCATGGAGTTCCTTGGTTGCCCACACTAGCCTTGGTACCAACTTGTTCTCCATCAGCACCATAGCTGCAGCCTCTTGATCATAGTAGGAGGCTGGCATGGTAGATGCTGCCCTCCTCCCTGTTTCAGGTTCCCATGCATTGTCAGTCCGGGGGACTTCACACATTTACGTCAAAAGGCATTCCCATTCATAAAGTCCAGTCTTCCCTACAGATGACAGAGGCATCTGCTGCACTGTGCGCTCATGTGGTCACTGCTCCTCCTGCACGGTGTGTGCTCATCCGTCCGCATCTAGTAGGACCTCTGGGAAGCTGCTGTTCAGGATGATCTCCAGCCTGCTCCGTGCATGTAGTCTATGTGTGAGCAGCCACAAGGAGACTGACAGCAGCCGAAAACAAGACAAATGCAGAGTTCATGGAATGTCCTCTTACAGCAGCATTCACTGCTTCTGGGACCATGAGAAACAGCCACAATATGTCTGTGCTGCTACCTATAGGGTTTACAAGTATTTAATAACAGATGGTTATAGCATCATAAATTCATTTTTCCCATATACTACAACACAGCAATGGGACACTTTGCATCAAGCAGCAAATACCAGAAAGGCATCTGCGTTTATCCAGCAGTACAAACTCTCCAGGCACAATACAGACCAGACAGGGAAAGGGAACATCTAATATCTGTCTATCATCTACTATATGTATCCGTCTATCTATCTATCTATCTATCTATCTATCTATCTATCTATCTATGTATCTATCTTATCTGTGTATCTATCTATGTATCCATCTATTATCTATCTATGTATCTATTATCTATGTATCTATTATCTATCTATCTATCCACCTCATATCTATCTATCTATGTATCCATCTATCTATTATCTATGTATCTATGTATCTATCTAGCTTCCTCATATCTATCTATCTATTATCTATGTATCCATCTATCTATTATCTATCTTATCTGTGTATCTATCTATCTATCATCTATCTATCTATGTATCCATATATCTATTATCTATCTATGTATCTGTGCATCTATTATCTATCTATGTATCCATCTATCTATCTATTTATCCATCTATCTATTATCGATCTATGTATCTATTATCTATCTATGTATCCATCTATGTATCTATGTATCTATGTATCTATCTATCCACCTCATATCTATCTATGTATCCATCTATCTATTATCTAGCTTATCTGTGTGTGTATCTATCTATCTATCTATCTATCATCTATCTACCTGTGTATCCATATATCTATTATCTATCTATGTATCTATGTATCTATTATCTATGTATCTATTATCTATCTATCTATCCACCTCATATCTATCTATCTATCTATCTATGTATCCATCTATCTATTATCTATGTATCTGTGTATCTATCTAGCTACCTCATATCTATCTATCTATTATTTATGTATCCATCTATCTATTACACTGGTCAACAGCATTTTTGGTGCCAAAGATATTTCATCGAATTTGGGGTATTTTTGGGGTGCTGATTCTGAATATGTCATCAGTTTTGCCAGATTGGCTCAAGATTTTGAGATTTTTGGTATCTTATTTATAGCACTTGTTGGTAAATGCGACGCATCATCTCATTAATTTCTTTGGATTAGTACTTGAACTGAGCAGTTCTCAATATAGTTTTGTGTTAATTAGTGTTCTAAAAGTTTGTTCATAGCTTGATTTTTGCACTAACTTTATGTTGTTGTCTGTTTTCCAGTGAAAAGCATGAACTCATCAAGAAGAAGTTGTCTTAACGATCCAGACTCATTCTGTTACATTTGTGGTGAATACACACTGCCAAAACATAGAAGAAACATAACAGACTTCGTAAAAAAAGTGTATTTTGCCTATTTTGGGGTTATGCTTGGGGACCAAGACAAGTTTTGGGCACCACACATAGTGTGCAAAGCATGTATCGAATTATTACGAAAATGGAGCAAAGGACAAAGAAAAAGCTTCAAATTTGGTGTTCCAATGGTGTGGAGAGAGCCAAAAAATCATCATGATGACTGTTATTTATGGTAAACACAGGTACAGGCACATCTTCACAATGAGGGACAGGCCTTCTTGCAGATTCCATGTTACTCCCATTTTAGTTTCTTATGCTTATTGAATCCTTGCACTTGCACTGCACAGAAATAACAGTATGGAGCATCATGTGTGGTGGCCGTTATACAGTATTGAGCGCATGTGTGGCCATTATACAGTGTGGAGCACTGTGTGGCCATATTTTGTTGTTTATAATTATTGTATATAAAACAGTGTGATCAGCAGTGCTAAATGGCTGTGGTTGGGATGTGGATATGGGTGTGACTAGTTGTGAAATGGGTGTGGTCAGAGGCGTGGCCTAAAATTTGCTGCGCCGCAAACTTTATACCTCCTTCCCTTCTTCAAAAGTTGGGAGGTATGGTACCGCATTTGCCAGATCATGGCAAGTGCCGCAAATCCCATAGGGAATGAATGAGGCCGAACGCAGTGTTGCCGTAAGTGATCCGTTACGCGGCACATACAGAAAAACTGCCGGATCTGCTGCAAAAGGCAACTTTCACATCAGCGATTCTTGCCAAAGTCACTGCCGATAGTGTCATACTCACCAAAGGGGGAGGCAGCACTAAAAGTGCCTAGGGCAGCAGAAACTCTAAATACGGCCCTGACCTCATGTCTATCTACCTCATATCTATCTATCTATTATCTATCTATCTACCTCATATCTATCTATCTATGTATCCATCTATTATCTATATATGTATCTACGTATCTATCTATCTATCTACCTCATATCTATCTATGTATCCATCTATTATCTATATATGTATCTATGTATCTATCTATCTACCTCATATCTATCTATGTATCCATCTATTATCTGTATATGTATCTATCTATCTATCTATCTATCTATCTACCTCATATCTATCTATCCATCTATTTTCTATGTATCTATCTATGTATCCATTTATTATCTATATATGTATCTATCTACCTCATATCTATCTATACATCTACAGTATGTATCTATAGATCTATCTATCTATTGTGAGTACCAGCTTAGTCAAGATGGCATTGCAGAAAAAGATGTGGAAGGAGAAGTCCCTTTAGGATACGTTTACATTGCATTTTTTTCCAGTGGTCAAAAACATCTATTTCTTCTTTAAGTGGAAGACACTGTTCCTTTGTCTGGTGTTTTTTCAGCTTTTTGTAATTTTGAGGGTTTTTTTCCGCATTTGCTTTGGTTGTTTCCTGAAGCTATTTTTGTGTGAGGTTATTTCCATTTTCTGAGGTTTTGTTAAACCCACTAAGCTGAAGAATACAGGTGTTTTTTTAATCCTTCCATTGAGTTCTATTGTATTGTCATATTGTCTATGTCACATGTTTTAAACAGTTGACAATTTTGAAGGCCTGAAGCATTTAAAAGTCTGTTTTATTTATTTATTTTTCCTACATATATACAGCGCCAACATATTCCTCAGTGCCTTACAGACATCATCATCACTGTCCCCATTGGAGCTCACAATCTAAATTCTCTATTAGTATGTCTTTGTAGTGTGTGAAGAAACACCAGCACCACAAAGCAACAGTACATCTACTGAGCCACGGGGATAAATAGGATGATACTTTTGAGCACTTTGTGAGCACCCTTTCCAGCATTTTTAAAGCAGACCTGCTCAAAAAACACCAAAAAAGACCTAGTATGAACATACCCTCAAACATAGGGTGCTGAGATGTTGAATGCATTCAATAATATTTCTCCCTATCCCAATGTGGCAGTGTTAACTAATGTCCTTGTATTACGGGCACATATTGTAGATAGATAGATAGATAGATAGATAGATAGATAGATAGACAGACAGAAAGACAGATAGATACAGTGGGAAAAGGTATTTAGTCAGCCACCAATTGTGCAAGTTCTCCCACTTAAAAAGATGAGAGAGGCCTGTAATTGACATCATAGGTAGACCACAACTATGAGAGTCAAAATGAGAAATCAAAATACAGAAAATCAAATTGTCTGATTTAGCAAGATTTATTTTGGAAATTATGGTGGAAAATAAGTATTTGGTCATTAACAAAAGTTCATCTCAATATTTTGTTATATATCCTTTGTTGGCAATGACAGAGGTCAAACATTTTCTGTAAGTCTTCACAAGGTTGGCACACACTGTTGGTGGCATGTTGGTCCATTCCTCCATGCAGATCTCCTCTAGAGCATTGATATTTTAGGCCTGTCGCTGGGCAACACAGACTTTCAACTCCATCCAAAGGTTTTCTGTGGGATTGAGATCTGGAGACTGGCTAGGACACTCTGAGATCTTCCTATGCTTCTTATGAAGCCACTTCTTCATTGCCCTGGTGCTGTCCTTGGGATCATTATCATGCTGAAAGACCCATCCACATTTCATCTTAAATGCCCTTGCTGATAGAAGGAGGTTTGCACTCAAAATCTCACAATACATGGCCCCATTCATTCTTTCATGTACACGGATCAGTTGTACTGGTCCCTTGCAGAGAAGCAGCCCCAAAGCATGTGACGCACCGCCTTGTGAGATGCAGGGCCTAATATCTCGGAGGATGGTTCAGTCATGGTGACTCCGATGGCTCTAACAATCCCTAGGTTTGGTGGCAATTATAAAGGGGAGACGACGGATATATGAGACTGTGAGTTATGTTGATGCCTGCAAGGGATGAGGCTGCGGATGAAAGAAGCATACACCGGGGTCTCGTGCAAACTTGAAAGATGAACTTTACTGAAGACTTGTAACAATCCTTATATTTTTCAATATAACAGTCATGGGTAGCCGATAAAATTATTCTTACAATTGCGATGGTCAAAGCCTTTTCTCAGTCATGGCTTTGGGAGGATGGTGGTAACTTTTCATTTGACTAACTGTGCTGCATTAAGGGGGAGGATCAAACTGACCTTAATCAGATCGGAGTATCCAGGGAATCTGCTGTTCTGCAGTTCCTTCTCTTGTCTCAGCACTCTGTTGCTGTAAGACGCGGGGTACTCCGAATAGGGTGCTATTTGTACACCCCGCTTGTCCCAATCCAGGAGCCCCCATTTTCTACCTCCTCTCCCTACCAAAACCATCCATAACGTGCCTTTTGTCCCGCACGCACCACCTCCAACTGCCACTTATCTTCAAATCAGAAAAACACGTTGCAATGCCAAACTAAGGCAGAAGAGGGCAGCATAGTACTACAAGTTGTAATACCAAAACAAGGCAGGAGAGGGCAGCATAGAATTAAATAGTTTACCTCCTCCCAAGGCAAGACAAGGAGCCGGTGTCGCAAGTGTAATCATGTAAGGAATAGAGAACACACTTACCATATGATATATAACATACATTAGTAATTGCTTTCCTGGTCACTACACATGATGTTGCCACCCCCATGCTTCACAGTAGGTATGGTGTTCTTTGGGTGCAACTCAGCATTCTGTCTCCTTCAAACACAGCGAGTTTTGTTTGTACCAAATGCAGCACCCCAGGGTCCTGGTTATTGCAGTAATGTCATTCCTCCACCAGGGGGAGTGATGTTACGTCTGAAGGCAATAAAGGAGATCACTTTACCAGGTATCACAAACCACACAACACACTTCACACTCCAGTCCTCCAGGGAGAGCTATGCTACTATTTATTAGGGCACTCTTCACAATTAGGTATAACTGTTTGTCCAGATAGGAAGTTAGGCAGAAGCTGACTGGGCTTCACCCATCCAGCACCTGTCAGGCAGCCAGAGGGGAAGAAGGAACATCTAAGAGCTACAGACAGAGGGTTCCTGACAGGGGTGGTTTCCTGTCAGAGGCCTAGAAAAAAGGCCACGGAGCTGCGTCGGCCCGGCATGCGGCAGCATCCTAAGGAAGGACACGAAAGAGAATTGCATTGTAGAGGGTGAGAAACAAAGTCATAGCAAAAGGAGAGGAAACCAGAAGGAGTTCTGCCCTGCAAAAGGCTGCCTCCTTTCTGAGGCGCAGAAATCCAGTAGCCAGAATACCGAGGGAGTAAGGAACTCTACGCTTTACTTCAGAGACTGGCAGGACAGATAATTTCATGTTACCTGCCCGACCTATGCCCAGGAGGCACGGTGGCAACATATGGGGGCTGGGGCGTGCTGGAGTCCCTGTAAAAAGCCTCAGGCCATCAGTCATACAGGTTTTTCCTATCTATCTGGGGGACAGAGAGAGACATAACATCTACAACAGTTGTGAGGACCTTATGAGAGGCTCAGCAGTAAGGTACTACAACATCCAGGTGCTAGAGGAAGGCTACTGATTTCCACCTGGATAAGGGGACTCTGGATTTGCCTTCAGACTGGCCGGACTCTGCCTGCCCTTTGATCTGGTGCTCTGGACTGTGGATGCTGAAGCCTTCAGTAAAGGGACTGCAACCTTGTGTCCTCGTTCTTCACTGCGCCTCACACCATACACCATCTACACTCTGGGAAGCCCTGGGGACATACTTCACCTGTGGGAAGGTATACCATCTAGCTGCCATAACATCACCCCAGCAGACCACTCAACGCAGCGTCAGTCACCCTTACCGAGTACCACAGGTGGCGTCATGAACATTTTCCCTTTAAAGACCTTTCCCTCCATTTTCAATGGACGTCCCTAGGGCCACGGACTGGGTCAGCCACCGTGACATCCCCCTTGAGAACCGAAGGACCCGGTACTGAGTACCCCACTGCCCTACGGGGGCGATCCAACTTTTGGTGTCACGAACAGGATCTACTTAAGCCTGAAAATCGGGTCATGTGCGACTAAGAACTGTGCCAGAATTGTGTTTGAACTGTTTGTGCTAAAAGACTGTGTATTGCAAAAGAACGCCAAAATTCCCGCCAAAACTGCAGCCATTACAGCGCCACGAGGAGCGCAGAAGAAGAAAAGCATGGTATTGTGGGCGTGAATGAACTGAGAAGCGCAAAAAATAATGGCTGCCCAGTCCAAATATCTCTGTACCTTGAGGATGTGTCCGTCAGCAGCCGAGATCCGCCTCCTGATCCTCAATGGCGGGCGGAGACAAAGAAAATGAAACCGCCCCCGGAGAAGAGAGCAGGAAAAGGACCAGGAAGGAGCCAGCCACGTGGAGGCCGCCATGGCGGGCTGTCGGGAACCAGTCCTACCACAGCTGGGGAATATGGACTTCTCGGAGTCATTTGTGGAGGGGCCTGACCGCCAGTCCCAGGGCAACTGGGTGGTGGCAGCAGAGACTTGGAGGTCGGCCTTCTGCAGGAGGATCGCTCCAGGAGAGTTGCAGTCCATACCGCCGCTGACCGCGGAGCGGACCAACAGCCGTGGAGTCCGCCCACGTACAGGTACTAGATACGGCCGTGTCCCGGGGATCTGCCTGCCCCCGCACCTGCTTCTTCACCTGCTACAACCGCTGGAACCCCGACGGGCCCGCTACCCGGCCACGGATCGCAGGAGCATGACCTTTGGGTCCTCCCCTGGGGAGAGTACCAGCGACATTTAATAGCAGAGTGGAGGGAGGAAGCGGAACAAGAGGCCCGAGGTGACTTGCAGGATGACTTTCCACCAAAATGGGGTGTTGTCGTATTCTTCCACCTTCAGAAGGGGAAGGGTTTCATCCAAGAAATTGGATTGCCAGTGAGGGTCCACGTCATCGGGACGAAGTGGAACCCTGCTTTAGAGGAGAATACGGAGACCCAGACTTGTACCCTGGCGATGCCGTGACCTACATCCGGTACCGAAAGGGAAACGATTGGTGGGCTCGGGATGTCCAGAGATGTGCGGCCCTTATGGCGACACCTAGGGCCCAGGAAAATGAACTCATCGCTGATACAGCCGCTGCAGCCCCTGTTGTAGCAAATGCTCACCACCAAGCTACACAAACTTTTATTGCAGCCCATGACCTCACAATTCATGAGAGACAGAACAACGGGGTTTATCTGGCACCGGGTATAACCCTGGACCCTACCTTTCCCAGGCCAGGAAGTATTACGTGCCAGGTAAAGCACTGGAAGCCGTCCAAGTGAGTATTAACTGAAAAGATTGTAATTAGTTCTCAAAACATTTCCTTTTCTCTACCTTAAACCCGTCTAGGGTTAACTCTTAAAGGGGTCCCACATTTATAGGGATACTCAGTTTGCACAAGTTTTCTTATTGTTTCCAAGAACTGCAGAATCATGAACTGCGCATGATCACAAACTGTCCATGGTAAATAGTTGGCACCTTCTTAAAGGTGTTTCCTACTGGTTTTACAAAGGATGCTTTTACAGAGACTGCCTCTAACAGAAACTGCTGTTAAACTTGCTGTAAAAATAACTTTGCTTTACAGACCTGAAGAAAAACCCGTTGGTGTGGCAGAATTCCGGGTCAGGATACACGTCTTGTAGCCCACCAAAGACCAACGTTGGGGGTTCGTCACGGGTCCGTCGTATCACGTCACCTTTAAATAGACTTGGATACTGATGATGTGATTGACATGTTGCACTACCTCATTGAAAGACTTGACTTTGCCCTTAAAGGGAATGTACATTTGTTGCACTTTGCTAAAGAGTTAATATATTATAGGGTAATATAGCGAATAAAGATAGTAATAATGTTTACATAGCAGATAGTATGTAGCCAGAAATTTAGGAAGTAAGAAAATAGTTGATAATGTACTTTAGATAAACTGAAAAGAAAATGCAGTGAGCCCGTGGGGGTTAATAGACTGTTCTGAATTTAAATAAAGTGGACCTGTGTGGGTTAGTTAAAAGTTTGCACTTAGAGAATACTGTTTTGCACTTTATAGATAGTATACCTTAGTTATATTTCATAGTTAGTTAGTCATCTGTTATTGGAACACAAAAAACAAAGAGACAGCGCCACAATGGATGGTGAAAAAATAGGAGCTTACATTTATTCTGCCTCCTGTAGCGACGTTTCGGCAACAGACTTGCTTGATAAAGGTCTGTTGACCGAAACGTCGCTACAGGAGGCAGAGTAAATGTAAGCTCCTACTTTTTCACCATCCATTGTGGCGCTGTCTCTTTGTTTTTTGTGGTCTTGGTACTGTCTGGGATGGGCTCCCTGGTTTTGGACGTGCGCCCTTGTGTCCGCTGAGACCATCAATCTATATATTTAAGGGTGCGGTTTTGACTTTCTTTTGTTTTGAGTCATCTGTTATTGGTCAGATTGAAGCAAGTCAGTAATGTAAATATGTTATTGTTTGCAACGTTCAAGTGTTCTCACTTCCCATAAAGAGAAGCATAGTTAAATTAATTTGTTTTATAGCGTTTCAAAAAAATTGCAAGTCTTTTTGCTAATGTATTGTTGTTTTCTTTTCCCAGTCCAGGAGTACTGGATTTAACAGGGGGGAGTGCAGCACCCCAGGGTCCTGGTCGTTGCAGTAATGTCATTCTTCCACCAGGGGGAGTGATGTTACGTCTGAAGGCAATAAAGGAGATCACTTTACCAGTTATCACAAACCACACAACACACTTCACACTCCAGTCCACCAGGGGGAGCTATGCTACTATTTATTAGGGCACTCTTCACAATTAGGTAAAACTGGTGGTCTGGATAGGAAGTTAGGCAGAAGCTGACTGGGCTTCACCCAGGCAGCACCTGTCAGGCAGCCAGAGGGGAAGGAGGAACATCTAAGAGCTGCAGACAGAGGGTCCCTGACAGGGGTGGGATCCTGTCAGAGGCCTAGATAGAAGGCCACGGAGTTGCGTCGGCCTGGCATGCGGCAGCATCCTAAGGAAGGACACGAAAGAGAATTGCATTGTAGAGGGTGAGAAACAAAGTCATAGCAAAAGGAGAGGAAACCAGAAGGAGTTCTGCCCTGCAAAAGGCTGCCTCCTTTCTGAGGTGCAGATATCCGGTAGCCAGAATACTGAGGGAGTAAGGAACTCTACGCTTTACTTCAGAGACTGGCAGGACAGATAATTCCACATTACCTGCCCAACCTATACCTAGAAGGCACGGTGGCAACTTGTGGGGGCTGGGGCGTGCTGGAGTCCCTGTAAAAAGCCTCAGGCCATCAGTCATACGGGTTGTTCCTATCCATCTGGGGGACAGAGAGAGACATAACATCTACAACAGTTGTGAGGACCTTATGAGAGGCTCAGCAGTAAGGTACTACAACATCCAGGCGCTAGAGGAAGGCTACTGATTTCCACCTGGATAAGGAGACTCTGGATTTGCCTTCAGACCGGCCGGACTCTGCCTGCCCTGTGATCTGGTGCTCTGGACTGTGGATGCTGAAGCCTTCAGGTAAAGAGACTGCAACTTTGTGTCCTCGTTCTTCACTGCGCCTCACACCATCCACCATCTACACTCTGGGAAGCCCTGGGGACATACTTCACCTGTGGGAAGGTATACCATCTTGCTGCCATTACATCACCCCAGTGGACCCCTCACAGCAGTGTCGGTCACCCTGACCAAGTACCACAGGTGGCTGTTGTGAACTCCGTTTTCAGGCTCCCTCTTGAGGTCACAGATGGTATTGTGTGACTTTGGTTTTTTGGCTCCCCCTGGTGGTTTGGTTTATTATCCTGCGGGTCTGGCTGGATCAGCTGCCTCGTTATTCACCAGGGAGGTTCCTATTTAGCTCTGCTTCACTTCCACTTGTTGCCGGCTGTCAATGTATTCAGTGCTATTCTGATTACTCCTGATTATCTCGTTTTCTGCCTCTTCAGGATAAGCTAAGTTCTGTTTGAATATTTTTTGCTCATCTGCCTGCAATATGATTTCTGTGTAAGATTAGTCTAGTCCAGCTTGCTAATATGTGATTTCTTGTTGCTGGTAAGCTCTGGGGTACGGAGTTGCTTCCCCCGCACCGTTAGTTGGTGCGGGGGCTCGAGCAATCTCTGCGTGGATATTTTGAATAGGGTTTTTTTATTGACCGCACAGTTTCCTTCCTATTTTCTGCTATCTAGTATTAGCGGGCCTCATTTGCTAAATCTGATTTCATCTCTGTGTTTGTGCTTTCCCCTTAACTCACCGTTAATATTTGTGGGGGGCTATTCTATATCTTTGGGGTCATTCCACTGAGGCAAGAGAGGACTTTCTTTCCCTCCAGGAATAGTCAGTTTCTCAGGCCGTGAAGAGACGTCTAGGATTTTCAGGTAACGTTCCACGGCTACTTATAGTTGTTTGCGGATAGGATCAGGTTGCGGTCAATCTAGTTACCACCTCCCCAGAGCTAGTCGTCTGTTCAGTTACTTAGCTAGTCCTTCCTGCGATCCTTGCCACTAGGATCATAACAGTACAGCCGGCCCGTAAAGTGTTAATTGCATGGCAGAAGCAGGAGAAAAGAAGCTTGGAGAAATTTTTTTTTTTTTTTTTTGCTGCCGTGTGTCTAGCTGCTGTGTGTCTGGCTTCTCTCCTCCTCTTAATCTTGGTGTGGCTCTGAGTTCAGCTGCTGATATGGATATCCAGAGTTTAGCCTCCAGTGTAGATCATCTTGCTGCAAGGGTACAAAGTATTCAGGATTTTATTGTGCACAGTCCTATGTCAGAGCCTAGAATACCTATTCCGGAGTTGTTTTCTGGAGATAGATCTAGGTTCCTGAATTTTAAGAACAATTGCAAATTGTTTCTTTCTTTGAAACCTCGTTCCTCTGGGGATTCTGTTCAGCAACTTAAGATTATTATTTCTTTCTTGCGTGGCGATCCTCAAGATTGGGCTTTCGCATTGGCTCCAGGGGATCCTGCATTGCTCAGTGTGGATGCGTTTTTTCTGGCCCTTGGATTGCTCTATGAGGAACCTAATCTTGAGAACCAGGCTGAAAAAGTGTTGTTGGCCCTCTCTCAGGGGCAAGATGATGCAGAGGTGTACTGCCAGAAATTTCGGAAATGGTCGGTGCTTACTCAATGGAATGAGTGTGCCCTGGCTGCAAATTTCAGAAAAGGTCTTTCTGAAGCCATTAAGAATGTCATGGTGGGGTTCCCTACGCCTGCAGGTCTGAATGAGTCAATGACTCTGGCCATTCAGATTGATCGGCGTTTGCGAGAGCGCAAACCTGCGCATCATTTGGCGGTGTCTGCTGAACAGACACCTGAGTCTATGCAATGTGTTTTAGAATTCTGACCAGAAGTGAACGGCAAAATTATAGACGGCAAAATGGGTTGTGCTTTTACTGTGGTGACTCAGCTCATGTTATCTCAGCATGCTCTAAGCGCACAAGAAAGATTGATAAATCTGTCACCATCGGTACTTTACAGCCTAAGTTTATTTTGTCTGTTACCCTGATTTGTTCCCTGTCATCTTACCCGGTTATGGCTTTTGTGGATTCAGGTGCTGCCCTGAGTCTGATGGATTTGTCATTTGCCAGGCGCTGTGGTTTTGTTTTGGAGCCTTTAAAATTCCCTATTCCACTAAGGGGAATTGATGCTACACCATTGGCTACGAATAAACCTCAGTACTGGACACAAGTGACCATGTGCATGACTCCTGTTCATCAGGAGGTGATTCGCTTTCTTGTATTGCATAATTTGCATGATGTTGTCGTGTTGGGCCTGCCATGGTTGCAGACTCATAATCCAGTCCTGGATTGGAAAGCAATGTCTGTGTCAAGTTGGGGTTGTCAGGGAATTCATGGCGACGCTCCTGTGGTGTCTATTGCTTCATCCACTCCTTCTGAGGTCCCTGCGTTTTTGTCGGTTTTCCAGGATGTATTTGATGAGCCCAAACTCAGTTCTCTACCTCCTCATAGGGATTGTGATTGTGCTATAAATTTGATTCCTGGTAGTAAGTTTCCTAAGGGACGACTTTTCAATTTGTCAGTGCCGGAGCATGCTGCTATGCGGAGTTATATAAAGGAGTCTTTGGAGAAAGGACTTATTCGCCCCTCCTCCTCCCCTCTTGGTGCGGGGTTCTTTTTTGTGGCTAAGAAGGATGGTTCCCTGAGACCTTGTATTGATTATCGCCTTCTAAACAAAATCACGGTCAAATTTCAGTATCCTTTGCCATTGTTATCTGATCTGTTTGCTCGCATTAGGGGGTCTAGTTGGTTCACCAAGATAGATCTTCGTGGTGCGTATAACCTTGTGCGTATTAAGCAGGGTGATGAATGGAAAACTGCATTTAATACGCCCAAAGGCCATTTTGAGTACTTGGTGATGCCTTTTGGACTTTCTAATGCTCCTTATGTCTTTCAGTCCTTTATGCACGACATCTTCCGTGAATATCTGGATAAATTTATGATTGTGTATCTGGATGATATTCTGTTTTTTTCGGATGATTGGGAGTCCCATGTTAAGCAGGTCAGGATGGTGTTTCAGGTCCTGCGTGCCAATGCTTTATTTGTGAAGGGCTCAAAATGTCTTTTTGGAGTCCAGAAGGTTTCTTTTTTGGGTTTCATTTTTTCTCCTTCTGCTATTGAGATGGACCCAGTCAAGGTTCAGGCTATTCATGACTGGACTCAGCCTACATCTGTTAAGAGTCTTCAGAAGTTCTTGGGTTTTGCTAATTTTTACCGTCGCTTCATTGCTAATTTTTCTGGTGTTGTTAAGCCATTGACGGATTTGACCAAGAAGGGTTCTGATGTTACTAATTGGTCTCCTGCGGCTGTGGAGGCCTTTCGGGAGCGGAAGCGCCGGTTTTCTTCGGCTCCGGTCTTATGTCAGCCAGATGTCTCACTTCCCTTCCAGGTGGAGGTTAATGCTTCCGAGATTGGAGCAGGGGCTGTTTTGTCGCAGAGAAGCTCCGATGACTCTGTTATGAAGCCATGTGCTTTCTTTTCAAGAAAGTTTTCGCCTGCCGAGCGGAATTATGATGTTGGTAATCGGGAGTTGTTGGCTATGAAGTGGGCATTTGAGGAGTGGCAACATTGGCTCGAGGGAGCTAAGCATCGTGTGGTGGTCTTGACTGATCACAAGAATTTGATTTATCTCGAGTCGGCCAAGCGGCTGAATCCTAGACAGGCTCGTTGGTCGTTGTTTTTCTCTCGTTTTGATTTCGTGGTCTCATACCTGCCTGGTTCGAAGAATGTGAAGGCTGATGCTCTTTCTAGGAGTTTTGTGCTTGACTCTCCTGGTGATTCAGAGCCAGCTGGTATCCTCAGAGAAGGGGTGATTTTGTCTGCCATCTCCCCAGATTTGCGACGACGAGTGCTGCAGGAGTTTCAGGCGGATAGACCTGACCGTTGTCCACCGGAGAGACTGTTTGTCCCGGATAGATGGACCAGCAGAGTTATTTCCGAGGTTCATTCTTCGGTGTTGGCAGGCCATCCTGGGATTTTTGGTACCAGAGATTTGGTGGCTAGGTCCTTCTGGTGGCCTTCCTTGTCGCGGGATGTGCGTTCCTTTGTGCAGTCTTGTGGAATTTGTGCTCGGGCTAAGCCTTGCTGTTCTCATGCCAGTGGCTTGTTGTTACCTTTGCCTGTCCCGAAGAGGCCTTGGACGCACATTTCCATGGATTTTATTTCAGATCTCCCTGTCTCTCAGAGAATGTCTGTCATTTGGGTGGTGTGTGATCGTTTTTCTAAGATGGTCCATTTGGTGCCCTTGCCTAAGTTGCCTTCCTCCTCCGAGTTGGTTCCTCTGTTTTTTCAAAATGTGGTTCGTTTGCACGGGATCCCTGAAAATATTGTTTCCGACAGAGGATCCCAGTTTGTGTCTAGATTTTGGCGGACCTTTTGTGCTAAGATGGGCATTAATTTGTCTTTTTCGTCGGCCTTCCATCCTCAGACGAATGGCCAAACCGAGCGCACTAATCAGACTTTGGAAACCTATTTAAGATGTTTTGTTTCTGCTGATCAGGACGACTGGGTGACTTTTTTGCCATTGGCCGAGTTTGCCCTTAATAATCGGGCTAGTTCTGCTACTTTGGTTTCGCCTTTTTTTTGTAATTCAGGGTTTCATCCTCGTTTTTCCTCGGGTCAGGTGGGGCCTTCTGACTGTCCTGGAGTGGATGTTGTGGTGGATAGGTTGCATCAGATTTGGAATCATGTGGTGGACAATTTGAAGCTGTCACAAGAGAAGGCTCAGCGCTTTGCCAACCGCCGTCGCTGTGTGGGTCCCCGACTTCGCGTTGGGGACTTGGTGTGGTTGTCTTCTCGCTTTGTTCCTATGAAGGTCTCCTCTCCTAAGTTTAAGCCTCGGTTTATCGGTCCTTATAAGATTTTGGAAGTCCTTAACCCTGTGTCATTTCGTTTGGACCTCCCGGCATCGTTTGCTATTCATAATGTGTTCCATCGGTCGTTGTTGCGGAGATATGCGGTGCCTGTGGTTCCTTCGGTTGAGCCTCCTGCCCCTGTGCTGGTTGAGGGAGAATTGGAATTCGTGGTGGAGAAGATCTTGGATTCTCGTATTTCTAGACGGAGGCTTCAGTATTTGGTTAAGTGGAAAGGCTATGGTCAGGAGGATAATTCCTGGGTTGTCGCCTCTGATGTTCATGCGGCCGATTTGGTTCGTGCCTTCCATGTGGCTCACCCTGATCGCCCTGGGGGTTTTGATGAGGGTTCGGTGACCCCTCCTCAAGGTGGAAGTACTGTTGTGAACTCCGTTTTCAGGCTCCCTCTTGTGGTCACAGATGGTATTGTGTGACTTTGGTTTTTTGGCTCCTCCTGGTGGTTTGGTTTATTACACTGGTCAACAGCATTTTTGGTGCCAAAGATATTTCATCGAATTTAGGGTATTTTTGGGGTGCTGATTCTGAATATGTCATCAGTTTTGCCAGATTGGCTGAAGTTTTTGAGATTTTTGGTATCTTATTTATAGCACTTGTTGGTAAATGCGATGCATCATCGCATTAATTTCTTTGGATTAGTACTTGAACTGAGCAGTTCTCAATATAGTTTTGTGTTAATTAGTGTTCTAAAAGTTTGTTCATAGCTTGATTTTTGCACTAACTTTATGTTGTTGTCTGTTTTCCAGTGAAAAGCATGAACTCATCAAGAAGAAGTTGTCTTAACGATCCAGACTCATTCTGTTACATTTGTGGTGAATACACACTGCCAAAACATAGAAGAAACATAACAGACTTCGTAAAAAAAAGTGTATTTTGCCTATTTTGGGGTTATGCTTGGGGACCAAGACAAGTTTTGGGCACCACACATAGTGTGCAAAGCATGTATCGAATTATTACGAAAATGGAGCAAAGGACAAAGAAAAAGCTTCAAATTTGGTGTTCCAATGGTGTGGAGAGAGCCAAAAAATCATCATGATGACTGTTATTTATGGTAAACACAGGTACAGGCACATCTTCACAATGAGGGACAGGCCTTCTTGCAGATTCCATGTTACTCCCATTTTCGTTTCTTATGCTTATTGAATCCATGCACTTGCACTGCACAGAAATAACAGTCATCATGATGATTTTTTGGCTCTCTCCACACCATTGGAACACCAAATTTGAAGCTTTTTCTTTGTCCTTTGCTCCATTTTCGTAATAATTCGATACATGCTTTGCACACTATGTGTGGTGCCCAAAACTTGTCTTGGTCCCCAAGCATAACCCCAAAATAGGCAAAATACACTTTTTTTACGAAGTCTGTTATGTTTCTTCTATGTTTTGGCAGTGTGTATTCACCACAAATGTAACAGAATGAGTCTGGATCGTTAAGACAACTTCTTCTTGATGAGTTCATGCTTTTCACTGGAAAACAGACAACAACATAAAGTTAGTGCAAAAATCAAGCTATGAACAAACTTTTAGAACACTAATTAACACAAAACTATATTGAGAACTGCTCAGTTCAAGTACTAATCCAAAGAAATTAATGAGATGATGCGTCGCATTTACCAACAAGTGCTATAAATAAGATACCAAAAATGTCAAAAACTTGAGCCAATCTGGCAAAACTGATAGCATATTCAGAATCAGCACCCCAAAAATACCCCAAATTCATTAAAATATTTTGGACACCAGAAAAAAAAATTTTTTTTGTTGACCTGTGTTATCCTGCGGGTCTGGTTGGATCACCTGCCTCGTTATTCATCAGGGAGGTTCCTATTTAGCTCTGCTTCACTTCCACTTGTTGCCGGCTGTCAATGTATTCAGTGCTATTCTGATTACTCCTGATTATCTCGTTTTCTGCCTCTTCAGGATAAGCTAAGTTCTGTTTGAATATTTTTTGCTCATCTGCCTGCAATATGATTTCTGTGTAAGATTAGTCTAGTCCAGCTTGCTAATATGTGATTTCTTGTTGCTGGTAAGCTCTGGGGTACGGAGTTGCTTCCCCCGCACCGTTAGTTGGTGCGGGGGCTCGAGCAATCTCTGCGTGGATATTTTGAATAGGGTTTTTTTATTGACCGCACAGTTTCCTTCCTATTTTCTGCTATCTAGTATTAGCGGGCCTCATTTGCTAATTCTGATTTCATCTCTGTGTTTGTGCTTTCCCCTTAACTCATCGTTAATATTTGTGGGGGGCTATTCTATATCTTTGGGGTCATTCCACTGAGGCAAGAAAGGACTTTCTTTCCCTCCAGGAATAGTCAGTTTCTCAGGCCGTGAAGAGACGTCTAGGATTTTCAGGTAACGTTCCACGGCTACTTATAGTTGTTTGCGGATCAGGTTGCGGTCAATCTAGTTACCACCTCCCCAGAGCTAGTCATCTGTTCAGTTACTTAGCTAGTCCTTCCTGCGATCCTTGCCACTAGGATCATAACCGGTGGCATCACGAACATTTTCCCTTTAAAGACCTTTCCCCCATTTTCAACAGACATCCCTAGGGCCACGGACTGGGTCAGCCATCGTGACATCCCCCTTGAGAAACGAAGGACCCGATACCGAGTACCCCACTGCCCTACGGGGGCGATCCACAAACAGTTCTACTTTGGTTTCATTAGACCATATGACATTCTCCCAGTACTCTTCTGGATAATCCACATGCTCTCTAGCAAACGTCAGACAGGCCCGGGCATGTACTGGCTTAAACAGGGGGACACGTCTTGCACTGCAGGGTCTGAGTCCCTGTTTGTGTGTGTTACTGAAGGTAGCCTTTGTTACGGTGGTCTCAGCTCTATGCAGGTCATTCACTAAGTCTCCCCGTGTGGTTCTGGGATTTTTGCTCACTGTTCTTGTGATCATTTTGACCCCACTGGGTGAGATCTTGCATGGAGCCCCAAATTGAGGGAGATTATCAGTAGTCTTGTATGTCTTCCATTTTCTTATTATTGCTCCCACAGTTGATTTCATCACACCAAGCTGCTTGCCTATTGCAGATTCAGTCTTCCCAGCCTGGTGCAGGGCTACAATTTTGTTTCTGGTGTCCCTCGACAGCTCTTTTGTCTTAACCATAGTGGAGTTTGGAGTGTGACTGTTTGAGGTTGTGGACAGGTGTCTTTTACACTGATAACAAGTTCAAACAGGTGCCATTGCTACAGGTAATGAGTGGAGGACAGAGGAGCCTCTTAAAGAATTTACAGGTCTGTAAGAGCCAGAAATCTTGCATGTTTTTAGGTGACCAAATACTTATTTTCCTCCATAATTTGCAAAATAAATCTTGACAAATCAGACAAGGTGATTTTCTGGATTTGTTTTCTCATTTTGACTCTCATAGTTGTGGTCTACCTATGATGTCAATTACAGGCCTCTCTCATCTTTTTAAGTGGGAGAACTTGCACAATTGGCAGCTGACTAAATACTTATTTTACCCACTGTGGATAGTAATGATGAGCATGCTCGCCCCTCTCGATACTCAGTCGAGCATCGGGGTGCTTGGGAACGCTCGTTGCTCGAGTCTGCACCTCTCATGTTTTGCGGCTGTTAAACAGCAAATAAACAAGTGGTGAATACCTGTCATACACATACTGCTGTAACCATGTTGGCTACTGGCATTAATGTGATTGGCCGGACACATCATGTCATGAGGTCTTATATCTGCAGTTAAAGAAAGCACATGTGTTGTAAGTGCGTTTATGTAAGCAGGTTACTTGGATGCAACAGCACAGACAATGAGGACAGTGGTACTTAACCAACACTATTTATTTAACTAACACAAAAATGAAAAACTATTTATAAGTACAGATGCTTCTCACAAAATTAAAATATCATCAAATAGTTAATTTATTTCAGTTCTTTAATACAAAAAGTGAAACTCATATATTATATAGAGTCTTTACAAACAGAGCAATATGTTTCAAGTGTTTATTTCTGTTAATAGTTACATAGTTACATAGTTATTAAGGTTGAAGGAAGACTGTAAGTCCATCTAGTTCAACCCATAGCCTAACCTAACATGCCCTAACATGTTGATCCAGAGGAAGGCAAAAAAAAACCATGTGGCAAAGAGTAACTCCACCATGGGGAAAAAAATTCCTTCCCGACTCCACATACGGCAATCAGACTAGTTCCCTGGATCAACGCCTTATCAAGGAATCTAGTGTATATACCCTGTAACATTATACTTTTCCAGAAAGGCATCCAGTCCCCTCTTAAATTTAATTAATGAATCACTCATTACAACATCATACGGCAGAGAGTTCCATAGTCTCACTGCTCTTACAGTTAGTCTCACTGCTCTTACAGTAAAGAATCCGCGTCTGTTATTATGGTTAAACCTTCTTTCCTCCAGACGTAGAGCATGCCCCCTTGTCCCTGTCTCAGGTCTATGATTAAAAAGATCATCAGAAAGGTCTTTGTACTGTCCCCTCATATATTTATACATTAAAATAAAATCACCCCTTAGTCTTCGTTTTTCCAAACTAAATAGCCCCAAGTGTAATAACCTATCTTGGTATTGCAGACCCCCCAGTCCTCTAATAACCTTGGTCGCTCTTCTCTGCACCCGCTCCAGTTCAGCTATGTCTTTCTTATACACCGGAGACCAGAACTGTGCACAGTATTCTAAGTGTGGTCGAACTAGTGACTTGTATAGAGGTAAAATTATGTTCTCCTCATGAGCATCTATGCCTCTTTTAATACATCCCATTATTTTATTTGCCTTTGTAGCAGCTGCCTGACACTGGCCACTGAATATGAGTTTGTCATCCACCCATATACCCAGGTCTTTTTCATTGACGGTTTTGCCCAGAGTTTTAGAATTAAGCACATAGTTATACATCTTATTACTTCTACCCAAGTGCATGACCTTACATTTATCCCCATTAAAGCTCATTTGCCATTTATCAGCCCAAGCTTCTAGTTTACATAAATCATCCTGTAATATAAAATTGTCCTCCCCTGTATTGATTACCCTGCAGAGTTTAGTGTCATCTGCAAATATTGAAATTCTACTCTGAATGCCCCCTACAAGGTCATTAATAAATATGTTAAAAAGAATAAGGCCCAATACTGACCCCTGTGGTACCCCACTGCTAACCGCAACCCAGTCCGAGTGTGCTCCATTAATAACCACCCTTTGTTTCCTATCCCTGAGCCAGCTCTCAACCCACTTACACATATTTTCCCCTATCCCCATTACTCTCATTTTATGTAACAACCTTTTGTGTGGCACCGTATCAAAAGCTTTGGAAAAGTCCATATACACTACGTCCACTGGGTTCCCTTGGTCCAGTCCTGAACTTACCTCTTCATAGAAGCTGATCAAATTAGTCTGACATGAACGGTCCCTAGTAAACCCGTGCTGATACTGGGTCATGAGGTTATTCCTCTTCAGATACTCCAGTATAGCATCCCTTAGAATGCCCTCCAGGATTTTACCCACAGTAGAGGTTAAGCTTACTGGCCTATAATTACCGAGTTCAGTTTTTGCCCCTTTTTTGAATATTGGCACCACATTTGCTATACGCCAGTCCTGTGGTACAGACCCTGTTATTATGGAGTCTTTAAAGATTAAAAATAATGGTCTATCAATGACTGTACTTAGTTCCTGCAGTACTCGGGGGTGTATCCCATCCGGGCCCGGAGATTTGTCAATTTTAGTTATTTTTAGACGCCGCTGTACTTCCTGCTGGGTTAAGCAGGTGACATTTAATGGGGAATTTTTATCACTAGTCATTTTGTCTGCCATGGGATTTTCTTTTGTAAATACTGATGAAAAAAAGTCATTTAGCATATTGGCTTTTTCCTCATCCTCATCCACCATTTCACCCAGACTATTTTTAAGGGGGCCAACACTGTCATTTTTTAGTTTCTTACTGTTTATACAGTTAAAGAATATTTTGGGATTATTTTTACTCTCTCTGGCAATGAGTCTCTCTGTCTCAATCTTTGCTGCCTTGATTTGCTTTTTACAGAATTTATTTAATTTTCTGTATTTATTTAATGCCTCCTCACTACCTACTTCCTTTAATTCTCTAAATGCTTTCTTTTTGTCCCTTATTGCGCCCCTTACAGCTCTATTTAGCCATATTGGTTTCCTCCTATTTCTAGTATGTTTATTCCCATACGGTATATACTGTGCACAGGTCCTATCCAGGATGCTAATAAACGTCTCCCATTTTCTTTGTGTATTTTTGTGTCTCAGGATATCGTCCCAGTTAATTGCACCAAGATCCTCTCTCATCCGTTGGAAATTTGCCCTCCTGAAGTTTAGTGTCCTTGTCACCCCCCTACTACCCATCTTATTAAAGGTTACATGAAAACTTATTATTTTGTGATCACTATTCCCCAAGTGACCCCCAACCCTTATATTTGTTGATGATTATGGCTTACAGCCAATGAAAACCCAAAAGTCATTATCTCAGTAAATTAAAATAACTAGCAAAAAACACCTACAAAGCCTTCCTAAGCATTTAAAAAAGGTCCTCTTAGTCTGTTTCAGTAGGCTCCACAATCATGGGGAAGACTGCTGACTTGACAGATCTCCAGAAGGCTGTCACTGACACACTCCACAAGAAGGGTAAGCCACAAAAGGTCATTGCTAAAGAAGCTGGCTGATCACAGAGTGCTGTATCTAAGCATATTAATGGAAAGTTGAGTGGAAGGAAAAAGTGTGGTAGAAAAAGGTGCACAAGCAACTGGGATAACCGCAGCCTTGAAAGGATTTTTAAGAAAAGGCCATTCAAAACTTTGGGGGAGATCCACAAGGAGTGGACTGCTGCTTGAGTCATTGCTTGAAGAGCCACCACACACAGACGTATCCAGGACATGGGCTACAAGTGTTGCATTCCTTGTGTCAAGCCACTCATGACCAATAGACAACACCAGAAGCGTCCTACCTGGGCTAAGGAAAAAAAGAACTGGATTGTTTCTCAGTGCTCCAAGGTGTTGTTTTCATATTAAAGTAAGTTTTGCGTTTCATTTGGAAATCAAGGTCCCAGAGTCTGGAGGAAGGGTGGAGAGGCACACAATCCAAGCTGCTTGAGGTCTAGTGTGAAGTTTCCAGAATCATTGATTGTTTGGGAGCCATGTCATCTGCTGGTGTAGGTCCACTGTGTTTTATCAAGACCAAAATCGGCACAGCTGTCTACCAGGAAATTTTGGAGCACTTCATCCTTCCCTCTGCTGACAAGCTTTTTGGAGATGGAAATTTAATTCTCCAGCAGGACTTGGCACCTGTCGATACTGCCCAAAGTACCAATACCTGATGTAAAAACAACAGTATCACTGTGCTTGATTGGCCAGCAAACTTGCCTGACCTTAACCCCATAGAGAATCAATGGGGTATTGTCAAGAAGAAGATGAGAGACACCAGACCCCACAATGCAGATGAGCTGAAGACTGCTATCAATGCAACCTGGGCTCCCATAACACCTCAGCAGTGCCACAGGCTGATCACCTTCATGCTATGCCACATTGATGCAGTAATTGATGCAAAAGGAGCCCCGACCAAGTATTGAGTGCATTTACTGAACATACATTTCAGTAGGCCAACATTTCGGATTTTAAAATCATTTTTCAAGCTGGTGTTATAAAGTATTCTAATTTACGGAGATGCTGATTTTGGGGGTTTTATTGGCTGTAAGCCATAATCATCAACATTAACAGAAATAAACACTTGAAATAGATCACTCTGTTTGTAATGACTCTGTATACTATGTGTTTCACTTTGTGTATTGAAGAACTGAAACACCTAAATATATCCTCCGCATCAGACCATGAAGGAAATAATAGCAAAAAACACCAAAAAACTACCTTCACACAAGGCCAGTAAAATACATATAATATAGTTTATATGTATTTTACTGGCCTTGTGTGAAGGTAGTTTTTTGGTGTTTATTGAAGAACTGAACTAAAGTAACGTTTTGATGATATTCTAATTTTGTGAGAAGCACCTGTATACACACAAGTAAGCATTATATGGTGGATGACAGTAACAGGGTTAATAACAGTATATTATGACACACCAATGCGACTGCGTACAATATCTGTACAACATTTTATTACACACTGTACACTGTTCTTGTCATCTAGCAGTTAAACGACTGTTAATGCCTTTATGTCTCAACTTCATGGGTGTCACTCTCAGCTCTAGACCTGTCTCCGTTGTCTCTGTAAGCTCCTCTGACTGATACAGTGGCCCTAGTAAGGGGTCACCGATATTTCCCGCTAGGCTGCAAGTCCTAGATATGCGAGTCACTGGGCATACAGTGTGGTTGTCACACTGGCTGTCTTCGTTCCCTGAAGCACGGCCCCAGCCCACACCCTTTACCATACATGTACGCTGGAAGTAACGGCCCATAGGAACAGCCTCTGCAATAGCTGGTTCGTCTCCCAAGCCTGGTGTGGTCTGGTCACGGTTTTCTACTGGCTCTGCTTATGGATCTTCTAATGGCACAGGGTACAAATCTTTTACTGGTGCTGCTTACGAATCTTCTACTGGCGCTACTTATGAATCTCCTACTGGCGCTACTTACGAATCTTCTACTGGCGCTACTTACGAATCTTCTACTGGCGTTTCTTACAAATCTTCTACTGGCGCTCCTTACGAATCTCCTACTGGCGCTACTTATGAATCTTCTACTGGCTGTTCTTACAAATCTTCTACTGGTGCTCCTTGCGAATCTCCTACTGGCGCTATTTATGAATCTTCTACTGGCCCTACTTACGAATCTTCTACTGGCGCTTCTTACAAATCTTCTACTGTCACTCCTTACGAATCTCCTACTAGCGCTACTTACGAATCTTCTACTGGCGCTACTTACAAATCTCCTACTGGCGCTGCTTACGGATCTTCTACTTGGCTACTTTCAAATCTTCCACTGATGCTGCTTACAGATCTTTTATTGGCACTGCTTATGGATCTTCTACTGGAACGGGGAATTAATTTTCCTCACAGCTCAGGACTTCTCCAGCTCCTAAACCCCACTGTGGTGATGGTATCTGTAAGCCCAACTAGCAGCCACACGACATGTCCTGGTACAGGTTCTGGAGCTAACTGCCCCTTCTCAGCCCGGCTAGGCCTTTTATAATTAGCAGATGTCAACTGACCTAGTGTCATCTTTAAACTCTTCCTGTGGGAACATAGGTTCCCACGAATAGGTTCGTACTGTAGCAATTTCACCTTTCTGTGTGTCTGGATGCAGTGAATTACTGTTTGTCATCCAATCTAGAGCTGGGGCATGCTTAGCTGTCAGTATTTGATGGAAAGCTTAGTTGCCCAATCAGATGCTGAGCTGTCAGTGTCTTGATTGATATTTTAGTGTCCAGTTGATGTTTGGGTGTTGCTTGAGCTTCATCCATGTGTCTCCTGTTCAGGTAATTACCTGAATATTTAGCCAGCTTTCTGCCCAAGACTAGAGCAAATTATAGCTTCTTGCTCACTGGTGTCTGTTTGCATTGGTGCTCTGTGCTCTGATCTACTGCTGCCTGACCTTGGACCTCATTCTGACCATCCATTTGCTTTGACCCGTTGCTTGATCAACTGTCTTCCTGGTATTTAGACCTCAGAACCGTGGCCTTACTATTCTTTTGTCTCATTCCTCTGTTTATAACGTACCACTCCTGGCTTTTTGATCCCTGGACCTTGATCTGACTATTCTTCTGGATCACCCCTCTGTCTTTGATGTATCCTACTGATTTCTGACCTTGGACCTTTTGATTACCCAGCCTCTCAGTTTGTCCGTGAGTAGTGAATAGCGTTGCACCTACTACTGTGATTCTTCCTTCACTTTTCACTTTACTTTTGACCAGCCGATGACTGTGTTCGCTTTCAATTTCTCAGCTAAGCATCAACTTCAACTGTATTCTCCTCTCTTGTCCACTCCCTTACATTTACACAGGTATTTTTAGCCTTTTTTTAATAGATAAGTAATTTATCAGACACCCGCATTACTAACCCGGTAATAAAAAATAAAAACACACACAGAAAAAAACACTTAATTTGAATAAAGACTCCCTCACACTATCACTTGTTCACTAATTTATTAAAAAAAATAAAGTGACTGCTATTCACATGCGTCGGGTAGTGACTGAGAAAAGCCATTTCTCGCTGCACTCAGCGAGACCCAGCGACAATGATGACTGTTGATGTCTCTACCTGGCGTCAGTGAATAACAGTCACTTTACTGCTATTCACAGACAAAGGAGACATCGAGGAACGTGGACTACATCGGACTCTGGGTGGCAACATTTTGGGCAATAAATTGGTGAACGAGGGACTGTTTAATTTCTTTTATCTGTCTTTTTATGTCTTTAAGGTATCCTTTTCTGAACTACTTCAGATTCTGTGGATGACTGCAGATCTGCATGGAATTTTTTCTTTATAAATTGGTGACTGAGGGATAGTATGGGACTTTACCTTGGCTGGTTTTGAAAAATATGGGAGACCCCCACCTGATTTTTTTTAATAGTTTTTTTTTACTTATTAAAACCAGGCTAAAATTTCCTGTGTAAACGCCCTTACAATGCGCTTTCTTTTTTTTAACTGCGGATTTACCACATGTAATGCAAGTCTATGGTGGAGGAGGTGGGTTTTTTATTTTGCATTATATACAAGTCATTATACAGCAAAGAATGTTTCCAAACATCTTTTCAGTAAAAGCCATTTTATCTTTGGTTATGTAAAAGTGGCGTAATACTCTGACAACATTGCTCCCAGCAACGACCTGGGATTCAGAGATGAGTCCAGGGGTCTTCCATATGCTGTTCAAGTTCCATTTGAGCGCTGTTTCCATCCATTTCAGTAATTTTCCTGGCCCCCCAGCCCTCCGAGTAGGGTCTTCTGTAAAAATACTTGAGTTTCCAATTGACTTCCATTATATTCGGTGCTTGAGTTAAGCCTGTTCGAGAGTCTGACTTGCTCAATTTGAGTACTGAGCGCTAGAGCATTTTAGTGCTCAATCATGATAGATAGGTAGATAGATAGATAGATAGATAGATAGATAGATAGATAGATAGATAGATAGATAGATAGATAGATAGATAGATAGATAGAATTAGCAGTCGCATGACATTCCCTGCTGGATTTTGTAGCCATTAAAGTGGCAGAGAGCGCAGTACCGAGTTCCGTGGATCAACGCTGTTGCGGTGGGTGAATTTTGCCTTCTTCCCACACTGATAATAATAAAAAAAGATTTGAAACTGATAGAAAACATCTTTAAATTAAAAAAATAAGCCTGAAAAACATTTTTCATTTAAATGAGACTACTAGTAGGAGATTATTGAATATTATTTTGTTTATAAAGGCATTACCCACAATATGTTTATAAATGACCGTAAATCAGGGGATGGGATAAAAAACCTTACCTACTAAATTATTTTAATATTGCAGTTTTGGTGGTCCTGCCGGCCTTAGTTGTCTAACAGTGATGATATCCCGACTACCCTCATGTGATTGCTGCAGCCAATTGCTACCATCAGTGTTTGTGCCGGCTATCACATCTGAGAGCAGTGATTGGTTGCAGTGGTCTTGTGAGGATAGTCAGCATTTCATCATAAGTGGAAAGCTAGCATAGACTGACCATTAACCACAGAAGTGGTGGCGCAGCAGTGAATATACCAGGTGGCTATCAGTTATTTTGTTCTTTTATCACATTTACTGCCTTTTGGAAATGTTTTTAAATCCTTGTATGACCCTTGTAAGGCCACTTTTACACATCAGTTTTTTGCCATCAATCGCAATCCATCGAATTTTGAAAAAAACGGATCCATCGCAGATTGTGAAATACTGATGCGACGGATCTGTTTTTTCGCTGGATCCGACAAACTGATCCTGCTAATTGGATCCTAAAAAAAACTGGAGCATGCTCAGTTTAAAAAAATGGAATCCGTTGCCGGATTCCGTCATTTGACGGATCCAGCACCATAGGCTTCCATTCTAGCGACAGATCCGTTGCCGTCTATTTTTTCAGCGGAGACAAAAAACATTACTTTGTCCGTCTTCTCCGGCCGCCGGATCAACAATTTTCGACGGATCAGGCGAACGACGGATGAAGCGTTAGGCCATCCATCGCAATCCGTTGCTAATACACGTCTATGAGAAAAAACGTATCCGGCGGCATCAGTCGCTGGATCCGTTTTTTTTCAAAATTCAACGGATTGCGACTGATGGCAAAAAACTGATGTGTGAAAGGGGCCTAAGTAGTATATACACTGTGTGCAGAATTATTAGGCAAGTTGTATTTTGACCAATTAAGTAAATCAGGTGATGTGCATCTCTGTAATGAGGAGGGGTGTTGTCTAATGACATCAAAACCCTATATAAGGTGTGCTTAATTATTAGGCAACTTCCTTTCCTTTGGCAAAATGGGTCAGAAGAGAGATTTGATGGGCTCTGAAAAGTCCAAAATTGTGAGATGTCTTGCAGAGGGATGCAGCAGTCTTCAAATTGCCAAACTTTTGAAGCGTGATCACGCACAGCCAACAGGGTCGCATGAAGCGTGCTGGGCGAAAAAGGACCAAAATAACTGCCCATGAACTGAGGAAAATCAAGCGTGAAGCTGCCAAGATGCCATTTGCCACCAGTTTTGCCATATTTCAGAGCTGCAATGTTAATGGAGTATCAAAAAAGCACAAGGTGTGTGATACTCAGGGACATTGCCAAGGTAAGGAAGGCTGAAAAACGACCACCTTTGAACAAGAAACATAAGATAAAACGTCAAGACTGGGCCAAGAAATATCTTAAGACTGACTTTTCAAAGGTTTTATGGACTGATGAAATGCGAGTGTTTCTTGATGGGCCAGATGGATGGGCCAGAGGCTGGATCAGTAAAGGGCAGAGAGTTCCCCCCAGACTCAGACGCCAGCAAGGTGGAGGTGGATACTGGTATGGGCTGGTATCATCAAAGATGATCTTGTGGGACCTTTTCGAGTTGAGGATGGAGTGAAGCTCAACTCCCAGACCTACTGCCAGTTTCTGGAAGACAACTTCTTCAAGCAGTGGTTCAGGAAGAAGTTTGTATCGTTCAAGAAAAACATGATTTTCATGCAGGACAATGCTCTATCACATGCCTCCAACTACTCCACAGCGTGGCTGGCCAGTAAAGGTCTCAAAGAAGAAAAAAATAGTGACATGGCCCCCTTGTTCACCTGATCTGAACCCCATAGAAAACCTGTGGTCCCTCATAAAATGTGAGATCTACAGGGAGGGAAAACAGTACACCTCTCGGAACAGTGTCTGGGAGGCTGTGGTGACTGCTGCACACAACGTTCATCGTAAACAGAACAAGCAACTGACAGACTCTATGGATGGAAGGCTGTTGAGTGTCACCATAAAGAAAGGTGGCTATATTGGTCACTAATTTTTGGGGTTTTGTTTTTGCATGTCAGAAATGTTTATTTCTACATTTTGTGCAGTGATATTGGTTTACCTGGTGAAAATAAACAAGTGAGATGGGAATATATTTGGTTTTTATTAAGTTGCCTAATAATTCTGCACAGTAATAGTTACCTGCACAAACAGATATCCTCCTAAGGTAGCCAAATCTAAAAAAAAACACTCCAACTTCCAAAAATAATAAGCTTTGGTATGTATGAGTCTTTTGGGTTGATTGAGAACATAGTTGTTGATCAATAATACAAATAATCCTCTAAAATACAACTTGCCTAATAATTCTGCACACAGTGTATACAGTAAGTAGTATGCAGTGAGGTCTTATGCTTCTGCTGGAGGTGGCTGTTCAACATCTACGCAGGAGATTTAGAGCTCTGTACTGGAGAAAATTGCGCTGACTGCTGCAAAAATACTAAAATTACAATTACTATAGATTGATAATTTCCAGGTATTAGAAGTGCAATAGAGGTTTCACATGAAACTAGAGAAGAATCTGCACTCTTAGATCTTCAGCAATCATCTGCCATTGATATATATCATAAACACAACAAACAGTTAACTTTATGACACCATTCACACACTGTATGTTCGTTGTGACATTGTAAAGAATCGTGTTGTTCTTTGCCCAGCAGACAGCATGATGCTTTTGTATAAATTATGCTGTCTATTTGCAATTTTTGCAGCTGAATGAATTTCTGATCAAAGCACGAAAAACAAATCAAAAACACCTTGGATATTTCATGTATTTTTTTTCATGTGATAGTTTGGGAACACGAACTGCAAAATCTGGATAGAGAGGAATGAGACCTTAGAGAACGAGTCAACCTCACGGCAAACTTCACTCGTTTTCAAAGTGTTTTATGATGGAATTCAAAGCCGTAGGTACAGTCATGTAAAGATCATCGCATAGAAGTAACAAGCGACTGGAAATACATTGGGATATTGCATAATGTAGACCTAGAGGAAAAGCTGCTAATGATTTATAACTCCTGGTGCCTGGGCAAAAAAACTTTTATTGAGTAATAAATAATCCAAAATGCTAAGGAAATTGGTGGGCAGCAATCACAGATAGGGTGGAAACGAGGAGACGTGGAGAAAATAGTTGCGTGGGAATTTGTAGCTTGCAAGAAAACCGACTTAATAATGGGACATGTCCTTGAGATTGCAGCTGGTAAAAGGATTCATTGCTACAATGTACAGATGTACAGACCGTTAAAAATGTGACTTGATTTCTAATGGAGCGAGATTGTTGTCCTCGTGTTCTGCTGCTTGTGCCACTTCAGCATGGACAAAACTCTTAAAGAGTAACTGTTTTAATTTTGTTATATGTACACTCGTGTACACATATATAAATATATATATACATATACAGTACATATATATACTGTATATACTGTATATCTAACTTGTATACAGGCAAAAAAGAAACTTGGTAATTAATTTTATCAGATAAATCCACTTCTTTTTCTTCCTGTACTGATCATTCATTCTCCAAAATCTCAATTTTCTGGTAAAATCTGTCTTAAGTGAATAAAGATTTTGCCATTACAGATAGGACTTGACAGTTGGTGCTTATCAAGTTCTATGGAGAACTGTACCTCATTTCAGGAGAACTTCCAGCAGAATGTCCATGCTGCCTCTAGCTCTTCCCTACATAGAATTATAGAATTTTAAAAGCACTAACTGTCATCTCCTATCTCAGTAACGGGAAGATCCAGCTTAGCTGAAAACAGATTTTACAGATTTTACCCATGTATTGAGACTGAATGATCAGTCCAGGAGGAGAAAGAAGCAGATGTCTCTGATCCTATTACAAAATGGCTTACTTTTATGTGTACTATTGATTTAATAAATAAAAAGTATAACTATGATTACTCTTTAACCTTTTCCTGACCTTGTACGTACCCAGTACATCATGGTAGGGAAGTGCTTCCGGATCTTGGCGATTGCCGCCCGGTGATCAGCTGACATCACAGTTGACACCCAGCACTCACTGCCAGGAACAGTGACCGCATCGATCCCGGCAGTTTAACCCCCTAAATGCTGCTATCAATATCTCCAAATACATTTCTATTTCTATGTAAAAGAAATAAACAAAAAAGTACACATGTATTGTATCGTTATGTCCGAAACAACCTGTCCCATAAAACTGTCATACTAGCTAAACTCTTCAGTGAGCACTGTAAAAAAAAGGGTAAAAATGTGAGAATGTGAGGTGGTCCCTAAGAAAATGGTTTTGTAAATTTTTGTGTAAAAATGAGAAATCGCTGGTCAACGTTTATCAGTACTACCTTCTTAACAAAAAAAGCAATGTTTCAAAAATTGTGCTGATGTAAAGTAGAAATGTTGGAAATGTTATTTATTAAGTATTGTGTGTGACATGACTCTCTAATTTAGGGGCATAAGAATTAAAAGTTTAGAAGTTGCTAAATTTTCCAAATTTTTGTAAATTTCTGATGGTTTTGCAAATAAACGCATATCATATCAAACAAAATGAGTTATTACCTCATAAAATGACACTGGCGAGAATTGTAAAATTTGGCCAGGTCATGAAGATAAAAACAAGTTTGGGGGGATAAAGGGGTCAAGGAACAATATCCTGTAGGCAGCCTGGTATTTTTGGGGGTAAATTACGTAAAGAGGTGGCTGGAATAACTTGCACCAAATTATTTAATAGGCTCCTAACAATTGCATCATATTTTACCTCCACTATGAATAAGGACTAATTTGATTATTTTCCTCCTACACTACATAAACACATTGGCCTAACTTCATTCCTTTTAAAGACCTGTCCACTGTTTGCAATAATTTCTATAGCTTGGAAAGCAGTATTTTGCAAATTTTACAGTTTAAATATGGCACAACATCACTTACAATATTTTAGCACCACAATTTATCCCAAAACCTGATGTAAATTATTTAATATGTATGGGACACTGGTTACTTAAAGGGGTTGTCTGATACATATAATGCCCTCTGTAAATATCCATTTTGTAGCTCTAACCCCTTTGAAATTTGCTTAAGTTTAAAATTTTCTACTATAATCTTTGTATCTATTTTTTTCTTTACTTTCTTTGATGTTTAGTTTGAGGGGAGTCTCCAATTTGATGTCACAGAACAATGGCCCTTTAGTCACTTACCACAGATTCCCACCACCCTGTACATTAAAATCAAATGTCATCAGGGTGTGGTGATAGAAGCAGGGGAAGTGACAGCAGCAGAAATGACAGGATCATCATTATATCGCAGCACTGCTGTTGCTCACCCTGCTTTTATCACCACCCCTGATTATGTCTCATTTCAGTGAACAAGGCAGCTGGGGCAGAAGAAGGTAAGGGAAGATGCAGGACATCTTCCTGCGGGCAGAAACAGTGTGGCACTTCTCTCTGCCTTCATCACCACCACTGAATTAGGACATCATCAGCTGATGATGGTATACCTGTAGTAGTGTAGATGTAGCTGTAGTAAGTGTTCACAGCAAAACCCCGATGACACCCTGTTTCAAGGGGGAAATAGAAACTGCAGTGACTGTTGGGATATTCTCCTGTGACGTCCTGTTTGAGACTTCCTTCAAACAAAGCATCACAGGAATAATATGAAAAAACAGACATAGGGATTAGGTGTATACGGTGAATGGTAGGGAATTTTAAAATAAAGCAAAATACAAAAGTGTTGAGGGCTTAAAGATAAATATTTATTAATGAACAACCCATATAAAACATATAAACCTACAAAAATATCCACTCGGTCAAGTGGAACATACCCCTAAGCCCCTAAGACCCAACAAAGAAAAAATCTCTCAATAAAAGAGTCCAGAAGTGATAGTACAATCTAAATAACATAAATGAAGAGATAATCAAACATAAGGGGTTTAGGAAAAATATTCAACTTTATAAAACATTAAATATCTGACAATGACAATATTGTGAAGTAAGGGAGAAAAGTAGCTAAAACTGATGTGGGAACAGATGGAAAAATTTACATCACATCAGAGAGAATGGAAAGTGTCCCACTGGTTCTCCAAACACATACAGTGTAAGAAATCAATGCTGGAATGGTAAATAACTAAGATCAATGATAGAAAATTTTCACCTATTAAGTCAGATAGCAGTATTCATGAGAGGGCAGAACAATGATAATGATTATACTGCCACACAAAGTCTCTTAAGGTACCTTCACACTAAGCGATGCTGCAGCGATACAGACAGCGATGCCGATCACTGCAGCGTCGCTGTTTAGTCGTTGTGTGGTCGCTGGAGAGCTGTCACACAGACGGCTCTCCAGCGACCAACGATGCCGAAGTCCCCTGGTAACCAGGGTAAACATCGGGTTACTAAGCGCAGGGCCGCGCTTAGTAACCCGATGTTTACCCTGGTTACCATTGTAAAAGTAAAAAAAAAAAACACATACTCACATTCCGGTGCCCGGCGCCCGCTTCCCTGCACTCCTCCTGCATCCTGTGTCAGAGCCGAACATCTCCGGCATCTCCCGCAGAGCAGAGCAGTGACGTCACCGCTCTGCTTTACGGCCGGCACTTACACAGGATGCAGGAGGAGTGCAGGGAAGCGGACGCCGGGCACCGGAACGTGAGTATGTGGGGGGTTTTTTTACATTTACAATGGTAACCAGGGTAAACATCGGGTTACTAAGCGCGGCCCTGCGCTTAGTAATCCGATGTTTACCCTGGTTACCAGGGGACTTCGGCATCGTTGGTCGCTGGAGAGCTGTCTGTGTGACAGCTCTCCAGCGACCACACAACGACTAAACAGCGACGCTGCAGCGATCGGCATCGTTGTCTGTATCGCTGCAGCATCGCTTAGTGTGAAGGTACCTTTAGAGACCTAGCATCAATGTCCCAGGGTGAAGATCATATTTGGATAAGGACCTGATAATGTAGAGTAATTTTATCTTGAGACATGTTGTAGTAAAGCGCAGGAGCACAGGTGGGACAAAGCTGGAGCCTAGATGCGTGTTTCACCGCCTTGGCTTTGTCAGGAGGCATGGTTTAGTAAAAAGGCAGGGAATAGTTATATGTAATGGTAAGGATCCTCAGCAAATCGGTGCACTACCCATCATGATGTTACTCCCCTGTGCTGGGGTGTACATCATCACTTCAATCACCACAGCAATGCGCACAGCCTGCGATGCCATGGAGGGACTACATACTACATCAGGGATTACGGCCTGATAAAATGGGGTAGGAAAAAGGTCCAGCATTACGTTTAAACATAATATGACATTAAACATGTAATGAACCTGTAAGGAGGTTGCTTTCCCTGCTCCTTGCCTGGAACCACTTAGCCAGACAGCTGGGTTGCTGGGGGGAAGACTTTCTGCCCTGGACAGAGGGGACGTGGTGACTGCTGGGAAAAGAGAGGGCAGTGGTCAGAAAAGAGCGGGAGAGCAGAGAGAAGGCAGCGCGCCAAAGAGAGGGCAGGCTGCAGCGCCGTGCTTCCCTAAAAGTAGTGCTCCCCGTGAGGGCACTGAGGCTGAGATACCCACCAGAGTGAAGGCTGGATGTGGGGGTGTAGATTTGGAAGCCTCCTGAATCAGAGACAGTGACTGTGCAGCCCTGGTGACCGCAGTGACAAGCAAAAGATCCCTGAATGTGATAAGTAACTGCCCAGTGTGTGTGTGACATCGTTACTACAGAGAGACTGTCAGCCTGGTGCACAGAGGCTCTTGCAGCAGCGACGGAGACTGTGCTATTTCCTGGCTCCAGTTTCACTTTGAGAAGAACAGGCTGCAAAAGTTTAACCCCGGAGTCTCCAGGAGTCTCCAGTTCTCAGAAGACAGGAAAGACTTCAGACTTTTCAAGTGCTGCTGGTGACTGTACCCACATTGAAATAAGGACCCTCCAGTCAGGACCTCCCTGGGCTGATAAGTTACCAGAACACTCGTTAACCCTTTTGATTCCGCTTAATTGTTTACCGTTTACTGTTTGACTCCATTAACCCCCTGTTTACTCCCTGCGAGGAGAATTTTACCCCCTGTTAATAAATCCCCTTCAACAGTTGGTCTGTCTGTTCCGTGGTGACATACGCAACCCTGCACTCTATTACACTTGGCGTAGTCGGCAGGATGTCATACGGTAGCGCGGAAGGGGCAGACCAAGCAGTTGATGGAGGTCCCAGGTCTAGCATCTCCCTGGGAGCCATGTTAGCTAACCTACCAAAATTTTCAGGGAGTAATGTCATGTTGTGGGGTTGGACGGAGCGCATCCGAGGGATGATGCGGATGCATCCTATGACACCGGCTCTGCAGGCGGAAATAGCTGTGATGGCCCTAGAGGGGGATGCACGGGACTCTGTTATGCTCAGACCCCCCCAGGCGAGGGATACCCTGGACAAAGTATTATGTATACTTGAGGAGACGCATGGGGACCCCACTGACGTAGGGGAGCTGCGCATGCGACTGTTCCGCCGGGTACAAAGAGAGGGGGAGACCGTGACTCAATATATGAACGCACTGCAAGAGCTTCATACTGCCATTATACAGAAGGACGGCTGTTGTGAATTTGGATTCTGGGCTCCCCCGGTGGCTACTGGTGGAATTGAACTTGTGACATCATCTTCCCTGTTCACCTGTTCTGATTAGATCTGGGTGTCGCTATATAACCTGGCTTCTCTGTTAGATGCTTGCCGGTCAACAATGTTATCAGAAGCCTCTTTGTGCTTGTTCCTGCTCCCAGACATCTACTAGATAAGTTGGACATTCGTCCATGTTTTGTTTTTGTATTTTGGTTCCAGTTCACAGCTGCAGTTTCGTTACTGTGTCTGGAAAGCTCTTGTTGATCAGGAATTGCCACTCTGGTATTATGAGTTAATGCCAGAGTCCTAAAGTAATTTCTGGATGTGTTTTGTTAGGGTTTTCTACTGACCATGAAAGTATGCTTTCTGTCTTCTGCTATCTAGAAAGCGGACCTCAAATTTGCTAAAACTATTTTCCTGCTGCGTTTGTTGTTTCATCTCATATCACCGCCAATATATGTGGGGGGCTTCTGTCTCCTTTTTTTGGGCATTTCTCTAGAGGTGAGTCAGGTCTTATATTTCCCTCTGCTAGCATTATTTAGTTCTCCGGCCGGCGCTGGGCATATAGGGATAAAAAGTAGGACATGCTACCTGGCTACTTCTAGATGATGCGGTAGGTTTAGTTCATGGTCAGTATAGTTACATCTTCCAAGAGCTTGTTCCTATAGAGGCTTATTCTAGTTCTCTGGCCATGGAGATCATGACAGTTTGACCGGCCCACTAAAGGGTTAAAATCCTTGGCTGAGAAAGGAGAGAAATAAGAAGTCTGCTGAGAGTTTTTTTTTTTTTTTTTTTTTTTCCTGTGCTCTTAATTGGATCACTTGCCAGTCTGTCTATGCTGCAGTCTTTCTTTTTTTTCTCTCTCCTTATAATCTTTGAATGGCTTTGTGTTCACCTGTTAATAATGGATCTTCAGAGTGTAACTGCAGGTTTGAATAATCTCACCACGAAAGTACAAAATTTGCAAGATTTTATTATTTATGCTCCGGTATCTGAGCCGAGAATTCCTTTGCCGGAATTCTTCTCAGGGAATAGATCTAGCTTTCAGAATTTTAGAAATAATTGTAAGCTATTTTTGTCCCTGAAATCTCGTTCTGCTGGAGACCCTGCACAGCAGGTTGGGATTGTGATTTCCTTGCTCCGCGGCGACCCTCAAGACTGGGCTTTTGCATTGGCACCAGGGGATCCTGCGTTGCGCAATGTGGATGCGTTTTTTTTTGGCCTTGGGCTTGCTGTATGAGGAACCTCATTTGGAACTTCAGGCAGAAAAAACTTTGATGTCCCTATCGCAGGGGCAAGATGAAGCTGAAATTTACTGCCAAAGATTCCGTAAATGGTCTGTGCTTACTCAGTGGAATGAGTGTGCCTTGGCGGCTACTTTCAGAGAGGGTCTCTCTGATGCCATTAAGGATGTTATGGTGGGGTTCCCTGTGCCTGCGGGTCTGAATGAGTCCATGACAATGGCCATTCAGATCGATAGGCGTCTGCGGGAGCGCAAACCAGTGCACCATCTGGCGGTGTCCACTGAGAAGACGCCAGAAAGCATGCAGTGTGATAGAATTCTGTCCAGAAGCGAGCGGCAGAATTTTAGACGGAAAAATGGGTTGTGTTTCTATTGTGGGGATTCTACTCATGTTATATCAGCATGCTCTAAACGTACTAAAAAGCTTGATAAATCTGTTTCCATTGGCACTTTACAGTCTAAATTTATTTTGTCTGTGACCCTGATTTGCTCTTTGTCATCTATTACTACTGACGCCTATATCGACTCTGGCGCCGCTTTGAGTCTTATGGATTGGTCCTTTGCCAATCGTTGTGGGTATGATTTAGAGCCTTTGGAAACTCTTATTCCTCTGAAGGGGATTGACTCCACCCCATTGGCTAATAATAAACCACAATACTGGACACAAGTGACTATGTGTATTAATCCGGATCACCAGGAGACTATTCGTTTTCTAGTGCTGTATAATCTACATGAGGATTTGGTGCTGGGATTGCCATGGCTGCAGTCTCACAACCCAGTCCTTGACTGGAGAGCTATGTCTGTGTTGAGCTGGGGATGTAAGGGGACTCATGGGGACGTACCTTTGGTGTCCATTTCATCATCTATCCCCTTTGAAATCCCTGAGTTCCTGTCTGACTATCGTGACGTCTTTGAAGAACCCAAGCTTGGTTCACTACCTCCGCACCGTGAGTGCGATTGTGCTATAGATTTAATTCCGGGTAGTAAATACCCAAAGGGTCGTTTATTTAATCTGTCTGTGCCTGAACATACTGCTATGCGAGAATATATAAAGGAGTCCTTGGAAAAGGGACATATTCGTCCATCGTCATCTCCCTTAGGAGCCGGTTTTTTCTTTGTGTCAAAAAAAGACGGCTCTTTGAGACCATGTATTGATTATCGGCTTTTGAATAAAATCACGGTTAAATATCAATACCCATTGCCGTTGCTGACTGATTTGTTTGCTCGCATAAAGGGGGCCAAGTGGTTCTCTAAGATTGATCTCCGTGGGGCGTATAATTTGGTGCGGATCAGGCAGGGGGATGAGTGGAAAACCGCATTTAATACGCCCGAGGGCCACTTTGAGTATTTGGTGATGCCTTTTGGTCTTTCTAATGCCCCTTCAGTCTTCCAGTCCTTTATGCATGATATTTTCCGCGATTTTTTGGATAAATTTATGATAGTGTATCTGGATGATATTCTGATTTTTTCGGATGACTGGGACTCTCATGTCCGGCAAGTTAAGAGGGTTTTTCAGGTTTTGCGGTCTAATTCTCTGTGTGTCAAGGGTTCTAAGTGCGTTTTTGGGGTTCAGAGAATTTCCTTTTTGGGATATATTTTTTCTCCCTCTTCCATTGAGATGGATCCTGTCAAGGTTCAAGCTATTTGTGATTGGACGCAGCCCTCTTCTCTTAAAAGTCTTCAGAAATTTTTGGGCTTTGCCAACTTTTATCGTCGATTTATTTCTGGTTTTTCGGATGTCGTTAAGCCATTGACCGATTTGACTAGACAGGGTGCTGATGTTGCTAATTGGTCCCCTGATGCTGTGGAGGCCTTTCAGGAGCTTAAGCGCTGTTTTTCTTCTGCCCCTGTGTTGCGTCAGCCTGATGTGACTCTTCCTTTTCAGGTTGAGGTCGACGCTTCTGAGATCGGAGCTGGGGCAGTGTTGTCGCAGAAAAGTTCTGACTGCGCCGTGATGAGGCCTTGTGCCTTCTTTTCCCGTAAATTTTCGCCCGCTGAGCGGAATTATGATGTTGGGAATCGGGAGCTTTTGGCCATGAAGTGGGCGTTTGAGGAGTGGCGCCATTGGCTCGAGGGGGCCAGACATCAGGTGGTGGTATTGACTGACCACAAAAATTTGATTTATCTTGAGACCGCCAGGCGCCTGAATCCTAGACAGGCGCGCTGGTCATTATTTTTTTCTCGGTTTAATTTTGTGGTATCGTACCTACCAGGTTCTAAGAATGTTAAGGCGGATGCCCTTTCTAGGAGTTTTGAGCCTGATTCACCTGGCAACTCTGACCCCACAGGTATTCTTAAGGAGGGAGTTATCTTGTCAGCCGTTTCTCCAGACCTGCGGCGGGCCTTGCAGGAGTTTCAGGCGGATAGACCGGATCGTTGTCCGCCTGATAGGCTGTTTGTTCCTGATGATTGGACCAGTAAAGTCATCTCTGAGGTGCATTCTTCTGCGTTGGCAGGTCATCCTGGAATTTTTGGTACCAGGGATTTGGTGGCAAGATCCTTCTGGTGGCCTTCCCTGTCACGAGATGTGCGAGGCTTTGTGCAGTCTTGTGACGTTTGTGCTCGGGCCAAGCCTTGTTGTTCTCGGGCTAGTGGATTATTGTTGCCCTTGCCTATTCCTAAGAGGCCTTGGACACACATCTCGATGGATTTTATTTCAGATCTGCCTGTTTCTCAGAAGATGTCTGTCATCTGGGTGGTGTGTGACCGTTTTTCTAAGATGGTTCATTTGGTTCCCCTGCCCAAATTGCCTTCTTCTTCCGAGTTGGTGCCCCTGTTTTTTCAAAATGTTGTTCGTTTGCATGGTATTCCTGAGAATATCGTTTCTGACAGAGGAACCCAATTTGTGTCTAGATTTTGGCGGGCATTTTGTGCTAGGATGGGCATAGATTTGTCTTTTTCGTCTGCTTTTCACCCTCAGACTAATGGCCAGACCGAGCGGACTAATCAGACCCTGGAGACATATCTGAGGTGTTTTGTGTCTGCTGACCAGGATGATTGGGTTGCTTTTTTGCCATTGGCGGAGTTCGCCCTCAATAATCGGGCCAGCTCTGCCACCTTGGTTTCCCCGTTTTTCTGTAATTCGGGGTTCCATCCTCGATTTTCCTCCGGTCAGATGGAATCCTCGGATTGTCCTGGAGTGGATGCGGTGGTGGAGAGATTGCATCATATCTGGGGGCAGGTGATGGACAATTTAAAGTTGTCCCAGGAGAAGACTCAGCTTTTTGCCAACCGTCACCGTCGTGTTGGTCCTCGGCTTTGTGTTGGAGATTTGGTGTGGTTGTCTTCTCGTTTTGTCCCTATGAGGGTCTCATCTCCTAAGTTTAAGCCCCGGTTCATCGGTCCGTATAAAATATTGGAGATTCTTAACCCTGTTTCCTTCCGTTTGGACCTCCCTGCATCCTTTTCTATTCATAACGTTTTTCATCGGTCGTTATTGCGCAGGTATGAGGCACCGGTTGTGCCTTCCGTTGAGCCTCCTGCTCCGGTGTTGGTTGAGGGTGAGTTGGAGTACGTTGTGGAAAAAATCCTAGACTCCCGTGTTTCCAGACGGAGACTCCAGTATCTGGTCAAGTGGAAGGGATATGGCCAGGAGGATAATTCTTGGGTCACTGCATCTGATGTTCATGCCTCTGATCTGGTTCGTGCCTTTCATAGGGCCCATCCTGATCGCCCTGGTGGTTCTGGTGAGGGTTCGGTGCCCCCTCCTTGAGGGGGGGGTACTGTTGTGAATTTGGATTCTGGGCTCCCCCGGTGGCTACTGGTGGAATTGAACTTGTGACATCATCTTCCCTGTTCACCTGTTCTGATTAGATCTGGGTGTCGCTATATAACCTGGCTTCTCTGTTAGATGCTTGCCGGTCAACAATGTTATCAGAAGCCTCTTTGTGCTTGTTCCTGCTCCCAGACATCTACTAGATAAGTTGGACATTCGTCCATGTTTTGTTTTTGTATTTTGGTTCCAGTTCACAGCTGCAGTTTCGTTACTGTGTCTGGAAAGCTCTTGTTGATCAGGAATTGCCACTCTGGTATTATGAGTTAATGCCAGAGTCCTAAAGTAATTTCTGGATGTGTTTTGTTAGGGTTTTCTACTGACCATGAAAGTATGCTTTCTGTCTTCTGCTATCTAGAAAGCGGACCTCAAATTTGCTAAAACTATTTTCCTGCTGCGTTTGTTGTTTCATCTCATATCACCGCCAATATATGTGGGGGGCTTCTGTCTCCTTTTTTTGGGCATTTCTCTAGAGGTGAGTCAGGTCTTATATTTCCCTCTGCTAGCATTATTTAGTTCTCCGGCCGGCGCTGGGCATATAGGGATAAAAAGTAGGACATGCTACCTGGCTACTTCTAGATGATGCGGTAGGTTTAGTTCATGGTCAGTATAGTTACATCTTCCAAGAGCTTGTTCCTATAGAGGCTTATTCTAGTTCTCTGGCCATGGAGATCATGACAGACGGCGTAGGTGTGGGGACAGTTGACGTTGTGCTGCGAGACCAACTGGTGACAGGCTTGCGAGATGTGTTGATGAAACAGGCCCTGCGAGAGTGCATGCGCGTAAAGCTAGATATGACTTTCTCTGAGGTCGGGAGTGAGGCACGCACGCGCGAGCAAGAGCAAGGGGTGGTAGGGCCAGTGGGAAAGGTATGGAGCAGGGAGGTAACAGCCCCTCAATGGGTAGAAGACTTGAAGAAGGAGGTTAAACGAGTCCGTGAGGAGGTGGCTGAATATAAGAAGATCTCTGCTGCAGAGTACAGCCCCCCGGTGCGAGAAAGAGAGACCGCCCCCCAAAGTGAGACTAGTGCCGCTCGGCAAAGAAGACTGCCTAGATGCTACAACTGCAGAGCACCCAGTCACAATGAAGAGGAGGCGATGTGGACCCGAGATTCCCAGCTGAAGATAAGAAGAATCTGGGAGGAGATTGAGAGTCTGGGGAAAGCCCTTACTGCCGTTTTGGGGACCAGCGGCATACCCCGAGGCAACATGCGGAAGCCGCCAGAAAGAGATAGAGGAGAGGTGAGCAGCATGAAGAAGGCTTCGGTGGTGGCCCCAGAGTGTAACTCCATATCCTGGGGTGAAGAGCAGCCGCAGATGAGAGATGTCCCCCGCCGAGGTCGACGATCCAGACTGAAGCGCCCTCCCGACCGTCGCAGACGTGAGTGCTGGTCGTGCAGAAAGGTGGGACACATGTCCAGAAATTGCCCTACCCGAGAAGAGCGGTGGCAGAGATCCGCTCACCCCTCTGAGGGTCCTGCTAACTGGAGGGAACGTTGGCCCTGGAGGGAATGATACGGCAGAAAGAGAAGAGTTCCACCTAGGACAAGACAGTATCACAATGTCGGATGCCAAGGAGAGGTGGAGAAGGTGTCAAGCATCTCTGGTGAAATGACTGCGCTGTCCCAATGCGTAAAGGCGAACCTGGTGGATCTACAGCCTGGGTCTGAAGGTTTTGTTGGTGAGACTCAGTCCGGAGGAAAGAAAGTGCCAAGTGTTCCTGCGACACTCATTTTCAAGGTCCGAGCCAATGAGAAGGAGAAACTACTGATGACATCCCCTGAGGTGAAGAATGTGCTGGCTGTCAGCTCACCAGTTCCTGATCGGACAGGGGAAATGGAACAGCTGTGTGAGACAGGGTGTGTGGTTGAGAAGCCCTGGGTAGTGATGTCCGCAGAGCCCGGCGCAGATGACAAAGAGTCCGGCCTGCATGGTCTTAATTCATCTGACTCAAGCTTCGACGAGAATGCTCCTGTCAAAGAGAGGGGGAGCTATGGAGAAGAATTGCTTGTACTAAGCCCCCAGACTGAGGAACCCGAGCAAGAAGCCCCTACGCAAACACCTGCTACCGGCAAGGCTAAGAGGAAGAAGAAAAAGAAGAAGAGGACAGCAGTTGTTGATGAAGCAGAGAAAGCATATCTCAACCTGACTGATGAGCAGCTCCTAAACCATTTAGTCTGGGAGTATGTACAAGAAGAAAGGCAGAAGGAGATGCGAGAATTGCAGGTATCTGACTCCCCTCCAAAGAACAAAGAGAAGCACGAAGAGTCCTCGCCCGTGGAATGGCGAGCTTTAAGAGAGGGGGAATGTAAGGAGGTTGCTTTCCCTGCTCCTTGCCTGGAACCACTTAGCCAGACAGCTGGGTTGCTGGGGGGAAGACTTTCTGCCCTGGACAGAGGGGACGTGGTGACTGCTGGGAAAAGAGAGGGGAGTGGTCAGAAAAGAGCGGGAGAGCAGAGAGAAGGCAGCGCGCCAAAGAGAGGGCAGGCTGCAGCGCCGTGCTTCCCTAAAAGTAGTGCTCCCCGTGAGGGCACTGAGGCTGAGATACCAACCAGAGTGAAGGCTGGATGTGGGGGTGTAGATTTGGAAGCCTCCTGAATCAGAGACAGTGACTGTGCAGCCCTGGTGACCGCAGTGACAAGCAAAAGATCCCTGAATGTGATAAGTAACTGTCCCGTGTGTGTGTGACACCGTTACTACAGAGAGACTGTCAGCCTGGTGCACAGAGGCTCTTGCAGCAGCGACGGAGACTGTGCTATTTCCTGGTTCCAGTTTCACTTTGAGAAGAACAGGCTGCAAAAGTTTAACCCCGGAGTCTCCAGGAGTCTCCAGTTCTCAGAAGACAGGAAAGACTTCAGACTTTTCAAGTGCTGCTGGTGACTGTACCCACATTGAAATAAGGACCCTCCAGTCAGGACCTCCCTGGGCTGATAAGTTACCAGAACACTCGTTAACCCTTTTGATTCCGCTTAATTGTTTACCGTTTACTGTTTGACTCCATTAACCCCCTGTTTACTCCCTGTGAGGAGAATTTTACCCCTGTTAATAAATCCCCTTCAACAGTTGGTCTGTCTGTTCCGTGGTGACATACGCAACCCTGCACTCTATTACACACCTACGGTAACTACAAATAAGGTGAACACGGATGGAGGGACTTGAAGGATCCATAGGCTGGAGGTTGGGGCAATCTGAGGAATATGGCAGCCAGAGTGGAGCCTCATAGGATAAGAGAGAACCTAAAGTAAATAAAAAAATACAAATAAATGTGTAATCCTGCCCAAATATAAAAATAAAACATACTCATTGTTTCAGGCCACTTCTGTGATTAAAATGTCATAAGGGTGTGAGAAACAAATTAAATGAAATCCAACACCTCTAATGAGAAACAAACCTGTATAAAGCACCCGGTGTTAGCCTGACTGAGGATACATTCCACCTTGGAACCATGAAAGAGGCTAAAATGCAGGAGCTGATAGATGCTTCTTTATATTTCTCGGTGTATATTTCTCTCTGTATATGTCTGTGCTTGAGGAAGATCATCTTTTATGGCCATTATATGACTTGTAACCTACATTTTTCAATATTTTCCCCTCTACGGACTTTTTCTCTTGTTTTCAGTTGTCTTTGGTGGGTGGAGAGGAGACAAGTGCTATAGGTCCCATTCACAATATACACAGGCATAAGGGATTCCTGCTCCTCTGTCTCTATCTAGCACACTCTTAGAAGCTGCAGGCACACAGAGGACATTATACAACCGTACTGAGCAGTGTAGCTGTGAAGCCAGTGCTGGGGTAAGATAAACACTTACTAGTAAACAGCAGTACCATCTGTCTCTCTAAGGATGCACCTTTTCTTCCCACCACCACATACACCAATAGGTTGTTGTAATCTGAGCCCTTACAAAGCTGACAGGTCATCTTGTCTAGAGCAACACATAAGTTACTTTTTTTTCAGAATGAATAATAAGTTCAGGAGGCGTTGGGGGAGTAGAAGAAACCAGATTTCTCTGAATAGGTCTATTACAAAGTTTTTATATTCACTTACACTACTAATTTTTGCAAGGTTTTTGGAAAGACAGTGACTATTTAAAGTATGCAAATTGCCTCTTCAGAGAAAAAGAGGACTTGAACTCTATAGCGCCACCTGTTGGAAGTAGCGATCCTAAAAGTCACAATCAACCCTTTAACGAGTCGTGCAATATGACTTAGGATAAAAGCCAAATCAGTATCTCAATTCACAGACACGGTGTTTAGGGCTGTTGGCCCTCGTCAGTGCGAAGCATGAGATCTGATCTGGCTAGAGGAGAGGCTCAATATCTGAATATAGTGAGTATCCCTAATATGATATTTAATAGGGATTGTCTGAAACAGATCTTTTCTAACAATTTTTGTATCAAAGTAGTAAAATGGTTAATAAAGTCTCTTTGAAGCATTGTCTGATAGTTGGAATGACCGTGTTACCTTGACTGTATTGTACATATCAGATTTCTGCAAGGTTCCTGCAAACAAGCACTGGTAGCAATGAGTACACCCTGGAGCTTTCTAACTACTCGGCAACCTTTGTTTATAATCCTTGCTTTACTAACCTTGACAACTTTCTATGGAAACTCTATACATTTACATCACCAATGGGTCATAACATTAAAACCAGTTATAGATTAAACGAAGGACAACAACATCGGTTGAGGGATGGACTGTATTAGGTATCAACTGCAAGTTATAGTGAATCTGTCAGTAGGAGCAACCCTCCTAAGCTGTCTATATGGAAAGCAGGTAATAGAGAGTTAACCCCTTCATGACCTTGGGATTTTCCGTTTTTCCGTGTTCGTTTTTTGCTCCCCTTCTTCCTAGAGCCATAACTTTTTTATATTTCTGTCAATATGGCCATGTGAGGGCTTATTTTTTGGGGGACGAGTTGTACTTTTGAACGACATCATTGGTTTTAGCATGTCATGTACTAGAAAACGGGAAAAAATTCCAAGTGCGGTGAAAATGCAAAACAAGTGCAATCCCACACTTGTTTTTTGTTTGGCTTTTTTGCTAGGTTCACTAAATGCTAACATTGACCTGCCATTATGATTCTCCAGGTCATTATGAGTTCATAGACACCTAACATTACTAGGTTATTTTTTATCTAAGTGGTGAAAAAAATTCCAAACTTCACTAAAAAAAAAAAAATTGTGCCTATTCCGATACCCATAGCGTCTCCATTTTTCGTGATCTGGGGTCGGGTGAGGGCTTATTTTTTGCGTGCCGAGCTGGCATTTTTAATGATACCATTTTGGTGCAGATACGTTCTTTTGATTGCCCGTTATTGCATTTTAATGCAATGTCGCGGCGACCAAAAAAACGTAATTCTGACGTTTCAAATTTTTTTCTCGTTACGCTGTTTAGCGATCAGGTTAATGCTTTTTTTATTGATAGATCGCGAGATACTGAACACGGCGATACCAAATATGTGTAGGTTTGATTTTTTTTTTGCTTCATTTTGAATGGGGCAAAAGGGGGGTGATTTAAACTTTTATATTTTTTTTAATTTTTTCACAATTTTTTTAACTTTTTTTTTTTACTTTTGCCATGCTTCAATAGCCTTCATGGGAGGCTAGAAACTGGCACAACGCGATCGCCTCTGCTACATAGCAGCGATCATCAGATCGCTGCTATGCAGCAGAAATGCAGGTGTGCTATGAGCGCCGACCACAGGGTGGCGCTCACAGCAGGCCTGCATCAGTAACCATAGAGGTCTCAAGGACCTCTATAGTTACTATTCTGACGCATCACCGACCTCCGATCATGTGACGCGGGTCGGCGATGCGATCATTTCCGGCCGCCCGGCTGGAATCGCCGGTTAAGTGCCGCTGTCAGTGGAGCGCCCCCACGTCAGGGCAATGGGGTACTCGGCACCGGGTCCTTCAGTTCGGGGGATGTCACGGTGGCCTGACCCGGTCCGTGGCCCTTTGAGGGGTGTCCAATTAAAGGTGTAGTTTGTATAATGTTCGTGACACCACCTGTGGTATTCGGTCAGGGTGACCGACGCTGCTTAGGGGTCCGCTGGGGTGATGTTATGGCAGCAAGATGATATACCTTCCCACAGGTGAAGTGAATCCCCAGGGCTACCCAGAAGTGTAGATGGTGATGGTGTAAGACGCGGTGAATAACGAGGACACAAGGTTGCAGTCTCTTTACCTTTTACTGAAGGCTTCAGCATCCACAGTCCAGAGCACTGATCACAGGGCAGGCTGAATCCGGCCGGTCCGAAGGCACATCCAGAGTCCCCTTATCCAGGTGGAAATCAGTAGCCTTCCTACTAGCGCCTGTGTGTTGTAGTACCTCCCTGCTGAGCACCACGGGATAGTCCTCACAACTCTTGTATCTGTCCTTGATGTTATTTCTTCCTCTCTGTCCCCCAGATGGTATGGATAGGACAACCCGTATGACTCGGATAGCCTGGGGCTTGTTTGTAGGGACCCTAGAGACGCCACTCTCCCACAATTTGCCACCGTATCTTCTTAGGTATTAAGGTCGGGCAGCCAACTTGGAATTGACTGTCCTGCCGGTCTCTGAAGTAATGCGTAGAGCCTATTACTCCCTCGGTGTTCCGGCTACCGGCTACGAGCCTCAGAAGGAGGCTGCCGATCTTGGGGCAGAACTCCTCCCGGTATTTTCTCCTTGTGCTGTGACTTCGTTTCTCACTCTCTACAATACACTTCTCTTCGTGTCCTTTTTTAGGATGCTGCCGCATATGGGGCAGGCACAGCTCCGTAGCTTTCTATCCCGCTAGGCCTCTGTCAGGATCCCACCCCTGACAGGGACCCTCTGTCTGCAGCTCAGAAGTTCCTCCTTTCCCCCTGTCTGCCTGACAGGTGTTGCCTGGGCAAAGCCCAGCCAGCGTCTCTCTAACTTTCTATCCAAACCACCAGTGTGAAGTGTGGTGTGATGCTGTGATACCTGGAAGGATGGGCTCCTTTATTACCTTCAGACGTAATATCACTCCCCCTGGTGGAAGAATGACATTACTACAGCAACCAGGACTCTGGGGCGCTGCATCAGCATTTGACAGCGGCATTTAACTAGTTAATAGCAGTGGCTGAATCGCGATTTCACCCGCCGCTATTGCGGGCACATGTCAGCTGTTCAAAACAGCTGACATGTCCCGGCTTTGATGCGGGCTCACCGCCGGAGCCCTGCATCAAAGCGCGGTATCTGACCTCGGACGTACTATCCCGTCCGAGGTCAGAAAGAGGTTAAATAATATGGTTCCTATATATTTGCAATCTGATGTCTTATTCCAGAGAAATACGCGTTTTTCTTAATCTATATATATATGTAATTGTCTAAGGTCCACTTCCATCTGTCTGTCTGTCTGTAACAGAAATCCCGCGACGCTGATATGGCCCCTCCCTACTCCCCTCCAGTCAGTGCCCACATATTGTTTTAGCAGTCCGTTAAACGGACTGCTTTACACCGAGGCATAACGCGGTGTAATGCAGTCCGTTAACGCTGCTATTAACCCTATAAGTGTGACCAACTTTTTACTATTGATGCTGCCTACGCAGCATCAATAGTAAAAACATATAATGTTAAAAATAATAATAATAATAATAATAAAAAAATCATTATATTCTCACCTTCTGGCATCCGCAGCAGCCTTTCCCGCTCCTCACTACACACCGGTCCCAAGAATGAATTGCAGCAATGACCCCAGATGACATAGCTGTCTCGCGAGACCGCTACATCATCACGGGTTATTGCCACAAGGCATTACTGGGAATGGAGCATCACGAGGAGCATCGCTAACGGCCTGGACTGGATCCGGGGACCGCCGGAAGGTGAGTATATAGCTATTTTTTATTTTAATTCTTTTTTTAACAGGGATATGGTGCCCACATTGCTATATACTACGTGGGCTGTGTTATATACTATGTGGGCTGTGTTATATACTGCCTGGGCTGTGTTATATACTGCGTGGGCTGTGTGATCTACTACGTTGCTGTGCTATATACTATGTGGGCTGTGTTATATACTATGTGGGCTGTGTTATATACTGCCTGGGCTGTGTTATATACTGCGTGGGCTGTGTTATATACTACATCGCTGTGCTATATAGTACGTGGGTTGTGCTACTGTATATACTACGTGGCTGTGCAATATACTAAGTGGCTGTGCTATATACTACGTTGCTCTGTTATATACTACATGGCTGTTTTATATACTGCGTGGGCGGTGTTATATACTACATGGGCTGTGTTATATACTGCGTGGGCTGTGCTATATACTACGTGGCTGGGCAATATACTACGTGGGCTGTGCTATATACTACGTGGCTGTGCTATATACTGCGTGGCTGTGCAATATAGTATGTGGCTGTGCAATATACTACGTGGCTGTGCAATATACTATGTGGCTGTGCTATATTCTACGTGGCTGTGCTATATACTGTGGGCTGTGTTATATGCTATGTGGGCTGTGAGGCTCTTTTGCCCGGAGCCTTCAAAAACCTGGAGCTCGCACTGGCTTCACTGATTGGTCGCGCCCAGCCGCGAACAATCAGCGACAGGCACAGTCCGGCCGCAAATTGGCACGGGATTTGAACCACGATTCGCTAATTGGTCGCGCCCGGTCAGCAGAATCCTGTGTATTCACTGCATTATTCTGAAATCTTCATAAATAAACTACATACCTATTCTAGAATACCCGATGCGTTAGAATCGGGCCACCATCTAGTATGTAAATAAGCTGTTAAGATCTATTGGCCGGACATAGATCTGCATGAGAATCTGCCTGCAGACAATATTGTAAATAAAAAGTGGAGTTACCAGTGTGAGACATGTAGATCAGGAGAGCAGACTGTCAGTCATTACATGTCTCACACTGGTAACACCTCCTTTCATTTAAAATAAGCTCTGGAGGCAGATTTTTGGGGCAATCTGAGAAAAATATGGATTTCCCAGAAATAAGATATCAGATCACAAATATCAAAGTATTATTTTATTCAGCTTCCTTTGACCATCTATATGGGCAAGCAGGTCGTAGGAAGCTGAATAAAATAATGCTTTGATAGTTGATATTTTTGATCTGATGTGTTATTTAAGAGCAATCCAGGAGGGTTGATCCTACTGACAGATGCCCTTTAATAGCCAGTTCCTAACTTGATGTGTTGAAAGCAGAAATATAATAAGAATCCGAACGACACAGCACTCCACAGCTACAGACCAGCGTAGTGTCAGACAGGTCAAAGTGCCCTTACTTACCCTTGTTCACTGCTGAAAGATCTTTTGTGGACACTTAAGAATCAGAGCTAAGGCATCAAGTAACGGAAGAAGACAGTCTAGTCTGATCAGTCACATTTTCTTTTATATCATGTGGACAGCCTTTTGCTTCTATGTTGCTTACCTAGAGAAGACATGAGACTAAGTTGCACATTGGAAAAAATGCACAACCGTGGAGCAACAAGATGGGTAATGTTCAACCAAGAAACATGGAATCCTTGATTGTTGTGGCTTTTACGTTGACACATACCTACAATTATATTGTTACTACTTTGGTGACACTCAGTGAGGCCAACATGCGGAATGTATTTGCTTGTGACTCTGGAACTAAACAAATTGGAACCTATTGCGGAAAACCTCAAAAGATTGAGGTATGAACCAGTAATCCGTAGTTTGATTGGCTACACGGATGCAAACATACCCCAAGAAATTTGAAGTCTGTAGTCCTCATTTATAAGAGGAAAACAATGTTGAACACCGCCTGGGCAGTCTGCTGAAGACGTCATAATGTCATCATGCCAAAGAGCAAGCAGCAATACAACAACTGACCGAACAGTGTAAGCCGATGACTGAAAGCAACCAATAGAGCGTGTGCTAATGACTGAAAACCAGCCAGATCTCTACTGAAGTCCAGTAATAGGGAGGGGCAACAAAAAAAAACAGTGTGTGGACAAGAATATTGGGATACAGTTTAATCATTGATTTCAGGTTTTTCTATCTGTTGCATTGCCATAGTTGTATAAAATCCAGCTCCTTGCTATGCAATGTGCCTTTACTAGCATTTGTGAATAAATGCCTTGTTCTAAATAGCTCACTTAATTCAAGCATGGTCCTGTAATAGGAGCCACCAGTGTAACCAATCAGCTGATGATATTTCTTCCCTTTACCTGTGAGTGGTGTTACTGAAAAGCAGAAGGATTTAGGAACCACAGCATCTCACCCATAAAATGGTAGACTAAGGAAACAAGCAGAGTAGGGATGGCAACTGCTCAGTTATCCTGGCATTAAAACAGCACTGCCAAGATCTTCATGTCATGGGTCTTAATGGCTGAGCAGCCACATGCAATCCTTACATCCCCAAGCACAATGCCAACCATGGGAAGAAGCAGTGTAACGTACATTGCTACTGAACACTGCAGCAGTGGAAACATGTTTTATGGAGAGATAAATCGAACTTTTCTATCTGGCATCTGATATGTGAGTCTAAGCTCGGTGAATGCCAGGAGAACGTTACCTACCTGACTGTATTGTGCCAAGCTTGGTGGAGAAGGTGTAATGCTATAGAGTTATTATCAACAGTTGGCCTAAATTATTTACAGTGAAGAGAAATCCTAATGATTCAGCATACCGGAACATTTTGGACAATCTCATGCTTCCAACTTTGTGGGAACAGTTTGGGAGAGGCCCTATCCTGTTCCAGCATGGCTGTGCCTCAGTGCGTAAAGCAAAGTCCATGAAGACATGGTTGGGTGAATTTGGTGCAAGACAGCTATAAAAACAATATGAAACACCTTTGGGATTAACTAGAACAGAAATTGTGACTCAGGAACTCTGGTGCAATATCAAAGTCTGACCTCACAAGCGCTTTTCTAGATGAATGGGCAAAAATTCCCACAGACACCTGCAAAATCTTATAAAAAGTCTTCCCAAAAAAGTGGAAGCTTTTGTAGCTGCAAAGGGTAAACTAACTCCATACTGATGTCTATGAATTTTGAAAAGGATATCATGAAAACTCACTTACCTGTAATGTATAGGTGTCCCAAACCTTTTATCCATATGGTGTGTATATGTGGAAAGGTTGATGTGGAAAAAGCAGGTATGGAAAAAATGCTCAAAAGGAAGAATACTTTCCAAAATAGAATTAATAGTTTTGTCAATTAACAAAATGCAAAGTCATTAAACAAAAGAGAAATCAGAATTAAAGAAATATTTGGTGTGACAGTCCTTTTTCACGTCTGCCTAAAACTTTTCCACAGCACCTTACAGACACAGACACACACAAACACACACAGACACACACACATACACACGGGGACACACAGACACATACACACGGGGACACACAGACACATACACACGGGGGGACACAGACACATACAAGACACAGACACAGGGGGACACACAGACACAGGGGGACACACATACACATGGGGACACACGGACACAGACACATGGGGACACACAGACACATACACAGACACATACACATGGGAACACACAGACACATACACACAGAGACACACACATACACACGGGGACACACAGACACATACACAGACACACAGACACAGGGGGACACACAGACACATATGAGTCACCCGTCAGGGCAGTGGGGTACTCGGTACCGGGTCCGGTAGCAAATAAAGGGGTGGTCACGGTGGCAGCGACCTGGTCCATGGCCCTGGTCACCCAAGTAAAAGGGAAAAGGGACAGTTTTTAAAGGGGTTGTGGAAATAGTGAAAGTTCGTGACGCCACCTGTGGCTCTTGGTCAGAGGTAACCTGATCTGCCAAAGGGATCCTTACATGTTTTCAGGCTGCCTGGACTCCAGCTACACCTGTTACCGGTACCCTGGACTGAGGCTGAATACCATCTCAGTAAACCAGGTAAAGACTGCAACCCTGTGTCCTCCAATTATTTGCGGCATTCACCATCCCTGCCAAATACAGCGGGAGCCCTGGGGACACTGCTTCTCCTGTGGGAAGCAACACCATCTTTGCTGCAGCACCATCACCCCCAGAGGACCCATTTAAGCAGCGTCGGTTACTTCTGACCGAGAACCACAGGTGGTTTCACGAACTTTAGGCTTACAAGTAGCACAGACACTAGTGGTCTCACAACAGCAGACATGTTAGACCAGGAACTACGCAAACCTAGCCGTGGTACCAGAGGTCAGATCCCAGCCCGTTACACGGACTGCTGTCACACACCCCAGGTAACCAGTTGTTACAGTGGCATTGCTTTCCTCACGGGGAGAGTGAGGTCATACTTGGAAGCGAGGAAGGATCCCTTTAACAGGTATTCAGCACATACAACACCGTTCTGACACCAGGCCAGAAGGGAGAGCTCTACACCCGACTTCAGGGGAGCTGCTCTCTCTGGTCAGGAGGAGGAGTCAGTTGCTAAGAAGTTGCTAGGCAGTTGGGGAGAGTTAGTCAGTTGATGAAAGGAGAGCGAGAAGTGAGGAAGTAAAGCTGTGGCCATGCAGACGAGCGATTCTGCCGCTCCTTGGAAGGAAAAAGAGAGCAGAGCAACTTGTAAAGACACTGAAACGAGGAAGGAGCAAAGGCGAAGTGAAGAGCTGGAGAGAGAAGTTGTGACTGAACTTCCTCCACGCTGAGCGCATATACCGGTAGCCAGAAGACCGAGGTTGTGGGGGAGGGTCAGGTTAGGGGCCTTCCACTTCTGCGCTGCTTTCTGGTCCCTTGCTGCCTGTAGACCTAGCAAGGTACCCTTTTCTCTCTCCTGTCCTGGGACAGGTACCTGCAAGGCAGGCAGCCTGAGCTGTTCACTTGGGGTCTCTGGTACGGTGACTCCAGGCTCTAAATTGCTGCTGTGCCTCAGGTGTGGTATAGGCAATTTACGTGTAGTCCTATGCCCTCCGGTTCTGCTGGGGGCCTGCAGTTCCCCCACAGCCTCGGACTCCCGGTAACTGGTTTCTGCACTCTGGCTCAAGGAGGCCCACTCACAGCTTCCTCTAGCCCTGGATATCTCCTCTGCTCCTCTCCTGTCTGCTACCAACTGTCAACTGTAACAGCCTAGCAACTGCCTAGCAACTGACTCCTCCTCCCGACCAGAGAGAGCAGCTCCCCTCAAGTCGGGTGTAGAGCTCCCCCTTCTGGCCTGGAGTCAGAATGTGTTGCATGTAAGATTACCTGCCAAAGGGATCCTTACTTGTTTTCAGACTGCCTGGACTCCAGCTACACCTGTTACCGGTACCCTGGACTGAGGCTGAATACCATCTCAGTAAACCCGGTAAAGACTGCAACCCTGTGTCCTCCAATTATTTGCGGCATTCACCATCCCTGCCAAATACACCAGGAGCCCTGGAGACACATCGCTTCACCTGTGGGAAGCGACACCAACTTTGCTGCAGCACTCTCGCCCCCACCGAGAACCACAGGTGGCGTCACAAACTTTCCTTATTTCCACAACCCCTTTGGAGGCCGTCCCTTTTGTTTGGGCGCCCAGGGCCACAGACCGGGTCACTGCCGCCGTGACCACCCCTTTAATTGCAACTGGAGCCAGTACAGAGTACCCCATGGCCCTGACGGGTGACTCACACACACAGACACACACACGGACACACACACGGACACAGACACATACACACGGGGACACACAGACACATACACATGGGAACACACAGACACATACACAGAGACACACACATACACACAGGGACACACAGACACATACACAGACACACAGACACGGGGACAGACACACAGACACACACACAGACACATACACACGGGGACACACAGACACATACACATGGGAATGCACAGACACATACACAGATACACACACATACACACGGGGACACACAGACACAGTGGGAAATACAGACACACACAGGCACATACACACACACACACAGACACACACACGGACACAGACACATACACATGGGAACCGACAGACACATACACACACAGACACACAATCACACGGGGACACACAGACACACAGACACAGGGAGACACACAGACACACACATAGACACACACACAGACACACACATGGACACAGACACATACACACAGGGACACACAGATACATACACATGGGAACACAGACACGTACACACACAGAGACACACATACACACGGGGACACACAGACACATAGACAGACACACAGACACACACAGACACATACACACGGGGGCACACAGACACATACACACACAGAGATACACACACATACACACAGGGACACACAGACACAGACACACACAGACACATACACACGGGGACACAGACACATACACAGACACACACATACACATAGACACAAACACACATACACACGGGGACACAGACACATACACACAAAGACACAGACGCATACACACGGGGACAAACAGACACACACAGACACACATACAGACACACACAGACACACAGACAGACACACATTTGTGCAGCATTTATGTCACTTTCCAACTCACTCAGCTACTGAAGATGCAGAAACCAAAGGCAGAAACATGATTAAATACCCTGCAGTAAATAAATAAATAGCATACTGCATGAAAATATACACTGCTCAAAAAAATAAAGGGAACACTTAAACAACAGAATATAACTCCAAGTGAATCAAACTTCTGTGTAACCAAACTGTCCACTTAGGAAGCAACACTGTTTGACAATCAATTTCACATGCTGTTGTGCAAATGGAATAGACAACAGATGGAAATTATTGACAATTATCAAGACAGACTCAATAAAGGAGTGGTTCTGCAGGTGAGGACCACAGACCACATTTCAGTACCAATTCTTTCTGGCTGATGTTTTGGTCACTTTTGAATGTTGGTTGGGCTTTCACACTTGTGGTAGCATGGTGGCGTGGTATGGACTCTACAATCCACACACATGGCTCAGGTAGTGCAGCTCATCCAGGATGGCACATCAATGTGAGCTGTGGCAAGAAGGTGTTGGGTGTCGAGTTCCCGCCGCTGCACAGGGGGAGTCTCGAACCATGTCCGCTGTGGTCTCCCATTTTCCTGGCTCATGCTGATACTGTGCACTTGGTTACTGCTGCCTTTCCAGGCTCAGCCCTTGTAGCCAGCACTGATCAGTGGTGAGCAGACGTTCCAGGGACTATGTCCTGCTTTTCCCCTACTGAGCATGCCCATGGGTCAACCTCTCATTGGAGGTCGGGAGTCACATGCTCAGGTCCTGTAGCGGCTCCTATTAGATCACTAGGAAGGTCCTGGAGAGCTACAGCTATAAAAGGTTTGCATGGCCGCACGGCCATGCGCTAGTATAAATCAATTATTGTGTGTGTGTGGATGTATGCCTGTTCTGGTGAAAGCTCTGAATCATTCCCATCCCTAGTGTTGATGAATGCTCGCGAATGTTGGAGCTGTCTAGCACCAGCTAGTGCCATCCAGCACCAGGCACAATCTATAGCGTCAATCAGCATCGTTAGCCAGTGCGGCACCGTGCGCAACCAGTGCGCTTACCTGTCCCTAGTTAGGGCAGTTAGTGGTGAACGCACCCAGTGCGCTAAATCTATTTTTAGTTTACCCCTGACACCACTGTAGCGGTGTCGAGCACAAGAGGTCTCGAGGGACTCTGACCCTGAGTCTTGGGGCAGAGTTCTGTGACTCCTTGCTTGCGCTCTCTGTGCGGTATCGCGGCCCTGAGACTCCACAGGGTTCGCTTCCTTCATACCGGGTGAAGATAACCCGTGTGTGTCTTCTCTTAATACCGCCATATAGTCCGCCATTACCAAGCAGCAGGTGTCTTCTCTGCACGGTGGACCCAGGACTGCGAATGCATCTTATATTGCCTCTTATTTACATTTGGTGTGTTCCGCCAGTCCTAACAGAAGGTTTGCTGTGTCTGTCAGCGTAGTGTCCAGAGGCTGGAGGTGCTACCAGGAAATGGGCCAGTACACCAGGAGACATGGAGGGGGCCGTAGGAGGGCAACAACCCAGCAGCAGGGCCACTACCTCAGCCTTTGTGCAAGGAGGAACAGGAGGAGCACTGCCAGAGTCCTGCAAAATGACTTCCAGCAGGCCAAAAATGTGCATGTGTCTGCACAAACGGTTAGAAACCGACTCCATGAGGATTGTCTGAGTGCCGATGTCCACAGATGGGGGTTGTGCCCACAGCCCAACACCATGCAGGACAATTGGGATTTGCCACAGAACACCAGGAATGTCAAATTCGCCACTGGCGCCCTGTGCTCTTCACAGATGAAAGCAGGTTCACACTGAACATATGTGACAGACATGACAGAGTCTGGAGACGCCGTGGAGAGTGATATGCTGCCTGCAACATCCTTCAGGATGTCCGGTTTGGCAGTGGGTCAGTAATGGTGTGGCATTTCTTTGGAGGGCTGCACAGCACTCCATGTGCTCGCCAGAGGTAGCCTGACTGCCATTAGGTACCGAGATGAGATCCTCAGACCCCTTGTGAGACCATATGCTGGTGCGGCTGGCCCTGGGTTCCTCCTAATGCAGGACAGTGCCAGACCTCATGTGGCTGGAGTGTGTCAGCGGTTCCTGCAAGATGAAGGCATTGAAGCTATGGACTGGCCCACCTGTTCCCCAGACCTGAATTTGATTGAACACATCTGAGACATCATGTCTCGCACCATTCATCAACGTCATGTTGCACCACAGACTGTCCAGGAGTTGGCGGATGCTTTAGTCCAGGTCTGGGAAAAGATCCCTCAGGAGACCATCCGCCACCTCATCAGGAGCATGCCCAGGCATTGTAGGAAGATCATACAGGCACGTGGAGGCCACACATACTACTGAGCATCATTTCCTTCTTTTGAGGCATTTCCACTGAAGTTGGATCAGCCTGTAACTTAATTTTCCACTTTGATTTTGAGCATCATTCCAACTCCAGACCTCCGTGGGATATTAGTTATGATTTACGTTGATAATTTTTAGGTTTTATTGTTCTCAACACATTCCACTATGTAATGAATAAGGATTTACAACTGGAATATTTCATTCAGTGATATCTAGGATGTTGGATTTTAGTGTTCCCTTTATTTTTTTGAGCAGTGTATATACGGTACTTAGTTAACATGTCTTTTGATTAAAAAAAATGCAAAAACCATCCCGTCTCATCACGGTGACAGTAGTTGGGACAGTCCTAACTCTAATATTAAAAACCTTACCGTTTGTCAAGTGACGTGCATGTGGATAAGGACTGAGAGGGACTGAGCAAAACTAGTAGTCACACAGCCATGGGAGACCACATCAATAATGCCCAGCTCAAGGAAAGGCAGCCATACCTTTATATGCACATGATGCAAACAAACTGAAAAAATCCAAAAGGTTTGAACTGGGATATAAACTATTGTGCATGCAGCATGTAAGCGATCGTTCACACTAGCCACTAAACAGAAAAAAGCAAAGAAACATAATGATTAAATACCCTGCAGTAAATAAATAAATAGGATAATGCATGAAAATAATACGGTACTTAGTTAACTTTTTTTTATAAAAAAAAAATGTGAAAGCATATACAGGTGCTTCTCTCAAAATTAGAATATTATCAAAAAGTTAATTTATTTCAGTTCTTCAATACAAATAGTGAAACTCATATTATATAGAGTCATTACAAACAGAGTGATCTATTTCAAGTGTTTATTTCTGTTAATCTTGATGATTATGGCTTACAGCCAATGAAAACCCAAAAGTCATTATCTCAGTAAATTAGGATAATTAACAAAAAAAACACCTGCAAAGGCTTTTTAAGAGTTTAAAAAGGTCCCTTAGTCTGCTAACTAAGTACCTTATATTATTTCATACACTATGCTATTTATTTATTTACTGCAGGGTATTTAATCATTATGTCTCTGTCTTTGTTTTTTTATGTTTAGTGGCTAGTGTGAATGTGCGCCTACACACTGCATGCACACCAGTGTATATCCCAGCTCATACCTTTGTTTTTTTGTCTGTTTTTTTCGAGATATAGAAGCGTACAATCATTGCATCTTGAAGGAAATTCTGCGTTGCTCTTTGCTCTGCAAAATTCACTAGAACCTTACTGCTATTTTCCCTATATATGTTGGATAGAGGGAAAACTCTGAATCTCCCATTTTATCATATTTGGTGCCCTTCCAGAGCTACAATTTCTACTTTCTAAATTATTTATGTTTTGTTTGTTCTTTTGCAGCAGTCTAATGATAGCCTCAACCACTTGCATTGACATTTCTTCAATTATATTTTCAAACAATATTTAGAGTCATTTGGGCAAATTTTCTAGTCCACCGGCAGCAACCATACAGATAATGTGTAGCCAAAACTAGTAATAAGAGACAAGGGCAAAGTCTTGTTTTTACACAGCTAGTAATTCTATTAAGTGGTGATGTCGTTCTTCTAACCTGGGGACCAAGTAACAGTGACAGTTCTCAGCTTGGTGAGGGCAAGAATACATAAGTGTTATAATTGGCGAAACAGTTTTATATTGAGCACTTTGTGCGGCAGTAATGTGCACATACAGTATATATGTCTATAAGTGCACATAAATACAGTATCTAGTGTCTCATTTTCCTGCTCGCTTGGCTGCAGAAGGGCAGAGCAATCTCGCTCGGCTGCAGAAGGGCAGAGCAATCTCGCTCGGCTGCAGAAGGGCAGAGCAATAGGCGTTTACTCCCATTTTTCTCTGTTCATTAAGTGGAGGGGAAGAAAGGATTGATCATGCAATTGAGACGATGTGTCACAGTGACATGGTAAATCATAGAAAAAGGACATTAAAAGCAAATTAACAAGGAATAAACAAAGATTGTAAAATTGTAATATAAATAGCGATTGTACATAATAAAAACTGTGTCTGGGAACCTGGCGTTTAGCTATAAAATTATAATTAAAATAGAAGAAAGGTTTTAAGTTGTTAATGATAAAATAGATTTTGTGTCAAGCTGTGAACGGTGCAAAAAAATTGGTGAATTGCTAATGTTACTATTCTTATCTTGCTATTGCATAGAAACATGTGGCAGTAATTAAATGTAGAGTAAATGAATACATATCTGTTGGTAAATTGCATCATTTCACTATGCAGAGCTGTGAGACACATGGTTTTCCATATGCTCCGCATACAGTACCAGACAGAGCTGTAGGGTGTCAGAGCCATTTATGTTCCAAATTTTTACAGTATATAAAGAGAGCAGGAAGAATAGTTATGTCTAAAATCCACATGAGGACTTGTAATATACCAATTATATATTATAATTAAATATATTATAATATATTATAATTATATATAATTATTAGTGACTAGATGGTGGCCCGATTCTAACGCATCAGGTATTCTAGAATATGTATGTAGTTTATTTATGAAGATTTCAGAATAATGCAATGAATACACAGGATTCGGCTGGCCAGGCATGACCAATCAGCGAAGCATGGTTTAAATCCGCGCCAATTCGCAGGCGGACTCCACCTGTCGCTGATTGTTCGTGGCCGGCCGGGCGCGACTAGTCAGTGAAGCCAGGGTCAGCTCCAGGTTTTTGAGGGCCCTGGGCGAAAGAGTGTCACAGCCCACGTAGCATATAACACAGCCCACGTAGTATATAGCACAGCCATGTAGTATAGAACACAGCCACGTAGACGTAGCATATAATACAACCCATGCAGTATATAACACAGCCCACATAGTATATAACACAGCCCACGTAGTATATTGCACAGCCACGTAGTATATAACACACCCCACGTAGTATATAGCACTGCGACGTAGTATATAACACAGCCCATGCAGTATATAACACAGCACACGTAGTATATAGCACAGCCTATGCAGTATATAACACAGTAATGAAAGATAATAGGAACCACTGCGCTTCCCAAAAGCAAATAGAACAAGCAGATAAAAACTAGACTTACTTGATAAAGAATTGGATAATGGATATAGGAGCCGAGGGTTCCCTTAGGAGCGGGGTAGAACCTGATTATGCTGAAAGGAATGTAGTACAGTCAATGGGATGTTAATAGAATAATACAAATGCGATAATAGAGGGTATTATGTGCACACTTACTTATTATAAGAGGCTTTTGTATGCTGTACTGTAAAAAGTGTCCCTATGTAAGGACTGCCAATCCTCCTTCATTAAAGAATGTTTCTAAGGACAAATAGTATGTTGCGTATTAAAAAGTATAAACATATACCTTCAACCTATTATTAATATAAATTCAGACTACTCACTGCTTATATGGGCGTCTGGTGGCTGCACTGGTGGTGCTAGCTAGCCGCAATGTAGTTTAGTCGGTGCTAATATGGAGAAGGATAGAACGATGGTATAAGCAATCTATCAGGTCATAGATAGTCTGTCCTGGAACATGTACAGCTGGCGATAGCAAAGGGATAAAGTGGTCCGTTCACTCACCAGGTACTGCTAGGGTCAATGCTTCTGAGAGTGATAGCGCTGGTTAGGTCCGGCAATAGATGCTACAGGGGGATACCAGGAGCGCGTTCTAGTGAGAGCGCAGGAGCGCGGGAGATCACCAGCGCCTCGCGTGCCCCGGCCGGAAGCAACGCTGAGGACGCGGCGGTGACTAGGGTTAGCCCTGACGAAGAGGGAAGTTAACCCTAGAAACGCGTAGGCAGCTTGTCTCCACCACGTTCCCGTCCTTACTCTGTGTGACGTCACAACAGCTCCGCCCCCTAGTCACCGCCGCGTCCTCAGCGTTGCTTCCGGCCGGGGCACGCGAGGCGCTGGTGATCTCCCGCGCTCCTGCGCTCTCACTAGAACGCGCTCCTGGTATCCCCCTGCAGCATCTATTGCCGGACCTAACCAGCGCTATCACTCTCAGAAGCATTGACCCTAGCAGTACCTGGTGAGTGAACGGACCACTTTATCCCTTTGCTATCGCCAGCTGTACATGTTCCAGGACAGACTATCTATGACCTGATAGATTGCTTATACCATCGTTCTATCCTTCTCCATATTAGCACCGACTAAACTACATTGCGGCTAGCTAGCACCACCAGTGCAGCCACCAGACGCCCATATAAGCAGTGAGTAGTCTGAATTTATATTAATAATAGGTTGAAGGTATATGTTTATACTTTTTAATACGCAACATACTATTTGTCCTTAGAAACATTCTTTAATGAAGGAGGATTGGCAGTCCTTACATAGGGACACTTTTTACAGTACAGCATACAAAAGCCTCTTATAATAAGTAAGTGTGCACATAATACCCTCTATTATCGCATTTGTATTATTCTATTAACATCCCATTGACTGTACTACATTCCTTTCAGCATAATCAGGTTCTACCCCGCTCCTAAGGGAACCCTCGGCTCCTATATCCATTATCCAATTCTTTATCAAGTAAGTCTAGTTTTTATCTGCTTGTTCTATTTGCTTTTGGGAAGCGCAGTGGTTCCTATTATCTTTCATTACTTGGTTATTCTTTTTAACAGGATTGGCGCAGAACCTGTTGTAACCACTCGCAGCTCCCTCAGCATTCTAGTCTACCCTTTCAGGTGAATAGGCACCAGTATACACACTCTATATAAGTATATAACACAGCCCACGTAGTATATAGCACAGCCCACACAGTATATAACGCAGCCCACGTAGTATATAACACAGCCCACGTAGTATATTGCACAGCCCAGGCAGTATATAACACAGCCCACGCAATATATAACACTGGCCACGCAGTATATAACACAGCCCACGCAGTATATAACACAGCCCACTCAGTATATAACACAGCCCATGTAGTATGTAGCACAGCCCACGCAGTATATAACACAGCCCACAAAGCATATAGCACAGCGACGTAGTATATAACACAGCCCACGCAGTATATAACACAGGCCACGCAGTATATAACACAACCCACGTAGTATATAACACAGCCCACATAGTATATAACAGCCCACGTAGTATATAGCAATGTGGGCATCATATCCCTGTTAAAAAAACAATTAAAATAAAAAATAGTTGTATACTCACCTTCGACGGCCCCGGATCCAGGCCAGGCCTTTAGTGATGCTCGTCGCGACGCTCAGTTCCCAGTAATGCCTTGCTGCAATAACCCGTGATGATGTAGCGGTCTTGCGAGACCGCTACGTCATCATCTCGCGAGACCGCTACATGATCTCGAGTCATTGCTGCAATGTATTCTTGGGACCAGAGCGTCGCGAGGAGCAGGAAAGGCTGCCGCTGATGCCAGAAGGTGAGAATATAATGTTTCTTTTTTGTATTATTATTTTTAACATTAAATGTTTTTACTATTGGTACTGCATAGGCAGCATCACTAGTAAAAAGTGAAGCAGTGTTTAAATCCCGCCCCAATATTGCTGATTGGTCGCGGCATAAGTACATGTGGGGGTTGCCTTGTTGCTAGGGAATCCCCACATGTACTTATGCTGGCTAACAGATGTAAATCATTCAGCTGCGGTGAAGAAAACTAAATCTCCGAGCACTAAAAAATACTCGGAGGACCCCCGATCGTGCTCAGGAAATCTCGAGTAACGAATATATTCGCTCATCACTAATAATTATCCTTTATTGAAAATTACATTCCAAATAAGGGCTAAAGAAATAAAAATAACACCAGGTAGCAATGATCAATATAATGCCCTACTAAATGTTAACGATTGTCCCCTCAATGTAAAATCCTCAGCTGTTACCCATATGTAGAGATTGGCGAACCCGAACAGAAATGTTCAACATTTGTACCGGACAGTCACTGTTCGATCCCGAACGCCAAACACGGATTTTCTGCTGAAGTCTGGTGGAGAGAGGGCAGAGAGAATTTTCTAAAAAGTTGGGGCAGAACCCAAACTTCCACCGATCCGCCCATCCCTACCTTTATGCTATAACGAATAGCAGGATAAAAAAAACCCTGCATATTATACTGTCTAAAACTAGACAAATGGTGATACCCACAGTAAACAATCTCAGCATAAACTGACATTTCAAATCTGACAGGTGCACAAATTCTGTGTTGCGGGTTGTGCAGGAAATTTCAAACAATCTCCTGTAAAATGCAACAAATGTTCTTTTTCCTTTTTTGCACTCCTTGCGAATGTAACTAGAGAAAAAACTAGTAAATGATTACTCATCGATAGTAATGAGCTAACGTACTCCGATAAGGTGTTGTCTGAGCATACTCGGATGCTAACCAAGTGACTTCGGTGTGATCGAAACATATGCTCAAGTCCCCGCACCTGCATGTCTTGTGGGATTTGTTAGGCAATCACTGCAAGTGTTGCGGCTGTCGAACAGCCACGAGACATGCAGCCTCGGGGACTTGAACATATTCTTCGAGTCCGCCGAAGACACTCAGCACCCGATTGTACTCGGGTAACACTCTATCCAAGCACGTGCACTCATCACTACTCATAGATTATTGTATTGTAGGATTCTGGGATTAATGTTAGGGTTCTGCATCAGTACCCTGAAATCTCCTGGTGCTGTGCAGTATAGATGTACAAGCATGATAGAGGCACAATAAAATCACTATTACTGTATTATTGCTCTTTCCTATCCAAAGAATCATTACAGAGGTTTTTGAACTAAGGACTCTAGGGTTTTCTACTAAATGTTACTTAAAACTCTGAACTCAAAATGAGCAGATCGGCTTGTTACGAATTTCTTGAAAAATGTGGATTTAATTTTTGTGGGCTTTGCACAAATCCATTAAAATGGTTGAGTAAATCTGCCTTAAACAAAGTTTTCATGATTCTCTCATCTCTGGTCATTTTTCCATTGATAGGGTTGTTACAAGTGAAAAAAATTGACCAAACATATGCAGTTACTCATCATACAAGGTTCTTTAGAGCTGGAAAAGCACACATGATAATTTATTTTTGTCCCGAAGAATTTAAAGAAGTCAAATCATGAGATACAGCCCCTTTCATGGTTCTGCTTCTAAAACTCCCATCAAAAAGCTGGTTTTGCCAGAAGAAGCAGTAGGTATTTACCACAAACATTCCCTGTATGACGGGTCAGCTGAGCCTGTTAGGGGATCCCAAGAGGGGGACAGCAACCTATGACATATAGTGTATAATTGGACAAGGCAGGGGGGTTGTTTTCATGAGTGAACCCTTGTAAAAGAAGATGTGTGGCCACTTCTAGGCTATATTCCTGGGGGTACAATACAAATCAATAGTCAAACCCGTTCAATGGATAAATTATCCTAGGATTAAAATAAGGCATTTTCAGAAGTCTTAAAATCACAAGATTTTGTTTAGTAATCTGCTCAAAGACCTGGAAATATAATTGTACAAACTACAATCTGTGTTCTCCATTCTACAGTATTAATGATCTAAAACTAACATCCTACATAATCCGAACCTCTCCCACCCGTCTCCTAGACTTCCTTCATGCTGCACCAGTTCTCTGGAATGCACTACCCCAGACAATCTGGCTAATTCCCAATGTCCACAGTTTTAGAAATGGCTGAAATCTCATTTTTTTACACAGGGCTATCTAATTGTTCTCTATTCTTCCATCTAAATTATTCCTCAAAATCTGGTCCTTTCCATCATCTGCCCCCACACCCTCCATGCGCTTAATATCACGTTGGATCTGGACATATACAGATACTGGCTGGTAACGATCATGCAGCTTTACTGGAATACCATTATTTATTATAACGATGGCTGGACCTTACATGACAAGCACTTTTTCCATTTTTGTCACCCCTATTTTCTCAGATTGTAAGCTCTTGCGAGCAGGAGCCTCCCTCCTCTTGTTTGAATTAATGAATTATATGTTACTCTTACTGTTACTATGTCTGATATTGTTTGTACAAGTACCTTCTAAATTGTAAAATGCGGCGGAATATATTAGCAATATATAAATAAAACTTATATTACTATTATTTTTATTATTATTGACAAATACTGTTCATTTGACTAGTACAATGCACCCAGAAATTTTGGGGAATTTTGTGGAAAAAATCTATACTAAGTAAAGATTTTTTATGGGTAGACTAATACAGTTGACTAGATGGTAACAAAATTTTGTTTAGTCTCATGAGTCGACTCAAAATCAAATGGATAAGAGAGTTCCTCTGCTTTATCTGTTGTTTTAATACAGGAAAATAAATTATTGAAAATATTAAATATACACTTTGGAAAAAAAAAATTAAAAATGAAAGCTCCTGAGGAACACACGTGCACAATTCGCTATTATAAAAACGTGAAATAATGGAATCGGAAAAATACTGTTTGTTTTTTTCCCAAGGTTTTATGCCTGGTTCAAAGTAATTTATTTGTAGATTTTTTCCCAAGGTTTTATGCTGGTTGAAAGTCATTCATTTTCTAGTAACATTAAACAATGGCTCCTCCTAACATGTAACCTCTATTGTTTATCGGTTAAAATGTATGAACCGAATGGAGTTTAAATGGAGTGAGATAGGAGGAAAGAGAATGTCTTGTAAATGCATAAGCCAACCATTGCTATATTGAGCATAGGTTCAAGGTACAGTATTGTCCATGTGGAAAACAGGGTCTTTTATCCATGTTATACAGTAATTTAATGAGTGAAGCTTAGGTGCCACTGTTTTTGATTTATTGGGTTTTGCAGGAAATCAACAGGTTGTGCAGACACTATTTTAAAGGGAATCTGTCAGTAGGATCAACCCTCCTGAACCGTTTGTATGGGCATAAAGGTCATAGGAAGCTGAATAAAATGATACCTTAATATTTGAGATCAGATGTCTTATTCCTGAGAAATCCACACTTTTTTGATAGGTAAGTGAGCTGTTAAGATCTATAGGCAGGACATAGATCTCCCTGAGAATCTGCCTCCACGGCTTATTTTTCTACACGTTACCAGTGTGAGACATGTAACGACTGACAATCTGTTCTCCTGATCTACATGTCTCCCACTGGTAACTCTGGAGTCAGAATCTCGGGTCGATCTATGTCTGGCCCATAGATCTTAACAGCTCATTTACATATTCAGAAAAACGTGGATTTCTCTGGAATAAGACATTGGATTCCAGATATCAAGGTATCATTTTATTCAGCTTCATATGAACTACATGCCCAAATAGATGGCTTAGGAGGGTTGATCCTAGTGACTGATTCACCTTAAGTTGAATCCACCAGTGCATTTACAAAAAAACATGTTTAATTATTTTATAATTTCTTTTCATTCCTTTAGAATCCATTGTTTTTTGTTTGGACAAAATGCAAAAACTGCAACAATCTAACCTGTGTATACCTGGCATGAAGAAGAGTGTGAGTATCATGGCAGTGCAAATTGTATACACATAAGTCCATTCCTCAAATGCTATGATTACGCTACTAATTATACCAATTGCAAGATGAATGGGTACAGTAAAAATTACACACTACATAGAGTGCATGCCATTGTATAATATGTATTTATATAGAGATAGATAGATAGATAGATAGATAGATAGATAGATAGATAGATCTAGATATATCTTTTTATATATACATATACCTCCAAAATCCAAGAACAAGACCCATACATCTTGTAGGCTTTACCTCTAAAGTAAAATAAAACATACCGTTGTTTATTATTACACCTGAGCTATTCAGATCAGGCACAAAATTATAAACTCATAATAAACACGAGAAGCTCATTGATAAGGTTTGAGAGCACACACATGGTGCTTCGATATATTACTGGATGATGAACACAAGTAATATATGTTGTGAGTTAGTGATCGGCATTATTGTGAATTGCCGGTATGTGGCAGAGGTCCTCTGCGCAGTAAGCCTGGAAGGTTTCTCTGGCACCTGTAGTTCCACAAGCCTTATTTAGTTTATGAGGGTTGGGCTTGCAGGTTAGCTAGAGAGTTGGGCGGGTCTGGCTAACCACCTACCCCCCATCAATGTGTGGGTCTCATGGGATATAATGAGACTGTCGTTTGGTCACATGGTCTGTGTTGAAAGGTCCTGGAAGAGTACAGGTTTTTCTGGAAAGCACATGGAGGAGGTCATGTGCATGCAGTGTCTGGGACAGCTATCTGAACTGGGGAAGCTACCATCCTTCTGAGGGTCTGGAACTGACAGATTGGAGCTTGTCGAGCAAGTCATAGTACAGGTCAGTGGTCCCAGTAAGGCAGCTTCCCTGGAAGTCAGGGCTGACTAAAAGTCAGCATGTGGAGCAGAGCTCCTGTGTAACGAATGGAAACAGGCACAGATGTAGAAGTTCACATTCAAATTTATTGAGATTAGATGTGGAACCACTAGACTACGGTACAGGGGGCTCCGAAGGGGGCGTTACTGCGTGAGCCCAAACACCCGTAGTAAGTCCCCTCGAACAGGGACAGAGTGGAATGTCTGGAGGACACGGGTGCTACCTCCAGTTTGACCCCATACTCGTGGCGGCTGTCCCAGCGAAACAGACGGAACAGCAGGGTTAGCGGATACTGCAGAGCTGGCCGGAAGGTACCGGGTGCTTGAATAGTGGCTGGTACCGGGAGTACTGGCAAAGTCCGGAAGAGTAGCTGGCAGACTGGCGGGACTAGACGGGTCCAGCGTAGACAGTGCGGATGCAGTCCAGATTAACCGGGTAACAGGTTGCAGAGGTTCTGTGGAGACAGACAGTATAAGCAGAGTACTTGGCAGATATCTCAGAAACAGAGACGCATGCTAAAAGGAACCGGAAGTAAGCAACAGTGGATACTTGTTGCTCCGGCGCCCTCCCTAAGGTTGAGGAGCTAGAAATAGTAACCAGTCATATGCTATTGTTTAGAGGCAACTTTTGGAAAATGCACACTGTCTCTTTAAGAGACCGGTAGCGAGCGTGCGACCTAAGAACCCTGCCTGGGAACCTGCTGGCCGCACGCCAGGAAGCAGGAGAGGAAGGAGGGATAGGAGCAGCATTAAGACAGCATGGAGCCGGCACAGAGCGGGAGTCCCGATGGGGACCCCTAGGAGGTACAGGAAACGGACCGGGTGTAACATCCTGGAAGGTAGCCTCGGACAAGGGGGTTGTAGGAAACGCAGACAGGTGTATCTGCTATTGGAACAAGACTGGTAGTCATAACCTGTTTTGCCGATGGACTGTACTTTAAGCGGGTTTATGCTGTGTCTAAATAAACCGCATGGACTATTTAAGTGGGAATTTGTTCCTGTGTGCCTCAATCCCGCTTCCAGGTGAGTGTTCCTCAATACATTCAATGAACGCTATCTCACAATGTGCAAAGTATATCAGAGCTCATACAATGAGTAAATAATGTAGCATCAAAAGTGAAAACAAGGTAAATAGTGTACAATAGATCAAGCAACTTTCAGAACGTGCATATTGTGAAATCCTCCCTAGACAACCCCTAGAATTCTAATTACAATAACTTGCCATAGGCATATCTGTATTTTTAACCCCATACTGCTCTATGAGATAATATTATGTCATAGGGAGCGAGAAGCTGAAGCTTCTCCATACAGAGCAGGTGCGGGCTGTGTTATACGCCTGCCTTTAACAGTGCTAGCTACAATCACTGCTGCTCGACTTCTTAAAAAATGAAGTCAATCTCTGGACATCCGTTCCCGTGGGACTTCCGCTCCAATGACAAAATGAGAGGGTGTTGATGAGTTAAAGTGGCAGTCAGAGGCCTGCTGGAAGCCCCTGTCACTGCCATCTAGGTCACTGCCGGTTTTAGGCAAAGTGGGGCCCTAAGTAAAAGTTTAAAATGAGGTCCTAAATGCTCACATATTGCACCATAACACTCAAGCATTTTGGTTGTATTTACATGTGCTGAGTTCAGGCTGTTCAATGAGCATGGTCGACAATATTGAAGTTGTTTAGCTCTTGTTTCCCAGCCTCTTTTGCACCAGCTAATGAAGAATGATGGGAACAAAACAGTCACTAATAGATCAATCTGTCCCCATATAGCAGCACTTTGTAAGCAGCAGGGCTGTCGAGTCGGAGTCAGTGTCTATTTTGGTGGAGTCAGTATCAAATGTACAGACTCTGACTCCTTAAATACAGTATATAATACATTGGGTGCAGGATGTTATGTAATTTTTTCATAAGAATTTGGGAAAGTTATGAAATGTCCTATAAATGTCTGTTATGTTCCGGATCTAAGGATCTCAGCTTTTAGTTGAGATGAATCTTTATGTTCATGCTCAGTAGTGAACAGTGCTGTGGAGTTGTAGTTGAGATGAATCTGTGCTGCACTTTATGTACATGCTCAGTAGTGACCAGTGCTGTGGAGTCGTAGTTGAGATGAATCTGTGTTGCACTTTATGTACATGCTCAGTAGTAACCAGTGCTGTGGAGTCATAGGTGAGATGAATCTGTGCTGCACTTTATGTACATGCTCAGTAGTGACCAGTGCTGTGGAGTCGTAGTTGAGATGAATCTGTGCTGCACTTTATGTACATGCTCAGTAGTAATCAGTGCTGTGGAGTCATAGTTGATATGAATCTGTGCTGCACTTTATGTACATGCTCAGTAGTAATCAGTGCTGTGGAGTCATAGTTGAGATGAATCTGTGCTGCACTTTATGTACATGCTCAGTAGTAATCAGTGCTGTGGAATCATAGTTGAGATGAATCTGTGCTGCACTTTATGTACATGCTCAGTAGTGACCAGTGCTGTGGAGTCGTAGTTGAGATGGATGTGTGCTGCACTTTCTGTACATGCTCAGTAGTGACCAGTGCTGTGGAGTCATAGGTGAGATGAATCTGTGCTGCACTTTATGTACATGCTCAGTAGTGACCAGTGCTGTGGAGTCATAGGTGAGATGAATCTGTGCTGCACTTTATGTACATGCTCAGTAGTGACCAGTGCTGTGGAATCATAGTTGAGATGAATCTGTGCTGCACTTTATGTACATGCTCAGTAGTGACCAGTGCTGTGGAGTCATAGGTGAGATGAATCTGTGTTGCACTTTATGTACATGCTCAGTAGTGACCAGTGCTGTGGAGTCATAGGTGAGATGAATCTGTGCTGCACTTTATGTACATGCTCAGTAGTAATCAGTGCTGTGGAATCATAGTTGAGATGAATCTGTGCTGCACTTTATGTACATGCTCAGTAGTGACCAGTGCTGTGGAATTGTAGTTGAGATGAATCTGTGCTGCACTTTATGTACATGCTCAGTAGTGACCATTGCTGTGGAGTCATAGGTGAGATGAATCTGTGCTGCACTTTATGTACATGCTGAGTAATGACTGGTGCTGTGGAGTCATAGTTGAAATGAATCTGTGCAGCACTTTATGCACATGCTCAGCAGTGACCAGTGCTGTGGTGTCATAGTTGAGATGAATATGTGCTGCACTTTATGTACATGCTCAGTAGTGACCAGTGCTGTGGAGTCGTAGTTGAAATTAATCTGAGCAGCACTTTATGTACATTGTTGTGAATTCCGCTCTTGGGCTCCCTCCGGTGGTTGTAAGTAGCACTTTTGTGAATTCTGCTCTTGGGCTCCCTCCTGTGGTTTTGAGTGGTATAGCTGCTTCTTGGATTTAGCATCAGCAGCTGCTCCCACTGATCGTCTTTCTGGCTCGGCTATTTTAGTCTGGCCTTATTCCTCAATCAATGCCAGTTGTCAATTGTTCCTGCTTGGAGCCACCGCTCTTTTGGATTTCTCTGACACTCTGTCCAGTTCAGCAAAGATAAGTCCTTTTGTCCTTTTGCTGTCCACTTGTTGTGGACTTTATTGTTCAGCACATTCTATGTTTTGCTCATTTGTCCAGCTTATCAGTATGGATCTATTCAGCTAAGCTGGAAGCTCTGGGCTGCAGTTTTTGCCCTCCACACCTTTAGTCAGGTGTGGAGATTTTTGCATATCTCTGCGGTGGACTTTTTCTAGTTTTTATTACTGACCGCACAGTGTTTCTTTCCTTACTGTCTATCTAGCTAGAATTGGCCTCCTTTGCTAAATCTTGTTTCATACTACGTATGTCATTTCCTTCTCCTCTCACAGTCAATATTTGTGGGGGGCTGTCGTATCCTTTGGGGATTTTCTCTGAGGCAAGATAGCTTTCCTGTTTCTACCTTTAGGGGTAGCTAGTTCTCCGGCTGTGACGAGATGTCCAGGGAGTGACAGGAACATTCCACGGCTACAGCTAGTGTTGTGTTAAGATCAGGAACTGCGGTCTGTATAGTTACCACCTGCCCAGAGCTAGTCGCATGTCGCTCCTAAATTACCAGTCCATAACAGTACATGCTCAGTAGTGACCAGTGCTGTGGAGTTATAGGTGAGATGAATCTGTGCTGCACTTTATGTACATGCTCAGTAGTGACCAGTGCTGTGGAGTCGGGGTTAGGGAAATTGAGAAGTTTGAGGTTTGGCTTATCGACACTACAGTCCTGATCAGTAGCACATCTGCAGTTTACTCTGGTGATATGCTACTGAGAACAATGATTTATGCTCTGCCATAAACAATCCAATCATCCAATGAAAAAGTAGAATTTTGCTCGTTCGCTCGATGATTTCCAACATGTTTATATGCATGAACTCTTGTCTGTGCAGCCGTTATTTAAAAATGTGCATGACACACACACACACAATGTGTGTCTATTCCCTGTCATCTACATATACTATTAACACATATTCAAGATAAAATAATGCAATACACACATACATATATAGTACACACTTACACACACGTGTACATGTCACACACTTATACACAGACACAAACATGTACATTTCACATACTTATACACACACACATATACATGGCACACACTTATACACACAGACACATGTATATGGCACATACTTATACACACATGTACATGGCACACGCTTATATACACACGTACAGGGCACATATTTATACACACGTACATGGCACACACATACACACATGTACATGGCGCACACTTATACATACACATGTTCATGACACATTTATACACACACACACACATGCATGGCACACATACACACATGTATATGATATACACACACGTAAATGGCACACACTTATATACACACGTACATGGCACACATTTATACACACACGTACATGGCACACACTTATACACACATGTACATGGCACACACTTATATACACACTTACATGGCACACATTTATACACACACGTACATGGCACACACTTATATACACACATGTAAATGGCACAAACTTATATACACACGTACATGGCACACATTTATATACACACGTACATGGCACACACTTACACACACGTACATGGCACACATTTATATACACACACGTACATGGCACACATTTATATACACACGTACATGGCACACATTTTAATATACACGTACATGGCACACACTTATATACACACACGTACATGGCACACATTTATACACACACGTACATGGCACACACTTATACATACATGTACATGGCACACACTTATACACACAAGTATATGGCACACACTTACACACTATGTGATGAAGCAATCACCAGCAGGTTGGGGAATACTCACTTAGCAACAGCATAAACGTAGACAGGCACGGTTTTTCACATAAACAGTCCATGTGGTTTATTATACACTCAGCATAAAGCACTGTAGGCCATGTTACATATCACAGACCTCACATAGTCCTTAGCACTTCATAGTATATGGCTTTGAAACGCAGTCACTAAATACGCTGGACCTCTTTGTCCAGTTATTATTGGTGACCGCACGCCGAACAGTTCATTAATGTCCATGGAACACAACAGGCACCAACACACGACATTAGGTTGCAGTCTCTAAACATGCTGGACCTTACTCCGTCCAGTTACCATGGGAGACCACCCAGTTCCCTATACTCTGGGTTACCTTCCAGGAGTTCCTGCTCCACACGCTGACTCCTGTCAGTACTCTCTCCTGGGGAAGCTGTCGAACTGGGATCATCGTCCCTGTGACTAGTGCACTCCCGACAGTCCAGATCCTCAGATGGAAGATAGCTTCCCCAATGTAGTGCCATCACAGATTCTGCACACATGGCCTCTCTGTGCGCTATTCAGGACATCCATCCCCCACCTGGGACCATCCAACACACAGGCCTCCAGGTCCAAGGCCTCCCCATGTGCTCTTCAGGGATCCGGTCCTACTCCCAGGACCTCCCAACACAGACACACAGACCAATCAGGTCCATACATTCTCCAACCATGTAACCACCATGGTCACATTCACATTATATACTTGTAACCACTCCCATAGGTGGGAGGTGTGTGTGGTTAGTCAGACCCGCCCAGCTCTTCAACTAACCCTATAAGCCTCCCTTTAAAGTAAACAAACACTTGTGGAACTACAGGCCCAAGAACAACATTACTTCAGGCTTACAGCGCAGACTCCCTCTGCGACACATACCGGCCATTAACAATCATGCCTGCAACTGCCATGCATTCCCATGGCCTCAATACGCCCCTATGCATATTCTGAGAACATGTAGTGCCTCCTAGCTGTAACAGGGGTCACTGCATCACAACATATATACATGGCACACACATGCTGCATAACAAATGCTCATTTGATACATTTAGACAATCAAAAGAAGCACCAAGCAGTCATGGAATCCAAAATCAAAATCACTTTAATGTACTAAACAGAGTAAAAACCAGACAAACAGTGCAAAAGTAGGGCTAAAAAGATGACAAGGGATGTCACCAACATCATGCCAAGCCCAAGGTAGGGTATATCCCTGGATCACGGTAGTAGCATACAGGTAGATTATAAAATGCAAAGTGCGAGATGCAGAAACGGTGGCATCCACCGAAACATAGGGCAATAGAACCTATACAAACAACTAGTAGGCAGTCCAATAAGAATATACAATAGCTGCAGTGTTAATGGATCGTAAGCTTACATCCAGACATGCATATTATCTGATGCAGATGGTGAATAATAGAGGGACACCCGTCCACCCCGGCGTGCCTATTGGACTGCCTATTAGTTGCCTTCCTCTAGATCCTGGGTGTTGTAGTACCTTACTGTTGAACCTCTCATAAGGTCCTCACAACTGTTGTAGATGTTCTAGATGTTATGTATGGATAGGAACAACCCGTATGACTGATGGCCTGAGGCTTTTTACAGGGACTCTAGCACGGCCCAGCCCCCACAAGTTTCCACCGTGCCTCCTGGGTATAGGTTGGGCAGGTAACGTGGAATTATCTGTCCTGCCAGTCTCTGAAGTAAAGCATAGAGATCCTTACTCTCTCGGTATTCTGGCTACCGGATTCCTGCGCCTCAGAGGGAAGCAGCTTGCTCCTGGCTGATCTCCCTCTGATATTCCTCTCCTGTGCTCTGCTTTCCTGCACACTCTCTGCAATATGTTCACTTTAGTGTCTTCTTCCAGGAGCTGCAGCACTTCAGGCTCTAGGACTCCTTCCTCTCCCTCTGTCTTCCTGACAGGAACTGAACTCTGAACCCCTTTTCCTTCCAGATCAGGATGTTTTATAGGGGAGCTCACCTAAATCAGGCTTAGAGCTCCCCCTTCTGGTCTGGAGTGTGAACATGTTGCATGCATTGTGTTACCTGACAAAGAGATCTACTTTATTGCCTTCAGACGTAACATCACTCCCCCTGGTGGAAGAATGACATTACTGCAACGACCAGGACTCTGGGGCGCTGCACACACACCTCAGACACACACAATGCACACACCTCAGATACAAACAATGCACACACCTCAGATACATACAGTACCTATAAAAAGAAAAATCAAACAAACTGAACATTTTGCAGTGGTCTCTTAATTTTTGCCAGAACTGTATGTGTCACTACACATAATGCTGTCAGTGATGTGAAACCAGGATATTTTCCTCCAGCACACTATGTGTTGGGAAGGTTACCGTAAATTAAAATTGCATACATGGGTTGGTTTTAGGTAGACATCTATAGAGTGGGTGGGAAGGTGTCCACCATATCTCCACCTGCAGAGCTGACACCGGTATGTGTGCTGACAGGACAAGTGATGATGTCACAGTCATTTGATCATCACATAGTCTGGCTTAAATGGCTTGATTTGAGAGACAGTGGGTGTGTTATGGTTTGGAGAGAGCAAGACTCTGAGCGGTGGCTCCAGATAGAGCTGAAGACACCCGGTGGACTGAACAGGCGAATCCCTCAGACAATTGGACTTTGCCATATATTATCTTTTTGTTTTACCCTTGTTTTTCTGTTGTGCCATGTGGTTTATGGAGCAATAAACCTTTGAACTTTTGATGGAACGTGCCTCCTAAGTGTCAGCCGTCGCACTTGAGCGAGTGAAACCCCTACAGTTCATAGCATTTCAAAAATTGCATGTCTTTTGCTAATATATTGTTGTTCTTCTTTTCCCAGTCCGGGAGTACTGGATTTAAAGGGGGGGGGAAATGTGGTGCCCCAGGGTCCTGGTCATCACAGTAGCACTGGTTTCCTCTCGGGGAGAGTGGTGTTACACTTGAAGGCAAGAAGGGATAACTGTAACCAGGTACCACAAATATGCAACACATTCACACTCCAGGCCACCAGGGGGAGCTTTTGATCCTATTTACTAGGTGACTCCCCATATATATATGGTAGTCTGTAGGGAGAGTCAGTGAGTTCTTGCCAGGAAACAGACTGGATCAGTCTGAGGCAGAAGAGGGTTTACGGAGCTGTGTAGCCCCAGTGCAGCAGTTCCCGGAAAGAGACATTCAGAAAGCCGAATACATTGCAGTGAACGTGCAGCAGAGCAAAGCACAGGAGAGGATACCAGGGGGAGACCAGCCCCAAGCAGGCTGCCTTCTTCTGAGGTGCAGCAACCGGTAGCCAGAACACCGAGGATTGTAAGGCCCTCCACGACTTACATCAGAGACCGGCAGGACAGCTAAACTCCACGTTACCTGTCCGCCTTAGTACCCAGGAGGCACGGTGACACCCTTAGAGGCTGGGGCGTGCTAGAGTCCCTATAAACCGCCTCAAGTCACCAGTCATACGGGTCGTGTCCTATCCTATATGGGGGAAAGAGAGAACAATAAAACACCTGTGAGGACCTTACTTGAAGCCCTAGGCAGTAAGGGACGGACGGAGCTAGAGGGAGGCTTTGATTTCCACCTGAGTAAGGGGACTCCTAACTTGTCTCCAAACCAGCCGGACCCTGCCTGCCCTGTGATCTGGTGCCCTAGACTGTGGCTGCTGAAGTCTTCAGTAAATAAGGTAAAGAGACTGCAAACCTGTGTCCTCATTCTTCACTGCACCTCTCACCATCTTCCATCTACACATCGGGAGCCCTGGGGATATACTTCACCTGTGGGAAGGTATACCATCTAGCTGCCATAACATCACCCCAGAGGACCCCTTAAAGCAGTGTCGGTCCCCATTGACTGAATACCACAGGTGGCGTCACGAACATAATCTTTATTCCCTTTAAAGACTTTTACCTTTTAAATGGGTGCCCACGGCCACAGACTGGGTTGCCACCGTTACATCCCCCTGTGAACACCACTGGACCCGGTACCGAGTACCCCATGGCCCAGGCGGGGCGACTCAATCCCAATCCCAGATTATCCTCCTGTTCCCTCTCTCCAGATGGAAAATAGAAATCTGCATTGATCTTATTGTGTCAATATTCCAATATTCCAATAATGTACTTTCTTTGTGTCACATCATTGTACTTTATGTTGCTTTTTATTGATAAGCTCTTTTAGAGGATTTTAATCATTTGTTCTGCTTTCTACATTAGTTATCTATGGATCACAGACAGGTCAGGTATGATTTATGTCCTCTGAGATTCCTTTCTTCGTCAAAGAATGCTCCTATCCTGTTTTTTTTTTAGTGGCGTGGTCTTTAGGGGGGGTGTCAAATGACAGTAAAAATTTTAGGCTGCTCCTGAATTTGAGCCCAGGTGTCCAGAATTTTTTTTTTTTTTTTGGAGGTTTAGGAGGTTGGCAACCTTGTACAGGAGCCTTAATGACAATCTCCTATTATAAATCCATAGTCATTAATATGGAGTTGGCCCCTACTTTGCAGCTATAGCAGCTTCCACCCTTCTGGCTAGGTTTTCTCCAAGATTTTGAAGAGTGTCTGTGGGATATTTTGCTCATTCATCTGGAAGAACACTTGTGATATCAGACACTGATGTTGGAAGTTAAGGCCGAGCTTGCATTATCTGTTCTAGTTATTACCAAAGGTGTTTGATGAGATTGAGGTCAGGGCTCTGTGCCGTCAGGTTCTTCCACACCATACTCACTCAACCATTCCTTTATGGACTGTGCTTAGTGCACTGGGGCACGGTCATGGGAAACAGAAACAAACATTTCCCAAACTGTTACTGTGTTATACCAAGACAATGTTGGAAGCATCAATTTATCCAGAATGTCTTGGTATGACAAAGCAGTGAGCTTTCTCATCACTTTAACTAAGGGGCTTAGGCTGACCCCAAACTGAAAAGCAGTCCTATAGCATTATGCCTCTGTGATGAGGGGGCGAGGCGGTGGCATGGCCTGCTCCCTGCTTGTAGCCCTGCAGACAAGGAGCCCTTATCAGGGGGCTGGCTGTTATTAGAAGCCAACAGCAGGACACGCCCCCTTACCTTTGATGTAAGTCCCAGAATGGAGAGGGAGCAGTGAGGAGCAGCTCCAGACCCACACTAAATTACAGGTACTTTGAGGGTTAGAAACAGCATTGTTTATGTTAAGTTTATTGCTTATGAAGGCATGGCTTTTAGCATAATTTTTTATCTTTCCTGAGTACCCCTTTAAACATGTCAGTATTCCACATATGACTGATATGAACAATGATCTCTTTATAGCACTGTAGAACATGTGGACATTGAAATATGCAATAGAAAAAAAAAACATGAAGACATATAACAAGCAGTAACAGCAATAATGATAATACAAAGAATAAAACGAATTTCTAGTTATCTGTGATTAACTGCATAAGAGACTACAAAAAGGCAAGTAATGCACACGATATCGACACATTTCTTTGGTTTGGATGGGTAGGTTTTAAAGCATTTAGCAAAGCCTTGTTAAGTTCATATTGTTACTGCAACAAATCATTCCAGTTACATGAAAACTGATATTCACTTGTGTTATGGCGCCATCATGTGGAAGCTAATGGTATTAAGAGTATTATACTCCAATATTGTTAGAAATATCCCAGGTTTGATCGTATGTCATAAATGTTTTTTTATCTATTTGGATGAATAGTTAGAAAATTCTCCTCTGGAACAGAAAAAATAGGATTCTGCTGTACAACTGCCCTGGGACTTAGTGTTCAGATTTAATAGCAATACTACGTGTTTCCCACTGACACTATAGACAGCATAAACCTAGCACCAGTAGAACTTGGAATCTGTCAACTTTTCAGAACAGAGCAAGATGTTCACTTTGACAAGTAATCGATTAGATACGGGTCATCCTGAGGCTTCTAGCTTCCATATTTTTAGTACTTCTCCTGATATCGCCTTTCCCTGTTCCAACTAATAACATTGAATATTTATAACTGTACAGGATTTATCAGACATAAATTTTGGGACTGTGTCACACGCTAAACACTTTCTCTTAATGGAGCACTGAAAGACGTAAAATAGAATTTAGTCAGCATATACAGTTGTGCTCAAAAGTTTACATACTCCTTCAGAATTTTTGCTCTCTTGGCCCTTTTTTAGAGAATATGAATGATAACACCAAAACTTTTTCTCCACTCATGGTTAGTGGTTGGGTGAAGCAATTTATTGTCAAACTACTGTGTTTTCTCTTTTAAATCATAATGACGACCCAAAACATTCAAATGACTCTGATCAAAAGTTTACATACCCTGGTGATTTTGTCCTGATAACATGCACAGAAGTTGACACAAATGGGTTTGAATGGCTACTAAAGGTAACATCCTCCCCTGTGACCTGTTTGCTTGTAATCAGTGTGTGTGCATAAAAGCTGAATGAGTTTCTGGGATCCAGACAGACTGTTACATCTTTCATCCAGCCACTGACGTTTCTGGATTGTGAGTCATGGGGAAAGCAAAAGAATTGTCAACGGATCTACGGGAAAAGGTAGCTGAACTGTATAAAACAGGAAAGGGATACAAAAAGATATCCAAGGAATTGATAATGTCTGTCAGCAGCATTTAAACTGTGATTAAAAAATGGAAAATCAGGGGCTCTGTAAAAACAAAACCACGATCCGGTAGACCAACAAAAATGTTGTCCACAACTGCCAGGAAAATTGTTTGGGATGCAAAGAAAAACCCACAAATAACAGCTGAAACACAGGACTCTCTGAAAACTAGCGGAGTGGCTGTCTCAAGATGCACAATAAAGCTGCTTTTACACTTTACCAGGTTTTTTTGCAGCCCGTTATTGCGGGCCATACGGTCTTATGGCATACGGCGCTCCTATGAATTTTTGCGGCCCATTTTTGTGGCCCCATAGAAATGCATTGGGGCCGCAAAAATGGGCCAAAATAACACGGCAAGTATCGTAATGGACAGAGAGCCCAAACACTTGACTAAAGCAGCGCAGATTGCCTACGCCTATGAAGCCAACCGTAAATCAGAAGTGCGGAAGCCAGTCACTGCCAGCTGGAGAGGGGATAAGCCTGTAACTAACACCAGTACCCCTGCCAGCCAACTCACCAGAGGCCCTGTCCCCGTTGCCAACAGCACCAGACCTACCACCGACCTTCGCCAGTGCTTTTTCTGTAAGCGGACTGGTCATATCAGCGCCCACTGTCCAGAGAAGAAGAACCCCCAGCCAAGGCCCCAGGGCCTAATGCAGCAGTTCTTTTAGTGGGTGGGGCGGTTGGGAGGGTGTATAACAACGTGCAGCATATCACCATAGAGGGCGAAGGATTCTAAATCCGAAACGTGCGTTGGGGTGCGCATTGTTTGGAGGTTGGTGACGCTACATAAAGGTACAGGTACTCCCATATATATTTTTGGACTATTTTTTGCACTCAGCACTTTTGTTCCATTTTTGCTTTTTGCACATTGCACTCAGCACTGGTGCACTTGCTTTTAAACCCACACATTGCCTTGTTGGGTTTTCATATTTTTATATTTTTAATTCTCACATTATGGTTTTATAAACTTTTTTCACTTGTGAGACACTATTATAGTCCTATAGGGAGCCCTGAGATTAACCCTTCCTGATGTGGTGCACCATTTGCCTATCTAGGCTTTTATATATTGGTGATTAATTGTGTATTTATGTCACCTTATATTGTTTTTATATTTTTTCCAACATGTGCACATGAAATATGTTATTACCAGCTCAAATAAAGTAATTTTAATAAACTATATCCGTGTCACTATTCCTTTGGTAATTGATCCTAGTCTCTGGTGGTTGGCTCTTGCACCATAGAGGGCCATGTAGCTACAGACCTCAAGGACACAGGACTGGATGAACCCTCATCCGACCTGAACTGGCGGCCCCTGAAGAGATTATTCCGAGGAAAACCCTGACTGTCACCGGGATTGGGGGCATCCGCTGTCCCCTGCCAATGGCCAAAGCATATAGATTGGGGTGCGGGGAGCGGGGTGAAGGAAGTGTGGCTGTCCGATAACTTGCCCACTGATGTTTTATTGGGGACTGATTTGTTATGGATGGTTGCATATTATGTCCCTGACTCCCCTCCCCAATCAACTGCTGATGATAGCGATGGGAAATTGCATGTGTTACCTGACAATGCTTTACCGGTTAATGATATACCTGATAATTATTTTTCTGAAAATGCCGAGGGTAATACTGATGATGCTAATAATGTAAATGTGCATGTTTTACCTACTAACCATTTATTTCCGAAGGATGATGTGTTCACAAGTGCAGGAGTGCTCAGCCACATCACTCTGTGGGCTGGGATGGCTGAGGAACCCCTAACAGGAGCAAGCGATGGTGCTAAGGGAAATAGGGAGATGCATGGGAACCATGAGGAATGTGATTCTGTGCAACTGACCAGTGCCACAGAGGACGGTAACTGCCCCATAAGTAGCAATGCTCCTGAGATGTTGGGGGTGGATGGGGAGGTAGTACCTATAGCAGCGCCGGCTGATGGGTCTGTGGAAATCCCCAGGGAGACAGCCTACGTAGCTGCTGTCACCCGTAGTCAGAGTGCCCGGATTGCAGACAATGTTCTGACTTTTGGACCCTCCTCTGTCACAGGGGTGACTGAACCAGAGATGGACCCAGAGCAGGTCCCAGAGGGTTCCCATGGGGAAGGGACCCTGACTTCGCTTCTGGCTGCTCCTAGCCAGGAGCTCCAAGCGGCGCTGCTCTCAGATGCAAGCCTGGAGAATTTGAGACACCTCGCCAAGACGACCACCTCCGTGACTGATAAGGAGAGGGTGTTTTGGGAACGAGGGAGGTTGTACCGGGAGACAGTACCTGGAAAATCCCAAAAGGAGTGGTTGAGGGAAAGACAGCTGGTCATCCCGTACCAATTCAGGGGTGAGTTGTTGCGGATTGCTCATGAGATCTCACTCGCTGGACACTTGGGGATAAGCAAAACTAAGGCCCGGCTGTCTCAACACTTCTATTGGCCCAAGATGGTGACAGATGTGACAAACCACTACCACTCCTGTATCACCTGTCAAAGAGTGGGGAAGGCGGGGCCTTCTCTTAAGGCTCCCCTGATCCCTTTGCCAGTGACAGAAGCCTTTCCAGAGGATCGCGGTGGACATTGTGGGCCTGCTGGCTGTCACCAGCAGCTCTGGAAAGCAATACGTCTTCACTGTGGTAGACTACGCTATCCGGTACCCAGAGTCAGTGGCTCTGTTCTCCACCAGGGCAGATAAGGTGACGGATGCACTGTTGGCATCTTTTCATGGGTAGGATTTCCCAGGGAGATGCTTACCGATCAAGGGACCCAATTCATGTCTTGCCTAATGGAGGCTCTCTGTAAGAAAATGCAGGTGAAGCGTCTGGTATCGAGTGCGGATCACCCACAGACCAATGGCTTGTGTGAGCGCTTCAACAGTACCCTCAAACAGATGCTACGCATGCTGGTTGAGACCCAAGGACGTGACTGGGAGAGGTACCTCCCACACCGGCTATTCGCTTACCAAGAGGTTCCGCAGGCCTCAATGGGGTTCTCCCCCTTCAAGTTCCTGTATGGCAGGCGAGTCCGGGGACCCCTTGGGTTAGTAAGGGAATCCTGAGAAGAGGAGCCAAACTCTTCTGAAGTGTCCATAGTGGAGTATGTCATGCGCTTCCGTGACAAAATGCAGACCTTGAAGCAGTTGGAGCATGACAACATGACACAGGCTCAGGTTCAGGCTGATCATAAGCACTACCAGGTGGGTCAAAAGGTGTGGGTGCTTGTCCCCGTACCAAAGGATAAGCTTCAGGCAGCCTGGGAAGGCTCATCTTCCACCAACAGCTCAACCCAGTCACCTACGTGGTCACGCTTGACCACGCTCGGGGTAAGCGAAAGCCCTTTCACGTCAAAATGAAGGCTCATCACGAACGTGAAGCCTGCGTCCTACCGGTCTGCAGCCTGTCCGAAGTCGGGGAGGAAGACCCCCTCCTGGACATGCTGGCCCAAGCCAAGGCCAGTGGGTCCATCAAGGACGTGGAGGTAAGCGCCTTGTTAACCAAACCCCAGCGGTCGCAGTTGCAGACCACGCTGGAACACTTGTGGGCCATGTTCTCCAACCGACCTGTAAGGACTGAGTTAGCGGTCCACGAGGTAGACACCGGCAATCATGCCCCACTATGGCGAACACCCTATCGGATCTCCGATGAGGTGCAGCAGGTTATGCGCCAGGAGATCAATGAGATGTTACAGCTGGGGGTGATTCAATGGTCAAACAGCGCGTGGGCCTCACCTGTAGTTCTCGTGCCAAAGAAGGATTGGACCACCTGGTTCTGCGTGGACTACAGAAGGCTCAACGCCATCACAGCCTCTGACACGCACCCATATGCCGTGCAGTGAGGAGCTGCTTGAGCGGTTATCTGGTGCAGAATATCTGACCATAACAGCGCAGGAGAAGTCTGCCTTTATCACACCCTTTGGATTGTACGAATCCATGATCATGCCCTTCGGCATGAAGAATGCCCCTGCCACTTTCCAGCAGATGGTCAACCACCTGCTTCAGGGACTGGAGAAGTACACAGTGGCATACTTGGATGACATTGCCATCTTCAGTTCCTCCTGGGACGAATACCTGCAGCATCTTCAGGAGGTGATCATGCAAATTCTCCAAGTTGGTCTGACCATCAAGCCGGGGAAGTGCCAGATGGGCATGAGAGAGGTCCACTACCTGGGACATCGGGTAGGCGGGAACTCCATGAGGGCAGAGCAGGGCAATGCAGATGGGCTGTCCCGCCGGGGTGAACCTGCCGAGGTGCGCATGGAGGAGTACCGAGAGGTTCTGCCTCTGTAGTGCAGTCCAAAAGGGGGAGGTGTCACGATAATATGAATATGCCATGTTTTGAGTATATACCTAAAAGGTCCATGGCTTTTCAGACACACGCTGTGGGCTTTTCCCCCCTCTTCACTGTGCCTAGAAAGCACTGCTTCTCTCTTAGCCTGCAGGCAACTCCCTCCCTCCTGCTATATAAGTGGTAACGTGAGGCCAGTGTGCTAGCACATTCACTGAAGAATTTTAATGGCTCTGTGCTGCGAGAGACAGTCTCCCTACACCCCTCATTTCCCCTCCCGCCTGATACCAGATAAAACTGGTAAAGCAACTTCCAAACTGCATGGGACTCTTTGTTCTTGAAAAGTTATGTATATTGGCACCGATCTGGGCTAGAGATATAAGGATTATATATTCCAGATGTCCATCGAGAGAGCTATAGCTCACTGAAATCGCTAGGAGCTAAACCCATTGAGTTGCAAGGAGCGGATTTCTCCGTAAGCGGGTCATGTATCTGCGCCGTGTTTATACTTAAAAGAACCCCCCTGATGTGGTGAACATCCTGATCATGGTGTCGTTCTCACAAGAGGTTCATCCAGCGAGTTAGGTATAGAAATGGTTTGTCATAACTCTAAGAAAGAGGAGGATTCAGCCTCTGAGTGAGGTCACCACAGGGGGAGAGTCTTGGTTTTGGGCACGGAGATAACTGAGTCTCTTTGTCCTGGGTCTATCTGTGAGACAGATCTATAATGCATCTGGATATATGTTCACCCATCCCCCACTGCACACGGTCAGCCATGAGATGAAATGATATGAACGAAATGTAAGTGTTTTTTCAACTTTAATCTCATTTTATTTGTAATTGTACTGTACATACGCGACTTGTCTACTTTTATAATATCTTTTCACCTTTCTGTGAATGCTGCCTACCTTTTGGAGTAAAATATATAATATTACTAGCTTTGTCTCCTTGCTCTATTACGAACTGTCACGTCCTCTGAAGTGAATTACGCTACTAATTTGGGTTGGCTCCGGACCCGTTACTACGTAAGAAATATGAGCTGGTGGTAGAGGATTTGTCCTGTGCGTTTGGGAGGCTTTGTAGCGACTGGTGGTGTTGATAACAGAGGTCAACAAAAAAAAAAATTTTTTCTGGTGTCCAAAATATTTTAATGAATTTAGGGTATTTTTGGGGTGCTGATTCTGAATATGTCATCAGTTTTGCCAGATTGGCTCAAGTTTTTGAGATTTTTGGTATCTTATTTATAGCACTTGTTGGTAAATGCGACGCATCATCTCATTAATTTCTTTGGATTAGTACTTGAACTGAGCAGTTCTCAATATAGTTTTGTGTTAATTAGTGTTCTAAAAGTTTGTTCATAGCTTGATTTTTGCACTAACTTTATGTTGTTGTCTGTTTTCCAGTGAAAAGCATGAACTCATCAAGAAGAAGTTGTCTTAACGATCCAGACTCATTCTGTTACATTTGTGGTGAATACACACTGCCAAAACATAGAAGAAACATAACAGACTTCGTAAAAAAAGTGTATTTTGCCTATTTTGGGGTTATGCTTGGGGACCAAGACAAGTTTTGGGCACCACACATAGTGTGCAAAGCATGTATCGAATTATTACGAAAATGGAGCAAAGGACAAAGAAAAAGCTTCAAATTTGGTGTTCCAATGGTGTGGAGAGAGCCAAAAAATCATCATGATGACTGTTATTTCTGTGCAGTGCAAGTGCAAGGATTCAATAAGCATAAGAAACGAAAATGGGAGTAACATGGAATCTGCAAGAAGGCCTGTCCCTCATTGTGAAGATGTGCCTGTACCTGTGTTTACCATAAATAACAGTCATCATGATGATTTTTTGGCTCTCTCCACACCATTGGAACACCAAATTTGAAGCTTTTTCTTTGTCCTTTGCTCCATTTTCGTAATAATTCGATACATGCTTTGCACACTATGTGTGGTGCCCAAAACTTGTCTTGGTCCCCAAGCATAACCCCAAAATAGGCAAAATACACTTTTTTTACGAAGTCTGTTATGTTTCTTCTATGTTTTGGCAGTGTGTATTCACCACAAATGTAACAGAATGAGTCTGGATCGTTAAGACAACTTCTTCTTGATGAGTTCATGCTTTTCACTGGAAAACAGACAACAACATAAAGTTAGTGCAAAAATCAAGCTATGAACAAACTTTTAGAACACTAATTAACACAAAACTATGTTGAGAACTGCTCAGTTCAAGTACTAATCCAAAGAAATTAATGAGATGATGCGTCGCATTTACCAACAAGTGCTATAAATAAGATACCAAAAATCTCAAAAACTTGAGCCAATCTGGCAAAACTGATGACATATTCAGAATCAGCACCCCAAAAATACCCTAAATTCGATGAAATATCTTTGGCACCAAAAATGCTGTTGACCAGTGTAATTATTATTCGCGCCTGAGTGAGAGTAGTTATATTGCCCTCGCTGCAGTGTGCCCATTAGCCAGTACCAAGTAAGGCAGCCTTTCTGGCGACTAATTATCCTAGGTGCAGTTCCCTGACTGACCTGAGGGTAAGGGGGCCCCAGAGAGCTGCAAGTTCCAAACCGGAACTGAGAAGTGGGATATAGATAAATCCCCTTCAGAAAGATCCTGGCGCAACCAAACAACCCCAGTTCATGACAAATTGGTGTGAGCAGCAGGGATGATAAAGGTATTCTCCCCGTGAACCATGACAGTGATCTTGGTAATCATGCAATGTAACAGGTTCTAATTTGGGTTGCTCTTTTGCCAGGATGTAATTGTGCATAACAACACATGCTTTCACAACCTCATCAATTGCCTCAATTTTTTGATTTATGGCTGTTCCTAAAATGCGCCATTTAGATACCAGCAAGCCAAAGGCAAACTCCACAGTTCTTCGTGCCCTTGTCAGTCGGTAGTTGAAAATCCGTTTGGTCTGATTCAAGTCCCTACTTGAGTAAGGTATTAGGAGGTTGGCACACATTTGAAAGGCCTCATCCCCAACCACAACAAATGGCATTTGCGGGCCTTCAGTGTTGGGAAGAGGTTGTGGCTGTGGAAAATTGAAATTATTATGATACAAACATTGGCCCATGTTAAGTTTTTGAAAGTCTGAGAGTCATTTCCTTGTCCAAATGAGCCAACATCCATGGCGATAAATCGACATTCAGCATCTGCAATTGTCATGAGAACAATAGAAAAGTATTTTTTGTAGTTTTGTAATTTTTTGTTCCACTTCCAGCAGGTTTCATAATCCGAATGTGTTTGCCATCCACAGCCCCCACACAGTTAGGAAAATTACAAATGTCCTTGAATTTTTCAGCATTTTCAAGCCAGAGCTCAGTTGTGAGTTGGGGGAGGAATTCTTGACGCAGAACGTCACATACAGCCCTGAAGGTGTCCCCAACAATCAGGGGCTGGCTGGCAATTTTCAGCCTGGGGGGCAATCACAAGGCAGTGGCCCTCGAGTTGCGGTGGCCCTCCTTTTCCCTGCTTATATCTGGCCACTGCATTAGGGTATGTGCACACGTCAGGATTTCTTGCAGAAATTTCCTGAAGAAAAACGGAAATTTTCTGCAAGAAATCCGCATTTTTTTTTGGCGTTTTTTTCGCGTCTTTTTTAGCATTTTGCAAGCGTAATTAGCTTGCAGAATGCCAAAGTTTTCCAAGCGATCTGTAGCATCGCTTGGAAAACTGACTGACAGGTTGGTCACACTTGTCAAACATAGTGTTTGACAAGTGTGACCAACTTTTTACTACAGATGCAGCCTATGCAGCATCTATAGTAAAAGATAGAATGTTTAAAAATAATAAAAAAAATAAAAAAATGGTTATACTCACCCTCTGCAGACAGCCGATATCCTCAGCGGCGTCCGTTCCTAGATGGTGTGGTTCAGGACCTTCGATGACGTCGCGGTCACGTGAGCGGTCACATGACCGGTCTTGCGACCAATCACAAGACAGTGACGTCATCGCAGGTCCTGAACCACACCATCTATAGGACCCAAAGCGGCAGCATGCAGCGGTGAGAGGCGGGAACACTCCGGGGGCCATCGAAGGTGAGTATATGACTATTTTTTATTTTAATTCTTTTTTTTTGACCAATTATATGGTGCCCAGTCCGTGGAGGAGAGTCTCCTCTCCTCCACCCTGGGTACCAACCGCATATAATCTGCTTACTTCCCGCATGGTGTGCACAGCCCCGTGCGGGAAGTAAGCAGATCAATGCACTCATAGGTGTGCGGAATCCCCGCAATTCCGCATTTTTAATGAACATGTTGCTTTTTTTCCGCAATGCGATTTTTTTCGCGGAAAAAAAATGCAACATTTGCACAAAAAATGCGGAATACACTGTAAATAATAGGAGGCATATGTTAGCCTTTTTTTCGCATTTTTATCACGTTTTTATAGCGAAAAAACGTGAAAAATACTGAACGTGTGCACATGGCCTTAAAGTAGCAGAGATAACAGGCTTTAAAAACAAGCTGGTACACAGATATGGAAACTGAACAGAGCTTGCTGCATAGATATAGGAGCAGAATCGAGCTTACTCCAGAGATATGGGAACAGAACAGAGCTTACTACAGAGATATGTGAGCAGAACAGAGCTTACTACAGAGATATGGGAGCAGAACAGAGCTTACTATAGAGATATGGGAGCAGAACCGAACTTACTAGATTCAGAGATATGGGAGCCGAACCGAGCTTACTACAGAGATATGGGAGCAGAACCGAGCTTACTGCAAGGATATGGGAGCAGAACCGAGCTTACTGCAGAATTATGGGAGCAGAACAGGGCTTACTACAGAGATATGGCAGCAGAAATGAGCTTACTACAGAGATAAGGGAGCAGAACCAAGCTTACTACAGAGATAGGGGAACAGGACCGAGCTTACTACAGAGATATGGGAGCAGAACCTAGCTTACTGCAAAGATATGGGAGCAGAACCAAGCTTACTACAGAGATATGGGAGCAGAACCGAGCTTAGTGCAGAGAAATGGGAGCAGAACCGAGCTTGCTGCAGAGATATGTGAACAGAATCGAGCTTACTACAGAGATATGGGAGCAGAACCAAACTTACTACAGAGATATGGGAGCAGAACCTAGCATACTACAGAGATAAGTGAGCAGAACCGAGCTTACTAGAGAGATAAGGGATCAGAACCGAGCTTACTACAGAGATATGGGAGCAGAACCGAGCTTACTGCAGAGATATGGGAGCAGAACCGAGCTTACTACAGAGATAAGGGAGCAGAACCGAGCTTAATATGTCTACTACATGGAACCAAGTCTGCTACATAGAAACTGGAGCAGAACTGAGATTACGACATACATACAGTACCATAATCTAGATTACTTACCAGAACCAAGCTTACTGCTTAGATATGGTGCCATAACGGAGCTTACTTACAAACATACACACAACAATACAGCTACACTGCCTAGTACTATCACCACTACACAGAGAATACATAATATTATAATATCACCATTACCTCTACATGAAACTACACTCTATACAAAGACCAATGATGCCATACACCATACACTCCCTGACACAAGTTATGTCGCTTATTCATGTTATGTAAATAAAAGCTTATAACCTGACGTTAAATTCATCCATTGGTTGTATAAGTTATTCTTTTGAAAGCTGAAACCCTCCAAAATGTGGTTTAGGTTAAGAAAATAAATTGTTATTAAAGCAGAAATATTGATCAGTTAATGGACACAGAATGGTCAGATTTTGGCAAGACAAAATTTTTGTTGCCCACAGACAAATAATTAACTTAACATACAAATATATGTTGCATAACATTGGTGAATGAAGTTGTGGTGCTCCTCTAGATTCTTTGGTTTTGTCTTCCAAGCTTCCTCTTTCATCCTACCCCAAACATGCCTAATGATGTTCATGTCTGGTGACTGGGCTGGCCAGTCCTTGAACACCTTGATCTTTTTTGCCTGGAGGAACTTTGTTGTAGAGATGGATGTATGAGATGGAGCACCATCCTGCTGCAGAATGACCTCTTTTATGATTTGGAATATAAGAGGTAGCTAATACTTCTTGATATTTTAGGCTATTGATATTGCCTTCCACCTTGCAAATGTTTCGCACACCCCTATACGGAATGTAACCCCAGACCATGATCTTTCCACCACCAAATTTAACTGTCTTCTGGGTGTATTTTGGATCCATACGGGCTCCAGTAGGTCTCCTGCAGTGTTTGTGGCAGCTGTGGTGTAATTCTACTGAAGAGAAATCCACCTTCTGCCACTTTTCCAGTGTCCATCTATTTAGCAGGCTGTGGGAGTTTGTAGATGCCACACGGTTTTTTATTTGCCTTTTGTTTAGTGCTGGCTTCTGGGCACTGATTCGACCATGGAGGCCATTTTGAGACAGAATCCTAGAAACTGTTCTAGTTGACACAGGGACTTGAGGTGACCAGACCTGTTGGAGCTCTGCTGCTGTGGAAGAGGGGCTTGCTTTGGATTTTCTAACCAACAAATGTTCCTCCTGAGCAGTTGTCTTGCGGGGTCTGCCGGACCTGGGCTAGTTAAACACATCTCCAGTCTCTTCAAATCTTTTTTTTAATTCTTTGTACTTGACGCTGAGACACATTAAAGGTGCCCGCCACCTCTGCAGTGGATCTGGTCTTCAGCCTCTTGATAATCCAGGCTTTGGTCGCAGGGTGGATTTTTGGCATGTTGTCAGAGCTTAAGTTGCAGTTCAAGTGAAGGTCTGGGGAGCGGGGTTTCTTTTTATACACACACACTAAATAACCGATCATTTACTGAGCACAGGTGAGGATGTAAACTAGGATTGGGTGCATTATATGACCAGGCGACAACACTTTTGTCTTGCTAAAATCTGACCATTCTGTGTCCATTAACTAATCAATATTTCTGCATTAATGTCAATTTATTTTCTTAACCTAAACCACATTTTGGAAGGTTTCAGCTTTCAAAAGAATAATTTATACAACCAATGGATGAATTTAACATCAGGTTATAAGCTTTTATTTACATAACATGGATAAGCGACGTTACTTCTGTCAGGGAGTGTACACCTTTCATTACTTGTATACTACAATACTGATCATTAATTTTAAAAAAGCACAATACTAAGTGCCATTGTATACAGGAACTCTGTATTTACGGTCAGTGTAAAGATACTACAGTGATCACTGGTGACATTATACACAGGAGATCTGTATAAGGTGTCAGTGTACAGGTAATACAGTGATCACTAGTGTTGAGCATTCCGATACCGCAAGTATCGGGTATCGGCCGATACTTGCGGGTATCGGAATTCCGATACCGAGATCCGATACTTTCATGGTATCGGGAATCGGAATCGGAAGTTTCCAGTGTATGGTTCCCAGGGTCTGAAGGAGAGGAAACTCTCCTTCAGGCCCTGGGATCCATATAAATGTGTAAAATAAAGAATTAAAATAAAAAATATTGATATACTCACCTGTCCGGAGGCCCCTGGACTTTACCGCCGTAACCGGGAGCCTTCTTTGCTTAAAATGCGCGCGTTTAATGGTTTCCGTGACGTCACGGCTTCTGATTGGTCGCGTGCCGCCCATGTGACCGCGACGCGACCAATCACAACAAGCCGTGACGTAATTTTCAGGTCCTGATGCCTAATTCTAGGCATTCAGGATTTGAAAATTACGTCACGGCTTGTGATTGGTCGCGTCGCGGTCACATGGGCGGCACGCGACCAATCAGAAGCCGTGACGTAATTTTAAAATGCGCGCGTTTACTGCCTCCCGTGACGTCACGGCTTGTGATTGGTCGCGTCGCCCATGTGACCGCGACGCGACCAATCACAAGCCGTGACGTAATTTTCAGGTCCTGATGCCTAATTCTAGGCATTCAGGACCTGAAAATTACGTCACGGCTTGTTGTGATTGGGCACGGCGGTAAAGTCCAGGCTGCGTCGGAGAGGTGAGTATATCAATATTTTTTATTTTAATTCTTTATTTTACACATTAATATGGTTCCCAGGGCCTGAAGGAGAGTTTCCTCTCCTTCAGACCCTGGGAACCATCAGGGATACCGTCCGATACTTGAGTCCCATTGATTTGTATTGGTATCGGTATCGGATTAGATCCGATACTTTGCCGGTATCGGCCGATACTTTCCGATACCGATACTTTCAAGTATCGGACGGTATCGCTCAACACTAGTGATCACCACTGCCAGTGACATTATACACAGGAGCTTTGTATATAGTATACAGTGTATAGTGTCAGTGTACAGGTAATACACTGACTCACTAGTGACGTCTCTAGCTGAAGTCCTTCATCTTTGCTTTTCATTTTCATCCAGCACAGACTGCCGTCACTTCTCCCAGCCAGGACTCATCTCTGCATAAAATAACACAGTTACCTAGGCCTCCAGACCACATTCCCCACTTTTTCCCTTTCTTCTACACCATGTTCCAAATTATTATGCAAATTATATTTTTCTCGGATTTTCCTAAATGGTCGGTGCAAATGACAGTCAGTCTAATAAAAGTCATCACCCGTTAGATTATACATCAAATTTTATTGAAGAAACCTCCCAATGATAACAGTATAATCTCCAAAATGAATAAAAACTCAAAATGCACTGTTCCAAATTATTAGGCACAGTAGAATTTCTAAACATTTGATCTGTTTTAAAGAACTGAAAATGCTCATTTGTGGAATTTGCAGCATTAGGAGGTCACATTCACTGAACAAAAAAGCTATTTAACGCCAAAACATCCTAACAGGCCAAGTCACATGTTACCATAGGAACCCTTCTTTGTTATCACCTTCACAGTTCTCGCCTCCATTGAACTTGTGAGTATTTGGAGAGTTTCTGCTTGTATTTCTTTGCATGAAGTCAGAATAGCCTCACAGAGCTGCTGTTTTGATGTGAACTGCCTCCCACCCTCATAGATCTTTTGCTTGATGATACTCCAAAGGTTCTGTATAGGGTTGAGGTCAGGGGAAGATGGTGGCAATACCATGAGTTTATCTCCTTTTATGCCCATAGCAGCCAATGACTCAGAGATATTCTTTGCAGCATGAGATGGTGCATTGACATGCATGAAGATGATTTTGCTCCTGAAGGCACAATTCTGATTTTTATACCATGGAAGAAAGTTGTGAGTCAGAAACTCTACATACTTTGCCGAGGTCATTTTCACACCTTCGGGAACCTTACAGGGCCCTACAAGCTGTTTCCCCATGATTCTGGCCCAAAACATGACTCCTCCATCTCCTTGCTGACGTTGCAGCCTTGTTGGGACATGGTGGCCATCCACCAACCATCCACTACTCCATCCATCTGGACCACCCAGGGTTGCTCGACACTCATCAGTAAACAAGACTGTTTGGAAATCAGTCTTCATGTGTGTCTGGGCCCACTGCAACCGTTTCTGCTTGTGAACACTGTTTAGGGGTGGCCGAATAGTAGGCTTATGCACCACAGCAAGCCTTTGAAGGATCCTACACCTTGAGGTTCGAGGGACTCCAGAGGCACCAGCAGCTTCAAATAACTGTTTGCTGCTTTGTAATGGTATTTTGGCAGCTGCTCTCTTTATCCAATGAATTTGTCTGGCAGAAACCTTCCTCATTATGCCTTTATCTGCATGAACTCTGTCTGTGCTCTGTTTCAGTCACAAATCTCTTCACAGTATGATGATCACTCTTAAGTTTTCATGAAATATCTAATGTTTTCATACCTTGACCAAGGCATTGCACTATTTAATGCTTTTCAGCAGCAGAGAGATCCTTTTTATTTCCCATATTGCTTGAAACCTGTGGTCTGCTTAATAATGTGGAACATCATTTTTAAGTAGTTTTCCTTTAATTAGAATCACCTGGAAAACTAATGATCACATGTGTTTAAGATTGATTTTAGTGATCCATTGAGCCCTGAGACACAATACCATCCACGAGTTTATTTGAAAAACAAAACAATTAAATCTTTATGACACTTAAATCCAATTTGCATAATAATTTGGAACATGGTGTACACTAGACATCTGAATACAGAGGTGCACCCACAAACAATATATAATTGGTTATTATGCAACCTCATAGATTGTAAGCTTGCGAGCAGGGCCCTTATTCCTTTTGGTATCTGTTGATCTATGTGTTTATTGTTATGCTTAATGTCCATTGTCTGTACAAGTCCCCTCTAAAATGTAAAGTGTTGGCACTATAGAAATAAAATTATTATAATTATTATTATTAACCGACCATTCCAAATATAAATTATAATCCACCACTGTGCACCCACTAACTATAAATAGCCACTTTCCCCATTTAAGATATAAATTAATTAGCACCTGTACTCTTTCCCCCAATTCATTACCAGTCACTTCATCCTCAACGCCCCCACTATGTACCTACCACTCTAACCCTAACTCCGATTCATTATAGTTACATGCCCCTCCAGCCCCAATTCATTGTCATGTCTTTCTCTCTCACCCTCTATTCATTATCAACTGCTCTACCCCACATTCAATACACCATTTACTCCCCCACCCTTAAAATTAATTATTTGTTCTTCCCCTAGATCATCATTTGCTCTCCCCACCCCCTCTTCAATGGATCATTTGCTCTCCCCACCCCCACCTTCAATTAAATTGCTGTCCCCTGTACCTCACACTGAATTTATCATTTTGCAGTCCCCCCACTTTAATTTGAAGTCCCCTTACTTCATTCATTGCAGTCCCCTATCACCCCCTCACTTCATCTGCAGTGCCCCTTCATCATTTGCAGCCCCCTATCCCCCTTCCATTTCATCATGAGCAGTCCCACATCAGACACACTTCATCATGTGCAGTCCTGCAGTCCCGTTCTCCCACTTCATCATGTGCAGTCCCCTTACCCCCCACTTCATCATGTGCAGTCACCCTTACCCCCCACTTCATGTGCAGTCCATCTTACACTACACTTTATCATGTGCAGTCCCCATTACCCCCCACTTCATGTGCAGATCACCTTACCCCCCACTTCATCATGTGCAGTCCCCTTTAACCCCCACTTAGCATGTTAGGGCATGCTAGGCTATGGGTTGAACTAGATGGACTTAAAGTCTTCCTTCAACCTTAATAACTATGTTACTATGTTCATCATGTGCAGTCCCCCTTACCCTCCACTTCATCATGTGCAGTCCCCCTTACCCCCCACTTCATGTGCAGCCCCACTCCCCCTTCATCATGCACAATCCCCCTTACCCCCACATCATCATGTGCAGCCCCATTCCATCATACAGCCCCACTCTCCCCACTTCATCATGTGCAGTCTCCTTTATCCACTAAACTATCATGTGCAGCCCCACTCCATCATGTACAGCCCCACTCAATCTTCATCATGTGCAGCCCCACTTACCCCCCCACTCCATCATGTGCAGTCTCCTTTAACCCCCAAATTCCACAAATTCCATCATGTGCAGTCTCCTTACACCTCCCACTTCATCACTTGCAGTTACCCACCATTAAATTTATTTTATAAAGAAAACAAAAAAGTTCTTCATACTTACCTCACCAGTCGCTCCCCTGCAG